>NC_049254.1:29464641-30073391 GCF_011100685.1 Canis lupus familiaris
CTTGGTGTGAGCTTAGGTTTTCTTTTTTTTTTTTAATTTTTATTTATTTATGATAGTCACAGAGAGAGAGAGAGAGAGAGAGAGAGAGGCAGAGACACAGGCAGAGGGAGAAGCAGGCTCCATGCACCGGGAGCCCGATGTGGGATTCGATCCCGGGTCCCCAGGATGGCGCCCTGGGCCAAAGGCAGGCGCCAAACCGCTGCGCCACCCAGGGATCCCAGGTTTTCTAATGAATAGATTTTTTTCAGAAGTTTCTTAGCTTTTTTTCCCTGAACAAATCTCTGATTATTTAAAAACTCTTGCATTTCTTGACTATTAAGATAGAAGATATTTATATTAATTTCCTTTTAAGCATCCATATCAGATAATATGAAAAGAAATCTCAGGCTTGGCACTCTGCCAGTTAACTCCCTGATGTAACCATCATAACCACTTTTTTCCTCTTTCTTTAAAAAATTGTTGATGAAGTAGAGTTTTCCAGGCAACCTCTAACACTTATTTGTGAAACTTATCCTCCTGGATGACATCTCAGCCATTACATTCAAGCAAAGTAAAACTAAAGCAGAATATCACTCAGATATTTTGATCATCAGCAGAAGAATAAACCAAGACTGAAGATCCAAGGCAAACCTTTGTGGTTTTTTTAGATTATGATTTTAATTTACTTAGTAGTCTTTTACCTATACCCCTTTTTATTTTTAAACAAATGGTTGCTCTAGGGATTTCTTTTCACGATCTATTTAGCATTAATACTGTACCACTTCACATAAAATGTAAAAACCTTCCACCTATATATTTCCACTATTTCCTCTCCACCACTATCCTTTATTCTGTGTCTGTCATATACATTACATTTAATGTATATTACAAAGACAAGACAAAAAAACATCAGGTTTTCATCTTAATTTATGTGTTTTTATTTTTTATTTTATTTATTTATTTATTTTTAAAGATTTTATTTATTTATTTATTCATGAAAGACTGAGAGACAGAGAGAGCCAGAAACAAAGGCAGAGGGAGAAGCAGGCTCCATGCACCGGGAGCCTGATGTGGGATTCGATCCCGGGTCTCCAGGATCGCGCCCTGGGCCAAAGGCAGGTGCCAAACCGCTGTGCCACCCAGGGATCCCAATTTATGTGTTTTTAAAAATGAAGAGGAAAATGGTTGTCTTACCCCGATATTTATCAATAAGCTTCCATCTGGTGTCATTTCCTCTCAGCTTAAAGAATAGTAAATCTTACTCCTTTACTATTTATTCCAATCCATGTTTGCTGTAAACAAGTCCTCTTAATATTCTTTTACCTAGAAATGCATCTATTTTGCTTTTGTTCATAGAGGATATTTTCAATGGGTATAGAATTTTGGTTTGACAGATTTTTCTTTCAGTACTTTAAGGATTGTCACTATCTTTTGGTCTCCATTATTTATTTTGAGACGATAGTAGTTATTCAAATCATTGCTCTCCTGTATATAATGGGTTTGCTTTTGAAATTTTTATTTTCATTAAAAATTTTTTTTAGATAGAATGAGTTCATGAGTTGGGGAGGGGTAGAAGGAGAGGGAAAGAGAGAATCCTAAGGAGGCTCGATGCCCAACATGGAGCCCAACAGAGGGCTACATCTCACGGTCCTGACTGAGATCGTGATCTGAGCGGAAATCAAGAGTCAGATAGATGTTTAACTGACTGAACTATCCAGGCATCTCTTGAATTTTTTTTTAATCTTTAATTTTCTGCAGTTTGATTATACTGTTCTTAGATTTGCTTTTCTTCATATTTATTCTGTTTGGGTTTCACTTAGATGCCTGAATATGTAAATTTGTGTCTTTCACAAAATTTTTGAAATTTTCAGCCCTTATCCTTTTTTCCCTTAATTTTTTATTGTGGCAAAATACACATAACATAAAATATACCATCTTAACCATTCTTAAGTGTACAGTTCAGTGGTATTGAGTATATTTCATTGTTGTGCAACCACCACCACCATCTATCTCCAGAACTCTTTTCATTTTGCAAAACTGGAACTATACCCCTTAACCAGTAATCTACAATACCCCCACCCTTTAACCAGCCCCTGGTAACTACAGTTTTACTTTCTGTCACTATGATTTTGACTACTCTAAGTACCTCATGGAGGTGCAATAGTACCGTATTTGTGTTTGTGACTGCCAGCCAGTAAATTTTCAGATAGTTATAAATTTTCATTTGCTTGCACAGATCCTACTAGAACCTCAATTATCCCTATTGGACTTTTTTTTTAAATTTTATTTATTTATTCATAGAGACACAGAGAGAGAGAGAGGCAGAGACACAGGCAGAGGGAGAAGCAGGCTCCATGCAGGGAGCCCGATGTGGGACTTGATCCCGGGTCTCCAGGATCACACCCTGGGCTGCAGGCGGCGCTAAACCGCTGAGCCACCAGGGCTGCCCCCTATTGGACTTTTTTATATTGACCTGCAGGTCTCTCTGTTCCTTAAAATTTTTTTTCTCTTTGTTCATCTGATTAAATAATCTCTATTTGTCTATTTTCAAGTTCACTGACTTTCTATCTCCTCCATTCTGCTGTTAAGCCTTTCTAGTACTTTTTTAAAAATGCATTTAGGGTAATGTATTTTTTAATTTTAGAATTTCCATTTAGTTCTTTTTTTTATAGTTCTCTTTCTCTGCTGAGATTTCCTGTTTTTTTAATTTATTATGAGCCTATTAGTGTTTACTGAGTTTTCTTTAAAATCCTTGTCCTCTGGGATGCCTGTTTGGCTCAGTCAGTAGAGCCTACAACTCTTAATCTCAAGGTTGTGAGTTCAAGCCCCAAGTTGGGAGGAGAGATTACTTAAAAAGAAAAAAAAATTTTTTTAAAGATTTTATTTATTTATTCATGGGAGACTGAGAGGCACAGACACAGGCAGAGGGAGAAGCAGGCTCCATGCAGGGAGCCCGATGTGGGACTTGATCCCAGGTCTCCAGTATCACACCCTGGGCTGAAGGTGGCGCCAAACCACTGAGCCACCCAGGCTGCCCCACTTACAAAGAAAAAATTTTAAAGAGATTTTATTTATCATGAGAGACACACAGAGAGAGGCAGAAACATAGGCAGAGGGAGCCTGATATGGGACTCGATCCTGGGATCCTGGGATCACGACCTGACCTGAAGGCAGACGCTCAACCACTGAGCCACCCAGGTGCCCCTAAAAAGAAAATCTTAAAAAATCCTTGTCTGCTAATTCCAACATTTTAATTTTAAGGTTAATCTCTCTTGAGTGTGGTCATAGTTTTCTTTTTCTTCAAAATGGAGTAATTTGGGGATGTGTCTTCCACTCTGTGAATGTTATGTTGTAGAGACTCTGCATTGTGTTCTATCTCCCAAAGTGTACTGACATTTTTGTTTTAGTGGTCAGTTAACTTGGTTAAATTAAAGCTAAAAACTCTCACCTACATTGGGCAGTAGTTGAAGTCTCAGTTCACTTTCTTTTATTCTTACCAGGACTGCCTGCATTCTTCTTGGCACCTGTGTGCCTCAGGAATCAACCAAAGATTTGGACAGAATTTATTTACCAAATGTGAAGTTTCCTTTCTCTTGTTCAGCATTATTGAAAATTATTTGGCTGTGATTGTCCAAAATCTGTTTTCTGGTTTTTCGTTATAAAAAGTTTTCACTGCTTCACACATGCCACCACCACCACCCCCTGCATAGTGTAGTGCTGACTGTGGTCTAATCGACCTCATAAAAAGTTGGAAACTCACCACATGCTGTACCCTACTTACAACTGTCTCCTCCTTCCAGAATCTGCCTGATTTAGTACACTCTCCAATGTTTTTATGTAATTTCCTTTTGTGTGAAGTCTAGAGTTTATAATTATTAACTGTGTAAGGGTCATTCTTTTAAGAGTTTATTGGCAATAGTGAAAGTAGAATTTCTAAATATTCAGTTAGGAGATAGAACTTGGGATATATAAGGAACTGAAGGAAGGCCAGTTTAGCTGCTAAAGTTTGGAAAGAAAGGGAGTGAGTAGCATAGATGAACCTAGAACAGGAGACAGGGAACAGATTATGGAGGGCCTTTTAAGCTACACTTGTCTGGGCAAACATCATCAATGGTTGCCATCTAGGTAGGGGAGCCTCATCATGTAAGAAATCTGTCTTCTCCCTGGGGAGTCAGGGTTTGGACCATGTTAAAATTCTGGGTTTGTAATCTTTGTTGTTATGCTTCTTAGGGCTATTTCTAATCTACTCCAGACCCATGGCTTTATGCTGACCTGGAGTTTCTTTAAGCAGTTACCTTTACATCATCCTGCTGCCTCTGGCACGTACAATAAAGCTTTCCAGTACTGGAGCTGCCACTGAGATATTTAGCCTGGGAGACAGTCTCAAAACAGGGTGCCAAGGAGGATTTATTTTTCTCCTGGGCCTAGGGCTTCTCATTTCCCTTAAGTTTATATATGTATTTACATATGTGTGTGTGTGTGTGTGTGTGTGTGTATACACATCTCTTTCTCTCAAATAAATAAATTCATTTTTAGAATAAGTACTTTGTTTTCAAAATTTTATTTATTTTAGAGAGAGAGAGAGCAAGCATGAGTGGGAGATAGAGAAAGAGGGAGCTCCACTGAGCAGGGAGCCCAATGCGGGGCTCACTCTAAGGACCCCAGGATCAGGGCCTGAGCCGAAGACAGGTGCTTAACCAACTGAGCCACCCAGGCATCCCACAAAATTTAAAAAGAAAGAAGAAAGAAAGAAAGAAAGAAAGAAAGAAAGAAAGAAAGAAAGAAAGAAAGAAAGAAAGAAAGAAAGAAAGAAAGAAAGAAGTAAATGAAGATATAGAAGGCATGCTTGCTAATTTGCAAGCAACTCAAAGCTGGTATATGATAAATAATAGACATCAGAATTCAGAATCTTGTTGATTATTAGAACACTGAACTGATTCCAACAGGATGCAAAAGTGAAACGAAAGGCCTTATTTTGTTCAAAAGATTCTTATAAGTTGAGAATTGTGAAGACCTACTTGTCTTCAATAGTTTTATTAGGTGCTTAGCCAGGTTCTAACATGAATCCCTGAAGTGGGGCTTTACCACTTTTTGTTGTAGTAACAGCATTATTTATTTATTTATTTTTAATTTTTTAAAAAAGATTTTATTTATTCATGAGAGACACACACGGAGAGGCAGAGACACAGGCAGAGGGAGAAGCAGGCTCCATGCAGGGAGCCCGATGCGGAACTCGATCCCAGGTCTCCAGGATCACACCCTGGGCTGAAGGGAGCGCTAAACCGCTGAGCCACCTGGGCTGCCCATAACAGCATTTTTTAAAAAAAGATTTTATTTGTATATGTGTGAGAGAGAGAAAGGAGAGAGAGCAAAGCAGGAGGAGGGGCCAGAGGGACAAGCAGATTCCCCAATGAGTGTGGAGTCCCATCCCAGGGCCCTGGGATCATGACCTAAGCCGAAGTAAGACATTTAACCAACTGACCCACCCAGGTGCCCCATAGTAATAGCATTTAAAAAATCTTTTTTAAGAAAATATTTTTAGTAATAGCATTTTTAAAAGGTACCTGCCTTCCCATCTTCTGTAGATATCCTAGAGTCTTCCTTTTGCAGTGCTGCTTCTACTGAGTCGCGATCAGGACCCTGACAATCATGACCACACAGTCTTGTGAAAAGCATTTGAAGCGCTTCTTTGTTTTGATTACCATAGTTTGCGGCACTGTTTATACAACAGGGGAAAAAATACTCCCCTGTCCTCTGTTGCACTTAGACATTTATAATATTGTGTATAGTGTTAGGCATTACATTTAAAGGAGTTTACTCAGAAGAGATCAGTCAAGATAGTGAGTAGTGAGATGTATGGAAACGTTATTACAAAAGGAAAGAAAAGAAGTTGGTACAATTGAAATGGGAATAGTTCAAGTGGAAATGAAGTAATGGGTGGAATTGGGGCCTGAAACTTTAGAAGTTTGGACGTGACTGTGTTTCATCTGCATCTTAGAAGGGGTGACTCTGTAGCTCAGAGTGTATTGGGAGACCGTTCCAGAATCAGCCAGTATTCTTAGTCAGACAGAGACAAATACAGATGTTAACTTCATACAGAATTTTGTTTTTCTGTGGCTCTTTTTACTTTAATAGACCACATTCCCATTTTCCTTTTTCCATCCAATCAAACTCTCATCTCAACTTTGTGTTCAATTATGAAAATGGACACTAGCATTAAAATTCTTTGGCTCACACTTTTGTGGCAGCCATCAGAGCCTTATTAACTATAATTGGTTGACTGCTTGTTTCCATTACTAAATCCTGTTCTTCTGAATTCAAATAACAAGTACTGATCTGAAGGCAGTTCGAGGATTTGTAAGTAAAGTTTGCTCTGCTACGAAAACCCACAAATATGCTGCCTCAGTCCACAGACCTTGATCACGGGGAAGGTTGCAGACACCCTGGACAAGCAGGGTTATGCTGGTGGGTTGTGGTGAAGACAGATCTTTTCTTAGGGAGCAACTTAAAAGGAGTTCATACAACGGACAACGACCCTGGGCCCGTACTCCACTGCTTGTAGGCCTCCTCTCTTTTGTATACTGCAGGTGAAGATCCGGGGTGACGCTGCAGTGCACCTGGTATGCTTTGATCAAGATTTGACCATCACTAGTCTGTCCATATTTTACATCTTCTGTTCCCACATGGTCACCACAGGAGGCCACAAGTTGTGCCGAACAGCAGTAAGGAGGGAATAATCTGAGGCGCATGACGACGGCACAAAACCAGATGCCTTTGGCTTGGCACAGGGCAGCTGTAGACCAATGTCAAATGACCTTACTAAGTTATATAATGCAGCACCTTTTGCTTGCCGTAGGCAGAAACTCCTAGAGTTTTAACTCTGCATTTCTGATCTTTGTATTTTTACTCTGAAAGACTTAATATTCAGCTTGAAAAAGACAACTGACCAGAACATTTTCTTGAGTTTTTGAAAGTGTATCTTTGTATGGATGCTATTTAATGAATACCTAACTGTTTCACATGGTCAGGTTCTGTGAGAAACAAAATCACGATTATTTATATGGGCTGAGGTTTTCTAGAAAAGGCTTTCTGGACGTAAGTGGTATATAAGCAGGGCCTCAAAGAGAGACTGAGTGGTTAAGCAGGTGTACAGATTCCGGCCAGTGAGGAAAGGAAGCCATCCCATTCCACTCTAACTGAAGCCTTCCAAAACTCCAGACTTGGTCGCCAACCGCCTTACAGCTTGAATTAGAAGGGAGCAGAGAAGCAAAATGGCAAGAGACGGGAAAGGGAAGTGTAGAGAAAAGGAAGGGGCAAAAGTGAGCCCCAAAAGACCCCTCTAAAAATGAGTTTTTTTTTTTATGAGAACCACAGAGAGAGAGAGAGAGAGAGAGAGAACAAGCTGGGTGTGGGGTGGAAGAAGGGCAGAGGGAGAGAGAATCCTGAAGGAGACTCCCTGCCATGCAGGTCCCCCTGCCCCCAACACGAGGCTGATCCGACCCCAAGATCATGACCTGAGCTGAAATCAAGAATTGGCTGCCCAACTCCCTGAGCCACCCAGGTACCACCTAAGGTGTTATCTTTAAGTAATTTCTGCACCCAATGTGAGCTCAAACTCATAATCCTGAGATCCAGACATTCCACTGACTGATCCAGCCAGGCGCTCCAAAAGGTTTGTTTGACTTTGTCAATTTTCTAGAAAAGGCTTTTGGCTAGATCGTAAGCTCTGTGGGGGCAAGGACCATGTCTATTAGGTCTCCACTGTTTAACTTAGTATGGTACAGAATGAATATTTTTTTAATGAATATTGAAACCTTAAAATTGCCGAGCACTTTGTGACCTGCCAAGGGTTTTCACTTACTCTCAATTAATTCCTTCTAATCACTTGCTGAGATATTCCAGGCAGGGCAGATAGTAATGAAGGTAAGACTTAGAGAATTTAACTGACTTGGCTAATACAGCTGTTGGGGGCTTGGGTGGGAAGACACCTGATTCTCTTGATCATTTAGACCAGTGCTCTTTCTACCAAAATGAAGTAGTAATGGGAAATCTTTATGCATACAGACGACCCAGATAGTGCACCTAGGAAAGAATCTCCCATTCCTGATGCTTAGAACTACTTCTCTTTCATTTTCATCTATACTATCCATGATTATTGGCTAAGTTTCCTACAGTGCAGAAACAGAAAAATAGATTCAGTTTCTTGTTGATTTATAGATACAAAAGGTAGGCTTCAGTCATTGGCTGAACTGAATGGAGGTAGAATGTATTTTATTTATTTTGTTATTTTTTTAAATTTTGTTATTTTTTTAAAAAGATGTATTCATTTTAGAGAGAGAGGAGAGGCAGAGGGAAAGGGAGAGAGAGTTTTAGGCAGACTCCCCGCTGAGTGGGGAGCCTGATGCCAGGCTCCATCTCACTGCCCTGAGATCATGACCTGACCTGAAATCAAGAATTGGATGCCCAACCGACTGAGCCACCTAGGTGCCGCCTGAATGTATTTTAATTTCGAAAACTGGGCTTACCTCTACAGAGTCGGAATGAATATATTGCTCACCTCAAGGACCAGTTGCAAGAGATGAAGGCAAAAACCAACATGGAAAATCGCTATATGAAGAGAAACACTGATCTGCAGATCTCCCAGACCCAGAAGAAATGTAACAGAACCGAGGAGCTCTTGCTGGAGGAGATAGAGGTAATCACTGCATTTGGCACGAGCATGGTGCATGGCATGTGGGCTTTCACTCTTCATCTGCCTCAACTGACAGAGGAGGGAGGAAGAGGAGATTTTCTTGATCTCTGCTCCATCTCTCCTGCAACTCTCACATTTGAGATTAGAAATAAAAACAAAACAAGGTCTGGTGTATTTGCAGGCAGAGATTCTGATGGGCTGTAGCCTACATCTTTTTGTAATGATGTCGAAAATCAATTGTACTTTCTTTTTTTCTTAAGATTTTATTTATTTATCCACTTTTATCCACAAGAGACACACAGAGAGAGGTAGAGACATAGGCAGAGGGAGTCGCAGGCTTTCTGCGGGGACCCCAATCTGGGACTCGATCCTAGACTCTGGGATCAGTCCCTGAGCAGAAGGCAGATGCTCAACCACTGAGCCACCCAGGCGTTCCCCACCCCCACCCCCCTTTTTAAAGATTTTATTTATTTTCAGTTGTACTTTATTTCTTTGGTCACTTTATCTGTATCTTATAAAACCACTTGCCATTTTTCCTAGTAATTAGGGAGAAACAAGATACTTATTAAGTGTGGGTTTTGCTGCTGCCTTCCTCACCCCACCGGTACCTTTTGTACCTCCAGTAAGAAATACAAAGTCAAGAGAGCTGAACTTCATTCAAACCTAAATTTATAAAGATGAGAAGTCACAGTGGAAAATATCAGGAGAAAGACACAAGGGGTAGACCCTCCTTAGAAAAGGAAGGCTAAAATGGCTAAATGAACAATGGGTTGGTGAGAGGGAGCAAACATGGGAAGTGCCCTCTGTGTGCAGGAGGACTGCTTTCTTTGGGCCCCTACTTAGTGGAAAGCTTACTCCCCAGGTATGGCGTAGGACTCGGACTACAAACCTTTCTTGTATCCTGGAATTTTCTTTTCGAGGCCTAAGAACCGTGTGCCCTTGAAACATTGTTTCTCTCCTTATCCAAGCCAGCAAATCGTGGTCCTTTTGTCCTGGGCTCTGGCATGTGTCCAGCACAATGCCCGACACATGGCTCAGTGATGTTCTTGAACACGAACTGGGTGGAAGGGAATTGATTTGCCACCCTAGTGCAATACAACAGGATTCTTGGGATCCCAGCTGGTAAAGAAAATCTGAGGGGCGCCTGGGTGGTTCAGTCAGTTAAGCATCTGCCTTTGGCTCAGGTCATGATCTTAGTTAGGTCCTGGGATCGAGCCCCATGTGGGGGTTCCCTGCTCAGCAGGGAGTCTGCTTCTCCCTCTCGCTCTGCTGCTCCCCCTGCTTGGGCTCCATCTCTCGTTTTCTCTCTTTCTCTCAAATATATATATTTTTTAAGATTTTATTTATTTATTCATGAGAGACACAGAGAGAGGCAGAGACCCAGGCAGAGGGAGGAGAAGCAGGCTCCCTGCAGGGAGCCCGATGTGGGACTCGATCCCGGGACTTTGGGATCACGACCTTACCTGAAGGTTAATAAAATCTTAACCAAAAAGAAATAAGGAAAGCAGCCAGGCAGCCAGCCTGAGATACTGTCACAGCTACACCTCTAATCTTGAGAACTTCTCATTCTGAACCGTGCTGGCAGGAATTCCTGATATTTATCGTTTTCACAGAAACTGAGGTTGAAAACCGAAGAAGAGAACAGGATTCATATGGAGATTGAAACGTTCCTTAAGAAGGAGCAGCAGGTGGGTCACCCAAACTCCACTTACAAAATACCATGTATGGCAAAAAAATTGTTTTTAAGGAAATAAATTATTTGAGGGATAAAAAAATCAGGGCAGCCCTGATGGCGCAGCGGTTTAGCGCCGCCTGCAGCCCAGGGCGTGATCCTGGAGACCCAGGATCGAGTCCCACATCGGGCTCCCTGCATGGAGCCTGCTTCTCCCTCTGCCTGTGTCTCTGCCCCTCTCTCTCTGTTTCTCATGAATAAATAAAATCTGAAAAAAAAAATCAACCAGAATTTTACTGGCCTAATGAATGAGCTTTAGACCATGTCTTGTCTCACAGTTACTCATCTGAATGAACATTTTATAAAGCTGTAATTTGAGCACAGGTAAAATTTTGTCTTCTGCCTTTATCAGCTAGCAATATATAACAAACTTTTCTTGCTCCTATATTCCTCATAGTCATAATTTTAAATTAAAATTTACTGATTCTTAAAATTATTAAAATAACATACTCTTAGTTGAGGGAAGTTTTTTTTTGTCAGTTGCTTTTTGCCTCATTTTTTTCATGTTATTATAGTGTCTTCATAAAAATAATTTAAAATAGCTTTATGTTCTATTGAATGGTCATGCCTTAGTTGACTTGTTACCCTTTATTTTGGATATTTAGATTATTTCCAAGGTTTCATTATTATAAATAATGCAGTAATGAAAGCTTTGCCAAAAAACTGTTTTCCTTCACTGTAGTTATTTACCAAAAATAAATCTGAAACATGACAGTATTATGTCAGAGAGAATGGTATTTTGTGACTTGATAAATATTACTAATACTTTCTAATCTACACTAGCATCAACAATGTAAATTGCTGACACTTATTTCAAGGTACCATCAACCATTCTAGGCATTTTAGTTATTTTAAGGTTCTAACTTAATGACTTGTTTTATTTTGCCTTTTTTTTTTTGCTAATAGAATTGAAAAATTGGCCATTTCCATATATTTATTTATTCATCTTATTTCTTCTTGTGTGAATCATATGTGACTGAAATGTTTTAATTTATTTCAAATACTAATGACAAACCAAGCTGAATGGAATTAAAAAAAATCCCTGTTAAATGAATAAGGAAAAAAATGTCCAGCTTATGATTCAGTCTACCTTTGAGAAGGCTACTGAATTTTCAGTAAACAATTCCAAGTTTATGGTTAAAGAAAATAATTTATAGATGCTATCTCACAGGACTTTGCTGAAAAAAATAAATCTGGTAGGCTATTAGGAACAGAGACTTCTATCCTGGCAATTTAGGGATTATGTACCATGTTACCTATTCAAGTGTTAGACACATAATTAGCAGGTGTTTAATAACAATCAGATAAGTTGGTGGATAAATGGACAATGGATGGATAAAGTCAGTGTTTCCTAGATCTTCAGCCCAGTAACACAAGCAACACAGAAATACTTTTCAGTGAGAAATTTGAAACAGCACAGAAATTCATAGATTTTAAAAAGTGAAAAGTGAAAGCTTTCTTAATTACTCCAAAATGTTCCAAAATTTCTTCCACATATTTTTCTTTGATATATGTACTTTTGTATGTACAAAATACTTATATTTTTTAGTATTTATCTATCCATCTATGTCTATTTATTTATATTTGTGACATAAACATGATCATACCATATATATTATTCCAGACACTTTTTTTTTCTTTTAAGACCTTATTTATTTATTCATGAGAGACACACACACAGAGAAAGGCAGAGATGCAGGCAGAGGGATAAGCAGGCCCCTCACAGGGAGCCCAATATGGGACTTGATCCTGGGACTCCAGGATCACGCCCTGAGCTGAAGACAGATGCTCAACTGCTGAGCCACCAGGCATCCCCAGACACTTTTTTTTCTTAATTTACTTTATCTTATGTTTTCTATGGCAGAACAACTACTATAGAATATGCCATAGAGGGGATATACCAAGATTTAGTTAACTATTTTTCTGCCAGTGGACTTTCAGTTTGTTTCCAAGATTTGCTAGTATAACAATGCTAAACATTTTGAGATATGTCTCTAAATGCATAGTATACGGAAAGGCTATTCATTTTTACATATCAGTGTAGATCCCTTATGTCCCCTCATATTAGTTTTAATGGCTTTTCAGTTAATTCATTTAGATTTTCTAGATTGAAGATAGAAAATCTTATTGAAAATAAAATCTTTTAAAAAAGGGTGGGGGGATACCTGGGTGGCTCAGCGGTTTAGCGCCTGCCTTTGGCCCACGGCGTGGTCCTGGGGTCCTGGGATCTAGTCCCATGTTGGGGGACTCCCTGCATGGAGCCTGCATGGAGCCTGCTTCTCCCTGCATGGAGCCTGCTTCTCCCTCTGCCTGTGTCTCTGCCTCTCTCTCTTTCATGAGTAAATAAATAAAATCTTAAAAAAAAATCTATTGACAGCAAAGAATAATTTTATATTTTCCTTTTTGTTATTTATATGTTTATTTCCATTTTGTGGCTAATTGTATAGCTTGAGGGTCAAGTGTAATGTTGATTAGTAGCAGTGGTAAGGGGGCACCATTTTTCTATTATTGGTTTTAATGGTATTTTAGTCAGTATTACACAGGAATTCATAGTAATGCCAAGTTTCTCATGTGCAAATTAGGTCACTCATTGGGAAATAATAGGACCCTGAAACTTGGAATAGGAATATCTCGATGGATTCAGAAGCAACTAATAATCTTGAACTCCTAAGTAACTCTGAATTTCCCTTGCCAGTGGAAGTATTATGCCTTCCATGGTCTGAAGAGTTTAGCCTTTCTTTCTCTGAAAATGCCATAGTAATAATTTCATCTGAATCAGATGCTCACTCTGAAGACCCAGCACAATCACTCCTATTGCCCCTGGTTCTATAACTAGAGTCAAATCTCAGCAAGTTCCAGGGTACAGATAACTCAGATAACTCTAATTCAGAGGGAAATAGCTTGCAAACCTACAGAATTACAAGACTTTGCTTGTAATTGGGAGACCTGTGGGGATGGATTCTAAGGGTATTAGAGCGATGAGGATGGAATATAACACTAGATTGAATCACGTTCATTGATAAGGGTATACTTACTAGAGATTCAATGTGATAGCTTGTGAAGCTGGAGGTGGCTAATAGTTCACTTGAAACTTGGACTCAACAATTCAACAGTGGCCCACATTTAATGAGGTGTATATGTCAGAGCTTCCCTACTTTGATTTGGAGGAGAGAATCCAAAGACTTAGGAAAATAGGAATATCAGAGTGAATTTGTGTGACCTACAAATCTGCCGTTGAGTACCTATATGTAATGAGTTTCTCTGAGACATTTCTTCCCAGAAGACACTCCTATACTAAGACATTGAGAAATACATTAATGAGGGGAGCACCCCATATCCTTGAAAAGGTCTTTGGTTGCTTTCTTTTGTAGGCCAGGTAAGATCATGGGTGATATCACCATTGAAATGCTGATAATGAGATCCTGGAGAACCAGAGAATATGTGGCAGCACTTGACTGCCAAAGACGGGTGACCACATTTACCATGAAGGGCAGCAGGCATGAACTGGAAATCAGAATGCCTTTGCCCATGAAGGGTATTTGGCGATGGCTGATTAACCATGGTACTCCTCTGAACAAAACTGATGAGCAGCCTGATAAAGAATCACTTGATGTATATAACAGAAGAAAGTCCAAATCTGGTACCAAAGCCCTGATTTGAGTCACCACAATGAGGAGTCATGGTTTCTCCTCCAATTTCCAGAACTAAGTCAATTCAAAGACCAAAGTCCCTTAATTGAAAGGGCCAGGTCCCCCTGAGGATGAACTGCAGCATTACTGCAGGTAGATACTGTGAATCTTCCTCTAAGCCTACTCAGAGGGACGTGTGGTTATTTATTGGAATTCCTATACACCGGAAAACAGGCTTTTTCAGATTACTAAACATTGGCTCTAAATTGATACTGCCTCCTGGGGACCCAAAACAACATTGTGGACCCTACTCAAAAAGAGGGATTATAGTGCTCAGGTGATAGGTGGAGTCTTAAGTCTGATTTACTCTGGGCCCACTCGTTCTATGGATCCACCCTATAGTTGTTTCCCATATATTACATATGGACATATAATTGGAATAGATGTACTTGGCAACAGACTTTCCACATTGGCTCTCTGACCTATGGAGTGAGGGCCATTATGGTAGTAAGGGCCAAGTAGAAGTCTCTGGAACTTCCCCTTCCAACCAACATAGTAAATCATAAGCAAATGCTGCACCCCAGCTGCAGCTGCAGCAATTAGTGCCAACAACAACAAGCAGAGGTTGTGATACTTATCACAGCCCCATTTAGCTCAGCTGAGTAGCCAGCTGAATGGGTAGTGACTGTGGACTACTGTAAATGTAATCAGGTGATGACTTCAGTTGCCGCTACAGTTCCAGATGTGGTATCTTGACTGGAGAAATTCTTCAAAGGCCACTGGCACTTGGTAGGCAGCTATTAACCTCCCTCTGACCATAGCCAGTGTCTCCAAACTAGTTTGGAAAAACCTCCCGAAACAGTTTGCTTTTACCTGGCAGGGCCAACAATATACTCTCACAGGCTCACATCAGGGTTGTGTCAATCCTCCTGTTCTCTGCCATAATACAGTCTGAAGAGACATTGCTTGCTTTGACTTTCTACAAAACATGGTAGTGGTCCATTGCATTATGTTGATTGTATCTAGTGAACAGGACGTAGCAAGGACCTTGGATGCCTTAGTAAAACATATGAGAAGGTGGGAGAGGAGCTATTTTTGGTACCAGTTTTGAATCATGCTTCAGTTGGGTGACAGAAAACACACCAGCAGTTTCAGCAGGCAACATTTAACAAAAGAATCATTAACAAACAAACAAACAAACAAACAAAAGGATGAAAGAGAACTCTAAGGAATATCCTCAGGTTGAAGGATGTATCCAAGGAAGGGATAAACTGATGTTTGCCTCATTGCCCTGGGTTAGAGCAGGTTCACAGCTAGTGGGATAAAGATGGCACACTGGGAACTGTGGACTCTGGTAAGCAAGAATCCTCCCGTTGTGTCAACAAAACTTGTTGGTGAATAAGTGGCACAAGTGTCCCACACACATGCCACTGTCAGCCTCACCCCAGGAACAAAAGAGGAAGGACACTGGACTGAGCAGAGCTTTCCTCTCGTGTCCCTCCAGTGCCCTCTACTGACAAAGGTGATCATTGTGTCAGCTGGCAAAAGAACTAGGCTGTAATTGTCACTCCTTTCCAAATAATTTCTAATTTATTTTTCTCTCAACATTCTGAGTGTTTCCAAACATATGCAGAGTTGGAAGAATTTTATAGTGAACACCCATATATCCACCGTCTACTGGTACATGCTACTATTAACATATTTTTATTCTTGCTTCATCGCATTTCTATGTATCCTTCCTCCATTAACCCATCTTACCTTTTTCATGCCTTTTGATAAATTAAACATTATAATTTGTAGTTTATAATTTGATATTTCCTTAGCCTATGAGTTGTTTAAAAAAGCGTATTTCTTGGGGATCCCTGGGTGGCTCAGCGGTTTAGCGCCTGCCTTTGGCCCAGGGCATGATCCTGGAGTCCCTGGATCGAGTCCCACATCGGGCTCCCTGCATGGAGTCTGCTTCTCCCTCTGCTTGTGTCTCTGCCTCTCTCTCCCTCTCTCTGTGTATCTCATGAATAAATAATAAAATCTTTAAAAAAAATAAATAAAAGCGTATTTCTTAAATGTCCAGGAAGTTGGAGTTGGAGAGGGAGTGTGAGGCTTTCTATCGCTGACAACCCTTTGAGATCTACACTCTTACAGTCTTCCACCACGGTCTCATAATGTGACAACGTAAGGGTTAGCTCGTTGGAATTTGTTGAGCCCTTTGCTTGTGTTATGTGACTATTCCACGGGTATTTGAAAAAAAAAATGTGTATTCTCTAATGGATACAAATTTGTATAAATGTCTAACAGTCTGTCAAATTCTTCATATTATTTTCTTTGCTCTTCTTGACCTATTTATTTAGAGAAGTGTGATAGATTGTGGATCTGTCAATTTCTTGTATTTCTAATAGTTTTTACTTTATATATTCCAAAATGGCATTAGAATATAAAAGTTTATAACTGCAATATCCTTATAATAAAGCATGTCTTTTCTCAGGATAAAATATTCCTTTTTGTCTCAATTATTTTTGTCTTGAATTCTATTTTGCCAGATATTAATTACCAACCCTGCTTTCTTTTTGCTTTGATTATATTGTATTAGCTATGGTTTTTATAAATAGTTCATAGGTTGATTTTTTTAAAATCTGAGGCTCTTTATTTTGATAGGGAAATTTATCTCAATTTATTTTTATTGTGATTTTCATTTGTTTATACTTACTTCTTCCACCTTATTTTGTTTCCTGCTTTTCAAGCTTTCTAGTTGTTTTTTTTCCTTCTTTTTATTGTTTGATTTCTTGCTCTCTTGTGCAAACTCGTTATTTGCATACCACTTTCAGTTTTGTAATATCTGCATACCATCTCGTTATTCCTATTTCATACATAATTACCTCGACAACAAAATTAAGATTTTTATATCATTACTGTAAAAGAAAAACCTGTAAAAGAAAAAAAGAAAAGTATCATTTGCCATAAGTAGAAATTAATATAAATAGAAGTTCAGTAAATACCAAATGATGTTATTACATTTTAGTCAGGTCTTCTTGCCTGCCTGGAAGCTGTTCTCTTTTTGTTAAGAAAAGAAAAAAAAAAAAACATGCTAACAAGAGTTAGAAAGGTGTTAGATGTGATTGCACTAAACTGGTATGTTCTCTTTAACTTAGAATGATGAATTGAATCACATTTTAAAAAAATTCCATGTCAATGGAATTTTGATGTCTCTTCTTGATGTCTCATTCTTGAGGTACATGAGTTTGGAAGTCATGCATTATGTTCTTGGAGTGGTAACCTTTGACATTTCAACATATGTATTTATACTTTGTTCTTCCTCTAGAAGTCTGTAGAGTCACTATCTATATCTTTTGGCCATCATTAAAGTAGAGCTTTCACTTGCCTCTTCTCTTCTCCTATGTCCTATGTTGAAACCATTCGTTATTTATTTCCATTTTATATATGAGGGGATGGAGGCTTAGAGAACTTAAGTTCACTTAAATTGAGTGCCAGAGTTGGGAGCTGTACCTAGGCATTCTGCCTTTAGAGCCTGTCTGTGCTTTTCCATGAGACTATCCTAATTTGGGATTTCAGTTCCAGATTATGATTTATTTTTAAAAAGTCTATTATGTAGCTCAACTGTACATTTTATTGTTTCTCATACATACTATCTCTTTCATTTTACTTTGTTAAAATACACTCTTGAGTAACTCTTAGAAAGACCAGGTATATTCTTTCTTTCTCTCCCATTTGAATGGTAGGTTTAGCTAAATATAGAATCTTAGATTCAGATTTATTACTTTTTAGGATTTCAAAGACATTGTTCCCTTCTCAACTGGTATTTACTATTAATGATCAAAGCAATGTCTGATGTCATTCTTTATCCTTCAGAATTTTCTTACCCATTATTCCTTTCAAACTGCCCTAATCCAGACACCTAAAGGCCCTCTTCCCCACTTTTAAATTGAGTAATAATATTAAGTATATAAATATTAGGCATATAGTTTAACATTTGCATATATACTCCTATAATCACTACCCAGATGGAGATGTAGAACACATTTACAGCATCCTAGAAGTCTTCCTCGTACCCCTTCCTGATCAAGTCAAGCAGCCCACCCCTCGAGGTAGCTACGATTCTGACGTTTATCACTATAGAAAAGTTTTGCTTGTTCTCGAGCCTTATGTAAATGATTTCATACAGTACATAAAATTTTATGTCTGGTGGAACCCATGTTTTAATGTACTTTCCAAACAGAAACTTGAGGAGAAACTAGAGTTCTGGATGGAGAAATTTGATAAGGACACAGAAATGAAACAGAATGAACTAAATGCTCTCAAATCTGCTAAGGCCAGCGACTTAGCACACCTTCAAGAGCTTGCAAAGACGGTAAGGAAGCAGTCTGAGGAATGGGTGGTAGCTGAGCTGTAGTAGCTGGGTAATGCTATTCTGGTGGCAAGGAGGAGGTGTGGCAGTCTTCCCATGATGATGATGATGATGATGACATCAATGATGGGGCAGTAATAGCAGCAACCGACACACTTCCATGGTGCTTGTTCTGTCCCAAGCACTTTGCTAGCATTCCACATAAAGAACTTATTTAACCCTGACAACAACCTCTTGAGATAGATGCTATTATTTCTACTTTATGGTCTCTGAAAATAATATGTAAATTATGATTTTTAAAAAGCTTCTGATTATGGCTTCATCATTGAATAACTAAAACTAAATTTCTCCTTTAAAAGATAGCAATTTAGGGATCCCTGGGTGGCGCAGCGGTTTAGCGCCTGCCTTTGGCCCAGGGCGCGATCCTGGAGACCCGGGATCGAATCCCACGTCGGGCTCCCGGTGCATGGAGCCTGCTTCTCCCTCTGCCTATGTCTCTGCCTCTCTCTCTCTCTCTCCTCTCTCTGTGATTACCATAAATAAAAAAAAAATATATTAAAAAAAAAAAAAAAAAGATAGCAATTTGTACATGTACTTTCTACGAGTTAAAAAAATATTACTTTCAGGTCATTAATCACACAAGTTAGTAGTTCATTTTTATGCAGTATTTTTATATCAAATTTGAATGATTGAAACTGCAAATTCTTTATAGCTAACACATATTAATAATATGAATACTTACAATGTAGGAATCCACTTAGTTTTTTCTTTGGTTTCTATTTGGCATGCTTTGTTTTCAGATTTCCTATTAAAAGTTCAGGGCTGGGTGGGCCACACGTTGCCAAGACAGTCTTCTAACCCAGATCCGTGTCTACCTCTGTAGATACGGGAGTATGAACAGGTCATCATTGAAGACCGGACAGAAAAGGAGAAGACCAGGAAGAAGATAGAACAGGAGGACTTGGAATTAAAGAGCATCATCAAGGTAGAAGGCCAGAGCTGGCATCTTAGGGCACATTTAATTCAACAGCTGGGCTAACAGTTACCAAGGAACAGAGTCCATCTCATGCCCTATGGAAGCCCAGGACAGATCTTCAAGGAAGGATGGCCTTCTGCTATTGTTGGAATTAATCTACAGTCCTGGGAGCAGGGAGACAGTTAACATAGCAGGACCTAGAACTTGTGCCCAGAGGCCAGATTTAAGATACTATCTATAATCAAAACAGCTCTTGGAGGAGCTGCTGCTGCTGAGGCTGCTTTTTAAAAATTTATTTTCTTAAGTCAATTCAACCCCCGGTGTGGGGCTTGAGCTCACCACCCCAAAATCAAGGTCACGTGCTCTACTATCTGGGCCAGCTGGGTGCCCCCTGGAGGAGCTTCTTAAAGTCCTATTTATAGAAGTTAGCTCAGGCTAGCTGCTAGGTTCTGATAAGAGCTGTTTTCAAAAAAAGGTGAAGAGAATAAGTAAGCAGTTTAGAAAAAAAAACATCATCTTTTATCAACTCATGTATATTAGTGAAGTTGAAACTGGTCAGTCAGATTCTGGGAAGTATTTTCAAGCAGAAATAACATCAGCTGGACCAAAACTGTTGTTTAGAGGATTGCCTTTCTCTCTGAAAGAAGAGCGTCTGCTGAGATCCTAGTGTGCAAACAGTAGTTGGTGAGGTGTATTATGAGGTGAGTTAAGAAAGCGTGAAAGTACTTCAGTACAAATATCCAAACCCAAACATGAGCTTTCCATTAGGAGACAGTCTGATATATAGTTAGCAGGGATTTATTGAGATTTGTGGTGTTTTCTATTTGGCAGGATTCCTTGATTTAGAGCAAGGATGTACGGACTAGCTGAAGACTATTTTTGTTTTCACTAATGGATCTGTGCTTCCAGTCGTTAGAGCTTAGTCTGATTTTAAAGCAGCCCACACTGTACTCAGAAAAGTTCTAATGACGAAGATATTTAAGAGAGCTATCGAAATCCTTTTTGAAAGAGTACTGATCCTTTAATCATTAAAGCCATGAAATGCACAAGGAAACCTATGAAGTCATCTAAATTATCTGCACATTTTTGAGTGCTGGCTTTTGCCTGTGACCTAGCTTGCACATCCCTTTTGCGGGGTCAGATTTGGAATGTGGATGTTCATAAAGAGGGGTAGGGTAGTAGAAGGGAACCAAGTTTCTAAGTGTAAAGATTCCTAATCAGATTCCTTCTTTTTATGTTTACTCCTTGAGAGCTTCACTGTAGAGTCCGTGTACCACAGGGGAGCATTACTGTAGGGAGAGCATGGTTGGCCACTTCCACATTTCAGACAGACACCATTCTTCAGACAGAAGTTACTTTATGATAAAACAACTATCTCATGCAGAAAGGATGCAGGTTGTCAGGCATACACATTTTTTATCCCTTTTTCTTCCAGCTCCAGGCCTGGTGGCGTGGCACTATGGTAAGGAGGGAAATTGGTGGTTTCAAAATGCCTAAGAAGGACAAAGATGATGTCAAGGATTCAAAAGGTAAAGGCAAGGACAAGAACAAGCGGACAGGCAAGAAAAAGTGATGGAGTTCTCTCGTCTTTTCCTCTGGTATTCTGGAGATGGGAAGGAGGACTTGAAGGGAGGGAGGAAGAAATATGTTAGCAGTACAGAGAATTTGTATCTACAGGTTGTTTCTTATTGGACATTCCCAGGTACTGCCTGGTTCTTTCACTTTGCCTGTTGTATTAATTTTCAAACCCTGATTTAGGAGTATACCATCGACTTAGGGCTTCTTCAGATTTTGAAAAACTTTTGCTGGGAAGTATTTCTAGGAGCCTTGCAAAGATCCCTCTTGCTTTTCCTCACCAGAAGAAAGTTCACGGGCTTAGTTATTGTGATGCATTAAAACTTCAGTAATTTCTGTAATGTTTTGGATTCTTTTGTCTATAGCGAAAAAAACTCTCAACCAAAAGTAAAGTGTTCATTCGGAATTACAATTATTACAAGATAATTTAATAATATGTCTAGCATATATGGACATAGTAAAGTTCCAAAGGTTGGTTCCTTCCTGCATTTATTTAAGATTTTATTTGAGAGAGAAAGAAACAGAGAGCATGAGCAGGGGGAGGGACAGAGGCAGGAGAAGCAGGCTCCCCACCGAGCAGGGAGCCCGACATGGGGCTCGATCCCAAGACCTGAGATCATGACCTGAGCAGAAGGCAGATGCTTAACTGACTGAGCCTTCCAGGTGGCCCTCCTCCCGCCTTTTAGATTTATTATCACTTTAATAAGTTTTTGTTGGGGTGGTGGGAGCATGGAATACATATCTTATTATAAATAAGTTGGTTTAGCTCCTTTTCTGGGAAATAGCTAGGAATATAAGTAATAAATTAAAACAATAAATAATGAATTAGAATAAACAGAAACATTAGATGTACAATCACGCATGGTGAAGGTGGGGACACAGGCTGCTAGAAGACTAGCTTGGAGAGATTTTTGATCAGTGAGACACCAGGATATGCGCCTGCTTTGCTTCCTCAACAATTCTCACCTTGCAGGATATTACAAGTGTGAAGGGCAGAAGGTCTTACATAGTTGATAATTCCTAAGAGTGTCCAAATATGTCACATGTATTTCACAAATTAAGCCTTATATGTAATTGCAAATACAGGGCAAAGCTGGTATCTATACTTCTTTAAAAGAGTGAAAAACAACAACAACAACAACAAAAAGTGATCTGAAGGGCCTGTTCAGAGGACCCAGTTTCTACTGATGTTCCTTTGGGGAACTAAATAAATACCCCTTCACATCTGCCAAGGAAAACATGCTTTAGGTATGAACATTTTCAAATCAGCCTTTATTTCATGCGATTGAAGTGTAGGCTTTTATTTTAATGTCAACGTGTAAGGTGGCATACAGGCAATTTAAAATAACACATGATATTGACATATTTATACTTAGAACTTATGCATTATATTTACAGACATACAAATATAGGACAATGTTTTACAAAATCTTTTACTAATTACATGTTTACAACATTTTCAGAAATAAAATGAAATCTGCTGTAAACCATCTCACTGCAATACGTATATAAAAAGGTTTCTAAATATCCATGTTTTCCTTCATTTCTATCACCATTTTAAGCACTTAGTTGTTAAAAATTCGTCATACTCATCGGCAGTCACACGTCATTAGTCACTGCTGAGCTGTAGCAAGTAAGAGAAATCAGACTCCTTGATTAGCCGTGAGGCTGTATTTTAAGAAGCTGTTAGAGAGAGTGACCTACTAATAAGCCCCCTACCCTGTTCTAGCTGCACAAAGGCCCCTCCGCCCACGAGCTGCTTCCAGAGAACCTGCTGACTTACAGACTCCAGGGGCCGTGGTGGGTGGGCACTCAGCCTCCTTCTGGTTCACACTTCACACGGGGCTGGCCACTGCTTCATTAATGGTCAGGTGGAACCACTACAGCATCTTCATCTTACACTGGAGTCTAGCCAGGCTAAATGTTAAGTTTTCTTTCCAGTTAAAAAAAAAAAAAAAGGTACAAACCAAACACTGAATACAAAAATTTTCTAGCAAAAGCATCACGAGATGTTTTTGCATCTTGACTTAGAAAATAAATTCAATATATTTGATATTTTTGTTACCAACCAAAACTGCACACAGATTTTTTTCTAGTAATTCAAATATAAATTTGAATTAGTTTGATAAAAATACATTAATAAAGTTTCACGTAATATGTAAGATGTGAAATAAGTGGAAATTTCCATTTATTCCCATGGGATCATTAGTTGCAAAGTTCCAAATGTTGCACTGTCCACATTTTCTGGAATTATTCTTTGCGTAATAGGTACAAAAAGTCCTGTTGTTTGCTGAGTTTCACTTCAAATGGCTTCTATTATTTGGAAATTGTACTGAGGTTCAATGTTGACTAGAAGGAGAAAGATCTATAGTTTAGAAATGCACATAGCTGAATTTTTTTTATTTTTTTTCCTGAATTTTAATAAACAAGTTGCTGGATTGGTGGGTCTGTTTAGAACTGTAAATATAATGGGGTCTGGCTCAAAGCACTTGAAAGACATTTTACTTTTGTTCTGTAAAGTCAGTGAAGGTTAGTAGGCTCTGAGGCCAGGTGTTTTATGTTCTTTAATTTTAAACTTGGACAAAGTGACAATGTCCTGCTGAACTTATCTCCCTGTGAGAACAGGGAGAAAACACTACTTTGACCAGATAGTCAACATTATCTTACCGAGTTACTTTTAGATGTTGCATCTACATGATAGAAAACATTTTGCTGAAATGCACGCATTGATAAAGAAAATCTAGAACAGTTCACCGCCTGAAAAACCCCAGGTAACTGGTATCTTCACGTACTCTATTTACTCGGTTTATCAAGACTGTGAATACCAAAAGATATGCTGACAACTCAAAGGGGTTCAAAATATAGGGTAAGAAAGACCTTGGTAGCTTAAACTTGAACAAAGGCTCCTGGCTTTGTGTTCCAGGAGCCCTTGGGCCTTCTTACTCAGCCCATGATTGAGTGAGGAAGGCACTAGTGGTGGTCAGATGAGCTAGATACAGAGACATCATGCTGTTTTCTAAGATGCCACAAGTGCCTTCAGTCAGCCATGGAAACTGGCAATTACTTGAAAGAAATTAAGAAACCTGGCTTTGCTTTTTATTCCTTTTGCCCTGTTTTCCTAATCTTCCATTAGTCAGGGAACTGGAAGTGTATCTGCTGTGAGTGGAAGGCACTCACAGGTCCAGGTACCTGGGAGCAGCATGGGGGCAGCGGAGCAGGGCTCAATGCAAATAATGCAGAGTAGTGCATTTACCATCCTAAGGATTTGGAAGCTCTGTGTAGAGTGCTACACAGATAATAGCAGGCTGTCTAATGGTTAGATAATAGCAGGCTGTCACATATGAGAACCAAGCTTTAGGTGGTGGCAGACAGAAGTTGGGGGAGGCCTAGGACGCTGGCCTTAAATACAACTTACCTCTCTCATTGCTTTACTATGCAGAAATCTAGGCCTTCTATGTTGTAGTTGTTTTGCTTTGGACAGATAACCCCAAGTAATCATAATATAGCTTTTGATTTTAAATGTGGCTGACAAACATAGTGGGGTCATTACACCCCATGTCATACAAAAATACCCAGCTTGGGAAAGTGATCTCACTCTGTCGAAAATACAGATACCCAGGCCTCACTTTAGACCTACTGAATGAGAATCTACATTTTAAGAAATGCTCATTAGAAGAGATTCTAATGAACAACCAGCTTTGGTAACCTGTGGATTCCGGAAACCGGAAACAGGTAAAGACAATAGCATGTCTGTGCTTTCCAGAAAGCTAAATATCCTTCTGAGAAGCTTTCTTTCTGGTATGGGAGGCAAGCCAACTCTCTAAGAAAGCACAGCCTGTTTAGGCTTCAGTGTTGGGTTCTCAGTAATGACAGAATTAAGTTTCATTTGCGAAAACCAACCATGTCTTCCTAAAACAATTCATTGGAAACAGATATAACCTCCCCTAAAATGGAGAAATGAAGCAAAATATTCCTGTTAGGAATCATGGAAACAGTCCCTTTTAAGAACACGTAAGAGCTTTGTGTAAGCAGATGGCTGGCAGCAGCAATCACGTTGTCCTGCTCCGGGATGGCCGGGCCAGCGCCCAGGTGCTGGGGGTCCTTATGCAGCAGACAAGTGGTGCTGCTGCTTGGGTGGGGCAAGCTCCAGGAGAGCCTGCACCGTCACTGCGACCTGGCTCAAACCTTTCTCTTCTAAAATGTGCAGAGGCAAACATAATTGCTCCTGAAATGGGACAACGTAACATAAAAACAAACAAAAGAGAAAACAGGATCAACATCAACGAATTGAAAAGAAAAAATAAGCATCTCTTTTCTCCCTCATAACAGTCAACCGAGATAGGACAGGTCAGCACCTGGGGAACTGACCTCTGTTAATAGGAGTTACACAGAGATGGCATTGGACACTGTCACTTTATTAAAACCAAACACATATACAGGTCATTTTGAAAACTGGAATATGGACAAGTTACAGACACTTAATACATACAACAGAGGATAACAGAATACGAGACAGCAAAAGCAACATCCCCAATAAATAAAGAGTGATGCAGATCAGTAAAAGGAGGCAGGGAAAACAGAAAAGCGGTTTCAAGTTACCGGACGGTTCAGGCCTGACAGGTCTAACAGTGGAGGAGAGTGTGCTCTGGAAATTACATACCAGAGGAATGCAAGATGGGTTCATGCCATAAGTCAGGCTGCATGAGGGAGTGAAGCCCACCAGCTGCATTCTACTCCTGATTTTGAAAATCAGAGTTCTCGTCCCAGGCAGGGAACACAGGAAGAAACAAGTATTTCATAACCTGGTACTTAATGGATTAAATTATGCTGGAGAACGGTGATACGAGTTTATTCAGGGACATCTTAATTACCGTATATTTGAAGGGTGTTTATAGGTTTGCTTAAGGAAGTTAAAATACTTCTTTCGTGTCTGCCTCATTCATGTTTGGTTAATCCTTTCTTGAAAGAGAAAAAGGCAGTGTTTAAGAACAGCACCTATCACTGGTTTTTAAGACTAAATATTTGGAAAAATAGATGCTGCTCACAAAGGACAGACAGTAGAATTCTGATTTCAGTAAAAGGGAGACTGACTATACATGTTTATTAAAGAAGATAACTAGACTTTTCATTGGCACTTTATTATTAGGAAGTTTTACAAAATTAGTTGCAATAAAAAATATAACATTTATTTTGAACAGTTATTGGTACTTGTGCTTCTTATTCAAAATTTTAATACTTATCTTGATAAAACAAGGTAATTGCAACCTTTTGACTATAAAACTAGCAACTTTGTATAAATACTTTGAGTGCCACTGTCAGTACAGATTAATTATTCTAAAATGAACCTGCAGGGTGTTTTGCTCTTGAGAGAGGCATATTTTCTCTGAAGCCAGTTCCCTCATCTCTTCTCCATCGTGCCCTGTGCTGCGTGTGATTGGACACCCCTCGCCCCCACTGAGGCTTATGCCTTCCAGATGCACATTTACCTTCCAGGAGGCTTCAAGGGAATGCCGTGTGCTCTGAAGAGAATGTGCAACTACTCCTCCCCAAACCACACACAAGACCACATGTTTTTTTTATTTCCTAAGGGGACAAAACCACAAAACTGTATGATCTTTGACGCAAGACCTCTTAAAATCAAAACAAAGCAAACCTCCCAAAGTCTGGAAGGTAGTGCTACTGTATAAAACTGGCTTTCAACACAGTGTTCACTGTTTCAGCACTAACAGTAAATAGTTTTTTAAGGTGTTAAATAATTGTCTCATTTGATACGGAAGAAAACCAAAGCAATCAGACCCTCAGGCTGACTTCTACAATAGGGTGTTGTGTTCTCTGCAATTCCCCTTCATATTTGAGTTCAGTAGATTCCAGAATGTTCAGAAACCCTATTTATGAGAACTAGAATCTGAATGCAAACATAAAATAATTTCAAGCATCAAGGCTAGCAACTTAACTATTAAACGTTCTGACAATACTCACTGCCTTGGGTAAAGAACAGAGACTGCTGCCCAATACTTTACCTGCTGCTACTGTCCAGATATAACCTACTTAACAGCCTAATTCAATGCCAGCTCACCAACTAAGACGGTTCAAGTATATTGGAAATTACATACATTTCAATTTTAAAGTCTAAACAGGATTCTAGAGGTGAAGCTCAGCTATGATAAGAACAAGCAGAGGAGAGCTGGACAGGTGCCTACTCCTGAACAGTCAGCTCCAGATCATGTGCTTGTTGTGGACTAATTTACACGTACACACTGGGCTCAGAATAGCAATCTAAGGAACCTAACTGATCTTTGGACTGAACATTCGAATCAAATGAAAATTATTAAGATTACATGGCCCGAGCTTCCAGATGTGCAGACAGTAAATGCTGAGGTGGCCCTGTGCCTACCAATACAGGGAGATTTCAGGATTTTAGGGCTCAGCTCGAAACAGAGATTTAAGTGACCAGGTACCTCCCCAACCTCCCCAAATAGGGTACAACTATTTTCCTTAAGAGCAGCTGTTGAAGAAGTTGGAAAAATGGCCGCATGGGAATTTTATTATGTCATTTAGAAATAAAAATCTAAGTCATATTCTAAGAACAGGTTCAGGATTGTATCAAGACACCTCAGCACTTATGATAAGAGAAACAAGGCCACAGGCCAGGAGAATGGACAAATCACCAGGAAAAAAAATGCTGGTCTTTTACTCTTTGTTAGCAATCATCAATGTCTACTAATGGGATGAGCTGGACATGAGAACAGGATTTATCTTCCTTACTGGTTAGCTCTTTGACGGCCAGAAAACAAAACAAAACAAAACCAAAAACCCTTTGTAACAAGAAACAAACCTCCTTTACCAAGCACAGGAATGGTGTGGAAAATCCTTGGAGTACGATCTTTCAACTAGAGGGAGAAGACCCAGTAATACAGCAGACAGAGAGTTAACATTAAAGTACAATAAAATGCCACAAAACCCAAAAGCTGGAGAGACAGAGAGACAAAACTGGATTCTTCTGAATGTGCCCCAAGAGAAAGTAGTGTTTCAACAGTTCTCTTAACGCTGAGGTTTAGCTGAAGGATGTCAGAAGGGGAACAAAGATTGTCCTGTCCAAAGTGTGAGCAGGAAAGGAAAACAGAAAAACAAAGTTAGTGGATCAAAAATACAGATTTGAGTATAGAATTCAACATGATCATCTCAATCATACTTAGAGAAACACATCCTACTAACATTTTTTACTATGATGAATGAAAATACTGAAAAACAAAACTACAAAGACTCCTCTACATGCTGAGCTTGATTTTACTACTAGAATAAAATTGGCTTGTTGGTGACCAGTACAGATACTCAGGATACAGTAAACAAAACTGGGTGCTGGCTCAGGGTTGTGGGAGGTCTCAAAGTGGTGAGCTCAGTGCCAGCCAACCTTTTTCCTGGCTCATTCTTCTCTATTAACAACAACAACAAAAAAGAATGGGCCAGTGGGCAGGACCCCCCAAACCTGGGGGTGGGCTGAGGAGAGGGAAGTGTTTGGAGAAAGCCAAGTTAATCAGGGAGGGTCACAGAATGAGGAGAGCCTAATAAACAAGGAGACTTACTGCCTGAAGGCCAGGTATATTGACTGATTTGATGTTCCTCTCAAAATCATGTCGAGCCCATCTGCACCAAGTCCAGGTTACTAATATGTACAAAACGAATCTAGAGTCGTAAGGGGCCTTAGAGATCACCCAGACCCTCTGGCCCACAGAAGAAACTGAGTAAGTAAATGAAAACACAATTGGACCAGAGAACAGGAAAATATTCTTCAACACATAACATGCAATAACTCCAGGACATAAGATGCTAGACTCAACAGACATTTTTATCACCCATTATAGTTTTCTGAATGTAACATACTTGATAAAAGCATAATAATAAACAGAATACCCATATGCTCAGCCTTATCAGAGGTTTTCAAGAGTTCTCTTATTTTTTAGTGATTCATTCAGAACTTTTAAACACTTCAAAAGTTAAACCGAGAAGGGAAATTGTTCACCTTTATAGTCTTTGGACATAAAATCTGACAAATATTTACAATTCAAGATTTATGTTACACATTTTCAAAAGTGACCATTATTATATCCCTGATTTTCTTTAAAAATCAAAAAGAAGTGGGAGTGTTTAGTAAAGGTCAGAATGCCCAGAAGTAGGGGAGAACAAAGGAAGAGGAGGAGGTACAGGTTTTTCTTTTTTTTAAAGATTTTAATTTATTTATTCATGAGAGACACACACACAGAGAGGCAGAGACACAGGCAGAGAGAGAAGCAGGCTCCATGCAGGGAGCCCAACGTGGGTCTCGATCCTGGGACTCCAGGATCACGCCCTGGGCCAAAGGCAGACGCTAAACCGCTGAGCCACCCAGGGATCCCCAAGGTACAGGTTTCTGCTTTCCTCTAGAGGCAGAGGGACATGAGAAGGCTCCTTGGACCTATGAATTTATGTATTTATTCATTTTCCATCACTTTGTTCTAAGCTTATAACTTTTTTTTTTCTTTTTCTTTTTTTCTTTTCTTTTTTTTTTTTTTTTAGCAGAAGTATCAGCGTAACAGGAACCTGTCTAAAAGTGGTTGGGGTGGTGGTGATGGTGGTAGAGACTCCGGTGGAAGGCAGAATGGGAGAGAAGACGTGGTCTTCAGAGATTGTCCACTTCCTCTTTCAGATGGGGGAGACTGAGAAGGAGGAAGGATGTGCTAAGAACCCCAGTCTAACCACCCTAGAAAAATACCCAGTCTTTTAAATTTTTTTTTTTTTTCTGTTTCCTGCCTTCAAATAGCACAGCTCTGGTCGGAACAGGGACAGGCTGGCCCACAATAAATCCTGTTAACCATTGCTTGGCAAATGCTGAATTATATGTACATCTTAAGGCAGAATGTGTTTTGCTGACTGCTGGCAGGTACATTTTGGAAGACTTTCAGTATATGGACTTTAAATCTGAGACAGATGATGGTTCTCTAAAGCCTGGGGCATATGTATAATGACTGTAAAGCTGGTAAACAGGGAATGCCTGGATGGCTCAGTGGTTGGGCTCTGCTTTTGGCTCAGGGCGTGATCCTGGAGTTCAGATTGAGTCCTGCATCGGGCTCCCCGTAGGGAGACTGCTTCTCCCTCTGCCTGTGTCTCTGCCTCTCTCTCTGTGTCTCTCATGAATAAATAAAATCTTAAAAAACAAAAAAAGTTGGTAAACAGTATTTTTAACAGGTTTGACACTGGCTAAGTCTGCTCACATGTCTTGCTGTATGGGGATGTTTCAGCACTCCTCTCTAGGTATGGCAGTGCCTCTTTGTACTCTCATCTTTCCTCTGGTTCCCATGCCCTGTACTAACCCATGCTACATTCCTTTGTTTCAAGACATGGTGTCAGGCATTGGGGTGGGTCCTGGCATGCTTGTGTAATGTGATGATCAGGTGGGAAGCACCGACTCACTGTGAGTGTGTACATATGAATATCAAAACCACTTATTAGAATGCAGAAAATGCATGCTATTTGCTTAGAAACCTTACTATGGCCCTCTTACTCCATTTAAAAATGGGCTGTTCTAAAAGAAATGGTGAGCCTTTAGAAAACAGTATGATATAAAAATGAAAAATCGGCTTTGAATTTGTCCAACTTCGTTCAGGGCAAGTCCTAAGATTTTAGATACTTGCATTTCTGTCATGAAAGCTGTTAGGACAAGGGCTTAAGTTCAAGAGCAATACGGGTTGAGCCCAGGGGCAAATCCTTGGGTTCTGACAGGAAGGTGATAGAAAATTAAGAAGGTGATGCCAAAGAGTCATGTTTTTCTTCTTGGAGGTTGGATACTACATATGATGACAGGAACCGTAAGGGTTATGGCTAATGAAAAAAAAGTATCAAATAGCACCAAGTTGTCATTTCTTTAAGTGTATCTGCATCTCATGTCATTAAATATAGTATTTTTTAAGAGTACCATGTTTAATTGGTTTAACCTAATTGTTTTTAAAAGGGTAACAATAAAAAGTGTATCAAGTTCATGTCTCTTAATCATCTACAGTTTAACTATTTGTACTATTAGAGGGCAAGAAAGCTGTAACTGAGGAACCTGGAGACAATAAATCTCAACAGCACCTAGAAATGCCCTCTTGTGGGCTAAATTCCAAAGTATTAGAGCTGAGTGAAATCTGACCGAAGTCTGGGGTTTCGTGAACAGCACCGTCCCAGTGTCTGTCAGTGTGGATGGCACACCATGGTTATGCAGTCGATGTTACAGTACTGGAACTTGTACACAGTAGCACAGGCAGTTACTATTATAGATCTGTGCTGTTTTTGCAACATTTTTCTAAGTCTAAAATTATTTTAAAATAAACATTTTAAAAAAGAAAGTAAATGTTAAAAAACCTGAAACCAATAGAAGCATTCTCAGTCTGAGATACACACATTTTGAAGCACAGACTCTTGTGTATGAAGATGTATACAAGTCAAATGGCAAGTAGCAATGTTTTAGAAAATGTAAAAAATAACTATTTTTGATTACTTAGTATGATAATATATATTTAAATTTGTATGTGTCTCATTTCTTTGTCCTTGGAAGTAATTAAGGAAAACTGCCCAGAAGTATACTGACTCTAGTAACACAAAATGTTAGTAATTACCAACTTCGTTTAGGCCAAGTCCTGTAAGATTTTTAGATACTTGCATTTCTGAAAAATTTTAGAAAAATAATACCCAAGTCTATTTAGGCAACATAAGAAATGAGAAATTTATTACCTGAGGTACACCAATTTTTCTGCAAGCTTCTAGGAAATTCTCCACATTCCGCCTGCATTTTGCCATTGTTAATTTAGGCTGTAAAGGAAGGAAAATGTGGTGTTACTACTAAAGTTTAAAAATACCCTTGTCAACTGCTTTGTAAATTCAATAATCTAGGCCACAGGATCAGCAAACTTTTTCTTAAAGAGTCAGATAATAAATATGTTAGTCTTTAGGGCCATGCATGATCTGCTAAGAGCTTGAAAGCAACCACAGACAATATGTAAGCAAATAGGTACTCCAGTAAAAACTTCATTTACAAAAATAGGTGCTGGCCTTGGGCCATAGTTTGCCACTCCCTACTTTATTTATTTATTTTTTATTTTAATTTTTTTGCTACTCCCTACTTTAGATATTTTACTTTGATTTTTGTAAAGCAAGTACAAAATACAGAGAAATTTTGGGGAAACAGTTTTTTTTTTCATCCACTCTTTAACAGACAATTTTTTAATTTATTTTGAGAGAGAGAGTGCACGAGGGAGGGGGAGGAGCAGAGGGAGAGGCAGAAGCAGACTCCCCACTGAGCAGGGAGCCAGATGTGGAGCTCGATCCCAGAACCCTAGAATCATGACCTGAATTGAAGGCAGACACTTAACCGACTGAGTCACCCAGGTGCCCCCCCCTACCTTTTTTTTAAATCCATTTAAAACAATATACACTGAAGACAATTTATAGTAATAGAAATTACTCACAACTTTGTCATTCAGATATAATCACAGTCAACACTTTAGTTCATTTCCCTGCAGTCTTTATTAAAAAAGGTAACAAAAAAATAAAAATTTTAAAGGCAAATAAAAAATTTTTTAAGATTTTATTTATTTGACAGAGTGAGCAGGAGAGCACAGGCAGGGGGAGCGGCAGGCAGAAGAAGAGGGAGAAGCAGACTCCCCACTGAGCAGGGAGCCCAATGCAGGGCTCATCCCAGGACCCTGGGATCATGACCTGAGCCGAGGGTACAGATGCTTAACTGACTGAGCCACCCAACTTTTGCTCATAAATATAACTACAGAAACATCATGTCTCTACTCTGTGGTAATACTGAAATGTTTTTAAACATTCGAATTTTAAAAGATTGGATTAAAGAAGCTGTGTTCCAAAGGGTGCAAATTTCCTGTAGGAAATTTTCCTAACTTCTAATTAGTAACCTTGTTTTTCTAGAAAGGTCTCTTACTAATAACAATTGTGTCATGTGACCTAAAGTCCTGAAAACCTTTTTCTTTTTAAAAGATTTTATTTATTTCTTCATGAGAGATACAGGCAGAAGGAGAAGCAGGCTCCATGCAGGGAGCCTGATGCAGGACTCAATCAAGGGACTCAACCACTGAGCCACCCAGGTGTCCCTAGAGAAAGTTTTTCACCTAGTAGGTTATGTATGGGTTATAATGTAAGGAAGAAATATGAATTCCATTTCCCAGAATGATAAACAAATTCAAATGTTCAAAGTCATTGGCTGGTTTCTTTCTTTCTTTTTTTTTTTTTTTTTTTAAGATTTTATTTATTCATGAGAGAGATTGAGAGAGAGAGAGAGAGAGAGAGAGAGAGAGAGAAGCAGAGACACAGGCAGAGGGAGAAGCAGGCTCCATGGAGGGAGCCTGACGTGGGACTCGATCCTGGGACTCCAGGATCATGCCCTGGGCCGAAGGCAGGTGCCAAACCACCGAGCCACCCAGGGATCCCCCAGTTGGCTGGTTTCTAATATGTTTAAGTATCAAGCATGGAATCCAAATGTCTGCATGAACTCTGCCTTAGAGTTTTTACACAGGTAAGCAGATTAAAGCCTGTATCACCTCTAGAAAAGAAAGATTTCACTTGTGAATACTTGGGTTTTCTTCAAAGATGGAATATGATACTCTATCATGAGAAAAGGGGAAACGAGATAAATATATAATAGAGTTTGAGGTACTATAGTCTTGGCCTGAGAAAGGTAGCATGGGCTAGAATTGGCTTTATTATAAAAAATGAAAAGGTGGGATGAAAGGAAAATAGTTTAAAATTTTTTTCTTTTTTTTTTTTTTTAAAGATTTATTCATGAGAGACACAGAGAGAGAGAGAGAGAGAGAGAGAGGCAGAGACACAGGCAGAGAGAGCAGCAGGCTCCACACAGGGAGCTCGATGTGGGACTCGATCCCAGGTCTCCAGGATCATGCCCTGGGCCAAAGGCAGGCACTCAACTGCTGAGCCACCTAGGGATCCCCTAAGAAAAATTTTTAAAGGGGTGGCCAGGTGGCTCAATCAGTTAAGTATCTGACTCTTGATTTCAGCCCAGGTCATGATCTTCAAACCCTGCATGGGGCTTCATGCTCAGGGGCCAGTCTGCTTGAGATTCTCTCTCCCTTTTCCCCTCCCCCTACTTTCAGGTGGGCTCTCTCTCTAAAATAAATAAATCTCTCTCTGTGTCTCTAATAAATAAAATCTAAAAAAAAAAAAAAAAAAAAGAAAAAGGCAGCTCTAGTGGCTTAGTGGTTTGGTGCCACCTTCAGCCCAGGGCGTGATCCTGGAAACCCGGGATTGAGTCCCACGTTGGGCTCCCTGCATGGAGCCTGCTTCTCCTGCTGCCTGTGTCTCTCTCTCTCTCTGCCTCTCTCTCTCTGTGTCTCTAATAAATAAAATCTAAAAAAATTTTTTAAAAGAATATTTTATTTATTTATCCATGAGACACACACACACACAGAGAGAGGCAGAAACACAGGCAGAGGGAGAAGCAGGCTCCATGCAGGAAGCCTGATGTGGGACTCGATCCTGGGTCTCCAGGATCATGCCCTAGGCTGATGGCAGCGCTAAATCGCTGAGCCACCCGGGCTGCCCTAAAATTTTTTTTTTAAATAAATAAAACTTAATAAAAAAGTTTAACTGAAAATAAAATTTTAAAAATTCTTTTTAAGATTTTATTTTTAAGTAACCTCTACACCCTATGTGAGTCTTGAACTCAGAACAGTGAGATCCAGAGTTGCATGCTCCACTGACTGAGCCAGCCAGGCATCCCAATAATAATTTTTAAATTTCAAATCGAAAAACTCAAAAAGGTCCAGAAGGAGGAGAAGAATTAGGTTTCTAGGAAAGCAACCATTCTTGCCTCTGCCAAGTTCTTAAATCATTGGGGTAAAAAAGGTTTGTTTGTTTTTTAAAAAAGAGAGTGAAACATAAATAGTAAAATGATGATCTACTTGACAGAAGAAGAAAAACCCCATCAGGGCTCACACTGGCTAATTTACACTAAAGCTGGGGTCCTTCTCTTCCACTTTTTACAAGTGAAAGAGCAGGTGTTCATTGGACAAGTGATGCTGTGGTCTTCTCAACTCCTGGCTAACGAGGGAGAGATACAGTAAACTGAGGTACAAAGGAAAAGTCACTGTGGTGAAAGCTATTAGGACAAGGGCTTAACTTTAAGGGAAGTTGGATAAATAAACACAAAACAACTGCTTTTTACTTAAAAGAATTTTTCATTGGCTAGAAATTCCCTCTCCCTATACTAGTTTCCCTTTCTGTCTGTAAAAATGGACATAGAAACAATGCAACTAGCTTCTCTTATTGCCAAGGGACCTTAGCTAAGCAAACCAGGATGTTGATCTGAGTTTGAGAGAAGGTTGGCGGGTGTGTGAACAGGGCACAATGGGCTTTGTCAAAAGAAAGGGATTGAGCATTTCATTCCACAAAATGACGACCCTTAAATTTCTGAACCTCTACTATTCAGATGTCAACATCTATGGGAAGGGAGAATGAAATAGCTCTGACTGTGTAGGAAGAAAAACAACTTTGTTTCTATGCAAAAGAAAGGCTAAAAGGTTCATGCTGCTAAGTTAAAACTGGTCCAGGTATTACCACAATCTCAGAAAAAAAGAAAAGGTTCAGAATAGTGATCATGGGAACTAATTCAATATTACCTCCATGAAGGCTACTAGTAACCCAAGACAAAAGATGTCTCTGTGTTTGCTGGGGGTGTGGGTATGGGTGGGGAGAAAATGTCTTCTGAGATTTCTCTTGCAGACAGCAGGGTTCTCTGACTGATGAAGGTGAAGAGGCAGGAGGAACAATCAGCTCTTTTCCCAGTCATTTTTTGCATTAGCATTTATCCAAGTTCTAGGGATGTAGGACAGTATTTTATAAATGGGATCAAACTCCTAACAGTCTGATGAAAGTTGTGAATCTGCTCTCAAGAAGAATACACACACATGCAAATTAGGGTGTTGTGGAGCCCGAAAAGCCCTAGGAGCGCTTGATTCCAGGCTACAAATGTGTCCCAACAGAATGGCTAGTCTAAAGGACCTACGCCGTAGACTCCCTATCACTGGAGTGCAGAAGGACTCATGATTTTGCCTTAAGTCTCATTGAACCTGCTATCCCCAAAAGCTTTTCCAGAAGTTTGGATGATATAACATATAGTTTTGGATAGCCATGTATAGCTTGTTCTAATTCTTTAATATACAGCGTGATCTGAATAAAAAGTCTTATGCAGATTTGGAGAACAAAGTTAATTTCAACAAGAGCATAATCTATACCAAAAGGAACAAGAAATACACTGTTTCACACTATTCTGAAATTAGAAATGATTTGGAAGTTTTTCAGGTCACCTACCTTGGTGATATGGTTTATTCAGTGAGTTGTCATATTACAATATTTGTAATGATTTTTTTTTTTAAGATTTTATTTATTCATGATAGTCACACAGAGAGAGACAGAGAGGCAGAGACACAGGCAGAGGGAGAAGCAGGCTCCATGCACCGGGAGCCCGATGTGGGACTCATCCCGGGTCTCCAGGATCGTGCCCCGGGCTAAAGGCAGGCGCCAAACCACTGCGCCACCCAGGGATCCCATGTAATGATTTTTGATATGATTCACTAGTATACTTCTAAGAATGTGAACTGTACTGCCTAACACCTATGCCTTTTAAACCAAACAGCAATTTATCAAACTTCACTGACTCTCCCAAAATAACAAAGAAAGATGAATTGTAACCTAATATTTTGCAAACACATATGCCTTTCTGAGTTTCCTCTGAAATGCTTGGACATAAGACCTCCCCTTATAATGAGTGGTTATTTTTTGAATTGGGGAAAAGAAATCCTGGTTCTTAGCCACTTTTCAATGAATTGCAATAAATCACCATGCTTTAATGCAGCCATAAAGAAACTGCTATGGTTTTTCATTAGTGTATGGCTTTATTTTTTAAATTTTATTTTTTTAAAAAATTTATTTATTCATAAGAGACACACACACACACACACAGAGGCAGAGACACAAGCAGAGGGAGAAGCAGGCTCCATGCAAGGAGCCCGATGTGGGACTTGATCCCGCGACCCTGGGATCACGCCCTGGGCCGGAGGCAGTCCTGCAACCGCTGAGCCACCCAGGAGTAAGTGTATGGCTTTAATTTTATATTCTCCTCACAAAAAACCTTCTACTAAGAAAGTAAGTTACCAAGCTTTCTGTATGGTCAGAAGAACAAAAAGGAAGCAATACAGTCTAATACAAAGTGTTCTGGTAATCAATGTAAAGAATCTGTCACCCTTACTCTCAAATTCCACTTTCTTTTAGCTGTTTGCTACTTCCTATGTATTTCCCCTGGAAATGAAAAATGACAGATTTTCCTTTTTTCAACAATTAGTAAAACAATATTTTTATCTCTTAACTAAGTTGACAGAAACTGGGAAAAATGCATACTATGAATAAACCCTTCCCTTACTGGTGTTGCCGAATAGCACGTCAATTTCAATTCTCTTAATCACCACCTTTAGGACCCAGACCAAGCCTATCTAGTCTGGGAGCAAAGCGGACTTTGGTAGGGCTACTATTCCTCTCTGCCTTTCCTATGCAAAACTGAAGGCCTGTTTTCAGAGGTCACTAAATCAAAAGTGGCTACTTATTTTCCTTAGAAGCAAATGCAACACTATTTGTGGATGTGCCAGAGGGGATAGGACCACATCATCACTCTTGGGACTTTGGAACAAAGGAGCTTTTATAATTAGAAGAATACAAGGTCCTAGGGAGGGATAAATGATTTGTATCTGGAGAGGTAGCAAGTTGAATATCCAAAAGTAGCCATCTATAGGCCTAGATACAACTGCAATTTCAGTAAAGAATTTGTAACAGGAAGTGCCTGCTAAATAATAACAAATGACCGGAAAATCAGATGAGGTCAAACCTTTTGAAAGGTTAGACAATGTTTTAAGCATGTTACAAACGAACAGCATCCTTGGGAACCTTGATTATATTCTGGTTGTGTGTGTGTGTGCTGGGCTGGGGGAGAGGAGGAAGCATAGCTAAAAAATATTATAACAATTGGCAAAATTTGAAAACAAAAACAAAAACAACTAGGGAAATTTGAATACAGCTCTGGATGCGTTGGTGCTTCACCCAGTAACACTTACTCCAGCCTGTGAATCCATCCTTACCTGCTACCTGCACTCCTGCTGGCTGCTAGTGGCTTGCTACATTCCCTCTTCTTTCAGCCTGATCCCACAGAACACCTCACTCCCACCTCAATGCAGGAGGGCTCAGCCCCCGTGTCATTCAGTCATTGGCCATAGGTTACAGACAAGAGCAAGGCTGCCTAGGGCAATGCTCTGAAATATTTAGGGGATAAAGTTTTATATTATCTGCAACTTTTAAGTAATGCAATTGAAACACAACACACACACACAGCAAGACTACAAAATGAAATAAATGTCAGATCTAGGTAGATGCTTTCAAAGTGTTTTTTGTATTATTATTTTAACTTTTCTGAGGGTTTGAAATTTTTATAATGAAAATTTGAAGGGGAAAAAAGGAGAGTGTATCAACCCCAAACTTGCTCCTTCTTTTGTAGGTTACCATCCTGATACTGACTTCTAGATCTGACCAGCAGTGTAAAGAAAACCTGCCAGGCATCCTGAATGCATATTCTCCCTCATTTTACATCCAAGGTTGGTCACTAGATCATGCCAATTCCACTTCCAAATAGATTCTCATTCTAAACTGCAATTATAATCACATTTTCCTCCTCAGATTCCTTCACTGTTTTTTCATTGTCTACACTATGATAAACTTCTAACTCCCTGACATGGTACGCAATGCCCTTATCACATGGCCTTTGGGTTACCTTTTTTTTTTTTTTTTTTTTTTTTGGGTTACTTCTTTAGCTACATCTCCCACCATTTACAATCACACTTTGTGCATCATCTGTTCTAAACAACTTAAGAATTCTTTAAATATGCCACAATTATCCCTATCTTTTGCATCTACGCATATTATGCCCAGGATGCCTTTCCCATTTTTCTGTTATGCTGGCAAATTTCTTAAAAAAAAAAAAATAAAAAAAACTTCTGAGTCATTTAATTAATTAATTAATTTTTTAAAAAATTATTTATTTATGATAGTCACACAGAGAGAGAGGCAGAGACATAGGCAGAGGGAGAAGCAGGCTCCATGTACCGGAGGCCCGACGTGGGATTCGACCCCGGGTCTCCAGGATCGCGCCCTGGGCCAAAGGCAGGCGCCAAACCACTGCGCCACCCAGGGATCCCTCATTTAATTTATTTAAGAATTATTCATTTATTTTATTATCTATCTATCTATCTATCTATCTATCATCTATTTATGAGAGAAACACACACACACACACAGAGGCAGAAACATAGGCAGAGGGAGAAGCAGGCTCCATGCAGGGAGCCCCATGTGGGACTCGATCCCGGGTCTCCAGGATCACAATCTGAGCCAAAGGCAGACGCTCAACTGCTTTCTCTCTGGGTTTTTTTTTTTTTTTTTTTTTTAAAGTAATCTCTATTTTGATGAAATATCAATAGTTCATTTTTGCTTTTATTTCCCTTGCCTCTGGAGACATGTCTATGTCTAGTAAGATGTTTTTATGGCTAAGGTCAAAGAGGTTGCTGCCTGTGTTCTCTAGGATTTTGATGGATTTCCGTCTCACATTTAGATCTTTCATATATTTTGAGTTTATTTTTATGTATGGTGTATGAAAGTCATCCAGTTTCATTCTGCATGTTGCTGTCCAATTTTCTCAACACCACTATGCTCAACATGGGGCTTGAACTCACAACCCTGAGATCAAGAGTTGCATGCTCTATTGACTGAGCTAGTGAAGTGACCCTATGCTGGCAAATTCCTACTCATACTTTAAGAATTAGTCCAAATTTTACCTTTTCTGGGCAGGCTTGCCTGAACTCTCCAGGCAGAATTAAGTGGTCCCTTTTTTGTACTCCTACAACCTCTTATATTTCTTTCTTATAACAACGGTTATTAATCATTGTTTACATGCCTATTTTTTCTCTAGTAGAAGTGAGACCTGGGATGATAAGGACTAGACTATATTTGTATCCCAAGTATTCTGCAGAATGCCTGTCATTGTACATAATAAATGTCTGATGAATAGCCAACGCTTTTTTTTTTTTTTTTTTTTTTTAGCATAATATACTTACCACAGCTGGTGAGGGGACATGGATGCTTGGGACAGATCGAGGCCGCACGTGATTGGCCAAATGGCAGAGAACAACACCATCAGTTAGAGCTGCTCCAAGATCACAAGGCAGTGATACTTTCAGCCGGTACTCAATATGCTAAAAAAACAGGAAAATGTGTAACATGTTAACTGAGGGTAGCCGACACACAGGACATAATGTGAGTTATAATAAAATATATTTAATTAGGAATCAAGATAAAAAGCAAATAACTTAAGTACCACAATCCCTATTTTATCCTAAGTCAGTAACTTAAGGAGATCTAGTACATACATATGGCAGCCAGGCCACAGTATATGCAAAATACATAAAAAATTTATTTACATTCCTCTATTTTCTGATTAAAAACAGAACTAGATTCTCTCTTCATTCCAAAATAAACACTACATGTGATGTGTTACATGTATATCTTTTTGTGTACATACTTATGTTATTATTACTCTTACAAGATTTCCTTACATAAGACAGAAAAAATTTTTTAAATGAGTAAGGCCAGGGACTGAGCTTTATAGAATAACCCATCTCATTTTCCTAGTAAAAGCTGAAAAGAATGTTCAGCAAAATCCCTTTTAGGCTTATCATACAATGGGCACTTGTTGACTCTCTTAAAAATTTTAAGTCATATAAACAAGTGATTGCAGGGTTATGGGTTAGTAATAACACTGCAAAAGTGTAATTCAAAATGTACACACTTTCCGTAGTTGATCTATTAATTCTAGCTCTTCTTCTCTCTGTCTTGAATTCGGTCTTGTTATGGGATCTGCAGAATCAGTGGTAAGTGCAGAGGATGAAAGAAGGGGTGAAGCATGACCTAAAAAAATATGAATATGTAAGACAGAAAGGCAATTGCTAATGCTGGAACCTGATCACAGGTTCCTCACAAGTATAGCACTTCCCACTTCTGGACTGACTCTTAAAAAACAATTTTTATTATGAAAAGTTTCATATATATGGAATAATAGGGAAAATCATATTAGAAACTACCAAATGTCTATTACCCATTTAATTCAACTAGTTTTGATTAAAAATGTTTTTATTGAAAAATAACACACACAGAGAGAAAATTATGCAAAACAGCTCAATGAATTATCACAAACCAGATACGATCAGGTCAATAAAATGCAACATCACCAACACCCAGAAGTCCCTCTCATGCTCCCTACCCGCCAGTACCTATCGGTCGCTTTTTTTTTTTAAGATTTTATTTATTTATTCATGACAGGCACAGAGAAAGAGAGAGGCAGAGACACAGGCAGAGGGAGAAGCAGGCTCCCTGCAGGAAGCCTGATGTGGGACTCGATCCCAGGTCTCCAGGATCATGCCCGGGGCTGAAGGCGGCGCTAAACTGCTGGGCCACTGGGGCTACCCTCTGTCGCTTCTAATAACACAGGTTCTACATCCTTCCTGACCTGTAGTGCCTTAGAATAGTCCTGTCTAGTTTTGAACTTTCTATAAATGAAGCTATACTGTATGTACTCAAGTATGTTTCTGTGTTTGGCTTTTTCTGATTGACACTGTTCTAAGATTTATCCATATTGTTGTATATATTTGTTCACTTTTACTTTACACAGTATCCCATTATACAAACACGCCACAATTATTTATCCACTGTATCACTAATGGACACTTTGGGGCTATTATGAATAATGTTGCTATAAATATTTTCATACATATTTTGGTATACATGCTTACACATTTCAGAAGGCAAAATTGCTGGTCATAGGATATACAAATGTTCAACATTATTAGATAATATAAACAGTTTTCCAAATTAATTTACAATACCACATGCAGTGCATCTCTGAGTTACACTAAAAGTAGTTACTTTTGACCTGAAATGTTTGTTCCTACTTCCAGGTAACTTTTTTGGAGGCCAAGCAGATGTATGTCATATTAACTAAAAAACATTAGACTCAGTTGATGTTTTTAAAAAAGAATTACTTGGGCGCCTGGTGGCTCAGTCAGTTAAGATCTGACTTTGGCTCAGGTCATGATCTCAGGATCCTGGGATCGAGCCCCACATCAGGCTCCCAGCTCAGCAGGGAGCCTGCTTCCCCCCTCTCCCCCCTGCTCATGCTCTCTCTCTCAAGTAAATACATAAAATCTTAAAAAAAAAAAAATTACTGATTCATTTCTTTAAGAATAAAGAATAAGAATAAAACAGCTTTTATCAACAGAAAAATCTAAAAAAAAAAAAAAAAGAGTTCATTACAGAGAGGAAGAACATGCCCTAAAGCCCCAAAAGAGTATTTTGTTTATTGTTTATCTATAACCTCCTACAGGTGGTACTAAGAAACGAGTTAAACGAGTTAAATTCAAACAAGATTCTCCCTTTTTAATGTCAGTAAGATCACAGACAAATGCAGAGTTTAAAGCTTTTGCCAAGTGATGTCTCAGGGTAGAAATTTAAAAGCATTTAACAGTTAATGTCACTGTATAAAGTAGCACCCACCCCGTGGGCCCTGCTTTTTAGTCACTGTGACCTACCTTTATTTGCTTCTGCCCTGACAGCTGCTCGGAAAAGGAAGCTTTCAGGGCGCTGGGCCTGGTTTCTCTGAATAGCAGCAGGAAAAGAATATGCAGGGGAATGATGAACTATATCAGCATGGAAAAGCAAAATAAGATTAAAGGAGATGGAAAAAAAATGTAACAACAGACACACGTTACAAAGTTCAATAAATGGTATAAAGATCAAATTAAACATGGTAATAAGATGATAATTTTGTTTATTAATACAAAATCTGGTACAGAAAAGTGACCTTGAAATCAGGAAGGCTGCATGTATTTTTAACTGTCATGTTATTTTTGGTATATCAATAAAGGCAGAATGAATGTTACTATATTGAACAGACTCTTGTGAACCTACAGCCCTGCTAGCTTATGCTCATAGTTCGTATCAAATGGCTGAATAAACAACCAGTTGAATTAAAAAATGGAAAATGTACAGGAAGTTCTCAATTTGGGGTCTGGTTTTTCCTCTCAGAAAAGGAAGCCACAGCTAGCTAAGAGGTAATTTATCAAGAAAGTCCTGGTAAAGAATTATTTTTGATGTGGTTAATGGTACTTTTGTGTCTATTACCTGTTTCTGTTGTAGGTGAACTTGTTATGGCATTAGATCTGTCATCATTCTATGGAGAGACAGAGATATATCAATACTTATTATTCAAGAAGAGGTACTTTCAACATTTATAACTACCCGGGATAAAAGAAAAAAAAAAATCATGCAACTCTCCTTTAAAATTAAGTCTAGAAATGAGAATTTGGTGTAAGGGTTAATTTTGTACATTTTTTTAAGGCCAAACTTTTCATTTACTTCTATATGATACAAGATTTATGTAATGCATTCTCAAAAGACAGTCCTATTATATAACAGGTCTTTCCTAAGATGAAAAATGATAATCCTAGGGCAGAAAATTTTTTTGTGAAATGTATAGGGGAGACTAATTTCATTTCCTGGTAGTTTCTGAAGTATTTTTCTCCCCCTAGAGTAAAATTTAATGTATTAAGAAAAAGTGATGAGGTTTCTTCATTTTAGTTAGGAAATAAGATGTTTGATAGGTCAACAATACTGAAGACTTGACAGGAGAGTAGAATCAAGAAAAGCTAGAGTAACAGTCTTTTAGGCCTTGACATCTAGACTTAATAAATTAAACATAACTTGATGATATAACTTAAGACATCTTTTTTTTTTTTTTTTTAAATTAACAGAATGATTTTAAAACACACAGGTACATACATCTGCTCCCATGCTCCTTTTCTCCCTTTTGGTTTTATTATTTTCAGAAATCTTTTATCTCTAGTTGGGGTTTAGGCAGATGAAATTAATGAAGACTGAATTTTAACTGCTAACATTCATTCATACATACATACATACATACATACATACATACACAGAAACCATGCTGTTGATAAGATTCTTGGACTGATCCTGGAAGATAATTTTGTGGTAACAATTCCTTGGTTTGATACTCTTATGCTGAAAATGAAAACTGACTTAAACAGTAGGCTGAGCTGTTTTTGTTTGTTTTTTTTAAGATTTTATTTACTCATAGAGACACAGAAAGAGAGAAAGAGAGGCAGAGACACAGGCAGAGGGAGAAGCAGGCTCCATGCAGGGAGCCTGACATGGGACTCAATCCCAGGTCTCCAGGATCACAACCCGGGCTGCAAGCGGAGCTAAACCGCTGTGCCACCAGGGCTGCCCTAGGCTGAGCTGTTGAGTGAAGCAATGTATAACCTCTTTAGTAGTGAAAAAAAGATCCGTTCATCAAGTTTATAAATGCGAATAAACTAAGTTTAGGATATTGAAAAGAAACCAACATTTAAATAACAAACTTAAAATAAGAGCAACAAGACCTAATAAAAAGAACAAACAAGCAAATGAAGTAAAATCTGGATATCTTCACAAGGAAACAAGAGTATCCTAATTATCAAGGATTAGGAGATAGGAAAGAGAAAGCTAGTTAGCTGAACAGAGACCTGGTCAAGGACCAATGGTACAAACAGGAAAACATAAAGAGTAAACATGAAAAATATTTTTTATAAAGACCAAAGAGAAGTTAGACTAGAAATTTAATATTCAGAAATCAATAAAGTGAATAGGCAACTCTATTAGATGGGAAGGAAGAGCTGGAACAAATCCCACTGAATAGCAGCAAATGTTCTCCACCTCTACGAACACCAGAAGATAATACACAGTTGGGTATAATGAAAAACAAAGAGAGAATAGAGGCGACTTGTAGAATGATGATTTTTAAAATGTACTTTTATTGAAACTGGAAATCTAAGTTACTTGCATTCTAGGAAATGAAGATAATTAGTTCAAATCACTTGGAGGCCATGGACTGTATTTGAGAACTCTTGGAGGACTGGAGCAAAATACAGAAATTGACAGGAACTCCACTTTTACTTGCCTGCTGTAAAGTACCTGGGATATCAAAAAATAGTCTTTTCAAACTAATCATTTACACTGCAGCAGGTCTTGACAGAAAGATAGACTTACCATACAATGGTTCGCACATTCAGATTTGATCTTTTTTTTCTTTTTTTATTCCTTTTTAAGATTTACTTACTTACTTACTTACTTATTGAGAGAGAGAGAGAGAGAGAGAGAGAAGGAGCAGAGGGAGAGGGAGAAGCAGACTCCATGCTGAACATAGAGCCCGACAAGAGGTCTGCTCTCATGACCCTGAGATCATGAGCCTAAATCAAGAGTCGGATTGAGCCACCCAGGCACCCCTGGATTTGGCCTTTTTCAACTATGTGGGAAAGAATAAATCCTAATGCCCTAAGATACCCACCGATGTAATGAATTAGCTTCTCTCCTATACATCTCCTATACTCGTTATACACCTTCCTTGAGAGAATTTTCAAGGAAGAATTTTCAACCCCAATTTTCTGTTTTGTCATTCAAATAAGGATCCTAGCTGAAAAAGGCTAGCAAAGGGTTAACATAGAAGAGAATTATTATAAAGTTTTTTCAGAAGTCATCCAGGTATGTGTAGCATCTTCAATAACAACTAGAGAGAAGGTTTATCAGGTTTACATATGTTAAAAGTTGGGGTCAGCATTTAGAAGGACATGATAAAAGAATTTGAAAGTATTCTAGTAAATCAGAGAAGTAAATGTTCAAAAAGCAAAATTAAGTATTTAGAAAAACAAAAGATACAAGATGTGGGAATTAATAATCATTGAGGAGTATGAAGGAAACATCTGAGAATTACGGTGGATACCGAGCAAAATGAGAAAAGCCAATCTAATGCTCAGAGTATGACGTGAAAAACCCAATTTCATGCTCAGCACCAGATGGGCTCTAATGAAGGATGTGCTTCTGGTTGGGGACTGTAGAGCCAAAAGAAGGCAGAAAACTTGAGAAAGCTCAAAAGGATTAACAGACTAAGAAAAGCATATAAAATGGCCAGAATTTATGTAGTGAGAAGACAAAGGCAACATTGTAATAGTTTTTCAAATATAAAAATTCTTACAGAAAGACTGTTAAATAACTAGAAAATCTCTACAGCAGAAAGAAAAGAAGAAATAAGTGTACACCACAGGGGGATAGATCTAACTAAGATGAGGGGAGAACCTTTTAACAGTGAAGATTACTAATAATTTCTTATATATCTTATAATAGTGAGTATGGAATTACCATTCCTAGAGGCCTTCAAAATATAAAATACCACAAGGTCTTTTTTTTTTTGTATATATTTTTTTATTGGAGTTTGATTTGCCAACATATAACACCCAGTGCTCATCACGTAAAGTGCCCCCCTCAGTGCCTGTCACCCAGTCACTCCTCCCACCCACCTCCCCTTTCACTACCCCTCACAAGGTCTTTATTTAGGCTTGCAGGCCATATTCCAACTCTACTAGTAAGCCTGAAAGCAGCCACAGACCATAAATGAACAAATGGGGGTGGCTGTGCCAATAAAACTATTTACAAAAACAGGTGGCCTAGCGGCCATAGCTTATTGACCTCTATTGTTTTTTTTTTTTTTTTTTTTTTTTTTAATTGACCTCTATTGTAAGAAGGTTTTGCAGTGACACTTTTGAGGACTGGGACTGAAATTATTTTGCATGCACATTAGACAACAGAGTTAATTTATCAGCCAAAGTAAAATGACTCATGACAAAAAAAAAATAACCTTTGATAGGAAAATTAGAATGACATTTTAAACAATCTCTATATAAAGAATTTGAACACGGGCTGTGTGTTTCTGGCATGGTAAATCTTTCAAAAATTTCAAGCAAAATTAATGTTAAACTCACAAACATTTTTTTAAAAAATAAGCTTACAGATATTTCATGCACTCCTAGATTTTACATTGTCCCTGGACTGATCTATTAGAAAATTTAAGACTTCCCATGCACAACCCTTCCCCCAAAGTTCCTAATGCAGTAAACAAGAGATACCTTAATAGGCATGAAGGCAGAAGAATGAGGCAGGGTACCAGCGCAGCCCACTTGATTCAACCCTGACAGCGACTACATTTTAAAAGAGAAAGAGAAGAAACAGATGGCAGCATTTATGTTAGCAAAATGTCAGGCAGGCAGGGCAGATCGGGTCAATGAAATTAGAAAAGGAAAGGTCATGGACAAACTTAAAAGGTTTACTAAAATACCGATAGGGCACAAAGAATACTTGGGGGGAAAAAAACCCATAACTTATAAAACAGTTTTCCCACCTGTATAGTTTAAACTATTTTAATAGTTCACAGCACATTAATCAGGAAATGAAAGGGCTTTTAGCTGTCGGATTGGAGGAGGCCAAGGCGCAACTCTTTTTGGTTGTCTTAAATCTGGGTTCATCTGACGCCAGCTGCCTCCACCATGCCACCTAAGTTCGACCCCAAGGACATCAAAGTCGTATAGCTGAGGTGCACTGCTGGGGAAGTCAGTGCCATGTCTGCCCTGGCCCCCAAGAGCAGCCCTCTGGGTCTGCCTCCAAAAAAGGTTGGTGATGAATATGCCAAAGAAACCAGTGACTGGAAGGGTCTGAGGATTACAGAGCAACTGACCAACTGATTTTTCAGGACAGATGGGCTCAGATGGGTACCTTCTGCCTCTGCCCTGATTCTCAGAGCCCTCAAGGAACTACCAGGAGACAGAAATAAGCAGAACAATATAAAGCAGAGTGGATACCACTTTTGGTGAGATTGTCAACACTGCCTGACTGATGTGGCACTGATCTTTAGCTACAGAACTCTCCGGAACCATTAAAGAGATCCTGGGGACTGCCCAGGCTCTGAGCTGCACAGTGTTGATCGCTGTCACCCTCATGACATCGGAGATGACATCAACAGTGGTGAAATACCCAGCTAGTTAAGGACTACAAAGGAAAATATTTTCATAAATTATCACGTGACACCCAAAAAAACCCTAAGCAGGCATTTATTATTATTATTATTATTATTATTATTTGCAGGCATTTATTAAAGGTGATTTTATGCAGAACTAAAACTGAGAACATCAAAATTTTTGAGCATAATCACTTTAGAAACTGAACTAGTAGTAAGTCCTATGCTCTTCCTATGATGGGGAAACAAATCCAGCCAAAGAGTTCATTTTAACTGAGCAGAAATGGCATAAGTAAGAACAGTATTTTTTCAATAGTAAGTCAAATTAGACTTATTATAATTCAATGTAACACCTCTGAGATGAGAAAACAGACATGAGGCTTCTTTGTCTTGCCTTAAGGATGAACCACCATTTCATTTCTGCCTCTGTGTCCAAATGACCTATAAGAGGGTGAATGGGATTTTCCTTTTCTTTGAATCCTTTATCTTTCCACCAACCTACATACAAGTAGAAATATTTGCTATACCTATTAGGTAAATTAGAGGTATATAATTAAGAAGACAGTCTTATTAGTCGAATGTATTGTACAGAATTTTGATTACAGATACAACTGATCAAAACGTGGGAAACCCGGGTGGCTCACTAGTTGAGCATCTGCCTTTGGCCCAGGGCGTGATCCCAGAGTTCCAGGATCGAGTCCTGCATTGGGCTCCCCTCAGGGAGCCTGCTTCTCCCTCTACCTGCCTCTGCCTCTCGCTGTCTCTCAAGAATAAATAAATAAAATCTTAAAAAAAAATTGCTCATAATGTGACAATTACTTAATTTGGTAAAGAGTAGAAAGCAGAGAAGACAGGACTTTTACAAAGGGCACTGGATAAGACTGTATGTATGAAAACAACAAAATGCCAAAGGCTTAAATATTTCAAAGCTTTTAGAAGTTAAATAACATTGAGAAATGTAAACTAGCATCACAACTATGTGAATCATAGAGTAAATGAACTTAAACTTAATATGTGGGTATTCAGACAAAGGTGTGTAGATGAGCAATAAAATAGATTATTATTTTATTATATATTATTTAAAGAGTTGATAGCAATGTTTCTTTTTATGGGGGGTGGGGTGGGAAACCTAATCTAATTTAAGGCAGAAAAAAGTGAAAAAGGAAATGTACCAAAGAATAAGACTGTGACAACAGTCATACACTGTGTATGCTTCACCTCTTCAGTTTTCCTGGGCCTCTTTACAATCAAATGTTCTGGAATTACTGTCAATCTCAAAAGTAACAAGGCTGAAACCACTACATTGTCAAGGGAGGAAAAAAGGAGTGGAAGGAAGAGGAAGTGAAATGAGCCTAGATACTCTAGTTTCTAGAGATGAGACACAGATGCAATGGGATATAGAAGAAAGCAACAGACACCTGAAGGGCAGCCCTACGAGAATGTTAATGTCAAAGATATTAAACACTACTAATACTTATTTCAAATCCTATACTTCAAAGTCTTTAAATGAAATCCAATATTTATACCTTGCCGTATCGTCAGACCTTTTCATCATGAAACTATTTAATGAGAGATTATTACATACATAGCATATATGTGTTCATTCAGGAAATATTTATTGAGTACTTAATACATCCCAGGGATAATTGGGTAAATAATGAATCCCTGAGTATACACAGGTAATTGCAACAGAGAATATCCCTGTGCCTTACAGCTTATAGTCTAATAGGGAAGCGATGTAAAATAATAAATGCCCACCTAAAAGTACTAGGATGAGAAAAAAAAATGGAGACAAATTTGATTTGGGGGTTGTGGGCTGCAGAAAGGCCATTTTAAAGGTGTGACATTTAGGCTGATACCTGATAGATGAGGAGGAATTAACCAAGGGGTATATGCAGGGAGGGAGATGCATTTCATGCTGATGGAAACCACATTTGCAAAAGATTGTGAGGTGCAAATGGGCTTGCCTTATTTGAAGAGCTGAAAAAATGCTGGTATAGCATGAGCCCAGGGATTTGAGACAGAGTGTGCAGGAACTTGTAGGCTATATTAAGAAGTTTGGATTTTATTCTAAGGAGTTTCTTCATGCCATGTTAAGAAGTTAGGACTTGGGGCACCTTGGTGGTACAGTTGCTTAAGTGTCCAACTCCTGGTTTCAGCTCAGGTCATGATCTCAGGGTCATGAGATTAAGCCCTGAGTCGAGACCCTTGTTGGGCTCTGTGCTAGGTGTAGAGTCTATTTAAGATTCTCTCACTCTCTCCTGTCCCTCCCACACTCTCTCTCTCTCTCTCTCTCTCAAAAAAAAAGTTAGTACTTTATTCTATCATATGAAGACATCAGAGAGTAGTCTTGAGAAAAATCAGAGATATGATTTAAAACAGACTCTTTTGGCACAGTGTTGGACACTATTTGGCATACAGAAATATGTGAGACATGGTCCTTGCTTTTCAAGGCCATCTCATTTAGGTCAAACATGAATACTGATAAAATGCAAGTGCATGTGTTTTGAAAATGGCTAAAAGCCATTTCAGATTTCACACTGAGGGGATTTTGTTGTTTTTCCAAATCCCATTTTTTTCCTTGACAAAGAAGTGTGGGCATGCAGGCTTCTATCACTTACTATATGTGTTATTAAATCTCATCTTTAGTCTCCTAAGTTGTTTTCAATTATGAGAGGCAATACACCATGGTGTCTAAGGCAGGTATACTCAAATCAGCCAGATCTAGATTTGAACCTAATCTTGTACTTACTTAAGCTACGTGACCTCGGACAAATTGCATTCTGGACAAAACATACTGTGCCTCAGTAATCATTTGTAAAATGGTGATATGTTTAACTTTAACTGTTAAGATTGCTGTGAGGAGTAAATGAGATCATTCTGGTAGTATCTGGATCATCACAGGCTCTCAGTATCTTTCAGCATTAATTTATTTGCTTCCCATGCCAATTAATTTCTAGTACAACTCCAGAGGGTGGTGGTTTTATTTATGAGACTGCCCAGTTAAAATGTTCTTTATCCATCTCTAAGGAAGTGACAACTGCAGAACACACAGAAACACTGACAATGGAAGTCTACGTTAAGAAGACTCTCATGCTGAAGTATGCAGTCCATGCAGCAGTTACCAGCACGTAAGACAGGAATTGCTACACACACTAGACTTTTGAACTACGAGTTTTCAACATACTATAAAAAATATCATAAAACATGATAGGAAAAGCTGTAAATGTTAGAGTTCTCTTGCAAGACTGACAAAACTAAGATTTTCACTACAGCTCCTATGTTATACTCATTGTCAGCTGATGAAAGATAATAAAAAGTAAACTAGTGTTAAAAATGATCAGTAGGTAACATTCCAAGTTAATGTTTCCCAGGGTTTAAAAAATGGGCATGGAGGGATAATCTTGAGATGTAAGTATTTTTTAAAAGTTCGGGATTTGCAGTAGCTTAAAATAGATAATAAAATAGAATGGCAAATATACAGTTGTATAATTAGTGTCATGGACTAAGGAAATTCATTTAACACACAGGTGACTAACGAGCCAATTAATGATTAATACAGTAAATGCACTTGGAATTAGAAATGACATTTACAAAACAAATATATTATGCCCTCTCCTCCTAACCCACATACAAAGCCAATGTGGATCGCTATGTGAATGTTTTACTTTTGGAAACACTAACAAAGGTATTTGAATTATAGCTGCAGACCGCTGGGACATTGGGTAAATAATGAACAGTAACATAAGGAAATTGTTCCAGCTATTTGTAAAGCATTTAGTAATGATGCTTATCATGTTTTATGGTATTTAGATAATTTTTGAATGAAAAGTATATTAACTATTCTCCAATCTCAAGACACAGCGATATATAGCTCCATTTCGTGCAAGGCTCTTACCACTAACAAGGCACTATCATCAGTGTGCTGAGACCTTCTGGATGGGAAGGGACACTGGAGAGGTGGAGAGAAATGGAGCAATGTCAAAAACAAATGATGCACACATGTGACATATTTCACAAATACACAAGCAAAGAGGTATATTAAGACATACTGAAGATGCTAACATATGGGATTGTATTCACAATCATTTTGAATTCATGGATCATAAGAGGTAATAAGTTGATTCTGAGTCATGATTTTCTTCTAAAGAGCTTAAACAACTTCAAATATGATCCTATTGCTTAAAAACTGACTAAAGCAAGGAGGGAATAGGGATTATTTTTATTCACAAAGAATAGAGAGAGAGCTGAAATACAGAAGTAGCAATAATAAAGGATTTGTGGTTATTTAATGAGTCAGTGACAAATTAGAAACAATAAACCCAAGAGTCATGAGTTCTAGTCATTGCATCTCTTCGTTACCTTTCTCAGACAAAATAAGAATACAATTGGAAACTTAAAAACTGTACACCTTATTTTCCCGAGAAGTTTTAATTTTTAAATAATGAATTTACTCCAGCATGTTCATTAAGAAGGAATTTTGGGGGTAAAAAAAAAGGAGACAGTATTGACTTTGTCTGTGAAAGGTATGTACCTTTATTATTACCACAGTAAGAAGAGACAACTAAAAAAGCTGAGTTACTCTTTCTGGTACTATACAATGCATAAATTCTGAGATAAGTAGTGACTATATGTCCACTCAGATAAAGAAAAAAAAAATTTATAATGGATAATTTAAAACATTTCAAACAATGCATTTTACCACTATTCTGGAAACACTCGTGCTTTAAAACCTCTGTGCTGAAACTTGATGCTTGTAAAGCCCCGTGTGTTAGGTTTTCAAGTAATTTACTTTACAGAAAGCAGATTTAAAATCCACATAAAAAATACCCTTATGCATTTTTAAGGACGCAATGATCATAAACTGAAAAACTGAGAAGGCAAAGATAAAGAAAAATGGCTTTTAATAAAAAGGCCAACTATAATAAAAATATTTAGTACATTTCACTTTAACAGATCAAAACAGGTGCATTTAAAAAAACTTAAGCAATTAATTTTACATTTTTACTTGTAATGAAAATGTACTACTTAATATTACAAAACTACTGTGTACACTGTAAAGCCAATAACATATTCAGGAAGTGAGCCGTGGAGCTAAAATATATGTAGTTATCTTTTAGTTCAATACCAATACCATTTACCCCTGTCACATACGGCTCTCAGGACTCCCTCTCACTACACACTATGCTTTGAAATGGATGAGGGAGATGATACTGCTGGTGGGGATAGGGTAAAGGAATAAATAATCTCCTGATGAATTAGTATAGATTAAAGAACTCCTGATCTGTAGACTTGGATAAACTCCCTTGCCTATGTCATCTTCTCTCAAATAAGTAGAATTTTGTGAGGGAAAAGGAAAATGGCAATATTTTCATCACCGAAAACATGATAGTCACATGCAAACATTTCATTTCCATTGCAACAATAAAAAATTCCAAAGAAAAAGTGATTATATAGACTTACCTCGCCATCTAAGGGGGGTTGTTGTTTTTGTGGACTTTGTGATGCTTTTTGCTATACACCCCCAAACCCCCCGAAAAAGGGAAGCTGGTTAGAATCTGGAACAGTGGAAATGATACCAGATAATCATCCACATTAATTTCTGTATCTCTCGTGTAGCAGCACTTTTCTAGATTTACTGGCTAGAAGATGCTGCCCTTTCCCTTAAACAGCATACAATTTAAATGAGGAGAGCAATAAACAAAGGTCTATAAGCATCTATAAATCAAATATAAAAAGTATGGTTTTTATATGTACACACACACACAAACACACTCATAATCAGAATAGTGATCTCTCACTACTGTCTCTCAACGAGGCTCGTTTTTTGTCTAATACTGGCACCTTTAGCTCTCTCCTATCACACAATTTTCAGGTTTGCATTTTCAACTGCCTGTGGAAACTCTCTATCTGGAAACCCACTTTCACCTTGTGTTCAACATGCTCAAAAACAAATCCTCAAATTTCCATACTAACTGGTTCTTTTCCCCAATTTGCTAATTTCTGTTATTATGTCAAATAATAATATTATACCATCTCTACAGTAAGTGTTTTACAATGTATTCTTAAACACATTATCTTAAATAATTCTTCTTATTCTTGGAGATACACAAACATCATAATCATATTTATTTAAAGACAAAAGAATTAAGGACAGAGAGGTTATATGATACGTGCAAGGTCACAAAGTAAATCTGCATAACTGAGATTTACATCTCCATTGTCTAACTTAGAATCCTATATTCTTTCCACAAGGCTAGCCTCCTATTCAAACTGTACTTTTAGCCTCAAAATCTTGCTTTGGGATCTTTTTTTCACTTATCTTCAAAGATGTACTCAACATTCACAACATCTATATATAAAACACAATGATGCTTCTCTTCAAATCACTAATTTATAAAATCTATTGTGGTAAGGAGGATGGCACTCACCACACTAGTAAAAGTACTAGATGCACCCATAATAATTCTGAGTTAATATTTAAAAGTTAAATATTACACCTATGAGGAAATAAAAGGCACAGAATGATTCAGTAATTTTCCCAAAGTTGAGCACATAATGAAGAGCTAAGCTGGATTCAAATTCTGATCCTAAGCTCTTATCACTGTGTAACACTGCCTCTCCTTAGAAACCTCAGAGATCACCTGGTTCTATGCCTTCATTTTGTACCTTAGTCTAATTACTGCAGTTACTCTCTATTTCATTATCCTTATCTTTCTAACATTTTAACACAAGTAGATTAGTATTTGGGAATTATCTTTCATTTTTTTTCTCCTGCTTTAGAACTTCTAATTGTTCTCTTCTACCTAATAGATTCAAGATCAAACTCTAATTTAGCATTTAATCAAGACCATCTCCAATGTAATTACTTCTTACTAGCTATGAGGCATCTATAGAAGGCAAACTAAATGAATTAATTAATGTAGAATGTACAAAACAGCCCTTAGGATTCAGTATGTGTTAGCCATCATTATTTACTGATAGTCAATATAGCTCGTGGTTGCAGATTAGGGTTTGGAGCCAGCCTTCTTTTTAAAGAAATTTTTTTTTTTTTTGCCAGCCTTATTTCTACTTTCTGTTCAGCTTGTCTTGAGCAGAACTGTGTTCTGCTAGTAACTATTTGTGTATTTAACCTGGACAAACTGCCACCCTCTCTAAGCCATCAGAGATCATCATCATGGGCTAGATATACTTGGAAAAAAAAAAGAGAGAATTTTATCACATTTATGTTACTTAAAGAAGATTGTCTTTGACTAGAATTATGAAATATAAGAGAGAAAGCTTTAGAGGACAAGAAGGGATCTATCAATTCATTCAATCCTTTAACAAATATTTATCAAGCTTTACTATGAGCTAAGACCTGCTACGATCTAGGAATGTAGCAGTGAATAAACAAAACAGACATACTCCCTGTCTTTATGGGGTTTACAGATAAATGGGAGGGATAGACATCAAACAAATAAAAATAGAAATACTGGGGATCCCTGGGTGGCTCACAGCTTTAGTGCTTGCCTTTGGTCCAGGGTGTGATCTTGGAGTCATGGGATCGGGTCCCACATCAGGCTCCCTGCATGGAGCCTGCTTCTCCCTCTGCCTCTCTCTGTGTCTCTCATGAATAAATAAATAAGATCTTTAAAATAAATAAATACATAATAATAATAATAAAAATAGAAATATTTAGTTGTGAAGAGAAAAATCCAAGGTGATTTCCAAACAAATAAGACTTGAAGTGATAAAAGCAAAAAGAAGCAAAATACAAGCAAAATATAAGCAAAATACAAGCAAAAAGAAGAAGTATTAACAGAGGTTGTTACCTGAATAGGTGTGGAGAGAAGAGGAAGACATGAATCAAAGATGACTCTAAGTATTAAGCCTGTTAACCTTGCAAAATTCTGGTGCTTGACAGAATGAGGAAGTTAGAAACAGGCTTGGATAACAATAGTTTACATGTGCATGGTACTTTGAGGTTTACGTGGCACTTTCATGGTCTTACTGATCTTTATTAATGTACTAAAGATTGAGAAAATGGAGCTGGACAGTAAAGTGAGATGTTTGAAGACAGATTGCTAATTAAGAGGAAGAAACTACTGTCCCAAGAACAAGATGATCACTTCTCAGTCTACCTAGAGGAGGACAATTCAGCTAATCACAAGTAGGGGACAGTTATACTATTTACTCAAGATTCCCTACAGTGAGAAAAAAGAAAGGAGACATTTTATGATTAAGACAAACACTGAAAGCCTCCACAAAACAAATAAGCACTTACTTCTAAAACATTTTAGGAATTTCAATGAAATTTGGCAAAAATTTCACCTTGACAAAGTCCAGGACAGCATCTCTCTGAATCTGCTTGGTCTTTATTTTCTCCTCCTCATACTGTAGGGCAGCCAGTTGGGCCTCTCTCCGAGTTCGCTCTACTAATTGTTCTCTTCTCCGATGAAATTCCACATCTGTATGTGACAACTGGAACAAAAATATTTTGCACATGCAAGTGGGGATAAAGGTCAACTTACCAATATTCCTAATCAATTCAGGAAACTACTGCAGACCCAAGCAATTTCAACTCTGTAGTCACCTAGCAATTTTTTAAAATGTCTTTACTGTTATTCTTTTTCACGGTATTCTTATATGTGCTATAGAGCTATCAGATCAGTAAAGATTTATTTTCTGTCTGGTGTTTAAAACCACTGTTAGTTAAGTATTAGGTGCACATGTTATATTAACTGTATCGTGGAGGAGACAGGTAGTGAAGTTTACAGATATCTGGCAATTATTGGTAATCTAAGTATTATAAAAATAGAAAATCATCTTAGTTTAAAAAAATAAAGCTAAAACTGTAAAAATTCTTTTTTACCTGATTGTGAGTTGGTGATAGTGACATGAGAGAAGATGGCTCAACTGGAACCCTGATCCAAAAAAGGAAAAAAAAGACAGAAAAAAATTATTTGATAAGATAGGCAGATATATAAAAAGAAAGTAAGATTTTATTGTTAATGTAACTTTCTATAAATCAATAGACAGACCGTCTAGTCAGCAATGAAACACTGACTGTATTTTGGAAACCTGAGTCTAAGTCATTCAATTAAATTAAGCTCCTGGAATACCTGCTGTCTCCAACTCCCATTTCACACGGTGGTACCACTGATCAAGCTAGATAGCCAGTGCTGACCAGACAGATATTTGAGGTCACTTTTCAAACAGTATCATTTCTTTATAATACATACATAATTATTATCTTATTTATTAGCATGATTGAAACAAGATATATTTTATATACAAAGTCATTTTATCAACAGAAATCTGGGATATGGCAAAATCTGACAACCATTCTTGTAAAGCACTTCTACTCCCATTTTCAACTGATGTAGCAATTTTAATACAAAGAGCAAAAATTCTGTTAATTTTATTTTTAAGAAAAAGATGGAATCTGATTTGATGCTTAAAAAAAAAAAACAGTAAAAACTGTTTCTCAGTTTTATCAGTACTAAATTTTAAAATTTGGTATTTATCTTTTTCCTGAATTAGATTTAGTGTTTCAAGTCTCTGTTACTCATTTGTGTCTAAACAATGTTGGGAGCAGTGATGTTGTGACATTTAGGACCTGAAATTTTAAATTATGATTACTCTCTTGTCAGGTTGATTTAAATGCATTAAATCAATGTGTTACTAGGGAAATAAAAACAAATCCCCCAAAGCTCCAGCAGTTTCTTATTACCAAGTAATAAGAATAACAAATTCTTCACCTGGCTTTCAGGACTCTCACCCCATTTAAGAAACATATTCACTATGGAATCTTTTCTCTAGCAAGATCTCTTCAGTTACCATATATTAATTTCTCACTTCAATCCTTTTCTATTAAGATTCCAACCTATGGAGATCTTCTTAGAAAAGGCCTTTTTTAGAATCTTCTTTTTCTTTAAAATTGGGACTTTTCCTCTAATGTCCGTGTGTAATCAATACTTCTTTTGCATTTATCAATTATGATTTGTGTCATTTTTTGGACATTTTCAGAGGCACATAGAGACGAACAATCTTTGAGCTCCTACCATATACTACATATTTCCCATGAAGTATAGTATACACAGTGTTTCTTAACTATCTTACGTATACACAGTGTTTCTTAACTATCTTACTCCTTGTGTAATCTTAGGAGTAACAGCTATTATAATCCTCATTCTACAGTTGAAAAGTTCAGGCATGGAAGTTAAGTAATTTTCTCAAGGTGATGCAGCCAGTAATCCTCATCTATCTGGTGTGAATTCTTATCTGACTCCGTGGCAGTCTGCTCTCTCATCTTTTAGGTGTGCAGTTTCTGAGAACTGGAGGTACTTCAGAAATCATGGAGTTCATGTTACTAACTTTATAAGAAAGAAAACTAAGGCCTTCAGAGGTTCAGTGATGTCTACTAGGGGTAGAGCCTGGATTAGAATTTAAGCCCCCTGACTTGGAGATTAGTGGCTTCTACTATACCACACTTCCTTACTATATAGCAGCAGAGTGTAGGAAGGAGAAAGTAAAGAGCATGGAGACTTAAAAGCATATGGGCACACACAGAGAAAACAATTACCTGCAATGGCAAAAACTAAGCTGTGAACAGTTAAAGATGGCGGCAAAGAGTGAAGCATGTAAGAGAATGAAAGTAGCAGTGGAAAAAAAAAAAGACAGTAGCAGTGAAGAAGCCATCTGTGAATGGACAGCTCCCTCATGCCAATCACCAGAGGCTAATGTGTGCCCATCACAGCTTGGCTGCTCCTTGGTGCCACCATGCTACTTCATCTACGGCCTCTTCATCTATGAATAGGTTTCTCAATAGGAATGGCATAGCATTTCAGATAATTTTTTTTTAGATAAATTTTTTTTTATTGTACAAGACTGCCCTGCACAAACTACAGGTAGTTTGGCCTCAATGCCTGCCAGTAACACTTGTAGTCATTTTGGCAACCAATTCCCACATCAAATAAATATGTTCCAAATATCCACTGAAGACTGGTGCTACAACCTACTGAGAAACATTAGCGTACCTTATATTTCCCTAAATTAAAAAAAAAATGTAATATGTAAAAAAGCAAAACTTAAGCCACACTCTTGTTTTCTTTCTTTCCAAGTTTCTTTTCTTATATTGGTTCCACATCTTTGTGAAGTATATATGACATTCTTTTCTTTAAATTTCCAGGCATCAAAAGGTAAGTTTTAAAAAACTCTGGTTTATGTGACTTCAAGAGTATAGCCATATTTCTTACTTTTACTAAAATAATTAAACTACCACCCGCTAAAAAGTTTTAAGAGAATAAATTATAATTTTTTTAAAGGTATAGAATAAATTGCTTAGTAATTCCCCCAAGACAAGGTTTAAAATAATACTGAAGCTGGAAAAAAATATTTCCTTAAATTTTTTACTAATCCTTCCCACCTTTATCTGATTAGCACTCCTAGTCAGTATATTCTTAGTCAAAAATTTTCAAGAGAAGAGAAGCATGGGTTGGTAGGGTAAGATTTCTGGCTGGGATATAACCAATAAAGAATGAGATACAAGTGAGTCCGGTACCTCGAGTAGTCTGGAGAAGCAACACTGTGTAGCGGGTAAAGTCATGGACTTTAGAATTAGTCATAATTGAGTTTGAATCCAGGGTGTGTCACTTAATAGTGGTGACTGTGAATATAAATGGAAAATGACTAGATCTGGAAGCATAGGCTCTGATAAGGGAAGATTCCCTCAGCGCTGGCAGAACAAGAATTTCTAAAAAGTAACAAAAACAGAAATGCTGGGTTTAGATTAGAGAGGCAGATTTTTGGCCCCTATGATCTCTATCTCCTGGTGTTATTTCAGTAAATATGTTATGTGTCAAAAAGGCCTTTGCATATGAAATTAAAGTTACTAACCAGTTGACCTTAAAATGGGAAAATTATTCAAGTGGCCTAATATAATCATGGGAACCCTTAAAAGCAAAAGAGGGTGGTGGGAGGGCAATTGGAAGGAGGTGGTCAAAGCTACAAATTTCCAGCAGTAGGATAAATAAGTACTAGGAATGTAATGTACAGGATGACTATAGTTAGCACTGCTGTGTGATATATGAGAAAGTTGTTAAGAGGGTGAACCCTAAGAATTCTCATCACAGGGAGAAAAATAATTTTTTTTATTGTATTTATATTGAGATGATGGCTGTTAATTAAATCTATTGTGGCGATCATTTCATTATATATAAATCAAATCATCATGCTGTATGCCTTAAATTTATACAGTGACTTATGTCAATTATTTCTCAATAAAACTGGGGTAAAAAAAAAAACTGGGGTAAAAAACAAAAGAGGAAGGCAAGAGAGTTTGTGGGATGTGACAGAAAAGGAAAACAGAGAGACTGAAAATGTGAGAAGAGATTTAAAATGGCTTGCCACTGCTGACTTGAAGATGGAGGGAGCCATGAACCAAGGAATGTGGGCAAACCCCAGAAGTGAAAAAAGAGTCCCAGTTTCTAGCCAGCAAAGTAACAAGGACCTCAGTCCTATAACTATATGAAATAGAATTCAGCCAACAACCTGGATGAGCCTGGAAATGGGTTCTCCCCCATGGTCTGCAAGTAAGAATTTAGGCCAGCCAGTACCATGATTTTGGCTTGTGAGACCCTAAAGGGAAAATGAAGGCAAGAATGAAGGCCTGCCCACACTTCTATCCTACAGAACTACAGATATTATGTTTTAAGCCACTGAACTTCATGCTCTTACTAATGAGTTTTAAAGACAGAAACAAATGAGGAGAATAGGTTTTTCAAACCTATTTTGATGTGAATATCTTCTCATGTCTTCTGTTTTTTGAAACTCCCTCAGAGGTACTGGCTTTATGGGTGAACCCTGGGCCAAAAAAGCAGAAATAAATCAATTTAACATATGTATCCACAACACTTATTTCAACACCAAAAATAATCATTAAAATGGGTATTCTTGAAGGGAAAGAAAACAACCTATCCAAAAAAGGTCTCTAAAAATCAAATGTAAAACTATTTATAGTCTATCTCCAGGGAATATGTAATTACAGAGAACTAGAAAATCTTTGGTGAGTTACTGCAAAGGGCTAAAGCAGACTCTTTTAAAGTCTGGGCATGAGGATCAAACAAAATGAGACATAATTCTAGAACCCTGATCAAAGAACAAGTATTCTAATTTCAGTGACTCTGGCTTTTTAAAATAAATAAAAATCTCTCCTAGTATGTTAACATCGGTGACTTAACACCTTGGTTTTACAATACTGAAATCATTTAAAATTATTGCAAGAGGTACATGAAATTTTCATGTCTAAATAAATGTGACATTGGTTTAATTTTAAAAGTAAATATAATACCCTATAAATGTAAGCTATACCCTATTTTATCATAAGATCTCTATCTATGAGAAGTATTATAACAGAATTAAATAGCAGAGTATTTAAAATCTCAATAGATTTTAACAACTCATTTTTAGATTGTATTCAAGAATATAACACTTTAGGTGGTTGTTAAACCATCTAAAATAATGCTGCTTCATCATATTTTTATAGATGCCAAAATTTAGAAAACCTTATGACACAGAAGTCAGAAAGAGGATTATGACACAGAATCTTCAAGACTACCACACAAGTGTAGCTGGAATTAAAAAAAAATTACAAATAGCAAATATGAGGGATTACAAAAATGATACAATAATTTTCCACTAGTAGAAATACCTCATCTATACAGTCTACTCATAAAATGACCAAAGAGAAAGACCACAAGGAAAGAAAAAAGACTCCCTTTACGATAGCAATGGGCATTGCTAATTTTAATATTTTGCAAAGTAGTTGCCCTTTGTTCTAAAAAGAATGTTTATACCCTGAATCACACATAGTTTCATTAATCACCTGGTACACTGCTATTTCTGGGCCGCAGAACTTTAATTTATATAACTTTATCCGACTTTAAATTATAAGAGCGTCTTCTGAACACCAACAAAAATTACTGTGTTCAAAAGTCTTGGGACAGGAAAACTGAAGGATTTTTTTTTTAAAGAATGATAATATTGCTCCACAACATGTCCCACTTGAGTGATTATCCTCTTTTCTAAAAGACTAGCTACATCACTCTCCAAAAAGGCCCCAAGTGTTTCTCAAATAACCCCTGCTCAGAGCCTGGGACCAACTCCAGACATTAACATCACACACACCGAAGCGGAGCCGTTTCATTATGCTGACTAGATATGCTGAAGAATGCAATTTCCACTGGAGACCCTTGGGGGATTGGCAGTGATTCTACAGTGGGCTGAATGCTCATTTGTTTTCTAAGGCAACTCAATGCTTCAGTATAAGAGACACCCAAGAACTATAATGGCAAACAATTTATATTCTGTGTGACTTAGCATAAAAGCTCCAATATAATTAAGTGCATTATAAAATTTCTATGGTTAAGTCTGTAGGTTGCTCCAAAGTTGGTAGTTTGGTTTGATTCTTGTAATAACTAATCAAGCTATGATGTACCAGTTACTAACAATAAAAAAGCAGTAAGAACAACATTAAATGAAAAACATTACATTCATTTCCTTTTTTTCAAAGGCGTAGGAATATTCTCAGGACTCCTCCTATTCCTTCTTCAAAATTCTGAAATCTTTTTATTTGAAAAATAAAGCTAAATGTTACTTGAGACTACCGTCTGATTTTTTATAATATATCTGAAAAATTCAATCATGAAATTGGTACTGGACATTATAAAACAAATAATCAGGCCTAAACAAACAAATCACTGATATGACAAATTTATATCACCATGGACTGTTTTTACTAGGGGACAGCAACATATTTAGGCTTAAATGTGTGTACTACCTCATGAGAGATTCGGCGTTGTTCAATATACGCCATAAACTGGGAACTGAGGCTGTCTGGTTCCAGGCCTTTGGGCTGTCTCATCTCATCCTCTTCCTCCTCTGCAGTACAGCTGTCGATGTAGTCAATCTGATCCAGATCATGTTCCCCTGTCCACAACACACACACACACACCCCAGAAGAGAATACTCAAATTCAATATCCAATAAACACATTCAGTTGCATTCTTTCCTGAGAAGCGTAAATTAGGTAAACCTTTCTTTTAAAGTCCATGGCCACTCACAAAAATAGGTTCCAGAAAAATCTTAGTCCTAATTCACTAAAGAATGCAGTAATTGGTAGTAATTGAGATTACAGACTTCTAATATTTCTTTTTTCTTTGGATAGCTTTTTACTGTTTTAAACAAGACGGTTTGAGTTTGTGAGACAAAGCAAGAATAATTTTTAAACATTGGAAGGTACATCTTTTAGATTTTTCCTTCATGTTTAAAGTTTGGGGCTTAATCGTATCTCTTCGAGGAACTGGGAGGTGAAACCTAACAAAATCAAAATGAAACAGAAAGGATAGGAGGAAAGTGGACTTAGAGATAAAGAAACAGCTACTGATCACTGTTTCTCTTCCTGTAACTGTTGTCCATTATTAGAACAATGCTTTTCTATTTAGAAATGTATTTTCTAGAGGTCAAGGAGTATAGATATTTTGTAGCAGTTTGGGGATGGAAGGGGATCATTTGGGAATTTCTGCTTCTCAAAATGGCAGATGAGTAAGATAGCCACATCATTATTTATTCTCATAAGATTGGGACTGCCTCATTATTTTAAGTTTAAAAAGAGGCTTTTTATAAAAAGATTTTATTTTTAAGTAATCTCTACACAACATGGGGCTATAACCCACAACCCACAACCCTGAGATCACGAATTGAATGCTCCATCAACTGAGCCACCCAGGTTCCTCAAAAAGTAACTATATGTAAAAGCTGGTTAAAGTGGCATATGCAGGGGTGGTGGTGGTGGTGGTGGTGGTGGTGGTGGACTTGCTACTAAGCCTTCTAAGGTCTCTCCAGTGAACCCCAGCCATTATTGTATGATGTTCTACAGAGTACCTAAACGTTGCAGTTGCTGAGAATAATGAACTCAGAAAAGTCTATTTCTCTGTTTTCAATTACTTATTTTTTTAAAGCTTTTATTTATTTATGAGAGAGAGAGAGAGAGAGAATGAGCAGAGGGAGATAGAGAATCTCAAGTGGACTCCACGCTGAGAGCAGAGTCAGACGCAGGGCTTGATCTCACAACCCTGAGATCATGACCTGAGTTGGCTCGTCTAGAGTCGGACACCCAACAGACTGAGCCACCCAGGCACCCCTCAGATTTACTTATTTCTAAATAATTCCATAATTACAATTAATATAAAAAGGATTTCTGAATTACCAGAGTTATAACAGATAAAGGATGAAAAGGTTTTAAGTCTATACCCACATTAGAAACCAAGTACATAAATGCATTGTTTTCAATGTGCTGCAATTTGTGTGACTAAATAAATGGTTCATTTTATGACTACTTCCCAAAAAAGCAACATCATCTTTTCATCCTATATAGACTAGTATAGTCCAAGAGAAATAGAAGGCAAGCCATAAAAGTGAACCACATAAGTAATTAAAAATTATCTAGTAGCCACATTAAAAAAGTCAAAAGGTGACATTAAGTTTAATAATATATTTTACTTTGTCTAGTATATAAAAAATTGTGTCATTATAGCATATAATTAATATAAAATATTACTGATATTTTATATCCCCTACCCCCCCGTGTAAAGGCTTCAAAACCCAATGTGTATTTTTTAATTATAGCACATCTCAATTTAGAAAGGCCTCATTTCAGGGGCGCCTGGCTGGTTCAGTAGGAAGAACATGTGACTCAAACTCAAGGTTGTGAGTTTGAGCCCCATGTCAGGTATAAAGATACTTAAGTAGAGAAAACTTTTAAAAAATTGTTAGGCCTAATTTCAAATGCTCAATAACCACATGTGGCTAGTGGCTACCATATTGGATAGCACAGATCAAGACAAAAATGTTTTAAGTCTGAAATGAACTAAAGGGAAAGATGTCATGTAAGCAAAATTAAAAAGAAAACTACTGAAATATGAATGGAATGGTAAGTAACAGAACTACAAAAGAATATAAAAAAGGAAAAAAAAAAAAAAAAAAAGAAACCAAGCTACTTAAATGAAATTATCATTCAAGGAAGAAAGCTCTTAAAAAGACATCCAGATGGCCAAAAGACACATGAAAAGATGCTCATCATTGCTCATCAGGGAAATGCTTATCAAAACTACAATGAGCTATCACCTCACACCTGTCAGAATGGCTCCAAGTCAACACAAGAAATAACAGGTGTTGGCAAGGATGTGGAGAAAAAGGAACACACATGCACGACTGGTAGGAATGAAAACTGACACAGCCACTGTGGAAAACAGTATGTTGGTTCTTCAAAAAGTTAAAAATAGAACTACCTTATGATCCTGCAGTTGTACGACTAGGTATTTACCCAAAGAATACAAAAACACTGAGTCAAAGGGACACATGCACCCCTATGTTTATAGCAGCATTATTAATAATGGCCTCATTATAGAAGCAGCCAAGTATCTATCAATAGATAGATGAATGGATAAAGAAGATACGGTGTATGTTTATATATATATATATATATATATATATATATATATATATATATATAAACACACACAATGGAATATTATTCCTCCATAAGAATGAAATCTTGCCATTTGTTATGACATGGATGGAGCTACAGAGTATAATGCTAAGTAAAATAAGTCAGAAAGACAAATACCGTATGATTTCACTCACATGTGGAATTTAAGAAACAAAACTAACAAAGGGAAAAATAGACAAATCAAGAAAAAGACTCTTAATTATAGAGAACAAACTAATGGTTACCAGAGGGGAGGTTGGGTAGAGGGATGGGTTAAATAGATGATGGGGACTAAAGGAGTGTACTTGTGAAAAGCACAGGATGATGTATGGAAATACTGAATTACTACACTGTACATCTGAAACTAATACAGTATTGTATGTTAAGTAGCTGGAATTACAAAGAAGATGAAAGCTCTTCTCAGATGGACTTGTAGAAAAATAAAAAAATACTTCCCTTATACCTAGCCTTCAATATTTAAACATTAGGATTTGGGGGGCACTTGGATGGCTCTGCTGGTTAAGCATCAAACTCTTGATCTCAGATCAGGTCTTGATCTCAGGGTTATGAGTTCAAGCCCCACGCTGGGCTCCACAATGGGTGTGGAACCTACAGTAACTAACTAACTAACTAACTAACTAACTAGCTAAAATTAGGATTTGGGAATTCAAACTAAACAAGATTGAATACAATGTTAAAATCAAGGGATCCCTGGGTGGCGCAGCGGTTTAGCGCCTGCCTTTGGCCCAGGGCGCGATCCTGGAGACCCGGGATCGAATCCCACGTCGGGCTCCCGGTGCAAGCAGGAGCCTGCTTCTCCCTCTGCCTGTGTCTCTGCCTCTCTCTCTCTCTCTCACTGTGTGCCTATCATAAATAAATAAAATTTAAAAAAAAATTTATAAAATCAAGAGTCTTCCTACGAGGAAGCTTCCTATAAGAAGCTCAAACAAACAGAAATAGCCCTGCTTGTTAATGAACTATAAAAAAACTACAATTAAGAAAAATATTTAAATTACAGATTTTTAAATACCAAAATAAAGAAAACTTAAATTCAGATGCCCTTGAAGAATACAATTCAAGATAATGAAAAGGTAAATGTCAAGAAATACAGTGAATTCCTGTAAGTGGTCAAATAATGACCACAGAGAGAATCTTAGAAAAGGAGAAGAGTACTTCAAAAGAGAATCACGATGAAATCAAGATTAGCAAAGATCTATTCCGGGTAAACTATCTTTTATGAAGTTTGCTCCCAAAACAAAAATAATAAGGAAACACTGTATTTTATCTGCAAGCTTGAAAACGGAGAAATTAAAATTTATTCCATTGGAAAACAACTTTTTTCCAATCTTGTGAGAAGAGGAAGTCTTTCAAAGAAGCACTGGAGGGGTGCCTGGGTGGCTCAATCAGTAGAGCATTTGACTCTTGATCTCAGGGTTGTAAGTTTCAGCCCTAAGCTGCATGTAGAGATTACTTAAAAATAAAATAAAATAAATCTTTATTCCATTTTTTATACTTTTTAAAAAAAATTTTATTTATTTAGTCCTGAGAGAGAGAGAGAGAGAGAAAGAGAGAGGCAGAGACACAGGTAGAGGGAGAAGCAGGCTCCACGCAGGGAGCCTGATGTGGGACTCGATCCCGGGTCTCCAGGATCAGGCCCTGGGCTGAAGGCAGCGCTAAACTGCTAAGCCACGTGGGCTGCAACCCCCCTTTTTTAAAATAAAATCTTGGGTGCCTGGATGGTTCAGTTGGTTAAACATCTGCCTTCAGCTCACGTCATGATCCCTGAGTCCTGGGATGGATCCCCATGTCAGGCTCCCTGCTCAGTGGCAAGTCTGCTTCTCTCTCTCTCTCTGCCCCTCCCCTCTATGTGTACGCGCTCTCTTTCTCAAATAAAAAAAATAAATAAATAAAAATAAAAATAAAACAAAAAACAAAACGAGCTGGAGAGGATGTGAAAATGATCACTTAAAAATGCCAGAGTGGGGATCCCTGGGTGGCGCAGCGGTTTAGCGCCTGCCTTTGGCCCAGGGCGCGATCCTGGAGACCCAGGATCAAATCCCACGTCGGGCTCCCGGTGCATGGAACCTGCTTCTCCCTCTGCCTATGTCTCTGCCTCTCTCTCTCTCTCTGTGACTATCATAAATAAATAAAAATTAAAAAAAAAAATGCCAGAGTGACTATGAAGACTCCAGCTGCAGTCGGGAGTACCACTCACCTCCACCATTTGTTACTACTAAACTGCTGCGAGTCTCCTGGTACTGACTTTCTCTTCGAAGTCTTTGTTCCTTAGTGATTTCCGCTACTCGAAGAGGCAGATCTGAAAATTCATCTGTAGGCTTAAAAAAAAAAAAGCACCAACATTTAAACACATTTCAAACTTTAGACAATATTGAAAGCATGAATATAATATAAACTCACTAAAATTTATATTTAAGAAGAAACAGCAAAAAAGTTCTGGAGATGAATAGTAGTGACGGTTTCTCAACAACACGAATATACTTAATGTCACTGAAATGTACACTAAAATGGTACATTTTATGTTATGTATATTTTACCACAATTAAAAAAAAAGATGGAAGGCTATATATTACTCTACAAATTGGAATTTAAAGTATCTACATATATATATTTGCATGGATACAGATATGATTATATACACACCCCCTCATGCATACACAAGCAATTCCAAATTACAAATGGGCTGTGGTCTAAAGTTAATTTGCATTGGAATGAATGAAATAATGTTACAAATGAGAGGTTATCGATCTCATTAACAAAAGCGTATTTCATCATTTAACCCAATTTAGAGCTAAAATATCCTACCTTCTAACTTAAAAAAGGGAAGTATAATAATAAACACAAGAGAAAAAGGAAAAAAAAAGAGAAAAAGGATATAATTAGCTAAGAAAATTATTTATCTTGAGCATGTTAATAGTCTTCACTAAGGTTCCTGTCTCATTACCCACAAGACTGCAGTCCTATTTTCTTACCTTGTAGCACCCCTTCTAGCACCTCTGCTCAAGGTGACCCAGCCCTGCAAACTTTAGGCTTCAGGTGTAATTGGCTCGGTTCCTATTTGGCTTTCAATGATATTAAAGTATTTATACAAAACAGTAAGGTAATAAACATGTAACACACATGGTGAAAAGACAGCAACACAATTATCAGAATAGAAAAAAAAGACAGAAACAGAATATCATTTCTGGATGGTAACACTCTGTGGGATTTGTACCCATTCCTTGCTTTTCTATGTTTTATGTAATGAGAAATTGAATCCAATTAAGATACTTTCCATTTTCATCATATTATCTCTTAATTAGGAGTTACAACATGCAGAATAGAAAAAACACTTACTTCATTCCCTGACCATCTCTTATCACCACTGTCCACACTATTGAAACCTGAATCAAGAGCTCCATAAGGGCGACCTGAGTACAGTTCTTCATGGCTGCCAAAAAAGAGACTCTAGTTGTTACCGGATAGTTTGAGGTTTTTTGTTTTGTTTTCTGATTTTATTTATTTATTTATTTATTTATTTATTTATTTATTTATTTATTTCATGAGACACACCGAGAGAGGCAGTGACATAGGCAGAGGGAGTCACAGGCTCCCCACAGGGAGCCTGATGCGTGACTCAATTCTGGGACCTGAGCCGGAAGGCAGATGCTCAACCACTGAGCCACCCAGGCGTCCAGTTTGAGGTTTTAAAAATTAACATTTGAAATAAATTAAATGCAATTTTACTAATTAACATTGCCATGGCACTTAGTGTTTTAACTTAATTAGAATTAAATGGGCATTCTTTTGACTTTTTAATATGAAAAATTCCAAACTAAAATAAATAGAATAGTATAATGTATAGTAGTATACTTAACTAATATAATAGCACTCGTCCAGTTTTAAAAATAATCACTGCCATTCTTCATTCATCTATGCTTCTGACCCATTTACCATGCCTCCCAATGAAGGCCTTGAACTCACTGCCCAGAGGTAGAGACCTGAGCTGAAATCAAGAGTCAGACACTTAACCAACTGAGCCACACAGGCGCACCCGCTCCCCCTTAAATCTCTCTTTTTTTTAAGACAGAGAGAGTGAGTAGGGGAGGGACAGAGGGAGAGAGAGAAAATCTAAAGCAGGCTCCACACAGCATGGAACCCGACACAGACTCAATTTCGTGACGCTGAGATCATGACCTGAGCCGAAGTCAAGAGTCGGACACTTAACTGACTGAACCACCCAGGTGCCCCCAACAGAATTTTTATTTATTATTATTTTTTATTTATTTTTTATTTTTTTCCCAACAGAATTTTTATTTTTTTTATTTTTCATTTTTTTTAAATTTTTATTTATTGATGATAGTCACACACACAGAGAGAGAGAGAGAGAGAGAGAGGCAGAGACAGGCAGAGGAAGAAGCAGGCTCCATGTACTGGGAGCCCGATGTGGGACTCAATCCCGGGACTCCAGGATCGCGCCCTGGGCCAAAGGCAGGCGCCAAACCGCTGCGCCACCCAGGGATCCCCCAACAGAATTTTTAAAGGTAAAATTCATATGCAGTGAAATGCACACGCTTTAGCTATATATTTGACAAATGAATATGTCTTTGTAATATACATCTCTATCAGGTTATAGGACATTTCTACTTTGCCAGAAAATTCCCACACATCCCTTTCCTAGTCAATTCTCCTTACCATGTGCTCTTAAGAGATAATCACTATTCTGACTACTCTGATTTTTTCACCTTAAATTAGTATGGAAGGCAGAATAACACTCACCAAAGATGTCTAATATCTAATCCCTGGAACCCATAAATATGTTACTCTACATGGCAAAGGGAAACTACGGTTGAAAGTAAAAATAAGGTTGTTAATCAGCTGATTTTAAAATAGGGAAATTATTGTAAACTATCTGAATGGGCTCAATGTAATCAAAAGGGTCCTTAGCCCAGCAATTGCACTGCTGGGGATTTACCCCAAAGATACAGATGCAGTGAAATGCCGGGACACCTGCATCCCGATGTTTATAGCAACAATGTCCACAAGAGCCAAACTGTGGAAGGAGCCTCGGATGTCCATCGATAGATGAATGGATAAAGAAGATGTGGTCTATGTATACAGTGGAATATTCCTCAGCCATTAGAAACGACAAATACCCACCATTTGCTTTGATGTGGAGGGACCTGGAGGGTATTATGCTGAGTGAAATAAGTCCATCAGAAAAGGACGAACATTATATGGTCTCATTCATTTCGGGAATATAAAAATTAGTGAAAGGGAATAAAGGGAAAGGAGAGAAAATGAATGAAAATATCACTGAGGGTGATAAAACATGAGAGACATCTAACTGGGAAATGAACAAGGGGTAGTGGAAGGGGAGGGGGCGGGGGGTTGGGGTGACTGGGTGACGGGCACTGAGAGGGGCACTTGGCGGGATGAGCACCGGGTGTTATGCTATATGTTGGCAAACTGAACTTCAATTAAAAAAATAATAAAAGGAAAAAAAAGGGTCCTTAGAAGCACAATAGGGAGGGAGAAGAGGAGGTCAGTATGATACAATGCTGGCTTGAAGAGGATTCTTGGTTAAGAGTCAAGGAATGCAAACAGCTTCTCTCTAGAAGTGAAATGTATCCTACTCCGAACCTACGATAAAGAACAAAGCTCTGCCAGCATCTTGATTTTAGCCCAATGAGTCCAAGACTTAGACTTCTACCTACAAAACCATAAGATAATAAATGCGTATTTAAAAATCTAAGTTTGTGGTAATTTGTTATGGCAGCAATGAAAACGTATTACAATTAGTTTTCTCTCTCTCTTTCTGTCTCAATAAATAAATAAATAAAATCTTTTTTAAAAAATTAAAAAAAAAAAAAGGGCAGCCCCAATGGTGCAGCGGTTTAGCGCCACCTGCGGCCCAGGGTGTGATCCTGGAATCCCAGGATCGAGTCCCACATCGGGCTACCTGCATGGAGCCTGCTTCTCCCTCTGCCTGTGTTTCTGCCTCTCTCTCTCTCTGTCTCAATAAATAAATAAAATCTTTAAAAAATTTTAAAAAAAATTAGTTTTGCTTATTCTGGAACTTAAAAAATAGAATCATATGTAATTTTTTTAACCTGGCTTTTTTTGCTCAGCACTGTGTCAGTGAAATTCTTGATGGTTTTAATATTTTCAAGTAGACTGGATAAATTATTTGCTAAGTATAGGCATAACTTAAAAAAAACCAAACACCTACCGATCTGTTTTTGAAAGTAGCTATACCATTTTGCATTCACATTAGCAATATATTTGAGTTCCAGCTGCCAACACTTGTGTTGTCCATCTTTAATTTTAGCTATTCAGCTGAGTGAAAAGTAGTATCTCACTGTAGTTTTAATTAGTGTTTCTCTGATGACTAATGATATTGAGTATCATTTTGTGTGGGTTTTGGCCATTCATTTATCTTCTTTTTGTGAAAAACGTCCATTCCTTTGCCCATTTCTAAATACATCAGTAATCTCAAGAATGGTTTGCTAAGAAGCCAGACACAAACCACTACATAATGCTTGATTTCATTTATATGAAACTGAAGAAAATGCAAAAACTGACCAAGAGCAAATTAGTAGTTGCCTGGCGATGAGTGAAGGGGAAAGCACTTATCTACTATAAAGGGGCACACAGGTGATGAAAATGCTATCTATCTTGATTGTGTAATTTCATGATTGGATCCATTTACCAAAATTCACTGAACTGCACACTTAAAATGGACAAATGTTATGATTTGTAAATTATATCTCAATAAAGCTGTTAAAAATCTGCCAGATTCTTTTGTCATAGTGAATGTCCCATTTTACAATTCTGTAAGCAGTGTATGAGAGTACTGGTTACTCCACAACCCCACTAAACTTCTGGTGTTGTCAGTTTTAATTTTAGTCATTCTAGTAGGTGTGTAATAATGTCTAGTACACTAATTTACATTTCCATGATGATTAATGATGTTGAGCACTTTTTTGGGTGTTTATTGGTTATTTGTATATCTTTCTTTGTCAAATATCTAATCAAGTCTTTTGTCCAATTTTTAATTGGGTTGTTTTTTAGCATTAAATAAAAATGCTCAGGGACGCCTGGGTGGCTCAGTGGTTCAGCATCTGCCTTGGGTTCAGGGCGTGATTCTGGAATCCTGGGATCGAGTTCCACATCGGGCTCCCTGCATGGAGCCTGTTTCTCCCTCTGCCTGTGTCTCTGCTTCTCTCTCTCTCTCTGTCTCTCATGAATAAATAAATAAAATCTTAAAATAAATAAATAAATAAATAAATAAATAAATAAATAAATAAATAAATGAATAAATAAATAAATAAATAAGCAAGCTCTGATTATGAAGATCCAAAAATACAGGTACCTTCTGGCTATCTTCCTTATTTTCTTATCCTCCCTCATTAAAGATCATTTAGCAAAATAAGTCTCTCAGCAGAATTCTAAAATTACTTTTCTAGCAGTTCCTGGCTGGTTTAGTTGGAAGAGCATGTGACTCTTGATCTGGGGGGTCATGAGTTTGAGCCCCATGTTGGATGAAGAGATAGATTACTTAAAAATAAACTAAAAAATAATAATAAAATTACTTTTCTAAAAGTTAATTTCTCCCAACTTTTTACTTTGGAAAAATTCCTATCTATTTAAGAGTTAGGAAAGTAAATAAATATCCATTTGCCCTTCCTTTATATTTTCCAATTATTATTGAAATAAAATATTTTATTAATATTATCTATGTGAGAGGTCTGCTTTTATGCTCGTTTTAGAGTCCAGATCTTATGCATAGGTACTGTATATGTTTTATCACAGCAAAGTCAGGCCAAGGTGCCTAATTTTAAAAGTTTTCTAATGAAATTATACATTGAGCCACAGTTAAAAAATTCTGCAGCTGCCAAAAGAAGTATATTTCAAGATTTACTGAAAAATATTTAAAAATATTATTTTTTTCAAATAAAGATTTTCCGATTTCTAGAGGATACTGTTCTATAATAATGTTTATTTTATCAAGCGGCCAGTTGAAATAAGCCTCAATTTACTGTGATATTTTTCAAGTGGGTAACATAAACAGAATTAATAGAATCTTTGCATTAAGCTATCATTTTATTTTTTGTTATTTTTTAAAAGATTTTATTTATTTATTTATTATTATTTATTTATTTATTTTATTTATTAATTATTTATTATTTTATTTATTTATTTATTTATTTATTTATTATTTATTATTTATTATTAAGAGAGAGAGGCAGAGGATATAGGCAGAGGGAGTAACAGGCTCCCTGTGGGGAGTCCAGTGCAGAACTCGATCCCAGGACCCCGGGATCACGACTTGAGCAGAAGGCAGATGATCAACCACTGAGCCACCTAGGCGTCCCCAAACTATTATTTTACTTATCTCCTTTATTTGTTACTTTCACATACTCGCTTTCTCAGAGTTTAAACTGATAAGAAAATGTGAGGCATATGGGTCTACCAACTCTTGAGTTTCCTCAGGATTTTCTTCATTTTAGAACTTAAAGTCCTGTGTCCCAGGAAAACCTTAGGCACAAGCAAACCAGGACAGATGTTCACCCAATGTATAAATATGGCCTTCAGGAGGCCTAGCAGAGTTCAGCCATGCTCCAGCTATGCCTTGTCAGAAACTCTAATCTCCTTAATAAACCACCTAGCATAACATGGACTCAAACGTATAAGTGTCTTTTCTTTGAGTCAGGCAGTGAGGAGCATAAAACACGGCAATTTTTATAGTTTAACAGATCTGGACTGACAACTTGGCACCATCATTTACTAGCTATGTGACTTCAATTAACTTGCTTAACTTCTCTCAACTTCTGTTAAAGGAAAAAAAAAAGATTAATAACATCTACCTCATAGATTTACTATATTGAGAAAATACAAGGTAAGGATTTGCACAAATCCTATTACAAAGCACTAAATAAAAGTTATTATTATCATTTCTATGAAGAATGTATACTTAAGAGAGCATTTGCTGTTATAACAAGTCACTACATCTGCTTTGTTTGGGTTTAGTTCCCCAAATATTTATTGAATGCCACACAGTGTCCTAGATGCTAGGAATACAAATATGAATGAAGGATGATCATTGTTTCCACCAGCTCAGGCTTGTTGGAGGGAATTAATCCTGTTACTGGGGTTAAAAAGCAGGACTTTTCTTACCAGTGGCTTAGTTTTGGTTCACTGCCACATTACCATAAATAAATATATCTAATCTGTAATATAAAGCTGGTCAGCAAAAAAGCATAGGCCACTATAGATCACTACTGAAAAATACATATACCATTGTATAAAACTTAAAAGTTATCACAACGGTGCAACTTGCTAAAAAGAAGCTGCTAACATTTATATCTAGAAATGAATAAAACCTTTATAAAATGACTTAAGGAAGACTGAGTGTAGTTCTTATATTATGCAAAAGTATTTAGAAAGTTACACCTAAGGATTGAAAGTACCACAGCATCTCATTTGTACTGAATACCTGAAGAGCTACAGAATTAATAAGAATTCTCTTTAGCAAGGCAGAACTCTTAGGACTAAATTGGTCCTAAATCATAGCAGACAGCTAATAACTATAATGCCTAATATTTACATGGGACTTTATAGTCAGCCAAGCACTTTGAATGACCAGGTCATTCAATCCTCAGAACTACTGTTAGGGTATAAATGGGGTAAATAAATACCATGTTGAAGAAACTGAAGTCCAGAGAGATTAAGTGAATTGCCCAATAATAGAGATACTCAACAGTACAGTCTGACTCCATGGCAGCATTTTGAATAAAAGTGCTGCTAACTACAATGCAATTTCACTAATCCATACCTCAACAAAAAAGACATGAAGTTACAATATCACATTCACTGCTGCATGAGGAGTTGAAGGAAATATTTTATGTATATTAAATAAAAAATAATTTCTAGGACTTTTTAAAAAAGTATTTATGTGTGCATAAATACTTGTATTTATTCATGCGAGACACACAGAGGCAGAGACATAGGCAGAGGGAGAAGCAGGCTCCCTTTGGGAAGTCCGTGTGGGACTCAATCCCAGGACCCTGGGATGATGGCCTGAGCCAAAGGCAGACGCTCAACCACTGAGCCACCCAGGCATCCCTTTCTAGGACGTTCTAAAACAGTTACAAATGAAGTAACATAACTCCAGAAAAAATGGAAAATATAAAATACAGATCAATCTAGTAAGCATAGTGAGAGATTATTATATGGACTGGAAGACATCAGATCTATAATTACTAATTCCTTTGGAGACATGACATGTTTGTGTTATGGATACATTTTGGATACATTTCTCCATGGACTCAAACCTTTTTTTATTTCTTAGCAAATACACACACACACACACACACACACACACGTCTCTTCCCAGGCTTTTTTTTTTTTTTTTTAAAGAAGTTTTACACTTTTAAGGTATTATGATGAGGATTTCTGTATTAAAAAAAAAAAACAAAACTAGATCAAGACCAACTAGTCCTCAAGACTAAGGAAAGAATGACAAAGAGAAACAGGTTCTGTAATTAGCGCTATAGGACTCAAGCAAAGTTCATTATTCTTTTTTTTTTTTTAATATTTTATTTATTTATTCATGAGGGACAGAGAGAGAGAGAGAGAGAAGCAGACAGAGACACAGGCAGACGGAGAAGCAGGCTCCATGCAGGGAGCCCGATGTGGGACTTGACCCCAGGACTCCAGGATCATGCCCTGGGCCAAAGGCAGGCGCTAAACCGCTGAGCCACCCAGGGATCCCCAAAGTTCATTATTCTTATATGTGCTAGTGCTTTCTCCTTAGTCTTTGGACATACCCTCACATACATGTCCCCAGTAGTCACCATTAACTGCCTGACACTCAAAGCTCAAAGAGAGCAGTAGCAGTTTATGTTCCTATTCTGGTATTTTAAGAGAGAAAAAATTTTTCTTAGAAAAGATTAACTCGGGCAGCCTGGGTGGCTCAGCGGTTTAGCGCCCCCTCAGCCCAGGGTGTAATCTTGGAGACCTGGGATCGACTCCCACGTCAGGCTCCCTGCATAGAGCCTGCTTCTCCCTCTGCCTGTGTCTCTGCTTCTCTCTCTCTCATGAATAAATAAAATCTTTTTTTTTAAGTTTTTTTTTTAATTTTTATTTATTTATGATAGTCACACAGAGAGAGAGAGAGAGAGAGCGCGAGCGAGAGCGCGGCAGAGACACAGGCAGAGGGAGAAGCAGGCTCCATGCACCGGGAGCCCGACATGGGATTCGATCCCGGGTCTCCAGGATTGCACCCTGGGCCAAAGGCAGGCGCTAAACCGCTGCGCCACCCAGGGATCCCGAATAAATAAAATCTTAAAAAAAAAATAAAAAGAAAAGATTGACTCTAAGGGAGAAAATCAGTTAGTATAGATATAAAAGCTTTATTTGTTGTGCATCTTTCAAGAGTACAGGACTAGAACACACTTAAAGAAAATTTTAAATAGGAAAAACAAAACTTTTTTTGATAAATAAGACCAGAGTTCTCTATCCTAAGCAATTTACTGAGGTAGGAGAAAAAAGACTTGAAGAAAGACAGGATATAATAGAGAAAATTTAAAAATCCTTGGCATTATGCTTTGGGTCCCTTCATAATCTCCCTACTGTCAAAGTCATTTCTCTAAGAGAGGCCTAGATCTAGCACAGAGTATGCCAGACCTAATCCCTAATCCCCATGCCACACCTGTCAAAACCTTTTATGTCTTCCTTAACATCACATCCCTGCTTTGGGTCTTCTCAGAGTTAAAAATGTTAGGACTGAGACACTCTTGTAGGAATCTTTTATGGGTATGCATGGTATTGGTTAATTTCTCCTTGGTATTTGTATAAATATACTAAAATCTTGAATGACTGTATGCTTAAACAACCAGATTAGAGTTAGTATTTTTTTAAATTTTTATTTATTTATGATAGTCACACAGAGAGTGAGAGAGAGAGAGAGAGAGAGAGAGAGGCAGAGACACAGGCAGAGGGAGAAGCAGGCTCCATGCACTGGGAGCCCGACGTGGGATTCGATCCCGGTCTCCAGGATTGCGCCCTGGGCCAAAGGCAGGCGCCAAACCGCTGCGCCACCAGGGATCCCTAGAGTTAATATTTTAAATACCCTTCGTAGTGTCTGAAACTCTTCAATCTAATAGCTGGATCAAAAACACCCAGAATGTCATTACAAATTTGTTTCTGGTCACTTTAAGCAGAGGAAAGTTAGGAGGAGAATAACATTGTGACCAAACTGACTATTCATTCCTTTAATATATATTTGAATATCTACTGCGTGTGTTAAATACTCAGCTGAACTAGGGATACAGTGGTGAAGAAGAAAGACACAATTGGTGGCAAAGGGCAGAAATCAAGTCCCTTTGGAGTAATACTTAAGAAATCAGGTTCTGGGGGTGCCTGAATGGCTCAGTTGGTTAAACATCTGCTTTTGGCTCAGGTCATGGTCCTGGAGTCCTGGGATCAAGCCCAAGTTGGGCTCCCCATTCAGTGGGGAGTCTGCTTCTCCCTCCCTCTCTCTCTCTGCCTCTACCCAAGCTCATGCTCACTCTCCTGCTCACTCTCTCTCTCAAATAAATAAAATAAAAAAAAAAATCAGGTTCTGTATTTTTAGATAGCTTAAGATTACTCCTTTAAACCATAAACACCTAAGTACTTAATTCTAATCATTTATGATGAAAAAATTTAAACTGTTTAAAATTTAATTGTATTTAAAAAACTTAAAATTTAAACTTAATGCACATTTCCCTTTACTAGAAATGATATACCTAATACACTTTAGCATTTTATTGATGAGCATCAATTATGTACTGTGCTATATATAACAGAACAATAATTTAAAACATTACTGAAGGGAACCCTGGGTGGCTCAGCAATTTAGTGCCTGCCTTCCACCCAAGGGCATGATCCTGGAGTCTCGGGATCAAGTCCCGTATCGGACTCCCTGCATGGAGCCTGCTTCTCCCTCTGCCTGTGTCTGTGCCTCTCTTTCTCTCTCTGTGTCTCTCATGAATAAATAAATAAAATCTTAAAAAATAAAATAAAACATTACTGAAATATGGAGAGTTCTTGGCAAATATGCCTAATGGCATCAAAGCTGCTATGTTTTTAGAGTGTTATTGCTTTTAAATATCTTGTTAGAATTATTAAATATAGCATATAGATAAAAAATGAATATAACAGACACAGCTTTTAAAACGTGAGAAGACATTAATACCCTTTAAAGCCCCCAATACCTCTTTTACATTGTATTTTCCTTCCTCTCAGAGTTATCCATTAACTTGAATTTTTTAATATGTGTCTGCTTTTAACAGTTTTTTCTTTTAAATTACTTTCTGTACTTTTAACATGTCTGCTTTTAGAAACTCTACCAAAACAGAAATTTGTTCATCTGTTTTGGTCTAGGATACTAAGAAGCTAGCTCATTAGGACTATGCTTTTATTAAAGTAAAATGTGACAAGTTCTAAGTGAAGGCCAAAGGGGTTCTCTTTTGAATAAGGCCTATATGTATTATGGCATCCACACTGAGACATGTATTTTGCCTGTTAAAAGGCCTTTTGAATGTAATTACTGCTAGTTAACATTGTTCCAGATGGTTGGGAATGCCAAGGAGAGATAACCTTTTAAGTTAGGTGTCATGGGGCAGCCCCGATGGCTCAGTGGTTTGGCGCCACCTTCAGCCTGGGGTATGATCCTGGAGACCCGGGATCCAGTCTCACATCGGGCTCCCTGCATGGAGCCTGCTTCTCCCTCTGCCTCTGCCTCTGTCTCTGCATCTCTCTCTCTCTCTGGGTCTGTCATGAATAAATAAATAAAATCTTTAAAAAATTAAAAAAAAAAAAAGTTAGGTGTCATGTAGATGAAGGATGCATAAACTAAAGGATCCTGAAATGACATTAATGGTCATCAAATCCAACCTCTTTAGTCCCTAAAGAAAAAATGAACCTCCAAAAGTTTGAATGACTTGCTTTAAGTTACAGATTTAGTTAACAGAAATTTAATGCTAACAAGGTTAGCATTCAAGTCACTGAGACCATTGGTTTTCAAGTCAGGATCCCTCGGGGATTATTTGGCAATGTCTGGAGCCCTTTTTGTTTGTCACACTGGGAGACATTCCTGGCTACAGAAGCCAGGAATACTGATAAACATCTTCCGATGTACAGGACAGCTTCCCACAACAAAGAATTATCTTCCCCAAAATATCAACAGTGCTGAGGTAGAGAAACTCTTAGAACTACACTTTGTCAGATCTCTGGAATCAACTGTTTACTTAATATAAACATTCTGAGAAAAACAGTGTCAGAATAGGTTATTTCTCTTTAGTTAAACATTCAGGTAGATTTATGGATCCATTTTGATTCCCTATGAGATGGAATACATTAAATAAAAAAATAGAATATACTCACCAGGAGCCAAAACCCAAGGGTCTCCTATCATAATCTGGCAGATCTGGAGCAATCTTACAAGCCTGTATGTTCAGGTACTTAAAAATGTGGATTTTGCCTTTTATACATATCTAAAAAAAGTAACATATTTGAGTTACCTACTTAACTTATTGTTACATATGAGTAACAGGTTATTACTCATTACTCTGAAATAAAATCACAATCAGCTCTTTACTTTTTATATATTTGAAACAGAAGATATTTCTATCAATTACATAGAGATATTAAAAATTAAATACTCATTATATTACTTGTTATCTTATGTGTTTAAGTGATATAAATACAGACTTTTTATTTTCTAGTCAAGAATAACATATAAAATAAATAATTTATGATTATAAACACTGATAGAATACCAAAGAAACTTATCACACTGATTAATTAGGCATAGTCAGGGATTCAAAGCATTGTTCCCCACAGATTATACTGACAACTTTTACTTTTAGAAATCCAACAATTATGCACAATTATGTTTTGAATCCTACTTTTTGTAAGGGTTTGAAAAGCAGGAAATGATTAAATATTGAAGTTATACTTCTGTTGACAGAAGTCAAACTATAAATTCTTTAGGATTATGAGATCCTTCTATAGCTATGAAGTTTACTCATAAAGTTTTATAGTTGCTATCCAGAGGCTTGAACAAGACCATCATTAACTGTAGAGTTCAAATGCTACAGTGAAAAATATAGGCTGGTAAAATTCTTCAGATTATGGGATGCCTAGAATCTGTACATAGTCATCTTATAATTATTATTAAATTGCTTCATATCAGTCACTGATAAATGATCAAACTAAATGAGGAATTTAGGATTTTAGAAAATAAAAAGGTACAAAAATGATCATCAGAAGATGTGCATTGATAATCTTTAGTTCTGAAAGCCAAGTATTTTTATTTGTTTCTAGAATTTACGTTGCCTACATTCGAGTTTCACTAGAAAGAAATTAACTTAAATTTTATTTAAGAACCTTCAAGAAGAACCCCTTAACTTAAAAAATAAGTCAATTTAGTGAAAGGGAAAACACTTCTGGAAACATTACGGGTCCTTCATTCCATTAATTCAGGGCTTCTGAAAGAAGTATATTTGGATGAATTTATTTTAAAAGAACTTCATTTTCAGCAAAAAGATACATGCAGAGAACTCCAAGTTTTAAATTCACCCTTTGTCAAAAAAGTTCACCACATACTTCAAATCCACTGGAGCTTACCTGTGCAGGAGGAGACTGCAGTGGATTGTTGTCTAGAGTGATCATCTGCAGGTGCCTGAGGTTCCGATAACAAACAGGGATCGTTGTAATTTTATTGCAGGAGAAGTCTAACCGTATCAAAGGCAACTCTGCAAGCTCTGCAGGGTAATAAAATGGAAATGAACAATTAATGACATTCCAAAGCTAGACAATTTGTACAGGGGTTTCAGTTAAATATAGTGAATTTAATGTATTTATCTTCATTCATTCTTAATGAAGAACTGATACTGTGAAATGAAATGTAGTTGCTTACAGATGGGAATATGAGTGAAAAGCAAGCTGTCTGATCCTCACAGAACAAAACTGGAGGTCTGACGCCACAGGAACACAGGCATAACCAGCGGATTAGATGATAGTCTGTACAAAGTAGAAGTTAAATGCCTAAGCCCCCAACCTCAATTCATGCAGCACTACCCCTCTCCAATCACCACAGGAGTCAAGACGTTATTCTTTAGTGAAAGTAAATCAAAAGGCTTTGAACTCAGGAATCTTAGGCACAATGGGAAGTCAGGATGACTTGCCAGTTGGAAATGGAGGATTTGTGTTTTTTTTATTTTTATTTTTTAAAAAGATTTATTTACGCATGAGAGACACAGAGAGAGAGAGAGAGGCAGAGACACAGGCAGAGGGAGAAGCAGGCTCCATGCAGGGAGCCCAATGCGGGACTTGATCCCGGACCTCCAGGATCACGCCCTGGGCTGAAGGCAGGTGCTAAACCACTGAGCCATCCCTGGAAATGGAGGATTTAAAAGGAAGTCTACACAGTGAGGAGACCTCAGCACTTTCCTACCCAAACTCCCATCCCATCCCCAGCTGTTGAATGCCAATAGAGTAGTCAGTCCCCTCTTATCCATGTAGGATATATATCAAGACCCCCAGTGGATGCAGGAACTGCAGATAGTACCAAACTCTATATATACTGCGATTTTTCCTATATATACATACATGTATACTTATACATGAAGAAGTTTAATTTATAAATTGGGCATGGTAAAAAATTAACAATAATAACTAATAATAAAATAGAACAATTATAATAGTGTAATTAAAATTATCAACACCCTTTTTGAACTCGGCCACAGTAACTTCTTGCAAGATACATCCACGAAGGCAAAAGAAACAAAAGCAAAATGAACTATTGGGACTTCATCAAGATAAGAAGCTTTTGCACAGCAAAGGATACAGTCCACAAAACTAAAAGACAACCTACAGAATGGGAGAAGATATTTGCAAATGACATATCAGATAAAGGGCTAGTTTCCAAGATCTATCAAGAACTTATTAAACTCAACACCAAAGAAACAAACAATCCAATCATGAAATGGGCAAAAGACATGAAGAGAAATCTCACAGAGGAAGACATAGACATGGCCAACATGCACATGAGAAAATGCTCTGCATCACTTGCCATCAGGGAAATACAAATCAAAACCACAATGAGATACCACCTCACACCAGTGAGAATGGGGAAAATTAACAAGGCAGGAAACCACAAATGTTGGAGGGGATGCGGAGAAAAGGGAACCCTCTTACACTGTTGGTGGGAATGTGAACTGGTGCAGCCACTCTGGAAAACTGTGTGGAGGTTCTTCAAAGAGTTAAAAATGGACCTGCCCTACGACCCAGCAATTGCACTGTTGGGGATTTACCCCAAAGATACAGATGCAATGAAACGCCGGGACACCTGCACCCCGATGTTTATAGCAGCAATGGCCACAATAGCCAAACTGTGGAAGGAGCCTCGGTGTCCACTGAAAGATGAATGGATAAAGAAGATGTGGTTTATGTATACAATGGATTATTACTCAGCCATTAGAAATGACAAATACCCACCATTTGCTTCAACGTGGATGGAACTGGAGGGTATTATGCTGAGTGAAGTCAGTAGGAGAAGGACAAACATTATATGTTCTCATTCATTAGGGGAATATAAATAATAGTGAAAAGGAATATAAGGGAAGGGAGAAGAAATGTGTGGGAAATATCAGAAAGGGAGACAGAACATAAAGACTCCTAACTCTGGGAAACGAACTAGGGGTGGTAGAAGGGGAGGAGGGCGGGGGGTGGGAGTGAATGGGTGATGGGCACTGGGGGTTATTCTGTATGTTGGTAAGTTGAACACCAATAAAAAATAAATTAAAAAAAATTATGTCAATGTGGTCTGTCTCTCTCTGCTAGAAAAAGGTGGAATTAGCCACAGGTACATAAAAAACTAAGCAAATAAAAGAGGAAAACAACAACAAAAGTAAGATATATAAAAAAGAAATATAATCAGAAGGCAGCCTGGGTGGCTCAGCCAGCGGTTTAGCGCCGCCTTCAGCCAGGGTGTGATCCTGGAGACCCGGGGGATCAAATCCCACGTCGGGCACCCTGCATGGAGCCTGCTTCTCCCTCTGCCTGTGTCTCTACCTCTCTCTCTCATGAGTAAATAAATAAAATCTTAAAAAAAAAAAAAAAAAAAGAAATATAATCAGAGTACATCAAATGAATTGGCAGGGCACACTATTTATTTTGAAGATTTTATTTATTTATTTGAGAGACAGAGTGTGCACATCAGCATGAGTACAAGCTGGGTGGGGGGGGGGGTGGCGGAAATGGGGGAAAGGGAGAAGCAGGCTCCCCACAGAGCAGGAAGACCGATGTGGGGCTCAATCCCAGGGTCCCAAGATCATGACCTAAGCTAAAGGCAGATGCTTAACTGACTGAGCCCCTTAGGTGCTCCAGGAACCATAGCTGTAATAATAACATTTTGATCAAAAGCCATGATAAAACTACACTGGGAAGATAGTAGGAGGGAAGTAAAGGTATGATTGTGATAGTGTGTAAGGAAATTAAATCCTCATCTACTATAACAGGAAGCTGACATAAGTATCAAAACTGAAAAATCCAGCAAAGCTGTTAAAGCACGTCATTTAGAAATATGTCAGCAAATGCCAGTGGAAAGAGTCAAAGGTAAAGAAGGTAGATGATTCTAGACACTAAAACTGGGAAGGTAGAGGGGTGCCTAGATGGCATAGTTGGTTAAGGGTCCAACTCTTGATTTCAGCTCCGGTCATGATCTTAGGGTCATTAGATTGAGTCCCAGGTTGGGCTCCAAGCTCAGCAAGGAGTCTGCTTGAAATTCTCTCTCTCTCCTTTTGCCCCTCCCCTGTGCACATGTGCATGCACACACATTCTCTCTCCCAAATAAATCTTCAAAAAAAAAAAAAATTCAACTGGGGAGGGGAGGAGGACAGTTGAGAACAGGGGAATGCTATTACTGATTTTGAGCTTTTTATACTCAACTTTCTGAACGACATATATATTTATATACTATTTGACTTTTTGAGCAATATATTAATAACAATTAAAATTTAAAATAAAAATGGCAATATAATAAAAGACATACTATTTTATCTACCAAATTGGAATATGTTAGAGACCACCAATTAATGAACATGAACTTCCATACTAACTTAGGTAGCTATTGGAATAAAGCTTTCTTGCCATGCAGTTTAGCTAAATATGTTAAGAGTACAAGATAAGCTGATAGAAAATCATTTAAAACTATTTGTGGACTGAGTGAAGTAGGACAAACATTATATGTTCTCATTCATTTGGGGAATATAAATAATAGTGAAAGGGAATATAGGGAAGGGAGAAGAAATGTGTGGGAAATATCAGAAAGGGAGACAGAACATAAAGACTCCTAACTCTGGGAAACGAACTAGGGGTGGTGGAAGGGGAGGGCGGGGGGTGGGGGTGAATAGGTGACGGGCACTGAGGGGGGCACTTGACGGGATGAGCACTGGGTGTTATTATGTATGTTGGCAAATTGAACACCAAAAAAAATAAATTTATTATAAAAAAAATAAAATAAAATAAAACTATTTGTGTGACTCACTTTTTCCTTGGTAACACACATTTAAAATTAGAGAAATAAATTAGATGATAAAACTTTCAGACTGTAATTGTCCTCTAAAACTCTGAATTTTCATTTTCACTAAAATCCCAATGTTTTCATTAGTTTACTTTACATTAAGTCTGTATTATTACATTAGTAAGCCTTTAAAAATCAATCACAGTAGGTGAGTCCTGTGTAGAAGGATAATCCTAGACAGAAATTTGGGGTTCTAAGGCCTGTGCCATGATTTGGTCAGTTCTGCTGGGGCCTTCATTCACATCCCTGAGGGGATAGAAAGGAGACCTAGGAAGAAATGAGGAAGGGCTCTGAAAATAAAAGGTGTGAAGGTTACTGGGCAAGCGACTGAGAGGAAAGCTATGCAGGATTTTGGCTAGTGTGACTGCAGTTAGTGTGTAAAAGTGGACTGAGGGACGCCTGAGTGGCTTAGCGGTTGGGGGCCTGCCTTCGGCTCAGGTCGTGATCCCGTGATCTGGGACCGAGTCCCACAACTGGCTGCCTACAAGGAGCCTGCTTCTCCCTCTGCCTATGTCTCTGCTTCTCTCTCTCTCAGTCTGTGTCTCTCATGAATAAATAAATAGATCTTAAAAAAAAAAAAAGTGGACTAAAAAATCACTTATTGAGACATTCTGATATCCAAAATGTCAAAGTCGCACTAGCATATGTTAGAACTTAAAATCAGACTGGATCATACTGGTGTTAACATTTGGATTCCACAGTGAAGCAAAAATTTCCTTAGTTATTAATTGAGTATTTACTATATACTATAAGTCATGCTTTGTAGAAGAACCCAGAGCATCATGGTCATGAAAATACCTTCTAAAGGATACAGGTAAGGGAAAGTGGATGGGAGGATAGATGACACAGGAGTTGCCAGGAGGTGATAACTGCTATAGCTGGAGGATTCACTGCTCTCATTTATATATGAAATTTTCCATAATAAAATTAAATATATACTCTGATCTAATAAAATAATAGTTCTCCCCATTTTCATTTCCTTTTACAGCTTCTTTCATGAATTTATATTTTGAAAGATTAATTATACTTAATGTGTTTAATCCTTTTTATCATTCAGATACATTAACCAGAGCCCACAGTGAATCTATGATAACCAACCTCCTAGTACTCCATTCATTATTCATTCTACACATCACTTCCAACCATTAATTAGCCTCTATCTGAACATTTCCAGGGAAAGATAAAGCAATTAAGTTCAAGTCAAGTCCATTTTTAGTCACTGCAAATTGTAGGAATGTTTTTCATTATGCTAAACTATTTCCTTATCAAAACTATGATATATTTCTCCCAAGTAGTTGCACTTACTGAAACTTCCAGGGACTCTACCTTGAGTTATTAATTAATTCTGTAAAATCTAAAAAATACAATCACTGGTTAATAGTTACTGGAATTTTTCAATAAAGAATCTAACTTTTATTTTTATTTATTTATTTTTAAAGTATTTTATTTATTTATTCATGAGAGACACAGAGAGAAAGAGAGAGGCAGAGACACAGGCAGAGGGAGAAGCAGGCTCCATGCAGGGAGCCCAATGCGGGACTCAATCCAGGGACTCGGGGGTCATGCCCTGCACCAAAGGCAGACGCTTAACCGCTGAGCCACCCAGGCATCCCTACAAATCTAACTTTTAAAACCCACAAGGAAATGGTAACATATAGTAATTGAACCATTATATCTCAAACACTGGTTGTAACTCTTAAGCATTTTTGCCTTGTACCTAGAGATCTTTTAAGCAAAAAAATTATTTCCCAGTTTTCTTACCTTCAGGCAAACGTACTAAGTGGTTTCTTCTTACATTAAGGTCTCTCAAGGCCTCCAAATTACCAATTTGGGAAGGTACTGTTTGAATTTCATTGCAGCTCACATCCTATTTAAAAAAAGATACAAAGTAAAGAATTGTTCTAATATTACAAACTTGCCTGCTTTAAACCATGTGTAGAATGAAGTTTGATAACACCTGTGGTCTGTTTTAATTGTAAAAAAAAAAAAAAAGATTCTGTGTTCAAGAATAATTCCACAGTCTGTACTAGCATTTAATTCTAAGAACTTATAGGCTGCTGACTGATTTTATAAATTTTTATATTGATCTACACTAATTTTATGAGTAGAACAAAAATTAAATGACTTATGTGTAGACAGAAGGCCTAGTATCAGATCAAATGAAAATTCTAGTGAAAAGGTAATTTAGAAAAAAGTATAGAAACATCTATTCAAGACAATATTTTATTTTATGAGTGTTCTAATGAAACTAGAAGAAAAAACAATGATAAAAATTATAATGAAAAAATTAATTGAAAGGAAATTAGATTTTCAAAATAACAGCTTGCATGCTCAAGAATATAAAATAAAAATGCATTGAAGATGACTCAATTCTTTATTAAACTAAAAGTGAGGGGAAAAAATAATAAAGTACATATAACTCATAGGCCATGGAAAAGATACTGCCTTATTGGCATCTGATCAAGCTGGTACCAATACATGTTTTATGTAGGCCTTTTGGTATCTTGGTCAAAGCTTGATTCCACTGATTCTGATAAGAGACTGACCACAGATTCCAAGAGCGACAAATTCAGAATTCCATAATCCTGAAACCAGCCAGAAAAATGTATAAATCTATGTGTAACAGCAGGAAGTTGTTTAGGTTAACAAAAGCTCCAAATGCCACACTAACACTTAGAACTCCTCCAGTATATGAGTAAAAAGACAATTTTAATGGACTATTAGAAAAGACCACTTACTAAAAACTTCAATAAGCTTCAAACATTATTTTTAAGTTTTCCCATAATATTCTTAAAGAAAATATTATTTTTACTTTTCATAACAATTAATGACTGAAGTAGAATCAGTAGCTATGTTCTTAGTCCAATGCTCTGAGTATCAAAGTTAAAAGGAAAAGAAGTTGAAAGGATAGGGAAAATTGAACATGAGCCAGACGGTAACAGTAATCTATAATATTTCTCTCAAGAGAATATTATATATATATTATATATATCTCAAGATATAAAATGTATATCTTGAAAGACAAAAGTTTACTCTCTCTTAAAAATGAAGGGAAATATAGGTGGCCTGGCTGGCTCAGTTGAAGGACCATGTGACTCTTGAACTTGGGGTTGTTAGTTCAAGCCTCACTTTGGGTGTAGAGATTACTTAAATAAATAAACTTTAAAAAAAAAAAAAAGAAGGAAAATAAAAGGAAGAAGCAATAAAAATGTTGTGAGAACATGTTCTATCACATGGGAATCAGGAGCTTTGGGATTATTAATTCTCACTCTGACACAAACTATTCGTATGACTGAGGTTATCAATTTACCTCTTTTGTAGAAAGCTAAAAGCTCCTTCTACAAGACATATCTTTTAGGTATTTATGACTTGATACGCAGAAACAGAAAGTTTAAATGATTTGAAAACCAGAATCTGAATCACAAGTAAAATTAATATTAATTCATGGTAATAACCCAAGTTCTGAACAAATGCTAACATACAAATATTTTGGACCTTATATCCTAGATGTAATTGCTTCTAAATAAATAGTGGTTTAGTATCTAGACTTCAGATTTAATATATTTGTGAATTTTTGCATGTGACCTTTTATATTCATAATCCACCTGAAAAAAAAGAAAGAGCTAATGTGTGGTCCAGTTAAATTATATTTATTTTTTGTTTATGATGTCTATCTTTGTTAATAATCCTACGTGCTACGTGGAACTATCCTCCCAAATCTCAATGGATAGGATATAATTGGACTTTATCATTTCAGAAATATGAAACATGGGCTCTGAAGTTAAGGTAGACTGGTTTCAAATTCTACTTCAATTATGGACCTTGGGCAAATTACTTATCTAAGTGCTACTTTCCTCAGCTGTAGTATGATGATAATTATAATACCTAATTCATAATGTTACTGTGGTGATTACAGGGGAAAAGTCTCATTCCCACGCCTAGAACATAAGTACTAAAGAGTAACAACGAGTGGTAAATGAAAGTTAAGCTTCTTAGAAAACATAAGACAGCAAAGAATAGTTTACTTTAGAGAGGGAGAGAGGTGCTAGAGATAGCATGTGAGGCAAAAAAATAAGGCTGATCTTTGCAGTGCCCATTTCCCTATAGGGGCTAACCAAAAATCAGAACACTGATGCTATTAAGATTTAACTTGAAAAATTTTAATGCATTATTAACTTATATCTCAAAAGTTTAATAACATAGAAATCACTTAATATTGGTTAAAATTTAATTCTAATGACTTTCTCCCATTCCATGTGGGCCTATTAGACTTGTACTTTCAGTTCTTCTTAACTCTATGCTGAAGCACCTCAGTACTGATCAACCAGCAAAACTTTACTATCCATACTTGAAAAAAACCTCAAAAACATACCTTAATAATGAGTCTTTACCCCATAACACTATGGTATGACCATGGATATACATATATACATGTGGGACAATAAAGAAGTAAACATTAACTTACAAGTTCTGTTAAATGTCTGAGATGTCCAATTTCTTCTGGAAGTGACACCAATTTGTTGTTACTAGCAATTAAGACTTTCAATGGTAAATTACATAAGTGCACTGGCAATGTTGATAATTGGTTCCGACTAAATATGTAAATAGAAAAAGAGAAGAGTCAGAAGCTACCACTTAAGAAAAAAATTCTATCTTTCCTATTCTATACTCAGTAAAGTGACAAACATAAGTCTTGGAAGGAACAAAGAGGGTAAAATGTGGGTTTTAGCATCCATTTCCTCACTTATCATAAATCTTTGTAGTTTTAGGCACAGTATTATCTGTTTTTTTTTTTTTTTTTAAGATTTTATTTATTTATTCATGAGACACAGAGAGAGAGAGGCAGAGACACAGGCAGAGAGAGGAGAAGCAGGCTCCCTGCACGGAGCTCGATGCGGGACTCGATCCCAGGACTACAGGATCACACCCTGAGCCAAAGGCAGACGCTCAACCACTGAGCCACCCAGGCGTCCCTTATCTGCTTTTTATACAGATTCCTTATCTGTATATTGAGGATTTTAAAACTTCCTCCACCTATCCTAGAGGCCCCTGTACCATAAAACTCCTTTGTAAATAATGATGTGCTACATAAATACAATATTTCATTAAAGTTAATCTTATGTAAGATAAAGTGATTTTAAAAATAGGATAGATGATGATTATCCTCTCTCCTTGTCTTCCAAAGAAGAGTTATAAACATAAAAGTAGTTGTAATCTACTTCCCTCATCCTACATACTTTAAAATCAAATGTACATAAATGAACCAAATATAGTTCTGTGGAAAATAAGTGACAGGTTGTGATTTTAAATATATCACATCAGCTGGAGTATAGGTATGAAATCTTTTATTCATACAAAACATGCAAAATTAGAACTAAAAGCACACATCTATCATTAGGAAAAAAGTAAGTTAAATTTTTACTTACATAGATTTAACTTTTTTTTTTAAAGATTTATTTATTTATTTATTTATGATAGACATAGAGAGAGAGAGAGAGAGGCAGAGACACAGGAGGAGGGAGAAGCAGGCTCCATGCCGGAAGCCCGATGCGGGACTCGATCCCGGGGCTGCAGGACTGCGCCCTGGGCCAAAGGCAGGCGCTAAACTGCTGAGCCACCCAGGGATCCCCTAGATTTAACTTTTTAATCTCTAGTGTCAATTGGCCCCCTTTTCAAGAGCTTTTGCTGATTTGACTAATATAGATCATGAGCCTTTACAATTTTTTAAATCAGTAATAATTCTATTCCTAGACATTTACCTTAAGAGAAAAATAACATTTATATATAAGAGTCTCTGCCGGTATTAATTTTTATCATGGCAGAAAACTGGAATAAACTAAATATGTGAGAGGGAAAATGAGTTTTAGAAGTGTATAAACTGTACAATAAAATGTTTACTATAAAAATATTTCCAAAGAGTATTTCATGCCAAGGGGAAAAACTTAAAAATCTGACTGAAAGCCTGGAGAAAAGGAAAATATCACCATAAATTAAAACATATACAACATTTGATGAATTTTCTTTATACTTTTCTACATTTGCTCATTTTCTCCAATGAACATTTTTAACTTTTTTTTTTTAAGAAATTTTTTTTTAAATTTTTTATTTATTTATGACAGTCGAGAGAGAGAGAGAGAGAGAGAGAGAGAGAGAGAGGCAGAGACACAGGCCGAGGGAGAAGCAGGCTCCATGCACCGGGAGCCCGACGTGGGATTCGATCCCGGGTCTCCAGGATCGCGCCCCGGGCCAAAGGCAGGCGCCAAACCGCTGCGCCACCCAGGGATCCCAATTTTTAACTTTTAAAATAAAAAGAAAACCAAACCAAAACCAAAAAGTAGTTCTCCAAGATATGAAAAAATAGAAAGGAATTAAACAAATGCATTTACACATTCAGAACTTAGTATACAAAAATACAAAATCACAAGAATGAAAGTACTTTCAGATCTGTCCTCATTTGATAAGCTTATTTAAAAATGTAATTGGAGAATCATAGCTACAAGACTACTGCAAGCCTATCAGGCTAATGACCCTTACAGTCTGTTAATTATTGCAAAGCTAAAAACAAAGGGAGAAACTTGAAGGATATAGGAAATATTTTTAATTCAGCCTAAGAACATGTATAAGATACTGCAGATATGAACAGAGAATGTAAATTAAAAAAAAAAAAAGGAACATCCTTACCTAATATTTAAGAATGTTAGAGCTTGTAGGTTTAGAATCGCCTCTGGTATATACCGAATACAATTTTGGTATAAATTGAGATTCTCAAGAGAAACGAAATGACATGCTTCTATAGGAATTTCTGAGAGACGATTTCGTGACAGATCTGAAAGAAAAAATGAATTAAGTTTAAGGTCAATCCTTAGAACTTATTTTGAAATGTTAGGTAAATAAGCAGGTTTCATGATTGATTGAATTCCGAAGAGTTCCCATTGTGAAGAATGGTCCAGAGTAAACATTCAAATATTTATTAATCAACTGAAAAAACCATTTTAACATATACCTCTCCATCTTCTTGCTGGGGAATACTGATTCTTTCTGAGTATCTACATATACCTAAAAAAATAAAACCAGTATTTTTTGCAAGTAACACAAATTCTAAGGCATATCGGTCTACGATTACACCAAAGATCATAATCAAATATCCTAGGACACAAATGGATCTCTAAAATCCACCTTCCCAAAAGCACAGACAACATTCTGAGGGGTTTTTAAAAACTTTTATTTATTTATTTTTTTAAAGATTTTATTTATTCATTCATGAGACAGAGAGAGAGAGAGAGAGAGAGAGAGAGAGGCAGAGACACAAGCAGAGCGGGAAGCAGGCTCCTCACAGGGAGCCTGATGTGGGACTCGATCCTCGGACCCCAGGATCACTCCCAGAGCCAAAGGCAGACACTCAACCACTGAGCCACCCAGGGGTCCCCATTCTGAGTTTTTTTTTTTTTTTTTAAAAGCAAAACCAAACTAAAAAAACAAAAAACAAAAAACTCTGCCCCTTCCTTTTTAAAAGCTTTTTTATTTATTCATTTGAGAGAGAAAGCGCAAGTGAGAGCATGAGCAGAGAAGAGGGTCAGTGAGAGAGGGAGAAGCAGACTCCCTGCTGAGCTGGGTGTCTGACACAGGGCTTGATCCCAGGACCTCAGGATCATGACCTGAGCTGAAAGCAGACGCTTAACCAACTAAGTCACCCAGGTACCCTGCTATACTGCCCCTTTCTTTACTGTTAAAGATTATCAGCGTCACGTCAAAAGGATTCAGGAAAGATTTTTGCTTCCACTGGCCAAAGATGAGGCAATCTGAACTTCAAAAAAAGATAATAATTGCAAAGGACTCAAATCCATCACATATTTTGAATTATACTAGTGTATAATGACATCTCCTCCTCCCTCCCCCAAGATACAGAACCAATTCATTACCTTGTAAACTAATAAAGGGGAAAACATTTAACTTGCCTTCCCTATATGAACTGTATCACTGAGTAATCAAACAGATGAAAATAAGCATCTCTGTTTAAGTATTCTAGCTATAAATGAAAAATGATGTTAGCATTTTGCAACCTTCAAGGAATTCATGGATCTAGAACTGGGTCTAAATGGCTATCTTAAATTAAGACAATCAGAAATTGTATGCCTCCCTCACGGTCTTGCCAGCGGGACAGACCTGCATCTAATCAAGCTTTTGCAAACTTTCAGGAAAGGCAGAAGACAAAGGAATGTGCTGAAATAGTCATTCCATCATTATCCATTTAGATCATTAAATATACTGTGAGATTCATTTGCTTACCACTGTTTTCTCTCCTGCCCTATCTTAAAGTCTCTGTTGGCAATTACTTGGTGAGAATCCTTTAATGGAAAACTTTTCCTGTATTACTGCATATCCACAACTATCTTGCTTTCACCATAACATCTGAATAATAGTTGGCTAGGTACAGGCACAGTTCCTCTCTTAGGAACCTATAGATGTTATTTTAGCTTCCAGTGTCACACTGAGTAGTCCGGCACATATCTGATGATTTTTCCTTTGTAAACAGCTTGTTTTTTTTGTGTCTCCCCACCATCCTTAACACTCTGGTCTACAACTCTGTGGCTCTGTTAGTCTTTCTTTCTTTTTATTTTTTTTTAACAATTTATTTATTCATGAGAGACACACACACAGAGAGGCAGAGGGAGAAGCAGAGTCCACGCAGGGAGCCCGATGCGGGACTCGATCCCGGGTCCCCAGGATCATGCCCCAGGCCGAAGGCAGCGCTAAACCGCAGAGCCATGGGGGCTGCCCTGTTAGTCTTTCTTTAAACCAGAGAAATGCTCCCCTATTACATCTTTAGTTGTTCTACCTTCTTCATTTGGGGCCTGCCTATCTATCTATCTATCTATCTATCTATCTATCTATCTATCTATCTATCTATCTATCATCTTGCTGCTTCTCCTTCCATGTATCTATATAGGTGGCTATATATATATGGAAGGAGAAAGATTTATATATATCCACCCTCCCCCCCCCCCCCCCCCAACTCTACTGCTCTTGGTATACTCTTTTACTTAACATTCCATACCAGGAATTTAAGTCTCAACACTAATCACCCTTTCCACAAATTAATATATAAAAAAGCTCTCCCTTTTTTATATAGTATGATTAGAGTGCCTCTTTGTTTCTCTTGAAAATCTAAGATAATTTATTTTGTTTTGCCTGTTAAATCTGTCATCTATCTCTTCCAGTTTCTATTTTTGTTCTATTTCACTGAAGTCACTTGTTATAGATGCAATCCTTGTTCATCTTGTTCTGGCTGCTGGAGTTCCTTTAAGCGAATTATTTTCCTTTGTCCGTTCATGGCTTGCCTCATCCTTAGGAGCTCATTCTTCAAGCTACTAAAGTTTTTGAAAGGCAGTTATCATCAAAATAGCACAAGTAATCTCTAAAATGCACTGAAAGTAAGCTTCCACTTAGGGGAACAGTTCTTTTTGAAAACTCAAAAATTTTTATAATTGCCCCAAAGGCTTTTGCCTCTTATTTCATTTGGATCACAGTATATTCCCCAAACTCACATATTACCTCTAGGCCCCTTGAGCTTGCAATCCTCAGAGTTGTTTCACTATGAAGTGGTAGTTAGTAATTGAAGTTGGGAAACAGATCACCATCTTGCCAAAATGCCTCTCCATATTGTATTTATTAGGAAAAAGTTAAAGCCCTGGTTAACAGAGATCATCAAGTACTTAAGACTAAAAATTTCCTATAGAATCACACTATAAACAATTTCTTTAATACTAAATGCAACAAGAGTTATTTTTATCAATTCCTGTTTAAATTATACTGGTATAACTTTTAAAGTTGAAGAAATGAGGTGTGCCTGGCTGGCTCAGTTGGAGCATGTGACTCTTGATCTCAGGGTCTTGAGTCTGAGCTCACATTGGTTGTAGAGAACACTTAAATAAATATACTTTCAAACTAAAGTTGAAGAAATGAAAGAAATTCGCTGCAAACTGCTACTTATTTAAATTTAAACTTAACCCTCCGAAAAGTCAGCTTCATGTTACAAATTAAATTTAAGCAGGGGGGCAGCCCCAGTGGCTCAGTGGTTTAGCGCCACCTTCAGCCTAGGGTGTGATCCTGGAGACCTGGGATCCTGTCGCACGTCAGCCTCCCTGCATGGAGCCTGCTTCTCCCTCTGCCTGCGTCTCTGCCTCTCTCTCTCTGTGATTCTCATGAATAAATAAAATGCAATCTTAAAATAAAAAATTTAAGCAGGGATTATTATTTAAAGTCAGTTTGCTTAAAATTTTTATTATAGACTAAATTACTTAAAATCCAGGTGGACCTCGGTGGCTCAGCCCATTAAGCGTTAAGAGTCTGCCTTTGGCTGGGGTCGTGATCTCCAGATCCTGGGACAGAGCTGTGTCATGCTCTCTGCTCAATGGAGAGTCTGCTGAGTCTGCTTCTGATTCTCCCCTGCTCATATGCGTGCACTCTCTCTCTCAAATCAATCATCAATCAATCTTTAAATTACTTAAAATCCAGAAAAATGAAATAACTTCCATTTTTTAATACCCATATTAAGCACAGAAAAAAAAAAAAACAGCAAGATATACACTAGGCTGAGATGCATTTCAATAAATGGGTGTTCTTTAATTTTTTAATATTTAGCAAATTTAAGGCATAATCTATTTTTGAAACCAGAGTTTGGGATAAGGATTCTTAAGTTCTTCTATTTAAATTGTATTTTTATTTCAATTTGGGAAAACAAGTAGCTTCTTCCTTATGTTAACTGAGTAATACTTTTACATGCTATAAATTCATGAAAGAATCATTTAGGTCATTGATCATATTATGGAAACTATTGCAAAGTACCAATGGCTTATAAAAAATATTTTTTGCCATATTCCCTCAAGGAAGAAATAGTTTTATAGTTAAAGAAGTGTGATTTAAAAAAGCCTTTAGGGGTGCTTGGGTGGCTTACTTGGTTAAGGTTTTGACTCTTAGTTTCAGCTCAGGTCATGATCTCATGGGTTGTGAGATCACTCAGTGGGAGTCTGCTCGAAGATTCTCTCCCTCTGCCCTTACCCCAACTTGTGCACTCTCTCTCTCTCTTTCTCTGTCATAAATTAATTAATTAATCAATTAATTTTAAAAAGCCTTTAAGAAATAACCTTCAGTTTTAAAAAAATTATGAGTGTGTATTATTCTTAAAATTCTTTTTCTGGTTATAAAAGCAATGATGCTAACTTCGTAAGTGTAAAGGACTACATAAAACCTATATGCGTTCAAATAAAGAAAATATTGCCAGCATCCTAGAAGCTCCAATGTACCACTTGCTGATCATAACCTCTTCCCTCTCCAAAAGAGAACTCAATCTACTGATTTTAGTGATAAATATTTTCTTGGTAGCTTTAACACTTTAGAATTTTTAGCATTAGTTTCCTATTATTGTTGTAACAAATTACCACAAATTTGGTGACTTAAAACAATACAATTTCATTAATTTACATTTCTGGAGCTCAGAAATCAGCAATAAGTCTTACTGGGCTAAAATCAAGATGTGTTGGCAGGACTACATTCCTTCTGGAGCTTTTAGGGGAGAATCTGTTTCTTCTCTTTAATAGCTTCTAGAGACGATCAACATTTCTTGGCCTTGCCCCATTCCTCTGTCTTCCACTCAGCATTGTGAGGTGGAGGCCTGATGCTGGCTGCCCTCTCTGGTTCTCCTGCTTTTGCCTCCTTGCACTTTTAAAAATCCTGTGACATGTTAAGGATCCTGTCCACCTCACCTTGCTCCCCAGCTAAACCAGGATAACCTTCCTATTTGAATGCTAGCTGATTAGCACCTTAATTCCCCTTTGCCATGTAACCCAACATATTCATAGGTTAGAATGTAAATATTTTGGGGGGGCCATAATTCTGCCGGCCACATCTAAGAACTTCTAAAAGTAGGAGCATACTGTATGTATATTCTTTTGTGATCTTCATTCAACATTTGAAATTTGATAAGGGATAGAAGCAGAAAAACGAACACCTTAACCCAGAAGGCTAATCTACAGCCTGCAGTTTTGATAAGGGTCAAAAATGAGCTGGTTCCTTCATTCTTAGAGGGTCTCATGACTGCCTGTATATCTTAGCCAACAGTTTAATATCAAGCTGAATGATAAGCATCAGAGAAATCTTGCAAAAGTAGTTCCAGCTTCATGCAGCAAAAGTGTAGCTTTTTTCTGCCCATAAGCCCTGTGTCCCTATGCTATAATTAATGCACCTTTTTGTACCAAAAATGTCTCAAGAATTCTTTCTTTGACTGCTTATGGCCCCACATCAAAATTCACTTATGTAAGTTGTATCCTGGAGTAGTTCGTTCATTTTCACTTTCTTCATAGTTTTCTTCTATATGTGCATGCCACAATTTATTTACTTAGTCTACAACTGATAAACATTTCAATTATACATGGATCTAGATAAATATCCAGGAGTGAAAATGCTATATAATAAGATATTTAGATTTTCAACTTCACAAAAGAATGACAAAAAAGTTTTCCAAAGTGGTTGTACCAATTTACACAGCAGTGTTAATAGTGTTCTTGTGGTTTCACTTCCTTGTCAATACTGGTTATTATGAGATGTCTTAATATGTTTCTGTTTTAAAGATATTCACAGTGGCATTTCATTGTGATTTAAATTTTTCATTTCCTTTATTATTAATGAGGTACTATGGCTTTCCATATGTTTATTGGCCATAGATTTCCTTTCTTATAAAGTCTTTTGGTTTGTTGGAGATCTTTATAAATTCTGAATATGAATCTGGTGTCAATTACATGTGTTGCAAATATCTTCCCCCACTCGTGTGGTTTTAAGTTTCACAGTCTTTGTGGTATTTTTGATGACAGTCTTTAATACAGTAAAATGTTTTATTAATCTTTTCCTTTATTGTTAGTGGTTTTCACAGCTTTAAAAGAAAACCTTCCCTACTCCAAGTTTATAAAGATATATTCTTCTAAAAGTTTCGTAGTTTGACCATCACATTTACTCTACCAGGAATTGATTTTCTAGTATGATGTGAAGTAGGAGGCCAATTTCAATTTTTCCTACAGGAATACCCATTTATTCCAGTGACTGTTATTAAAAAGATCATCTTCCCTCTTATTATTTGCCAGTAACACCTTCCTGCATCTATCAGGTGTCTATATGTGTATAGGTCTGCTTGAAGGCTCTCTAATCCACTACACTACTTGTCCATCTTTATGTCAACATTACTCACTCTTAATTACTATACCTTTATAATAATTCTTGACATCTAGCAGAGTGATGTATTCTTAAACTGCTAAGGTATTCCTACCGCTTGGTTCTTCATGTGCTTCTTGGCTTTCTAGGTCCTCTGCATCTCCTTGTAAATTTTAGAATGGGCTTGTTCAATTTCATGAAAACACTTGCTGGAGATTGCACCAAATCAAACATCTATTTAAGAATAACACCTTTATTGAATCTTTCAATCCATGAACATCTCCATTAATTCATAAAAGCAGCCTTTAATTTGTCTATTAATAAAGTTGTTATATTCCTCGGAAGGGTTTTACATATTGTTTACCTGCTTTGTCCCCAGGTTCTTATTATTTTATAAATGACATATATTTTTAAAGTTTTACTTTCTAACCACTAGTTACTAACAGAAATAAAAGTGATTTTTATATATTGATTTTGTATCTGGCTTTCTTGGTGAACATTTTTTTCATTGATGTAATTCATCTTGTACAGTCTTAGATAGTTCTAGATCCATAATTACATGGCTATATGAATATTTAAAACTTTTTTCCCTCCTTTATGATCCTTATTTACTGAATTATCTTACAATGTTGGCTAGGATCTTCAGTATAATATTGAATAAAAGTGGTAATAGGTATTTTGTCTTGTTCTTAATTTCAAAGGTTTTCTGTAGATATTCCTTATCAGATTAATGAAATTCCTTTCTATTCCTATTTTACTAAGAATTTTTATCAGTAATAGATGTTGAATTTTCATCAATCTTTTTCTTCATCTATTGAGATGATCATAGGATTTTTATCTTTTTTCTATTAATAAGGAATTAGCTTTACTCCTTTATTCCATTGTTCTTTTTTTTATTCCATTGTTCTTTCATTCCATTAGCATAGAACTGATTTCTGTCCTCCTCATGAAAACTTTATTACTGTGAAATTATTTTTTTTAAGATTTTGTTTATTTATTCATGAGAGACAGAGAGAGGCAGAGACATAGGCAGAGGGAGAAGCAGGCTCCCTATTGGGAGCCCAATGTGGGACTCAATCCCAGGACCCCGCGATCATGACCTGAGCCAAAGGCAGACACCCAATCATTGAGCCACCCAGGCACCCCTAATACTGTGAAATTAAATTGACTTTCTAACATTAAATTTTGCATTCCTGAGATAAACTCAATTTAGTCATGGTGCTTTATCCTTTACATTAGCTGAACTGAATCAGTTCAATAATATTCGGTTCAAGATTTTTTCATTGATTTCTAATAACTTCATTATAGTAAAAGAATATGCTTTATGTTATTTCAATCCGTTGGTGTTTGTCTGCATTTTCTTTATGGACCAGCATATTGTCCATTATTAAAACCATTCTGTGTGAGTCTGAAAAGAATGTTTATTCTACATTGGACATAATGTTCTGTCTATTAGTTCCTATTTGTTTGATTGCATTGTTCAAGACTCACCTTTACTTTTTTTGGCCAGTTTTTTGTATCAAGTGCTGAGAGGGTTATATTATAGCCTTACGATTACTACTGCTATCTTGTCTATTTCTTTCCGTAATTCTTTAAGTTCTTCTTTTTATATTTTGGGATTCTGTTTTTAGATTCCTTTTTTTTTTAATTTATTTTTTATTGGTGTTCAATTTACTAACATACAGAATAACCCCCACTGCCCGTCACCCATTCACTCCCACCCCCCCGCCCTCCTCCCCTTCTACCACCCCTAGTTCGTTTCCCAGAGTTAGCAGTCTTTACGTTCTGTCTCCCTTTCTGATATTTCCCACACATTTCTTCTCTCTTCCCTTATATTCCCTTTCACTATTATTTATATTCCCCAAATGAATGAGAACATATAATGTTTGTCCTTCTCCGACTGACTTACTTCACTCAGCATAATACCCTCCAGTTCCATCCACGTTGAAGCAAATGGTGGGTATTTGTCATTTCTAATAGCTGAGTAATATTCCATTGTATACATAAACCACATCTTCTTTATCCATTCATCTTTCGATGGACACCGAGGCTCCTTCCACAGTTTGGCTATCGTGGCCATTGCTGCTAGAAACATCGGGGTGCAGGTGTCCCGGCGTTTCATTGCATTTGTATCTTTGGGGTAAATGCCCAACAGTGCAATTGCTGGGTCGTAGGGCAGGTATATTTTTAACTGTTTGAGGAACCTCCACACAGTTTTCCAGAGTGGCTGCACCAGTTCACATTCCCACCAACAGTGCAAGAAGGTTCCCTTTTCTCTGCATCCTCTCCAACATTTGTTGTTTCCTGCCTTGTTAATTTTCCCCATTCTCACTGGTGTGAGGTGGTATCTCATTGTGGTTTTGATTTGTATTTCCCTGATGGCAAGTGATGCAGAGCATTTTCTCATGTGTATGTTGATTCCTACAAAATTTTAAATTATTAAATCTTCCTGGTAAATCAAATTTTTATAATTCTTTTTTTTTTTTTAAAGATTTTCAGTTTATATATTCATGAGAGACACACAGAGAGAGGCAGATACATAGGCAGAGGGAGAAGCAGGCTCCCTAAGGGGAGCCCAATATGGGACTTGATCCCCACATCCAGGATCATGCCCTGAGCCAAAGGCGGATGCTCAACTGCTGACCCACCCAGGCACCCCAAATTTTTATAATTCTTAAGTTATCTCTTTTATTCCTAGTATTGTTCTTTGCTTTGAAATCTCTTTGAATGGTTTGGTGGACTGACTTTAATTGAATTACCATGATCCCTGTTCATGCACTTATATAACAGCCCCTCCAAATCAGTTTAAGTGGGACATCATAAGTAACCAATATACAGGTGGTCCCTGAACAATGCGGGGGGAGGGGTTAGGAGTGCCAATCCTCCAGTTGAAAACTGGGTATAACTTTTGACTCCCTCAAAACTTAATTCCTAATAGCCTACTGTTGACCAGAAGCGTTACTGATAGCATAAACAGTCAATTAACACACATTTTATATATGTATTATACACTGTATTCTCACAATAAAGCTAAAGAAAAAGAGTCCTGGAGTCGAGAACATTTGGCTAATCACCAACAGCAAGACATTATTTTCCTTAAGAAAATCATAAGGAAAATACATTTATAGTACCATACTATTAAAAAATCTGCATATAAGTAGACCCATGCAGTTCAAACTCATATTGTTAAAAATCAACTGTACTTCTATTGGTTAGACTTGGCTTTAACCAACAGAATATTGCAAAGGAGATGTGATGTCATTCCTGTGGTTGTATCTACCTGTCTCTCTCTCTTGCCAGCTTTGAAGAGGCAAGGTAACATGAATTCTACCACTGAAAGGAAATAAATTCTGCCAACAATGTGAAGAAGCCTGGAAGAAGACCCTTCCAGTCAAGCCTCTAGATGAGAACTCAGCCCTGATTAACATCTTGACTGAAGTCCTGCTGCAGACCTAGCTAAGCCGTGCCTGGACTCCTGATCCAAAGAAACCATCAGGTTCTTTAAGCTACTCAGTTTGTGATGGATTATTATATAGCACAGGAAACCAATACAGTGAATATACCTATAGAATATCCTCTTTTCTTTAATTTCAACCCTTCTGGATCATTGTGTTCTGAATATGTTTCTTATAAACAACACACAGAGTTTGCTTTCTTTTCACTACAGAACAATCTGCATCTTTTAACTGAAACACTCTATATTTAACATAATTACCCAATGTATTTGGATTTTTAAAAGGGTCATGTTATTTCTGAGAGATGTAGCCATTTGATTATCTACGTTCTTTTCTTCTTTCTTTACTATTAGAATCTCAATTATGTTCAAATAGTGAAGTGCTCAGCTAGACCACAGACCAATATTTTCCCATCTTTTTAATCACTAAAGTTCAAACTAGCAAAACATGGATGCAGAATTTAACTATATTTGACTTAGTGACTGACTAGTGTACGAAAATCTCATTTATAGGCAGTGTCCTGAATCCTGTATATAAACCAAAAGCTTCAAAAATTACCTCATGTTTTTCTGTAGAGGAAAAAAGACTTCTTAGCTTTGAGAACCACCTTTATTATCTTTTTTAAAGAATGCATTTTTTTCTGATTTCAAGTTTTTTTTTTAAGATTTTTTTTTATTTATCCATTTATGATAGAGAGAGAGACAGAGAGGCAGAGACAAGGGAGAGGGAGAAGCAGGCTCCATGCCAGGAGCCCAACGTGGGATTCGATCCTGGGACTCCAGGATCGTGCCCTGGACCAAAGGCAGGCGCCAAACTGCTGAGCCACCCGGGGATCCCAAGAACCACCTTTATAAAATAATGCCAAAGAAATGCTATATATCACTTTTAGAGTATTTTCTATCTCATGATGGAAACTCTTTTGTCTATCCAGTTGCTTAAGACAGGATTCTGGAAGCATCCTTTCTCTTTTTTCCAATCTAACCCTATCAACAAACACTATTAGTTTATTAGTCCAAATGTATCTTGAATCCATCCATTTCTTTTTTTTTTAATTTTTATTTATTTATTTATGTATGATAGTCACAGAGAGAGAGAGAGAGGCAGAGACACAGGCAGAGGGAGAAGCAGGCTTCATGCACCGGGAGCCCGACGTGGGATTCGATCCCGGGTCTCCAGGATCGCGCCCTGGGCCAAAGGCAGGCGCCAAACCGCTGCGCCACCCAGGGATCCCCATCCATTTCTTTTTATCAACTTTGTCACTGCCTCTTAGGATTAATCTAAGAATCAAATAAAACAATGCATGGAAAATTACTTCATATACTATAAATGCAAAGAGGCACACATAAAGTCAGTCTTCTCTTACGGAAAGGAAAGGGTTGAGAACAACACAGCAAAACCAAGTAATAAAACTTCCAAAATTCTATGGAATTGTATTAGGCAATAGAATATAGCAGAGTACAATACAATAATTTATGCTCTTTGGTCACCAAAAAGAAGCAATGTTGCATTCAGTATACCCTATTTCCAGAAGGCAAAAATGAAGAAAACATATAGTGATTTACATTAAAATGCTTAAAACAATTTCCTTATCTTTCCCTGAGGTTAAATAAGCACAAAGGTTAGTGTATCTTTACGTTACTAAAGTAAGCTTTTGATTTCACACATACTCATAAGACTAGTTATTCCTAAATTTCCATCTCTGTGTCTGTGTATTCAATCCTAGGTTGTTTTCTAGATTGTAAACTCAACAGATTTTTGCCAAGTACTGTGAAAAGCCACAAACTGGAAAATAAAAACTTTGCAATTAAGCTATTAAGTTACTTCTATGTATCATATCCTGAATGTGGCCTTGGTCTTTCACCAGCCATTATATTTTCTTCTAATACTAGTGACATGAGCCAACAACTATACCACTCTTTGGCACAGCCCTTGGATATATTATTTAGTTGAGCAAAGCCTATAAAAAGCCTATTTTGGCTTGATAAAAATATGAGAAAATTTTTGACTAAGCAATAAATCATGGAAGTCTCAATTAACTAATATAAATGCTTCAATAAAAAATGTTCTAAGGCATTTTGTTTGCAATAAGGTGCCTAATTGTTCTCCATATTTACAAAAGTCTTACTTTAATGCCAAATTCACCTCAGAGATACTGTTAAGTTTTAAAATAATATGTTAACAAAAAAGCCTAAAACATAGTAAAAAGCATCCTCAATATTAATAGAGGGGGTATATAAGAATGATCACTCTAAAAAAAAAAAAAAAAAAAAAAAAGAATGATCACTCCAGGGATGCCTGGGTGGCTCAGCGGTTGAGCATCTGCCTTCGGCTCAGGGCGTGATCCTGGGATCCAGGATTGAATCCCATATTGGGCTCCCTACAGGGAGCCTGCTTCTCCCCCCACCTATGTCTCTATTTCTCTCTCTCTGTCTCTCATGAATAAATAAATAAATCTTAAAAAAAAAAAAGAATGATCACTCTAGATTCAAACAGCAAATACTTAATGAGTCTCTTATGTTATAAGGGTAGGGACTATGTCTACTTTGTTCAACACTACACTTGGTACTTAGTAGTGCACACAGTACAGTGCTCAATAACATATTCATTAAAAAAATGAGCAAATAGGGATCCCTGGGTGGCGCAGCGGTTTAGCGCCTGCCTTTGGCCCAGGGCGCGATCCTGGAGACCCGGGATCGAATCCCACGTCGGGCTCCCGGTGCATGGAGCCTGCTTCTGTCTCTGCCTGTGTCTCTGCCTCTCTCTCTCTCTCTCTGTGACTATCATAAATAAATTAAAAAAAAAAAATGAGCAAATAAATGGATAAAATAAATGCTGTCAACTCAGAAATGAGTAAGAATCCTGTCCTCCCTTATCTATAGAGCTTCAGCTACAGTAACTGGAACATAATGAAAAAAGACCAAATCACAACTTTATCTTGATAAATTTTGTCTTAAGAAGTATTCCATAACCTGGATTGAAAATAATTTATTTCTAAAAAAGTAAGTACTTACATAAAATGAATCAAATCCAACTATTCAGGGAAAAACTATTATGATTATCAAACTACAGATAAATATTCTATAATTTTTTAAAATATTTGTTTGAGATAGAGAGAGCACACGAGCAGGAGGGGCAAAGGGAGAGGGAGAGAAATCCTCAAGCAAACTCCCAGCTAACTGCGGAGCCCCACATGGGGCTCAATCCCATGACCCTGAGATCACAACCTGAGCAAAAATCCAGTTGGATGGATATCCAGGTACCCCAAATATTTTATAATTTTTAAAAAGTTGAAATAGGTTACAACTGTAAAAGAGTGCTTTAGGTATATAAAATAATAACACTGGACCTTTGTTCCATTCTGACATATAAAATATTTTTAGTTTGTGATATTCCCCTTCTTCCTATTTTTTTTTTCCTTCTTCCTATTTATAAAAATTACATGCACATAGATTTACAGTCCTATTTACTATATGGACTCAGATTTTCATTTTACTCAAAGGCTTATAATCCATTATGACCCAGATTTGATTATGAGAATTCCTGTATCTTTTTGGTATGCCATCTTCATTTTTTTGTTTTTAGCCATTTCCTCATATTCTAGCACAAGATGTTCCAGGCTGATCTTGCAACCTTCCATGTCCCAATTCTGGAATCAGCTATTTCTCTCTCACCCCTGTGTAAAAGAAACTTCTGTAGCAAGTCAGATTTGGAGGATGGGGTAGGAGACAGAAGGGAAAGCCGTCAACCCCTAGGAAAGATTCAGAATAAATCATTGTGTTTTTTTGTAAGCCACTAAGCTTTATAGTGGTCTGTTACACAGCAATAACCAAGCAAAACAGAAATTGGTATCTGGAACTGAAGTGCTGCTCTAACAAAAACTAAAAACATCTGCATTGGCTTAGAAGGTGGCATCAGGCAGTGGCCCTTGGCAGAGCATGTTAGTGATGCCTAGAGGGCAGTGAAAAAATGCTACTGAAGCCTGAAGAAAAGGGCACTCTAGTTCTGGTTCCGGCAGAACAATTAAAGGTAGAAAGGCCCCCCCCCCCCAAAAAAAAAGAAAGGGTCCCCAGTGGGTTTAAATTTAAATCATCATAAATATATGTGGCTATCTGTAGTGAAACATGTTAAAGTTAAGAAATATGTAACAACAAAGATCAAGAAGTATTATTAAATCTTATGAGAAAGGGGTGCATATATTTACAACACATATATATTCCTATAGTTTTCTAAATTTCTCCCCTCCCTATTTTTAAATATCACTTAAATATATTACACATTTTTTCCTTTTCAAATAATGCAGTGAAAGCAAAAGATATCAACCAATTTAAAAGACCCTTTTTGCTCACACAGGAAAGAACATGAATTTCTGCCTAAAATGGATTCCAGTTTCACATAATATCAGAAAACAAACTCAATTATTTGGTCAATAAATATCATCCTTAACTGTGATTGGATTCTTATAATACAGTTGACTGTTGAACATGCGTTTGAACTGTGCAGGTCCACTTACATAGAGATTTTTTTTACAGTACACTGCTGTAAATGTATGTTCTCTTGTAACTTTTTTTTTAAGGTTTTATTTATTTATTCACAGAGAGAAAGGCATATGGGAGGCATAGGCAATGGGAGAAGCAGGCTCCTCGCAGGGAGCCCGATGCAGTACTGGATCCCAGACCCTGGGATCATGCCCTGAGCCAAAGGCAGGCTCAGCCGCTGAGCCACCCAAATGTCCCTGTTCTCTTATGACTTTAACATTTTATTTTCACTAGAATATAGAATATAATACACATAACATGTAAAATAGGTGTTAATGGACTTCATGTTGTTAGTAAGGCTTTCTGTCAACAGCAGGGGATTAGTAGTTATATTTTGAGGGAAGTCAAAAGTTAGACATGGATTTTCAATTGTGACTGGTTAGTTCCTCTAATCCTCATGTTAAGAGTCAACTGTGCTTCCTTTCATCTTAAAATATTATTTATCACACACTCTGCCACCAAAGGTTTTCAAAACCATATCCAGAAACAATAAAATTTAGAGAAACACTATCATCCTAAGTGAGACATATAATACAGATTTTAGCCCTAAATTATACCATTTATCACCATCTTAATCTCTAGAATGTTTCAGAATCTCCTATTTTAACACTTTCAGTGAGATGCTTTCAATTATTTTAACTTTTTTGCAGTTAAGAGGCATGCTAAGAGGTACTTTTTCCCAAGTCTACCTTTCCTATTATCTGTTTAATAACTTTATGAATTAGGAGTGATTGATCTACTTTCTGGGGACAAACTTGAAGCCCAAAGACCTAACAGTAGTATGGTTCCTTAAACCTGAAAAAAGCTTTTTGTGAAACATTTATTCATTTTCCCTCAGCTAATTTATTAACTTCCCATTTCTGTGAAATGAGAAAGTTTGAGACTGTGAAAGTCACAAGATTCAGAAAAAAGAACACAATTATTTTACTAACATAGAATTTATTGCTCATTTCTGCTAAGGTAGCAAAAAGAAAAATCCCTAACTCTTTATAAAACAAAAACTTGTTAAGAATAACTTAAATCTCTTAAAACAACTGTAAACATCTAGGTGGTATTGCAAATGTTCAACAAATACTCTGCTCTTAGAAGTCTGCTCAGTTTGCCCCTTCTTTCAAACTATTACAACTCCCATTCTCCATAGAGGACACTTCTTAGAGTAGCCCAAAGCCCGACACAACCTTCTTTCTTCTCAGATTAGTGTCTGACTTCTATTCTAAGCTGGCTGGGGTCATTTCCTTTGACCTGCCAGATCTAATTCATTCTCTTTTCTGCTCTTCTGTTCTTCTCCCTATTCTCACATAAGGTATCACAAGAAAATAATGTGGTGGCATATCTGTTAAAAGGAGCCAGTTACCTTAATCACAATGAAAGCAAGCTAAATTCAGTTGAATCAATTAACACAAATATCTTGAATTTAAACTTCAGCTTTCCATATCATGACAGATTAGCTTGAACTTAATCAATTCTATATAAAATTTTTTCAAGTGTTTCTAGCTCTTATGCATGAACAGGTTACCTAAAGCACATGGAGGGGAAAAGGGAATGCCTGGGTGGCTCAGTGGGTTAAGCAGCCAATTCTTGATTTCTGCTCAGGTATGATCTCAGGGTCCTGGGATAGAGCCCTCTGACAGGCTCTTTGCCCAGCAGGGAGTCTGCTTGAGGACTTCTCTCCCTCTCCCTCTGCCTCTACCCCCACTCACACTCTTTTTCAAATACGCTCTCTCTCAAATAAATACAATAAATCTTAAAAAAAAAAAAAAAGAAAAAAAGACACACAGGGAAAAGGGACCGAAGAGTATCTTTCCCAAATTTCTCTTTTAGAAAATATGCTTTGGGGGAGCCTGGGTGGCTCGGTAAGCATCTGTCTTCAGCTCAGGTCATGATCCTAGGGCCCTGGGATTGAGCCCTGTGACAGGCTCCCTGCTCAGTGGGGAATCTGCTTGTCCCTCTTCCTCTCCCCTCCACTCGTGTTCTCTCTCTCTCAAATAAATAAAATATTTTAAAAAAATAGATGCTTTGGCTATTGTGTTCTGCTTATTAAAACACATACATATATATGCACAGTAAGACACTTTTTAGGGTGTTTGGGTGAAGATTTTATTTATTTATTTGGGGGGGAGCACAAGCACAGGGGAGCATCAAAGGGAGAGGGAAAAGAAGACTCCCCGCTGAGCAGGAAGCCTGATGTGGGACTTGATCCCAGGACCCTGGGATCATGACCTGAGCTGAAGGTACATGCTTAACCAGCTGAGCCACTCAGACACACCAAATTAATAATTTCTGAATTAAAAAAATTATTTGGTAGGTAATTAGTTAATTTTTTAAATGTGGGCTCCATGAAGAGATTCATAAGAAAGGATCCTTAGGGGATCCTCTATTTAGTAGAGGAAATATAGGAGACATACCTACAAATAAGGTCAAATTACAACCACCTCACCACCAACTTTCTGCAGCAGGATTAAAAATAAAATAAGTAATCTGATAACAGATTAATATCCAGGATATATTATTAAAAAATCCTAAAACTTAATAACAAAACAACAACCCAATTAAAAAATTGGGTAAAGGACTTACACAGAAGATATATAAACGGCCAAAAAGCACATGAAAAGACAGTCCACATCACTAATCATTAGAGAAATGCAAACCAAAACCAAACTGAGATTCCACTTCACATCAATTAGGATGGCTATTCTTTTTCTAAAAGCCAGAAAATAAGAAGTATTGAGACCAGGGGTTAACTGGAACCCTTATTCTTGCTGGTAAGAATGCAAAACGGTAGGTACAGCTGCTGTAAAAACAGCATGGTGGGTCTTCAAAAAATTAAACATAAAATTATCTAGCAATTATATTTCTGAGTATACACCCCAAAGAATTAAAAGCAGGGACTCAAACAGGTATTTACCTATTACCAATATTTGTATCAGCATTATTCGCAATACACAAAAGGTAGAAACAACCCAAACATCCATTAAAGGTAAGTGGATAGGGATCCCTGGGTGGCGCAGCGGTTTGGCGCCTGCCTTTGGCCCAGGGCGCGATCCTGGAGACCCGGGATCGAATCCCACGTCGGGCTCCCGGTGCATGGAGCCTGCTTCTCCCTCTGCCTGTGTCTCTGCCTCTCTCTCTCTCTCTCTCTCTGTGACTATCATAAATAAATAAAAATTTAAAAAAAATTAAAAAAAAGGTAAGTGGATAAATAAAATGTAGTAAATGCATAAATAGAATAACATTCAGCACTAAAGAGGAGTGAAATTCTGATACAGGCTACAATGTAAATGAACCTTGAAAAAATGTGCTAAATCAAAGAGGTTAGACACAAAAGGCCAAATACTGTATGATTCCATTTATATGAGGTATATGAGGTAATAGTCACTGTTTAACAAATACAGTTTCAGTTTAGGAAGATGAAAAAGTTCTATAGGTAGCTATAGTGGTGACGGTTGCAAAACAACGTGAATGTACTTAACTGTACATTTTAAAAACAGCTAAAATGGGGATCCCTGGGTGGCGCAGCAGTTTGGCGCCTGCCTTTGGCCCAGGGCGCGATCCTGGAGACCTGGGATGGAATCCCACGTCGGGCTCCCGGTGCATGGAGCCTGCTTCTCCCTCTACCTATGTCTCTGCCTCTCTCTCTTTCTTTCTCTGTGACTATCATAAATAAATTTAAAAAATTAAAAATAAAATAAAATAAAATAAAAACAGCTAAAATGGTAATAAATTTTATGTATCTTACCACAGTAAAAACAAATCAAATGTGTAGTACTCAAAATAACAAAATCAATGTAATCTGCCTCTACTTAATGATTTGTACCTTAAAAATCTCTTTATAAAATTATGAACTTTTCTCAGCAATAAACTAAATACAGAAATGAGAGAAAAAAATTCCAAATATTCTTGAACATCAAGTCTCAAAAGCTAATCTTTCCTTCCTAATTCCATTTCTCTTTCCCAGGGAGAAAAATGTCCAATATAGTTATGTAATTATGACAGAATTTATTTCTTTAAATCTCAAGAGCCAAGCCAGGAAAACCTAGGTTCATTCTAGTCTAAACAGAAATTAATGTTTTCAACACTTTGGCATTTCTTAAGAAATGCTCGTAGTCAAAAGTCCTATGTTCTTCTAATAATTCCTCAGGCCATCCCACGCAATGACATCATCCTTACTAGATAAAGCCCATTATGCAATACCACATATACAGTACTATCACTTATTATGAGTACAGTCACTATTATGAATGTTAAAAGAGACTGAGACTCTGACAAATGTTCTCTGTAAAGAGAATTTTTAACAATGTACAATGTAAACTTTAACAAGATTTTATAAGAATAATAATAATATCTTTTAACATATAAAGAAATGGTAAACACAAGCTATAAAAAATTTCTAACATGCATATTCAAGAGGAAATAAAAAGATCAAGTCTCTAAAAAATTACATAAAAGGATTAATTTTAAATGTGATTTGATAACTATTTAACAAAACACTAATGATACTGTTCATGGTGCTTCCTACAGACTAACAAATACCAAGGAGAAAGACCATACACAGTTGCCCATTAATTGAAGATACTGTGATATCTGATCAAAGTTTGTTACACTTTTGAAACCTTCTCTTTAAATTTGCCACATTAAAAAAAAATACCCTATACTTAGGTATTTCCTCTATGTTTTCAACTATGTCATTCTTACGAAAATTTTGTTGAGAGAGAATACTATAAAAATGATTTTATTTTAGCTATTAGTAAAATTATGTAACCCAGGGAAGTCAGAAATGAGGATATTTTGTTTTTCATTCTAAAGTCACAATATTTGTAAATAATCATGGGTTTTCTTTTTAAAATTGTTTTTAATTTTAATTTTTTACCAAAGGTAGTAAATTTATACAATTTTAAACGCCAGGTTGATTTTTGCTTCCAGGAAAGTAGAACAGATGTATTTTTCCCTAATTCCTCCTGCTAAATGCTAGTAAAAACCCTGGCTATTATATCTAACACAAACATAAGAAGACTCTAAAGGGTTAAAAGAAGACAACTACAGACACTTCAGGACCCAAGGAACAACATAGTGATCAGTTCCCTAGGTTTTCTCTTCGCCTCATTTATCCTAGGACTTGGAGCTGATGTCTCCAAGTTGGCAACCCAGAAATACCCATGGGCAGAGACCCAAGAAAGAGGAAGAAAAAGGTTCCAACAAAAGCCTGCTCTCTCTAGCCAAAGGACCAAGAAAGGGGCAAATTAGACAGTAACTGCTCTACTCCGGCCAAATACCTCAGAAAAAACTGCGGCATCACCCCACCCATGCCAAAGAGGCTGGTGGAAGCCTAAACTGAATTTCCACCCTTGCAGGACTAGGTAACTCAGCATTTCTATGGCTTCTCTCCAGTTCCCACTGGTGTGGTCAAAGGCCAGGTAGGGAGCTGGAAGGTCATGTGGCCCCCTCCCCACCATGTAGAATCAGTAGAGACCACATGGGGAACCTGAACTTCTACCTCTATTCAGCAGTAATGAGGCAACTCCACCTTCCTATTGGCATGACGTCAGAGGAGGACTAGTAAGAGTAAAGACTTTGACCACTGTCCAGTAGTTGGGGAGGCAGAAAGAAAAGACAAATGGCCTCTTCTAAGATTACCATTCCTTTCCAGAAAGCAAGGACCATGAAGAAATCTCAATCCCTTAGAGGAAGAAAAGAATGGAAAGCGTACAGGGTATGTAGCAAAAACGTTAAGGGCTGAACATTTTTCAAAATCTCAATTCAATGCTAATTTTAAGTGTTCTGCATTAAAGATTAAAAATTCAGGGTATCCCTGGGTGGCGCAGCGGTTTGGCGCCTGCCTTTGGCCCAGGGCGCGATCCTGGAGACCCGGGATCGAATCCCACATCGGGCTCCCGGTGCATGGAGCCTGCTTCTCCCTCTGCCTGTGTCTCTGCGCCTCTCTCTCTCTCTCTCTCTCTGTGGCTATCATGAATAAATAAAAACTTAAAAAAAAAAAAAATTCAGACCACCATGACTATGATGTCATTACTGAAATAAGGTGGGGGGTGGGGAATGAGAGGCACATTCCAAAAGAAAGTGCCACTGAGTCTATTCGACTTCTGAGTGAAGCAAATACTTTAACAAGATCCAGTCCCTATAATTCATAACCACCCCCAAAAATATAAAAAACATTTTAAACTAGAAGGAGCCAGGAATTCAATGATGGAAACGCTGATAATCAAGTTCTGAAGCAGAGTATCAGAAACAGTGAATTACAGAAAATCCATTAACGTCTTTACTTATAATAATGAAATTCATATTGAATGATGATCACTTAATATGACTAGTTCAGGGAATATCTATTTCTCTTCGAAAGCTATGAATTTAACTATCACATTTTCCTTGTTTTATTTTCATAGAGCAGTCTTTACAGAGATACCAAAATGTGCCTCAATGTGACAGGTCTTAGTTTTAACCAGTTAGAAAATAAAAGGTATATCTTATGACCCAAACAGCCATATTTTTAAAATGATACAACATAGCTTTATGTTTAACAGCACCTTGGAAGCTAGAACTTCATGAATACTCCGAACAAATTTATTACAATCTCATCACAACAAACTTTAATGGCAACACGTCTGGGCTACTTCACTGCGGCCTTTGCTAGGATTAGAAAATCTGGTCATTATACTATAAAAACTTTCTTTGCAACGAGGTCCAATTTGTTGTTAACAGGTATTTGTTGAAATTAAGATCATCAGATTAAATGAAAATCTGTCATTTCATTGTCAGATCTTTTTAACAGAGTAAAAATCTTTTTAAGATTTTTAAATCTGTCAAATCTTTTTAACAGAGTAAGATATCAGAAAAATAGTGGCAACTTGTCTTCCCATTTAAAAATATCTGTGAATATTATAATATATGACTTGTACATGTACATCTGAAAATGTAAAATACAGAAACCTAAGAATTTCTATATATTCCTTTTTTATTAAAGACTAATGCATATTTTTGGTTATACAGATTGATCAAGTGTCTAGGTTACTTGAGAAATCTGTTTGTAGTTGCATGTCTGCTTAAGAAAAAGGCTTTTATGGGGCACCTGGGTGGCTCAGTCAGTTAACTGTCTAACTTTGACTGAAGTCAGGATCTCTGGGTCCTACTGTGTAGGGCTCCCCGCTCAGTGGGGAGTCTGGTTATATCTCTCCCTCTTCCTCCGCCCTTCCCCCCAATTGTGCTCTCCCTAGCTCTCTCTCAAATAAATAAACAGTCTTTAAAAACAAAAAAGAAAATGGCTTTTGTTGCTACTGCTATTGTCTTTTTCTTAGCGTAAATCAGAATATTTATGACTTACAGAGTCTGTGTCCTTTGGTCTGTTGATGGTATACTTTCATCTAAAATATGAATATCATGGGGTACCTGGGTGGCTCAGTTGGTTAAGCATCTGCCTTTGGCTCAGGTCATGATCCCAGGGTCCTGGGATCGAGTCCCACATCAGGCTCCTTGCTCAGTGGGGAGTCTGCTTCTCCCCCCCTCTCTCTATCACTCACCCCTGCTCGGGCTCTCTCTCACACTCTCTCTCTCAAATAAATAAATAAATGCTCAAAAAAAAAATACTGATACAGTATCTTGTTAGTGGTACAGGTAAGAAAGGGAAGAATTTCCAAAAAAAACTGGTAATATATTTAAGTGCATAGGATTTGATTTATCTTTTATGGTATGTTTAAATCTATTTTCAAGTCCCATATTTACACCTAATCACATAGAAATTTCTTTTTTTTTTTTTTTCACATAGAAATTTCTTATTGGGTATGTTATATCCTCAACGAATACCATAAAATGAAAATCCTTAACTCTCACTTCAGACAATTTTATGCAAACATTTTTGACAATTTCAGTGTGATGAATTTCAATTTCAAATTTATAATTTTATAGGATTAATTTGTCTACTACTTGAGGTTTTTTCTTTTTTTTTTTTTTTACTACTTGAGATTTTATCATCAGCTTTCTTTCATAATGGTATTAGTATTCTGGGTTAGTATTTAATTTGAACACATATTTGGCCACACCCCATCCCACTCTGGTTTTTAAATGCCTGGCCTTATTATATTATCATAACTGCATAAAATAAGCATTTGTTCAAAACAACATTCATGTAAGACTCTCTCTCTGAAATGTATGCAGAAATTAAATCTTGGTTAAATGTATTACCCTCTTTATAATTTTAATTGGTTTTCCAGAAATGATTTCTTCATAATATAATTGTAAAATCAAATTGAGGATCTTGGCCAATAGATACATGAAAAGATGCTTAACAGCACAGATCATTAGGGAAATGGAAATTAATGACAGTAAGTTATCACCCCACAATTGGCAGAATGGCTAAAATAAAAACACAAGAAACAACAAGTGTTGGCAAGGATGTGAAGAAAAAAGAACCCTTGTGCACTGTTGGTGGGAATGCAACCACTGTGGAAAACTGTATGGAGTCTTCACCAAACAATTAAAAATAGAAAAACCATATGATCCAATAACTCCACTACTATTTCCCCAAAGAAAATAAAAACACGTTAGTTTGAAAAGATGTATACATCCCTATGTCTATTACAGCATTATTTATAATAGCCAAGATATGGAAGCTACCAAAGTGTCCATTTATACATGAATGGATCAAGAAGATAAACATACATTTATACACACACACACACACACACACACACACGTATATGTAATGGAATATTACTCAACCACGAAAAAGAATGAGATCTTGCCATTTGTGACAAGATGGATCCAGAGGGTATTATGCTAAGTGAAATAAATCAGACAAAAATACCAAATAATTTGACATCTACATGGACTCTAAACAATAAAACTAGCAAACAGAAAGCAGAAACAGACCCATAAATAAAGAGAATAAACTGATGGCTGTCAGAAGGGAGGGGGTGGGGGAATGGGAAAATGGGTAAATGGGGGCGGGGGAGGGCGGTTTCCAGTTGTGGAATGAATAAATCACAGGGATGAAATGTACAGCATAAGGAATATAGTCAATGTTATTATGATAGGGTTATATGGTAATGGATGGTAGCTGCACTTGTGGTGAACATAAAATAATGTATAGACTTGAAATCACTTTGCTATATACCCCAAAGTAATGTAACATTGTATATTAACTATACTTGAATTTAAAAATATTTTAAGAGCAGCCCCGGTGGCTCAGCGATTTGGCACCATCTTCGGCCCAGGGTGTGATCCTGGAGACCCTGGATTAAGTCCCACCTTGGGCTCCTTGCATGGAGCCTATTTCTGCCTGTGTTTCTGCCTCTCTCTCTCTCTCTCATGAATAAATAAAATTTAAAAAATAAAAAAAATATTTTAATACTTTGGCTATCGTAGACATTGCTGCCATGAACACTGGGGTATGGTGTATTTTTACCTTTCTGAGGAACCTCCATACTGTTTTTCAGAGTGGTTGCACCCAGTTTGCATTTCCACCAACTCTAAGAGGGTTCATTCCCCTTTCTCCACATCCTTAACATCTGGTTTCCAGAGTTGTTCATTTTAGACATTCTAACCAGTATGAGGTAGTATCTCATTGTGGTTTTGATTTGTATTTCCCTGATTCTGAGTGATGTTGAGCATATTTTCATCTGTCTGTTGGCTACTTGTATGTCTTCTTTGGAGAAATGTCTGCTCATGGCTTGTCTTCTGCCCATTTCTTGACTGACCAAGTTTTTTTTTTTTATTCCAGTATTGTTAACATACAGTATTACATCAGTTTCAGGTGTAAAATACAGTGATTCAACAACTCCACACATCACTCAATGCTTATCACAAGTGCACTTCTTAAACCCCATTACCTATTTCACCCATTCCCCCCCACCATGTCCCCTCTGGTAAGCATCAGTTTGCTCTCTATAATTAAGCATCTGTTTCTTGATTTGTGTGTCTCTCTTTTCCCCTTTGCTTCTTTGTTTTGTTTCTCAAATTCCATGAGTGAAATTATAGGTATTTGTCTTTTTCTGACTGATTTATTTTCCTTATTAGCATTATAGACTCTAGCTCCATCCTTTTTGCTGAAAAATGGCAAGATTTCATTCTTTTTTATGGCTGAATAATATTCCATTGTACATATACCACATCTTTTTTATCCATTCTTCATTCAATGGACACTAGGCTGCTTCTATAACTTGGCTACGTAAATAACACTGCAACAAACATAGGGGTGCATATATCCCTTTGAATTGGTGTTTTGTGGGTAAACACTCAGTAGTGTGATTACTCGATGGTAGGGTAGTTCTATTTAACTTTTTGAGGAAACTGTAGTTTTCCAGAATGACTGCACCAATTTGCATTCCCACCAACAGTGCACAAGGGCTCCTATTTCTCTGCATCCTCACCAACATTTGTTGTTTCTTGTGTTTTTTATTTTAGCCATTCTGACAGGTGTGAGGTGATATCTCATTGTAGTTTTGATTTGCTGTTCCCTGATGATGAGTGATGTTGCGTATCTTTTCATGTGTCTGTATGTCTTCCATCCATTGTGTTTGGCCATCTGGATGTCTTCCTTCGGAGAAACATACAAATGGAAAGTTTTTAAAAAGAAGCAACTATTTTATTTTTGCATGCTTATTAAATCTTTTAGATCAGACTGACAATCATCAGCTTTTAATATGTGAGTTCCTATTGCCTGAGTAAAGATCTCATTTTTATAACACCATGAAGCATTGTATTTCTTCAGACCCTTCCATCCAACTTCTGTCCACAGTCTGGAAGATGAACCCAGGGCCAGCACCTGCCTGAGCGTAGTCAAAGTTTGGAGCTGGGTGCTTAATAAACAAAGTCTTACTGGAAGAGCTACCAACAATGTCTAAGTCATTAGCATTGCTTATTAGCATTATAATAGCCACCCACGGGGTGGCACAGTGGTTGAGCATCTGCCTTTGGCTCAGGTTGTGATCCTGGGGTCCTGGGATCAAGTCCCACATCAGGCTCCTTGCAAGGAGCCTGCTTCTCCCTCTGCCTATGTCTCTGCCTCTCTCTGTCTCTCATGAATGAATAAATAAAATCTTAAAAAACAACAACCACCAATGTCTAAGAAGTCCCACATATAATGCTTTATCAGTTTATATACATTTGCTCAGGAAAATAATGTATACTGAATGACTTGAAAAACAGCTTTTCTCCCCCACGGTTATGTTTTTCACATATCCTAGAAGAGTGGGATGCTGAAAAATGCATGTAGGCTGACAAAATTTTGGTACATAGTTCCAAAGCTAGACTGTGAGGAAAATATTAAAGAAATTTAACAAGAGAAATGAAAACTTAAAATAAACCTTGAACTCTACATTAATTTAGCTAAGAAAACTATCCTTGTATTCTGGAGATCTGAGTTCTACCCTTGTTTTTTTGGTTACATGTGCTAGACTGGGATGATACACAAGTCACCTCATAGTGTGAAATGTAGGAATTATGGATTGAAAAAAGATGAGAACTCTGTTTTTTGGAAAAAGTTATAAACAGAGGCATTATTAATGATTGAAATTTTGTTGCCAACATAAAATTATTTGACAACTTCTCATTTTAAATAATAAAATTCTAAAGATAACTAAAATAATTTTCCTGGAACGCCTATGTGGCTCAGTGGTTAAGCCTGACTGGCTAGGGTCGTGATCCTAGGGTCCTGGGATCAGGTCCCACATTGGGCTCCCTGCAGGGAGTCTGCTTCTCCCTCTGCCTGTGTTTCTTTCTCTCAGTGTCTCTCATGAATGAATAAATAAAATCTTTAAAAAAATATATCTCCAAAAAAAAAAAAATATATATATATATATCTCCAGAAGTTTTCAAAGAAAATCTTAAAATGATAACCAAAAAGACAAAGTAAAGCAAAATTCTTAAAGCACAATTCAAGGGATCCCTGGGTGGCGCAGTGGTTTAGCGCCTGCCTTTGGCCCAGGGCGCGATCCTGGAGACCTGGGATCGAATCCCACGTCAGGCTCCCGGTGCATGGAGCCTGCTTCTCCCTCTGCCTGTGTCTCTGCCTCTCTCTCTCTCTCTGTGACTATCATAAATAAAAAAAAAAAAAAAAAAAAAAGCACAATTCAAGAGGAAATTAAATCATACATTACAAAAAATGACCAACAAGATACTTGGGGAAAATATGATACCAATTACCAGTGCTAACAATCTATCATTTTACCTTCTATATTGGGGGAGGGGAGATATGTCAATTCAGAACCATAGCAGTACAATGTACCAATTTAATCCTGGTGTATGTAGGTCTGGGATGAGACACAATTTTTCTGGTGATGCTGCTGCTGCTGGTCTAGGAACCATACTTTGAGAACCAATACTCTTCGGTAAGCTAGGGATATGCCCAACAGGATTGTGTATTTGCAGAGCAGGCCTAGAATCAAATTTTTAGTCCAAGACAATAATTTGAATGTTTACAACCAAGAGCAATAGGTTTTTTTTTTTTCCTTTTTCTTTTCTGAGAGAAGCTAAAAGATTGGTGTTCTATAATTATCTTTGTTTCTGTGTTTGCCCGCATTTGGAAAATACACTAAGGAACCTGAAACACTGTATTACTATAAAGTTGCAACTGTGACACAGCTGTATGTGGCAGTAAAGTTTCTTACTCCAGAAATAAATGAGAATAATAATTCAAACTTTAGATACATGCTCTAATGATAATAGCAACACAATGATTTAGAGAAAAATGGAAAGTTATGAGTCATACCAAGAATCTGGCAGAGTAAAAAACTGCCTTTGGGACAAGACAACATAACGTAAGTTAGCAAAAAATATATTGTATTCTGCTAAAACTGTAACTGCTCACAGAGGCACAGATTACATGAAATAATTCAATACTATTTATTCTGGATAATAATATTTTATATTGAATTTTAAGTAAGAGTTTTAAAATTACTTATTGGGATCCCTGGGTGGCGCAGTGGTTTGGCGCCTGCCTTTGGCCCAGGGCGCGATCCTGGAGACCCGGGATCGAATCCCACGTCGGGCTCCCGGTGCATGGAGCCTGCTTCTCCCTCTGCCTGTGTCTCTGCCTCATTCTCTCTCTCTCTCTCTGTGACTATCACAAATAAATAAAAATTTAAAAAAATATATTTAAAAAAAATAAAAATAAAAAAATAAAATTACTTATTATTAGTTTAAATACCTTTTGCTATAAAGTCATTATGCATATGGACTATAAATATTCCTTTCATTTAAAGAAAGAAAACCAGTATTTTTGAAACTGGTCTTGATTAAACTGCTGGATATATACATAAAATTTGACTTAATGTTGAGGAAATTAAGGAAATTAAAATCAGGAACCTTCAAAATATAGTTTCAGTGGCATCACACAAATGAGATTTATTGAAAATGAGCAGTCACAAGTTGGCATTTAAATGTCTAAAACTGGGCAGCCCGGGTGGCTCAGCGGTCTAGCGCTGCCTTCAGCCCAGGGTGTGATCTTGGAGACCCGGAATTGAGTCCCGCATCCGGGCTTCCTGCGTGGAGCCTGTTTCTCCCTCTGCCTGTGTCTCTGTCCCTCTCTCTCTCTCTCTGTGTCTCATGAATAAATAAATAAAATCTTAAAAAACAATAAAATAAATGTCTAAAACTTTTTAAAAGATTATTTATTTGAGAGCGAGAGAGCAGAGCATGCAAGAACATGAAGAGGGGAGAGACAGAGACAGAGGGAGAAGCAGGCTCCCCACTGAGCAAGGAGCCCCACAAGAGTTCAATCCCAGGACCCTGGGATCAAAACCTCAGCTGAAGGCAGACGCTTAACCAAATGAGCCACCCAGGCACCCCTCTAAAACTTTTGATAGTATTTTAAATCAAAATATAGTTTGGTATAGTAATAAATAGTAACACAGTACATAAAATTTGATTATACTGGGCATGAAAGAGAGGAAAGGCTGTTAATTCAGATTAAAACAGAAGTGAGAATCAACTGAAAGGCTTTAATATTAGAGTAAAAGAGGATTTGGTCAGATGAGGGTTAAAATTGTTCACAGTCATGAAAGGCTCCTATTCCACCACATAAATTATCTAAGCTATCCCTGATGCCAACCTATCTTGTAGCAGTTGTCACGTGAAATGATATAAAACAAGGCTCCAGGAGACAGGTTGTAATCCTGTATGACGCTGCTCACTAAAAGGAACCATGGCTCCTTAAGGATAACAAATGCTTTCATGGGGGAGGGGGAAACAGTATGGATCTAGAATATCTATTCTTTTTTTTTAATTTTTTAAAAAGATTTTATTTATTTATTCATGAGAGACAGAGAGAGAGAGGCAGAGACACAAGCAGAGGGAGAAGCAGGCTCCATGCAGGGAGCCGGATGTGGGACTCGATCCGGGGTCTCCAGGATCACACTCTGGGCTGAAGGCGGTGCTAAACCACTAAGTCACCGGGGCTGCCCTATCTCTCTATTCTTGAAATGTGAGTTTTAAGTTCTTGGCAGCAGTGCTGGCACGGGGGAAGAGGCCTGGCCAAGAGGAGGGTCCCCACATATGAAAGATGTAGGCAGTGACATGAATATGGAATACATCAGTTAGAGACAGTCACTTGTAAACATCTTTAATCTCTAAGAGATCCTAAGTCCATAAGGATCCTGAAAAGGAAAGATGACATGCAGGGTGCTGTGAAGAAATCAATACATAATATGACAAATTTTCCTTCTTTTTTGACAAAAGGAGAGGATAATCAAGACATACATTCTATAGAAAACGTCTGTCATTATCTTACGTTGGAAAACAAAGAAGTGTCTACAACTGCATGTACTATGATAAGACAGAAAATTAATAAACCTATGCTGGTCATTGTTGATCTGTTGATCTCAAGAATATTTAGCTCCTGTTATTAATGACTCCATAAGCAAGATAAGCAATTGAGCTAGTAATGATTAGGCTTCTAAATAGCAAGTGTAAGAAACAAGTATATATACCAATGAAAATTAAAAGGCTGCTACGGTGTAATCATTTTGATAGAAAGCCCCAATTCTCATGCCAGATGTAGGGACAAAGTAACACAAAGAAAATTGAGTTCTGGACACAGACTGGGGTTTTTCCACCTATTAAGATGGTGTACAAAGGCTTTTTTTTTTTTGTAACCTCTTCAGCTTAACCTTGGCAAGGGCCCAGCTAAGCCAAGGCAAAGTTCAAAAGGATTTGCTGATATCACAATCAACTCTAGCCATATACACATTCATGATATGACCAGATGATGAGCATATATATCATTTCCTAGGAAAAGCTACCTGGTGCCCTAACTTTGTTCTCTGCCTATTGTACTCCCCAAAAGAGTCATTTTCCTCTCCTTTTAAAATAGACTGGTGTTAAAGGGCTCAATTTGGTCAGCCTATGTGGCACAGAGCAAAACTGAGGTCAACTATTTAGAGAACTTCTGGGAATGGAGAGCAGCAACCTCAGTTACCCGATTAACTTTAAAGCAGTGCTTCTAAAACTGTAGCGTTCTCAGAATCACCTGAGGATTGTATTAAAATGCAGATTTTAATTCTGTGATAGGGTCTGAAATTCTGCATTTCTCTTTCTCTCTCTCTTTTAAGTAGGTTCCACACCCAGCATGGAGCCCAACATGGGGCTTGAACTCATGACCCAAGAATCGGATGCTCAACCAACTGAGCCACCCAGGCACTCCTAAATTCTGCAATTCTTTTTTTTTTTTTTTTTTAAAGATTTTATTTATTTATTTATTCATGAGAGAGACAGAAAGAGAGAGAGGCAGAGACACAGGCCAAGGGAGAAGCAGGCTCCAGTCAGGAAGCCCGATGTGGGACTCGATCCAGGGACTCCAGGATCACTCCCTGAGTTGAAGGCAGGAGCTAAATCGCTGAGCCACCCAGGGATCCCCTGCAATTCTTTTAAGATCCTGCGTGAAACCATGTTGCTGGTCCATAGACCATACTTTAGATAATAAAACTTTAAAAGGACCATAGAGCTTCCTGAAAATTTCAAAAGAACATTCTCTATGTAGTAGTATCTTAGGAAAAGCAGGATAGAACAATTTAAAAGAATCATCATGACTCTGAATAGTATTTATCAACTAAGAAAACAGAAAGAGTTCTGTTGCTGAAACCAAACGACTGAGAATTTTCAGTCCACAGATGCAAGAGGCTCAGCAAATCTCAAGTGGGATAAATAGAAAGAAAGCCACACCATGATCAGACTGCAGAAAATACATGTTATCTTAAATGTATCATTAACAAAATAAACTGAATTCTCAATGTAAATTATAGAAGTCAGAAGACAATGTACTGACCTATACTTTTTAAATGCTGAAATGGGGAAGAGGGGAAACCCTGCCAAGCAAGAATTCTGTACCCAGTGAAAAAAGTGAAAATTGTGATTTTTCAGACAAAAGAAAAATTCTGAATGAATTCAATGCCAGCAGACCTAGACAAGTTTATGATACTTCAAGAAATGGATAGTAGTGTCATTTATAAGAAGAACAGGACATCAATTTTTCTTCACTCCATCTTTCTCTTATTTTTTTGGTGGAGGAGAAAGTAGGAGCAGCAAATCAAGAGACCTTTCTGTTCAAGGTAAATCTGAGAGGCCCCCCCCCCCTTTTTTTTTTTTAATTTTATTTATTTATGATAGTCACACAGAGAGAGAGGGGCAGAGACACAGGCAGAGGGAGAAGCAGGCTCCATGCACCGGGAGCCTGACGTGGGATTCGATCCTGGGTCTCCAGGATCGAGCCCTGGGCCAAAGGCAGGCGCTAAACCGCTGCGCCACAGAGGGATCCCTGAGAGGCCTCTTAAAACATCTAGTGGCAATATCAAGTAAGCAACTTGATATAAATAAAATAAACAACTTATATAAATATGTAAGACTGGAGCTCAGGCGCAAAGTCAAAGCTAAAATTATTTTTGGATGAATATACCACAGATTCAAAGTGACTCTAGCTGAAGTCAGTCTGGGGGAGAGGGCACAACTTAACTCACATCCATGCTAAAGCACAACCTCTGAGGAGATTCCTCAAAACCCCTAGATCTCCTAAATCTTAAGAACTTCAATCCAGTCTACCCTTTTTATTTTCTAAATGAGGAAAGCTAACAAAGACTATCTAAGCCAAACAACTAACAGTAATATGTTGAGGCTAAAACATGCAAATCTTATTCCTAAAGTTACATCGCCCCTACTGCACCCCAGCCCATCAAATCCGTGGAGCAGCTCGGCCATTATTATCTCATCCCCCACTTCATATACACACTGGTTTGTTTCACAGGTGCTATGCAAGGAGTCCCTTCTCATATACAGCATTGCTTCCAGACATTACTCCAAGCTTTGTCTTCTCATATCCTTTCCCTTTGAACAGGTTACAGATCTCTATTCTTGGACTCCATATCTCAAACTGTCTCCCCCTTCCCATACTGCCTCAAAGAAGAGCCTACAATGTTTTCAGATACTTAACATTATATCTCCTCTCTCCTACCTAAAGATCAATAAGAGGCTAAGCACTGTTTGAATCAACAGTCTCCAAGAGAGGAGAGTGAGACTACTATCCAGAGGATACCCAAAATGATCCACTAGAGTATGAAGTACAACGTTCATTTCTATTTATATTTAACTTCTCTTTTAAAATTTTATATTTTATAACACATATAGTTTTAGTACTTTAGTACATGTATATTATACACACACACACGTCAAAAAAATTTTTTTTACCATAGGGACCACTAAAATGACAACAGCATACTGTCCCTAGGTATTGAGATTAGGGACACTGCAGACATCTATAAGGATAAGAACTAGGCAACGCTGTTTATCTTTTGTCTCCCCAAATTAATGCAGACTAAAAAGATATTCAGGATGCTCTCCAAATAAAAAAAGAAAAACTGAAGTTACTGTGGAAAAAAATCTAATTACTAAATCTTTCCCTCCTCTCTCAATTGGACCAAGAAATACAAAGTTTGGCTTAGAAAAATTATAATAATTACAGTCAGTAAACTGCTTATCATTTAGTGCTTGCTTAGTGTTCATTATAATAATTATATACTCTACTAAAGGCTTACTCGGTCACTTGATTTTTTTATTAAACACAACTTGTTAGTAGACACATGCCATTTTTTAAGGCTACTCGGATTCTAAGCACTATTACTATGTTTGGGCAATCCAATACTTTATGAAATAGAGTTTTTTCCTCAACAGAAGGGGAAAACTGCCCCCCCCTTTTTTGTAATCTCCATGCCCAATGTGGGGCTCGAACTCATGACCCCAACATCAAAGTCACAAGCTCTAGCAATTGAGCCTGGCAGGAGCCAGCTCAAGTGAATTTGCTTTCTCAGCCTCTCTTAGGGCTAGAGGTATGGGTACATAGTCCAGGTTCCCCCAGACAGACACATCCTTCCCAACCTTGACTTGAAAACAAAGTAGTAATAATACATCCCACTTTCCAGAGGCAGTGGCAGCAAAAGTTGCAGTGCTGGTGGATAGTGTCCATTATCACTGGTGTTGGTAGAACAAACTGAGTGGTCTACCCCAGTAGCAATGCTAGTGGTGTCTTCAAAGGAAAAGCTCTGCCACATGATTCTGGGTATTATTTCTGGTTACCTATCCTTCAAGCTTGGTTCCCCAATCCTTCCACAGATTTGGTAGGCTACTAACAACTACAATTGATTTCTGTTGCTTGTAATAAGAATACTGAGTAATTGTACATGTTTAATTTTAATAGTCTATTTTTAATGTAATTTGGTTATCTATTCATAAGTTTGACAAGACAGTTTTTCAGTGACACTTCCTTTAAAACAAACCAACCTTCAAGTGCTTACTTTGTACCAAAGTGCCCAGTTTTGCAAAATGTTTTATACTTTTAGAAAAATTAATTTCCCCAAAAATTCAAAAAGAAAATTAAAAAATTCAGGGAGACAAATGAAAACGGAAACACAATGGTCCCAAATCTTTTGATGCAGCAAAAGCAGTTGTAAGAGGGAAGTTATAGCAAGAGAGAACTACCTCAAGAAACAAGAAAAATCCTAGTCTAACCTTACACCTATAGGAATTGCAAAAAGAAGAAAAAAATCCAGAAGTTAGTAGAAGTATGGAAATAATAAAGATTAGAATGAAAATAAATGAAATAGACTTAAAAAGCAATAAAAAAGATAATGAAACCAAGAGCTAGTTCTTTGAAATAATAAACAAAACTGATAAACCTTTAGCCAGACTCATCAGGAAAAAAAGAAGAACTACTCAAATAAGAAAATCAGAAATGAAAGAGAAGAAATACAACCAATACCAAAGAAATATAACAGACCATAAAAAAATACTATGAAAAATTACATGCCAGGGGCTCCTGCCAGGCTCAATTGCTAGAGCATGCGATTTTGATGTTGGGGTCATGAGTCTGAGCCCCACATTGGGCATGGAGATTAAAAAAAAAAAAAAAAAAAAGCATCTATACTGGTAAGAAAGAAGTAGAACTATTTGCAGATGACATGATACAGATGACATGATAACTCAGTATAGTTTCAGGATACAAAACTAACATACAAAAATCTTTTGTGTTTCTATACACTAATAACAAAATAGCAAGAGAAAGTAAGAAAACAATCTTACTTACAATTGCACCAAAAATAATAAAATACCTAGGAATAAATTTAAGGGGGTGAAAGACCTATTCTCTGAAAATTACAAGACATTGATAAAAAAAATTGAAGATGACACAAATAAATGGAAAGTTATACTATGCTTATGGATTAGGAGAATTAATATTGTTAAAATGTCCAACAATATTGTTAATATTGTTAAAATGCCTGGGTGGCTCAGTGGGTTCAGTGTCTGCCTTCGGCTCAGGTCACGATCCCAGGGTCCTGGAATCAAGTCCCGCATCAGGCTCCCTGCTCAATAAGGAGTCTGCTTCTCCCTCTACTCCTCCCCTTGCCCTCTGCTCCTGCTCTCTATCATGCACATGCTCTCTCTCTGAATAAAAAAAAAATCTTTAAAAACTAAAATAAAAATAAATAAAATGTCCATACTATCCAACACAGTCTACAGATTCAACAAAAAATACCAATAGTAATTTTCACAGGATTATAAATAATCCTAAATTTGTATGGAAACCAAAGAAGACCCCAACTAGCCAAAGAAATCTTGAAAAAGAAGAACAAAACTGAAGGTATCACAATCCCAGATTTCAAGATATACTAGAAAGCTTCAGTAATGGGCAGCCCCCGTGGCGCAGTGGTTTAGCGCCGCCTGCAGCCCAGGGTGTGATCCTGGAGACCGTGGATTGGGTCCCACATTGGGCTCTCTGCATGGTGCCTGCTTCTCCCTCTACCTGTGTCTCTGCCACTCTCTCTCTCTCTGTGTCTCTATGAATGAATTTAAAAAAATTAAAAAAAAAAAAAGAAAGCTACAGTAATCAAAACAGTATGGACTGGCACAAAAACAGACACAGGAATCAATGGAACAGGTTCAAGAGCCCAGAAATAAACCACACTTAAGTGGTCAATCAATCTATGACAAAGGAAGAAAGAATATAGTGGGAAAAAGACAGTCTCTTCAATAAATGGTGCTAGGAAAACTGGACCACTTTCTTCCATCATACACAAAAATAAACTCAAAATGGATGAAAAATCTAAACGTTTAAGACACAAAACCATAAAACTCCTAAAAGAAAATATAGGCAGCAATCTCTTGGACATTTGGCCTTAGCTACATATTTATGGATGTTCCCTCAGACAAGGGAAATAAAAGCAAAAATCAACTACGGGGACTGCACCTAAATAAAAAGCTTTTGCACAGCAAAGAAAACCCATCAACAAAACGAAAAGGCAACCTACTAAATGGAAGATATTCTCAAATGATATACTTCATAAAGGGTTAATATCCAAACTATTCAAACTATTCATAGAACTTTACAACTCAACACCAAAAAAACTAATAACCTGATTAAAAATGGTCAGAGGACCTGAACAGACTTTTTTTCCCCAAAGAAGACATACAGATGATAAAAAGATACTCAACATCACTAATCATCAGGGAAATATAAACCAAAACTAAAATAAGCTATCACTTGATACTAGTCAAAATAGCTAACAACAAAAAGATAAGAAATAATAAGTGTTAGTGAGAATGTGGAGAAAAGGGAACCCTCATGCACTGTTGGTAGGAATGTAAATTGGTACAACCATTGTGGAGAACAGTATGAAGGTTCCTCAAAAATTAAAAACAGAAATACCATACAACCTAGTAATTCTACTACTGGGTATTTAAACAAAGAATATGAAGATCTTAAATCAAAAAGATATATGTACCCCTATGTTCACTGCAGCATCACGTATAATAGTCAAGATACGGAAGATCTAAGTGTCCTTCAATAAATTAATGGATAGAGAAGATGTCTATATATATATATATGTATGTATATGTAAATATATACTTATAAATAAATTACTCAACTATAAAAAAGATCTCATCATTTGCTACAAAATGAATGATAGAGGATATTGTGCTAAGTGAAATAGGTATGAAAAAGATAAATACTGTATGGTTTCAATCATGTGAAATCTAAAAAAACAAAATGAACAAATAAAACTGAAACAGACTCATAAATACAAAGAACAACTGGTGGCTGCTAGAGGAGAGGTGGGTGCAGTGATGGGCAAAATAAGTGAAAGGAACTAAGAGGTACAAACTTTCAGTTATAAAATAAGTCACAGGGATGAAAAGGTACAACAGAGGGAATATAGTCAACAATACTGTAGTAATGTTGTATGTGACATATAATGGCTACTTATCATTGTGAGTACTGAGGAATGTAGAGAATTGTTGAATCACTATGGTGCACACCTGAAACTAATACAGTGTATATCAACCACATTTCAATTAAATATTTTTCAATTGAATAAAATCTTTGGTTTATCTAACAAAGACATCTTTAGGATGTGAAAAAATCCCATTTTCCTAAATGAGTAAGGTAGCAAAGTCTAAGGAAGAGTTTCTCAAGTGGTAGTTCTTAGGTAGTTCACACAGATGTCCAGAACAATCAGGGATGCCTGTTAAAAATGCAGCTTACTGAACCCCACCCTAGATCTCCTGAATCAAGCTCTTTTAAGGGTCTGCATCCAGGAACGCACATTTTTAAAAAATATTTTACTTATTTATCCATGAAATACAGAGAGAGAGAGAAAGAGAGAGAGAGAGAGAGAGAGAAAGGCAGAGACACAGGCAGAGGGAGAAGCAGGCTCCACACAGGGAGCCCGATGTGGGACTTGATCCCAGGACTCCAGGATCATGCCCTGGGCCAAAGGCAGGAGCTAAACCGCTGAGCCACCCAGGGATCCCGAAGGAATGCACATTTTTAAAGTGCCACATGTGATTTTACCCACATTCAAGTTTAAGAATAGGCTACTGTTTGTCACTTGATGATAGATGGCTAGAAATCACAATGTTACTAAGAAAAAGCATCACATAGTTATTAGGCTAAGGTTTTCCTTAGACAACTGAGACTCGCATAATTATCAAAGTTAAAATGCTGAACATATATGGAAAGGCTACTTCACTGCAAGAGGTTTAAATTTTATTAGCAAATCAATATTCTACTTTGAAATTTCACACAGACCTGCACATTCTGCCACTGATTATATTTTGAAGGACTTTTATTTTCTTAAAGATGTATTCATTTATTTGAGAGAGAGCGAGCGAGCATGTGGGTGGGGGGCGGAGGGAGAGAGGAGAGAGAATCCTCAGACTCCCTGCTGAGCACATAGCCCAACAGGGGGCTCAATCCCAGAACCCTAAGGTCATGACATGAGTTGAAATCCAGTTGGATGCTTAACTGAGTCATCCAGACGCCCCAAGCACATGTAACATCATCTCTCTTATCCTCTATGACCCAAATAAAGTCTGAATACTTGACTTTTGATATCAAAGGAAAGTATATTCACTGGTATTACCCATGAGAATTTTTTTTTAAAGATTTTATTTATTTATTCACAAGAGACACAGAGAGGCAGAGACCATAGGCAGAGGGAGAAGCAGGCTCCATGCAGGGAGCCCGACATGGGACTTGATCCCAGAACCCCGGGACCACGACCTGAGCAAAAGGCAGATACTCAACCACTGAGCCGCCCAGGTGCCCCAGCCCTTGAGAATGTTTTGATTGAATTCTACTTTACCTCTAAAGTCCCAAGGGTGTCCATTAAACCTAATCACACAGAAGTCAGTTGTCATTTTCAAAGCTAAGAAAGTGAATAGACAATCGTTCCTGTTTTACTTTCTCACTCATCCATTAATCCATCCATCCATCCATCCTTCTATCCATCCACTCAAATAAATTCTCAAAGGGCATTTGGCATTGTACTAGGTGTTGTACAATAAAAAGAGAGAAAGACGGAACTCTCTATGGTAGGCAGAATCCTAAAACGGTGTCCCAAGATTTCCCACCTGAATAGCTGGGACTACAAATATAAAATATACTGATTATGTTCCATATGTGGCAGAAGGAATTTTGCAGATATAAACAAAGTTACTAATCAACTGACTTTGAATTAAACTAAAAAGAGATAATCTGGCTATACCAGTCTCATCACATGACCCCTACGGCTGCTAGCAGATGTCAATGATTCTAAGCATGAGAATTTGACACAACATTGCTGGCTTGAAGGTGGAGAGGGCCACTATAAGGAACGCAGCCTCCAAGATGCCAGAGTGACCTGAAGCCAACAACCAGCAAGAAAATGGAGACCTCAATTTTGTGACTGTGAGGAACTGAATTGTACCAAACCCTGAATGATCCTGGAAGCAAACACCTTCCCCAAACCCCCAGATTGACATTGATTTTAGCCTTGTGAGAGACCCTGAGTAGGTAACTCAGCTGAGTTCAGTCTTCTGACCTATAAAACTGTAAAATATTAAGTCAGTGTTGTTTTATTTTTTTAAAAGATTTTATTTATTCATGAGAGAGAGAGAGAGAGAGAGAGAAGCAGGCTCCATGCAGGGAGTCCGATGTGGGACTCGATCCCGGGTCACCAGGATCACACCCAGGGCTGAAGAGGGCGCTAAACCTCTGGGCTACCGGGGCTGCTCGTCAGCGTTGTTTTAACCTAATACATTCTGCTATACACACACACAAGTTTCTTTGGGGTATACATCTCAGAGTCTGGAATTTCTGGGTCATAGAGTATGTGTATTTTCAATTTTGCTAAGTTGTTAAGTATTTTTCAAAGTCAGTGCATCAATTAACATTCCCATTAGCATTGTATTCCCAATGCTTTACCTTTTTCCAGTACTTGGTATTGTCAGTGTTTTGAGTAGTACCTCAGTTTGGTCTTATTTTCCATTCCTTTGATTACAAATAAGGTTGAGCACTTTTTCACATATTTATCAGTCTTCTGGAATTCCTCTTTAGTAAAGTACCAGTTTAAATATTTCCTCAGTTTTCTACTGGGTTGTCTTCTTGTTTGTAGAAATTCTATACAAATTCTAGATATCATTTGTTTGATGTGTTTATTGGAAATCTTTTTCTTACTCTGTGATCTGTCTTTTCACTATGATACACAGATCATTTTTAAAAACCTGTTTTTAATGAAAAACATCTATTACCTAGTTTTTGCAAGAAATAAGTTTAATAAACCAGTTAAAATCCTTAGTTTAAGACTTTCTTCAGGGACACTGGGTGGCTAGGTCAGTTTAAGTGTCTGACTCCTGATTTTGGCTCAGGTCTTGATTTCAAGATCATGAGTTCAAGCCCCATGCTAGGCTCTATGCTGGGTGGAGCCTACTTAAAAGAAAAAAAAGAAAGAAAAAAATAAGACTTTCTTCAAATAATAAAACTCTAGAAATTTAAAAGAGCAAGGAAAAAAGCTAAAAGTGAAAAAGGAAATACCTTAAATTTTTAGAGCTAGTTATGATTCTAAAATTAGTTGCATTGCACTGGATATTGCTGGCTACTTCAGGAATTCAAAATAATGTTCCTTGGTATGAATTACCATATTTATCATATTTTTTCTAAGCTTGAATGGAATAACTGTTTCATAAGTAAATTGAAAAAAATAACGAACATGTATAATACCACTCAAAAGTCGTATTTCATATTACAGCATTTGATCAATATTAACCATCCAGCCAACAAATACAACCACAGTAAAAAGAAACAGACTCTAAGAAATCCTTGGCCCCAGCGCTGCTGCCATTCCTCTAGTTTCAACATTGATTTTGTGGTAATCCAAGACATATCTTCCAAACCCATCTGAAGGTGCCATCCTACAATTTACTCTTCCTACTTAAATAAAAATGCCAGTAGAGTTGAGTCCAGATTTCCCCCTTGAAACAAACTTCAGTCTTATTTCAGATGCTTTTATACCCAATAGCCATGATCCCCCCCTTGGTCTCTGCCTAACTATATAAAGTACACACGCCTGTGTGCATATGTTAATAAATAACAGAAGTCTTTTTACCTCAATCTTCCCTGTTGTTTTTTTTTTCTAAAGACTTTATTAGAAAGAGACTGTGCATATGTGAGCAGGGGTTGGGGTAGAGGGAAGGGAAAGGGAGAGAATCTCAAGCAGACTCAGTGCTGAGGACAGAGCTCCATGCAGGGCTCAATTTCGTGACCCTGAGATCATGCCCTGAGCAGAAACCAAGAATCCTGGACCCCTGGGTGGCTCAGTAGTTGAGCGTCTGCCTTCAGCTCAGGCGTGATCCTGGAGTCCCAGGATCGAGTCTCACATTGGGCTCCTTGCATGGAGCCTGCTTCTCCCTCTGCCTATGTCTCTGCCTCTCTGTCTCTCATGAATAAATAAATAAAATCTTAAAAAGAAAAAAAAGAAACCAAGAATCCAACGAGTAAACCAACAGCCATCCAGGAGCCCCCTCAGTCTTCTCTACTGTGTTGTATGATATAAGATTTATGCTACTTGTTAGGCAGAAAAGAAAGGAAGAAGCATGTGGATGAGAATATGTAAAAGCTATAAAATTTCTCATTTCAAATGGAGGTAAAGTTATAAGAGGGATATGAATGTTATTTCCTGACAAGTGTTCTCAGTATTCCACATTCCAATTCAATATACAGATTTTCAAAGAAACTTTGTTACAAAAGCCAGTAGTATATATAATATTATATCCATACTTCTGAAACTGGGATATACATTGGTGGGGGGGGGGTGTTACAGAAAAACAATAGAATAAATGTTATAGAAACTTATTTGGTTTGGTTTTTCCTAATGGCTGGTAATTTGAAGCCATAGATTTGTTATTAAAGCAAGCATGAACAGGGGTGCCTGGGTGGTTCAGTGGGTTAAACATTGGCCATTTAAAAGTGGAATTCTTTTATTCATTTATTCGTTCGTTCATTCATTCATTCATTCATTCATGAGAGACACAGAAAGAAAGAGAGGCAGAGACACAAGCAGAGGGAAAAGAAGGCTCCATGCAGGGAGCCCGATGTGGGACTCGATCTCAGGACTCCAGGATCACGCCTTGGGCTGAAGGCAGGCTCTAAACCACTGAGGCACCCAGGGATCCCCTAAGTGGAATTCTTAATAAAATTCTAAGACTTAAAATTTCAAGTTCCCCAATGAGGCAATTTCAAGCTCTCCACCCCAAATCTTCTCTGAAGTTAGAGGTACTCCAATCTTTGTATATGGAGAGATATGTGGGAGACCATAGATGTTAAGTATAAACAGGTTTGAGGGAAGTCTGACTGGCTCAGTGGTTGTCTGCCTTTGACTCAGGGCGTGATCCTGGGGTCCTGGGATTGATCTTGCAGGAGGTTCCCTGCAGGGAACCTGCCTCTCCCTCTGCCTGTGTCTCTGCCTCTCTCTCTCTCTCATGAATAAATAGTCTCTAAAAAACAAACAAGTTTGAAAGGCGAGTTAAGCCAACTTCCATGTTTTGGAAAAAAATCTAGGTTTTTGTGTGTGGCCTATAAACTTAGCCAGGCTACATACAATATATAACATTATTTCTAAGAGGAACTGGTTTTGAAATTTTGTTTGTAAACTAAGTTTTTAAAATTGCATATAATTTGTTAAAACAATACCACTTCTAGGAATTAGCCCAAAGGAAATAATAAGAGATGTAGGCAAAGAATTATATTTAAAAATGTTCATAGTGTTATTCATAATAATATTCATAATAATGAAAAATTTGAAATAGCCTAAATGTTCAACAAAAGGGACCTAAGTACAAAGATTTAATTACATACTCTGAAGCTATTACTTTTATAAGTACTTTTATAAGAAAATGATAACAGACATGACATGGTATTTCTAATATGCTGTAAGATGGAAAAAAGTAAAATACAAAAAGCTGATACCATGTTTTTCAATATATATATACATGCATTAAAAAAAAAAAACTGGGATCCCTGGGTGGCTCAGCGGTTTGGCGCCTGCCTTTGGCCCAGGGCGTGATCCTGGAGTCCCGGGATCGAGTCCCACATCGGGCTCCCGGCATGGAGCCTGCTTCTCCCTCCTCCTGTGTCTCTGCGCCTCTCTGTCTCTCTCTCTATGTCTATCATAAATAAATAAATAAATCTTAAAAAAAAAAAAAAAACTAGAAGAAAAAAACAAACAAAAGCCTGGAAGAATATGTCAAAATGTTCACAGTGGTTTTATGTACGGTAATACCAGGCCTTTTTGCCCCCTTTCCTTCCCTTGTGTATTGTTTTATCAGATCTTTTACAGTAAACATGTATTACGCTTACAAATATAAATGAATTCAAATTAAATATGTAGGATTATATATAAGCATGAAGAGCTCCCAACTGTTTGTTACCAACTGGTTCTATGACACAAGGAAAAATAGAAAAAGTAAGTCTTTTCTCTCTGAATTAAAATACTTTTTCTCCTTGTACAAAAAAATTCAGATGCACCAAAACAGATTGAGATATCCTCTCTCACCTATCAGAATGACACAGATCAAAATGAATGAGAAAATCAGCAGGTGCACAGTAACGACAACTCCATCACTGCTGATACAAATCTAAGCTGAACAATCCTTCTAGAAGGACAATTTTACAGTGTGTATATAAAAAAGCCCTAAACTATGCATACCTTTTAGCCAACCAATTATATTTCTAAGAATTTATCCTGAGGAAATAACTGGACAAGTTGCAAATATATACATACTCGACTATTCTCAGGAATACCATACATACCATGTAACAGTGAAAGTTGAAAACAATCACAATGTACGTTAAGAGGGCAAATTAAATGACAGTGTATATACAGTATACTACCATTAAAAATTATGCTACTGGGGGTACCTGGGTGGCTCAGCTGGTGAAGAGAAGGACTCTTGGTTTCGGCTCAGGTCATGGTCTTAGGAATGACAAGATCCAATGCCACCAACTCCATACTCAGGGAACTCAGGGTGAAATCTGCTAAGTCTCTCTCTCTCCCTTTGCTCCTCCCCCTGCTCGTGTGTGGGTGCACATGCTCACTCTCTCTCAAATAAATAAATAAAATCTTAAAAATTATGAGGGCACCGACGTAGCTCAGTATGCCTTTGACTCAAGGTCACGGTCCCAGGGTGCTGAGATTGAACCTGTCCGACTCCCCACTCAGCAGGGAGTCTGCTTCTCTCTCTCTCTCCCCCACTTCTGCCCCTCCCCGTGTTCTCTCCCTCTCTCTCTCAGATAAATAAAATATTTAAAAATTTAAAAAATTCTAAAAAATTAGCTACTTATCTCTATTTTCTGACATTGTATCTCATATAATGAAAAAAATTAGGTGAGAAAACAGCCTTTTGTGATCCCATTTTTATATTTTAAAAAGAATGTATATATACATATTTTTTAAGATTTTATTTATTCATTCTAGAGAGAGAGAGAAAGAGGGTGAGCACAAGCCGGGGGAAGGGCAGAGGGGGAGAAAGAGGGACAAGCTGACCTACTCCCAACCCCACTGAGTGCAGAGTCCTACGTGAGGCTTGATCCTGGAGATCACGACCTGAAAACAAGAGTCTGACGATCAAACTATCAAGCCACCTAGGAGACCCAAGAATGTGTACATTTATGAAGAAAATGTTTGGAAGAGTTCCAACCGGTGTTCACCACTAAATTCATCTCTGCTAAGTGGAATTATGATCTTTAATGCCCTTTTTAAAACTTTTCATACCACAATGAATATGTAAAACTGTTAATATCAGAAGAAATTATTTTTATTTATTTTTTTAAAAGATTTTATTTATTTATTCATGAGAGAGAACAGAGAGAGAGAGAGAAGCAGAGACACAGGCAGAGGGAGAAGCAGGCTCCATGCAGGGAGCCCGATGTGGGACTCAATCCCAGGACTCCAGGATCACGCCCTGGGCCGAAGGTACCGCTAAACCACTGAGCCACCTGAGCTGCCCAGAAATGATTTTTAAGTCTACTAAACTGAACTAGTCTCATTAATCAAATAAAATTAGTTTTACTGTTTTCTACTTTTTCCTCATTTCTGAGGCTCTTAAGACTATTCTTCCTGTTTTGAACACCTAACACTCAGTGGATGGCAAATGTGTCAAATATATATTAATGCCTCTATTAACAAAGACGGCATACTTAAAAATGGCAGGCTGTGTGAACAAGATTTTATTTCTAAAAGAAAAAATTACATATCCCCCCAACTCTGAGATGCTCCCAAGGATCATGCAATTATGATTGGACCCCATTTACTGACACGTCCTCCCTTTGCCTCTGCCTTCTGACCGTTATTGCAGCGTTTTCAGCTCTAGACACCATGGGCTTACTGTCTTCATCAATCAGGAAAAACCTTGCTAAAAGAAATATGATGCAGAAAATAAATAATATAGAAAACAAATTTCTAGTCAAAAGTATATGCTCCAACATTACTGTCCAATATAACTTTCTATGATGATGGAAAGGTTCTACTGTCCGTGCTGTCCAATATGACAGGAAGTGGATCTATCTAATGTGCTGTGTCCAATATGACACACTTGGCTACTGAGCACTTGAAATGTGGCTAGTGTGACTGAAGAACCAAATTTTTAAATTTTAACCTTATTTTAATAACCACCTATGGCTAGGAGCTACCATACTGGACAGCACTACTCTAGAAAAATTCACAGTACATACACTGTGGTTGATTTAAACTGTACGTAAGAATCCAAGAACAATATGATTTCCACTTAAGACCTGGCACTCCAGTGCATATTTCAAAAACAAACGAAATTATAATATTAACAGATTGTTATCTTGAAAAATTACAGACTGTCTCCATGAAAAATTAAATGGCCTTTCAGCAATCCTCAGTCTTTACCTAAAAAATAAGCATCTGTTTCTTGAACGTCTCAATTCCTGTGGTTTTAGTAACACTGCATTATCTTGGCTCACCCACTACATCTCAAATTTGTTTTCTTTTTTGGTATAATCTTAGTCTCTCTCTCCTGCCTTTACTATACATTTTCCCCAAAGCCGAGTCCTTAATTTCTTTTCTGTCTTCTACTCAGAAACTTCTCACAGCTTCAACTCTAACCCTTATGCCTTCAGCAAAACAGCACCATCTCACTATATAACCTTAAAAACATCATTTAACCTCTGAGACTGCTTCTCGTTTGTAAAATAATTTAATGGCTATCATGGTTCCTTTGGCTTTAAGAGTCTCTGAATTCTAGTAAAGGCCTAGTTATGGAACTTTGTTCTCAGGCTGATTTGACTTCTTGCCTTTTGTTAAAATTATAATTATTATTTATTTATTTATTCATGAGAGACACACAGAGAGGCAGAGACATGGGCAGAGGGAGATGTAGTCTCCCTGCGAGGAACCGGATGTGGGACTTGATCCCAGGACCCCGGGATCACGCCCCGAGCCAAAGGGCAGAAGCTCAACTGCTGAGCCACCCAGGTGCCCCTATTTCTTGCCTTTTTAAATGCTGGTTATCCCACGGCTACGAGTGACAAACTTTTTCACTCTCCACACTTTCTCTGAGCAGCTCATAAATTCTTCATTATGACTCTCTCAAACATATGGGGTAACCCGGACTTCACTCTTAAAACTCTAGATTTAGGGACACCTGGCTGGCTTAGTCGATAGAGCATGAGACTTTTTTCAGGTTATGAGTTCAAGCCCCACTTTGGGCAGAGTTTACTTAAAGATTTTTTTAAAAAAAAAAGCTCCAGATCTACATTTCTATTCATTGAACAAGATTAACTAAATGTGCTAACAACTCCTTTAAAAGTATCAAGCAGGGAAGCCTGGGTGGTTCAGCGGTTAAGCATCTGTCTCCGGCTCAGGTCGTGATCCTAGAGACCCGGGATCGAGTCCCACATTGGGCTCCCAGTATGGATGGAGCCTGCTTCTCCCTCTGCCTGTGTCTCTGCTTTTCTCTCTCTGTGTCTTTCATGAATAAATAAATAAAATTTATAAAAAAAATAAAATAAAAGCATCAAGCAAGCCAAAGAAACTACATGTAGCAAACTTCTTCGTCAGTGGCTTAGCGATCAAAAACACAAGTTTTAGGATTAGATGTATCTGAATTTGTCACTTAGTAGCTGTGTGACCTTGATCAAATTAATGTCAAGTCTCCATTTCTTCTTATGTAAAATGAGGTTTATTTTTTTTAAAAGATTTTATTTATTTATGCATGAGAGACATAGAGAGAGGCAGGGACACAGGCAGAGGGAGAAGCAGGCTCCATGCAGGGAGCCTGACGTGGGACTCGATCCCGGGTCTCCAGGGTCAGGCCCTGGGCTGAAGGCAACGCTAAACTGCTGAGCCACCTGGGCTGCCCTAAAATGAGGTTTAAAATAGTGTTTATAGCTCATATCATTGTTGTATGCACATATGTTTATATATAGAGCTTGAAACAACACCTAAAACATGCTAACAGCTCAATAAATGTTAGCTATTATTATCAAAAGCATCACCATCTTAGTCCTCCAGATTTAACAGTTCAGTCATTTTCACTGCATTCTGTCCTTTAAAAAATAAATTCAACCAGCATTTGTACATTTTCATTTTCCAATATGATCTCTAATTTTCATTCCCTTAGTGATTTAGATTATTGCAGCCATCCAATCAGATTTCTTAATTCTGATAGGTTAAAACTTCATTTATTTTTTCCTTTATATTGGCTAGTATAACGCCTTATACGTAAAATTTTGCTATTAGTAGACAAGTCAAATGATCTTTACATTTACTTATTTATTCCTCCATTAGATCCCTTGAGCTTTTTGAGGGCAGCAGGTGTTGGTCCTCTCTGTATATCTTCACCTATCAAATTCCTTAGCAAATGTTTGTTCAACAAATGAATGTTGATTAGTCCTCCTTATCTCAATCCCAATAAACCTATCCTCAGTCTAGTTTCCACATATGCAAAAGGCAGCTCATATATTTTCTAATTCAGTCATTTATTCTGACGAAACTGGCCTGACCACAACATTATAAAGAGCAGTCTCACGGTATTAGAACTCTTGATTTTGGAACAAAAAATTCTGCTCAAATTAAGCAGAAAGGGGAATTTATTAGCTTGTATACTTTGAAATTTCAAGGACAGCACAAACTTAAAGCCTGGCTATTGGCTTTAAAGGTTCAAACACTATCATCAGAACTTGGCTACACTCTTTCCATCTTTTGGCTCTGCCTTCCATTTATTGGTAAGTTCCAGGCTCACACTGTATTATCTCAGCAACCCCAGTATCCAAAGCATGCCTCTCTCTCAACAGCTCCAATAAAAAAATTCAGAATTAACAGTCATGTGTGCTGACTGGAAATGTGCCCATTTTTGAACAATCACTGTAGCCAGAAGGATGGACTACATTGATTGGTGAGACCTGCCTTACTCATGTGCACACCCTTGTGTTGGGATGGGATATCCATGAAATTGAAGGGGATGATTTAATAGGAAAACTGGAGTATGAAAGAAAGAGGGATGCATAATGGACTGGCAAAATTAACTGATGTGCCACATACTCTAGGATTTTTTGCATGTTGTCCACTAATGCCTGCAATGGCTTTCCTTCTTATATCTGCCTACTCAAATCCAAGCTACATCCTTTCTACCCCAAAGTCTTCTGTGATTTCCTTCTAAGATTTTCCTTGTCCACTGGACCAGGTTACCTATTCCCAAATAAATATTTCCCTTTTCCTAAAGATCTACCTTTTTAAACAAACAAGAGTTAAAAACCTCAAGAAAACATTCCTGATAAATTCTAATCACGTCAAATTATAAACAGTATGGGTAATATATGCTGTTTCTTAGAATAAATATTATAAAATCTATCGATATTATACATATAGGTATATATAATACTCAATTTTCCTGGCTTTAAATTTTAAGTAGTCTAAACAAAACATTTTAACTAACATAAGTCGTGTCTGAATTCATCAAAGTACTTGATATAACAGGTACACTATGGTTTTGGAGTTACCTCAAACTAAGCTCAAATCCTGGCTAATACTGCCTTTCCTGGCCTTTAGCTACAGATCTTCAAACAAATTATCTAATATCTCCAAACCTTAATTTCACTATCTGTAAAAACAGTAATAGTAATACCTATCTGTACATATGGAGGCTATGTTGTATAGCAGAGAAAAAAAGAGTCAGATGGACCTGGGCTGAAATTCTCCTAATACTAGTTATGTGACCTTCTCCGAGTGATTCCTCATCTGTAAACTCTGAGTGCCTCCTCATATGTAAAGGGGAAATAATAATGCTTAGTCCACTGGTTGTTTTGAGCATTTAACAAGGCAGTGTGTTTTAAAACATCTAGCACAATGAATAGCAAACAGTGTATACTCAATAAATGATGATATCCACACTAAATTATCTGTTTAAAATAATTCCAAGGGGCACCTGGCTGGCTCAGTCAGAAGAACATGTGACTCAATCTCAAAGTTGCAAGTTTGAGGCCACAGTGGATGTAGAGATTATTTAAAAATAAAATACTTTAGGACTCTTGGGTGGCTCAGTGGTTGAGGGCCTGCCTTCAGCCTGGGGTGTGATCCCGGAGTCCCAGGATCCAGTCCCGCATCCGACTCCCTGCATGGAGCCTGCTTCTCCCTCCCTGTGTCTCTGCCTCTCTCTCTCTGTGTGTCTCTCATGAATAAATAAAATCTTAAAAAATAAATAAAATATTTAAGGGGTGCCTGGGTGGCTTGGTTAAACAACTAACTCTTGATTTTGGCTCAGGTCATGATCTCAGGGTTGTGAGATCTAGCCCCACCACAGCTCCACGCTGGTCGTGGACCCTGCCTAAGTTCTCTCCCTTTCCTCCCTTCCCTGTCCGAAAATAAAAAAATTTAAGAATCTAAAAATTTAAAAATAATTCAGAGCACAGAAAGGGAAAAATTCATTGGGATTAGTTATTTTTCTTCACAAATAGCTTTAAGTTTTCTTTGTTAATAAAAAATTTCTTAAATGCAAAACATGTTGGTCTTAGAACTATTTAAAAGCAGGTAAGAGAATGACCAGATACACCCCTGTAATCAACTTGTTCTTTAGCTGCAGGCTTAATGCAGTAGTCCTGAAATGACTCACACCAATATAAAATCACGGCATTACCCATCTCCTGACCATCCTAGGCCATACAGCCATCTCCTGAAAAGAATCAGGAAATCAGGGGTGTGACTGACAATTTTAGATGCTGTCTATCAGAACACATACAAAAGGCAAGTGGGGGGCAGCCCAAGTGGCTCAGCAGTTTAACATCTGCCTTTGGCCCAGGGCGTAATCCTGGGGACCTGGAATCGAGTCTCACATTGGGCTCCCTGCATAGAGACTGCTTCTCCCTCTGCCTGCGTCTCTGCCTCTCTTTCTCTCCGTGTCTCCCATGAATAAATAAATTAACTCTTAAAAAAAAAGGAAAAAAAGAAGGCAAGTGGTTGTTCATGCTTATCTCAGCAATAACGTTTAATTTTAAGAACATTCACTAAAAAAATACAAATGATCTTCAGTACAACTGTTTCCAAAAAAGAGATTAAATAATTAGACATTGACTTTCTTCCGTTTTACAGGAAGAATGAAAGTTTTTCTGGAAAGAGGTTTCTTGGAGTGGTTTAACAGTTACGTTCGTTTTTCTAGCGAGCGAATCGTACGTAATACTCCCCAATCTTTAATGAGCGCGCAGAGACTTAATCAGAGAATTTAAAATAAAATGGAGTGACTATAAGACGCAAAGTACTACTCATTCTTTCGTCTCCAAAAAGAAAAAAAAAAAAAAAGAAAAGAAAAAACACCACGGTATATCAAAATAAAAAACTACATCATACTATACAAACTTGTGTAAGGGATTTTTTTTCCCCTCCTTTGTGTAAAACATGAATAGGCTCGGTTTTTAACCTACTCCCTGAGGAAGCTATATTTCAAACACAAGAGAAACATATTATGTCGAACGCCTCAGTCACCAGACATTGTTCTCCACAACTAAAAAAATAAAATAATTAATAATAATAATACCCCATTCCTTATTACCTTTCCTGTGTTCAAATTTATGTATAAAACAAAGCTTTTGGGATGCCTGGGTGGCTCTTTGGCTCAGGGCGTGATCCTGGAGTCCCTGGATCGAGTCCCACATCGGGCTCCCTGCATGGAGCCTGCTTCTCCCTCTGCCTGTGTCTCTGCCTCTCTCTCTGTGTCTCTCGTGAATAAATAAATTAAAAACCTTAAAAAAAAAAAACACCACAAAGACTTTTTTTTTTTTTTAAAAAAAAAGCATTAACTCCAGCGGCGGCAGGCAATGCATGGGTCCGCTCTCGTCCCCACGTTCCAGGGAGCGCAGGAGGAAAGAGAAAAGTGACAGGAGCCTGGAGGCTGGCTCGCTCGTTGTACAAGTAACTTGCGTGTAAGTCAACTAGATAAAAGGAGAGGGGAAAGTCACAGCCTAGGGGTCCCATTTTTTAAAAAATTTTATTTCGTTATTCATGAGAGACCCAGAGAGGGCGGGGCAGGGGCACAGGCCGAGGGAGCAGCAGGCTCCCCTCAGGCAGCCCGACGCGGGCCTCGACCCCGCGCCCCCGGGGTCACGGCCCGGCCCGAGGCGGCGCCCCACCCCGAGCCCCCCGGGCGCCCCCGGGGCCCCGGCAGGAAGCGCCCGCAGGAGCGTCAGCGCTCGGGGGCCCCATCCCCGCGCCGTCCGCCCGGCACCCGAGTCGAGGGGCGCCCGCAGGCCCCGGCGGCTGACGAGTTAGTCCCTCAGGGAGCGCGGCCCCCGCGCCCGGCGCTCTTCCTCAGGGATGCCGCCGTCCGCCGCCTCGCCCCGGGCTCCACCGCGGGGGGGCGGCTGGGCCCCGTCCCGCGGCCCCGTCCGGCGCGGCTCCGTGACGCCCCCGCCGCGCCCCAGGCCCCGCCGCCAGCACGGCCGCCCCCGGCCCCGCTCACCCGCCCGGGTGGTGTCCGTCAGGTCGTGGTTGGCCGCTCCCCGGGGGAACTCCCTCAGCTTCCGGCCGCTCAGGCTCAGCACCCCGGTCACGGCCGCCTCCTCCAGCGCCCGGTCGAGGGAGCGGCTCCACGGACCCGGGCCCGGGCCCGTCCCCGCGCTGGGGCCGCAGCTAACGCCGGAGAGACCACCTCCCGAGGCGACCGGGCCGCAGCACTCCGCAGCGGTGGCCACAGCAACCAGACCCGCGGCCGCCATTTCCCAGCCGCCAGCTCTCCGGCCGCGGCTCGGCGCATGCGCAGCCAGCGCCGCCGGGGGGCGGGGGCGGGGGCGGGGCGGCCGGTGCCCCGGGGGAGGGCTGCGGGGCGGCTCCGCCCACGCCGCGGGCTTCAGCGAGGCCGAGGCGGAGCTCACGCGTCTGGGGCGGCCGCCCCCTCCAGGCGTGCAGGAGCATTTTTATTTATTTCTTAATTTTTTTTTTTTTTCCAGTAGCATTTTTAAAATGCCTCAGATGCCCAGGGCGTGATCCTGGAGACCCGGGATCGAATCCCACGTCGGGCTCCCGGTGCATGGAGCCTGCTTCTCCCTCTGCCTAGGTCTCTGCCTCTCTCTCTCTCTCTCTGTGACTATCATAAATAAAAATCAAAAAAATAAATAAATAAAATAAAATGCCTCAGACAACGCTCCCCGCAGGAACTTCTCTGCCTCCCTCCCTCCATCTGGAGGAGAAACGTGAAGGTTCGCCACACGGCTGCGGCCAGAAACGCAGGCAGGGAGAGCGGGGCGCCCTGGGGCGCGCCCTACGGAACGTCTCCTCCCCGCGCCTGCCGTTCCATACACCCAGCGATCTAAACGGAGACGTGGATTCGGGCTCCCGAACTCCATCCTTATTTGACCAGGATTACGTGAACGTGTGTGTTGGGTCCTCCTTCCCTTTTTATAAATTAGCTCTTAACAAAAATAAAGCAAACACTTTAAATAGCATTTTGTCCTTTAGTCAAGATTTTTATTGAACAAATCAGGATTGAATGGCATTAAAGTCTTTAAAATTTTTGTCTGGAACCAAAATTGGGGGGGTGGGGGATGACCGGACCATACTCTAAATGTGGGAATTAGAAATAGAATGGAAGAAAATGATAAAAATCAATCACTTAGGGACGCCCGGGGGGCCCAGTGGTTGAGCGTCTGCCTTTGACCCAGGGCCTGATCCTGGAGACCCTAGGATCCAGTCCCACATCGGGCTCCCTGCAGGGAGCCTATGTCTCCGCCTCTCTCTGTGTCTCTCATGAGCAAATAAAAACTTAAAAACAAACAAACAAAAAAAAAAAAACACACACACACACTTACTGAAAACCTGGAAAATACTTCATTTTAAACCAGTTAGGCTTTCTTTACATTGCCACCAGACTGCAGCATATTCTTTTACACATTTAAGCCGTTCCTGCTACAAGATGTAAAGTTCCCTACAACCAATTGACTAGTATTTCTGGGAAACAGAAAAAGCTGCCAGTGCTCTTTTCCTATATTAGAATCTAATAATCCAAATATATAGAAGTTTGATTTTTAATATGTTGTATTTTGATATACAAAATTTTTAGTATGTTGTATTTTGATATACAACAAAAAAGGGCTGAATAGGGGTAGTGGGGTTAATCTATCAGAATTTAGAGAAAAGGAACCTGTATCATGGATGGTTTTAAATCAAATCTGACTAAAACCATAATCATATATTCCATGTTAATGCTACAATGCTACGGGTTACATCTTTATAAAACGCACCATTATATCATCTGAATTTGATTACCTATTACCTTCCATATCTACACTAAATTTTTCTAACAAGTTCTCCAGAATATGGCCTCATTCTTCCCACCTACCTACACATTTATCTCATTAGAATTGCAACATACCACGCTAATCTTGGCCTCTGAACTTCTGACCAAGTTTATAGATTGACATTACTTTGTCAACTAGATTTTAAGGTCATTATGTTAAACTCTGTAATTATCTTCCATACCCCAGAGTTGAGTATTTTAATTGGAGCTAAGTAAGAATGAATGGAAGCAGACACAGAAGATGTGTTGTGCACTAACACTGCAGATGTTATGTACTACTAGGAGAAAAAGAAGTTTGGGAGGGAAGAAAAAATTTTTAGAACAGGGTAGATAAATCTGTAAGTACTTAAAATCCAAAAGAAAAGCCTATGGATAGGAGAAATGAAGATTCTGTATATACCACAAGAGCAAGACCTAGGTAAAGAGAGGCTGGAAGAAAAGATAACTCAGAGTTAATTTTAAGACTTTTAAAGATTTGAGGTCTCATCTACAAAGGTAGAAGTCTCCTCCTACTCCCTCAATCTTCCCCATAAAACAAGAGTATCATTCTGTGAGAGATTAGGAAATGGAATCACTGTGAGGATTTCACTAATGTCCAGTGATGAATAAAACGTGTTGAGAAACGGTTGCAAAAAGGCTATGAGCAAAGGAGCTACAGGGGCCTGTTACTTATTCTACAACTGTTCTGTGGCCCGGAAATAGCTGAAAAAACTAGGCAGTGAGGGTTATTGAATGTTAGGAATTGATAGAGGACTTCCCTGCTACTTCCTGTTTATTTTACGGCTAAAGTAACTCATTGAATATCAGGGGCAATAGTTTCACTCAAATCTCAAGAGTTTTCCAGCTCTGTTATCTCCCTACGCCATGCAGAAATAAAATGCTTTCCTCTTTCTACTCACTAAGAACATGTGGTCACTCCTTTAAGACTCCATTTTTATAAACTCAGAGCAATGGGATTAAAATCTTCATCAGTCTTATGCTCTTCAAATGTAAAGCACAGAAACTGGTTTGGTGAAGACATTCAATAAATGTTCGGTTCTTCCCTTTCTGACTCCTTTAATAAGACGCACTAATAACCTTTTTAAACTTTATACAAGAAAAATTAGACAGTATGATTTTTTTCTCATTAAAGGAAAGTGGAAATAGAAGTAGAAATCAGACACATACACACTATGGAAATAGTTTCCTATTCATCTTTAAACATCAGTAAACCTCATGTAAAATACATTTCAGAACAAGGAATTTCAGCTCCAGCATTGTACTACTTCCTTGTTTCATCAAGATTTTTGGAAGATTTGATAGAATTAACAACGTCAGAGGAAAAAAAGAGGCGTTAGTAAGAAAATTAAATTCCTTATTAGCGGCCCACAATAGTCTAGTACTCCGTTGTAAATGCTTGTGGTTTATTGTTAACACTTTTTAAAAGGGAGTAACTTCAAATTGAGCTATGTAAAAAGAACGGTCTTTAAAAGGAAGCTTATAGACACCCAGGTGGCTCGGCGGTTGAGTGTCCGCCTTTGGCTCAGGGCATGATCCCCAGGATCGGGATCAAGTCCCACATGGGGCTTCCTGCAGGGAGCCTGCTTCTCCCTTTGCCTATGTCTCTGCCTCTCTCTCTCTGTGTCTCTCATGAATAAATACAATCTTTAAAAAAAAACTTTTTTTTTTTTTTTTTACAGGGGCAACAGAACAAATAATTTTGATGATGCTTTGTCAAATACACTACTCAAAAATGACGAAAACATTTTCTGCTCTGATAGTGCCTGTATTCAGAAGGTATGGTATCCATTCTTTGCAGTGCAAAGTCAGCTATTTTTTTCTCTTATCTCATTATAGCAATGAATCTGAATCAGGACAAAAATTACCCCAATATACTAAGAAACAAAACAAAAGAGCAAAGGGGAAAAAGAGAAAACTAAGAAACAGACTATTAACTATAGGGAAACTGCTCGTTACCACAGGAAAGGTGGATGGAGAGATATCATGGTGAAATAGATGATAGGGATTAAGAAATAGATGATAGGGATGCTGGTCATGATGAGCACTGGGTGATTAAAATAAAAATATAAAGAAATAAAAATTAAAAACTATCCTGACACTGTGTATGCTGTGTTAATTATAAAGCTCCTGACAGCAAAATAGGATATATATATATAGTCTAACAAAAAATTATCAGTGGGCAATGAAGCCTATAATAGGTTTCTTCATACTTAAAAGTATTTTATGATGTGCTTGTAATTTAAATTGTGAAATTTATGCCTATTAGAAAAAAATGTCAAAAAAAAAAAAAAAGAAAAAAATGTCTAGTTAGCAACTCTGGCCTTAGCATCTCCATAGCTTTAATACCGAAATAATGAAGTCTCAATAATCATGGTTGAGTAGATTTACTTAGCATGCTACAAATGCTAAAGCATGGCTAATTACCGTTTCTTAGACATCTGACAGCTACTTTCTCTGGGTGTTCAAGTCACAGCAGCAGTTTATTATGAATTGAGAATTAAAAGACCTGAGCTCAAAAAGTGAATCTGCCATATATAAATCTTGAAAAGCTGAACCTCAGGATCCCTGGGTGGCGCAGCGGTTTGGCGCCTGCCTTTGGCCCAGGGCGCGATCCTGGAGACCCGGGATCAAATCCCACATCGGGCTCCTGGTGCTTGGAGCCTGCTTCTCCCTCTGCCTGTGTCTCTGCCTCTCTCTCTCTCCGTGTGACTAACATGAATAAATAAATTAAAAAAAAAAAAAAAAAGGTTAGAAAAGCTGAACCTCACTTAACTAAGATGTAGATAAGAGAAGTTGAAATGGATGATGGAGAAAGGTTCATCCAGCTTGAAATTCTGCATTCTAAGTAAATTTGATTCTTTAACTCCTAGCTATTTTGCTTCCTGGTTGGAGCTTATGAATGAAATGGTCAAAAGGCAGTGAGAATGAGTCTAGACTGATTTACCAATTTAACTGGTAGGTAGTTTTTCAAACCCTAAAAATTATAACCACTACAAAGTTCTTTGTAGCACAGAACAATCTAAAAACCACAACTCAATCTTTATAGCTAAGAATAAATGTGAGACCTGTAACATTTTATTTGTTAAAAATGAACAGCTTCAGAATAGATCTAAATTTGTAACTTTTCCAAAAAACACCAAAAAGTACAGTGTAAAGCATCTCCTCATTAAATACAAACTTTCATTTTGTGATGCACTGCATCAATGTTTTGCATACACCTTGATGCAAAGGAAATTTTAAGTTGTATCTTGTTTAAAAAAAATTTAAGAACTGAAAAAGGATGACTACAATCACATTCCAAGAAAGGAAATTTTCCTCCAACAAAGCATATTCTTTTGTTTATATACAACATGTTACCACTCAAGAATTTTAATTTAGTTAACAAAGGCAAAATTTTATATTTAAAAAGAAAATGAAATTAGAGATGCATGAAGGAGCAAAAGTTTAATACACCAAAGACACTTTGTTGTTTGATGCAATTAATGTCAATATTTGGGACAATTTTTAAGGTTTTCAAGAAAAATGGCATTAATAATAGCTCTGTACAATATTTAAAATTAAAAAAATGAAAGCATCTTTATACCATATTTTCACAAACTGTTCTAAAGACAGCAAATTTGTGCTCAGTTGTTTTTCTTTTGCTTTAAAATAAGCTACCAGTGACTCTTAACCAGTCTAAAATAAAATGGACTGTTCATGGATGAAATCTAAGCATTTGTACTTGCAAAAATGTTTTGCAATGAGTCCTTGGCCAAAGGAGACTAGAGTTTATTTTCAAATTGTGTGACTGGCTTCCAATAATCCCTTATGAGTAGACTCACTGGCAAAATACCAGATATTAAGGATCAGATCTAATTCTTTGGTATAAGCATGAAACTGTTATTGATACTTTTCCGTGGCTAGCATAAACCAAGTAACCCAAGGAGCATGAGAGAAAACAATGATATACAATGCAAGGCAGGCAAGAGTGATAACTTAATGTTTTGTTTTGTTTTACAGGGAAAATCAATACCAGTACACACTAAGGAAACCAACACTTACTTAGAAGTTTTAACATTACAGCAAACCAAAAGGTTAAGCTTCAAAATGGCTGAACTTGTGGCTGGAATATTTTGCTGCATTTTGGCATGATACTGTAACTTCTAGTATACAACCCTCTGACAACTTTTAGCACTAGCTTGGCACAACAGATTAATTTCTCCCACCCCTTCAGAGCATGGAAGAAAAAAAAAAAACCATCTTACCATAGATGCCTGAACTTTATACAAGAAAGGTATAAAACAAGGTTATAATGTAACTCAATTACCATTTTGCACTTTTTTCTTTGTGACATTTACAAGTATACTTTTGATTTTGAAGCTGTATACTGTTTAATTAGCAAGCTTAAAAAGCTTATAAAATTCAACTTTTTGAGTAAGAAGTCTAGGACTTTATGGCTATTGATTTAACCATCAACATATCTAAGGGACTCAATACATTTTGATAATTAGGATTCTTCTAGATATCATTTGAAGAATTCTTCATGGACATTGGATTCAAGACTACACTAAATTCAAACAGTATACCTATGTCTTGGGTTTTGAAGTTTTTACCTCAGTTACCTATCTTCAACCTGCTACTTACTTCCTCTCCTGCTTTCTTCATTTACTAAACACAATTGTCAGGTTTTTACATTGGACCTTCTCTTCCAAGGCTCTATCAGGTAATTCTGTAAACACATTTATTTATAACCTTTAAACATCAATATTTTAAACAAAGACTAATGCCTAGAGTCATATTTCTTATTAAAAGTTCAGTATTAAAGATTTATAACTCTGGAGGATTAACCTAACATTATCTGAAAAGTGACCCAAATTCCAGGTATTCCCATAAATCTCAAAACTCAAAACTGGAATTCTAGTGATTTTTTAATAACTCTAATGAAGAAAAGTCAACCGCACTTATTACATCCACACTTATTAAAGGATAGGTGACAACAACAAAGGGACCTACTCATATCTCTGAAGACCAAGATTTACCATGGCAAAGTGTAAAACACAGGCAAAAGTGATGAGATCCTAAATACCACTACATAAAAATAATCAATTTCTATCTTTGTGTCTTCTTTCTGCTTCATGAGGAACCAAAGAAGTCAAATAGAGAATTTTTCTGTCTGGGCCAACCATGGAATCTTAAGAACAGATAGGTATATTCCCTGTTATTCTTTCAGGGCATTATTTATACATGTTTAAAAAAAAACAACGAAAACAACTTCAAAAATAAAAATAAGATTTAGCCTTGTGAATATTCGGAAATAAAGTTTCTTGAATTTCTGTGATGAACTCTTCAAGCAATTCAACTTTTAAAACAGAGTCATCACTCAAAAGTCCCTTTGACATGGGATCTATCCCACGGTTACAAAACGGCTTCCTCCTTTGTTGAACGTGAGAGTGGCTCTTTGTTCCTTCAGGATCCCAAATCGCTCATTCAAAGTCATCCCTGTCTAGAGAAAACAAAACAAAAAAATTAACAACTTGACTGTTAGCCGTTATTTCCTTAAGAACAATAATGTGATCATGGTAATTCAAAGTAACAGCAATATTTCCTAAACATTTAAGCATATGAACTCACTTAACTCTAACAAAAACCATACGAAATAGGTAAATTTAGTGAAGTTTAGAGAAGTTATAGTTAATTTACCTACTTAGAGCTCCAGAATTTCAACCTGATGGTCTGATTCACAATCTCTACCTCCTAACCACTACAAATGCCTACTTATATACTATATAAAACATGTCCACAAGTCATACATGCAGGAGTTTCTCTATTTGAATTATTTTTAGGCTCTACAAACATTGCCACAAATTCTAGTGAGGTCTTTGATAAACATAATCATTATTTACACGTGAACATTTATAACAATTTTCTTGAATTTCTCTGAGTTTTTGGATTTGTGTGAGTTCCTCAGGGAAATTCAAATCAAACTCAAATCAAAATCTGGTTTTTAATTAACAACAGAAAGCACACCCAAATTATACTTCACCCTTTGTGAAAGTAAAGCAACCATGACAAAATAAAAAGAAGTAAAACAAATTTGGTCTAATTTCTGTCCATATTTCATATTTCCAATTCCACACATTCTTACATCAATGGATACCAAAAAAAGCATTTGACAAAATCCAACATCAACTCATGATACAAATTCTCAATTATGAATAAAGGGAACTCCCTCAAACTGATATAGAGAATCTACTAAAAACCTACTGCTAACATCATATTCAATGATGAAACATTTAATGCTTTCTTTTCACACTTGAGAACAAGGCAAGCATACCATGCTCTGTTTCTATTTAACACTGTGCTGAAGGTTCTAGCCATTACAGTAAAGAAAAAAAAAAAAGAATTAAGTTTTAAAGACTGGAAAAAAATTTGGAGGATGACAGGATTGTTTATAAGGAAAATGCTAAGGAACCTACAAAATTACCAAAAATAGGTAAATTTTAGCAAGGTCATAAGACACAAAGTTAATATAAAAAACCACAGTGAAAAAAAAAAAAAAAAACACAGTGAGACATACCACTTCACAATGAATTGCATAGTTATAATCAAATGACAGAGAATAACAAGTATAGATGAGAATGTGGAGAAATTTAGAAGTCTCATACATGCTGGAAGGAATGTAAATACTGCAGCCACTTTGGAAAACAAGTCTGGCAGTTGATATGACCTAGCAATTCCACTTGTAGGTTTTTACCCAGGGGAAATGGAAACATATACTCACACAAAAAAACATGTACATGAATGTGCAGATGAGCATTATTCACAATAGCCACAGACTGGGAACAGCCCAAACCAAAATATCAACTAATGAATGAATAAAATATGGTACATTCATATGATAGAACATTATTCAGTGATAAAAAGATCATGCACTATGGATGAACCTTGAAAACACTATGTTAAGTGAAAGAAGTCAGTCACAAAAGATCATATATTGTATGATTTTATTCATATGAAATGTCCATAATAGGCTTATCTATAGAAACAAAGCAGATTGATCAGTGGTTTCCTACGGTTCAGGAGACTTAGAACACTGTATTTAATTCATTACACACTTTTTAAAAATACTCTCAACGAATGGCCCAAAGAAATTAAAAAAAAAAAATTTACCTGTTTTCCAACACTATTTATGTCAAATTGTAGGGGGACACCTTTAGGAACTTTCTTTACATCAGATTGCTCCCGTTTTGTCAAGAATGAGGGTACAGCAGTACGAGTTAACCGTGGTTTCTGAGTTCTAGTATAAAAAAATAAAAATGAAATCAGACAAGCTTGATAATCAAAAGAAGAAAAATAAATCATTTGGTACAATAAGATCTTGACTTCTACACATGTTCCAAAGTATTAGGGCTACACTGTGTCAAAAAAAGTACAACAGTCCCCCCCTTATCCATGGACTGGCCCCTACTCAACCAGTAGATACCATACCTGAAACGGCAGATAGTACTGAACCCTTACAAATACTATATAGTTTTTTCCTATACATATATACCTTTAAATTATAAAGTTTAATTTACAAATTAGGAATGGTGTGAGATTAACAATAACTAATAGTAAAACAGAACAACTGTGACAGAATATTGAAATAAAAGTTATGTGAATGTGGTCTCTCTCCCTTCCTCTCTCAAAATATATTATACTTACCATGTAACATTATAAAATGCCTACATGAGATGAAGTGAAGTGAATGATGTAGGAATTGTGATGTAGTTGTTAGGCTACTACTGACCTTCTGACAATACATCAGAAGGAGGACCATCTGTTTCCAGAGCACAGTTGACTGGGTAACTGAAACCATGGAAAGTAAAATCACAGACACGGGGGTAATATCGTACCTGGTTCTTGACTAGAGATGAAAATTTATAATCACTCAAAGAATACCTTTTTTAAGTAAACCTATAAACTTTTCAATAATTTAGAATGATTAGAGACTTATCCTATGTTTTGTTCATTTATTAAAATGCCTGAAGAGATCAAAAACTACACAAACCTAGAAAGTTTAAAATGCAATACATAATGGAATAGTTAACTAAATTAAGGTCATTCCGATAAAAGAACACACTAGGAGGCCTTTAAAAAGAAAGTAGAGGGATGCCTGGGTGGCTCAGTGGTTAAGGGTCTGCCTTCTGGCTCAAGATATGATCCTGGAGTCCTGGGATCAAGTACCGCATCGGGCTCCCTGCGGGGAGCCTGCTTCTCCCTCTGCCTGTGTCTCTGCCCCTCTCTCTGTGTGTCTCATGAATAAATAAAATCTTTAAAAAAATAAAAAGAAAAAAAATAGAAAGAAGGTAGATCTGTATTACTGAAAAGTAGAGATGTCCAAAATATACGGGGGGGGGGGGGGGGGGGGTAGAGGAGAAAGCAGCAGGTGTATATATATATATATATATATATATATATATATATACACATACATATACGTATATATATACCTGCTTCCCTCATTTATCATTATACATAAAAAAAATAATAAGTGTATATAATTAGTATACATGTACCAATTTTTTTTTTTCAAATAAAAACATGAAATTGTTAAAAGTGGCTACCTTGGAGCTATAGAACCAGGAATTAAGAGAACTTTTACTTTATACTATACTATTTCCACTTTGTACTACAAGTATTACTTTGATCTTTGTCTTAGTTTATCTTAACTTGGACATCATAAGCAGAAGTCCAATGCTTTTCTATTACCAATTATACTGAGAGGTTATAATTTCTGCACAATAAAAAAAGGACTTACACTGGGCACTGCACTGCTCCAGGATTGTCAATAGAGACAGTCAAAATTCCTCCATTTGTGGTGGAAGTTCGCCATCTAGTTTCAAAAAACCAAAAACTTCACTAGAAATGGAAGTTCATAAATCATCTAGTGTATTCCACATAAAAACATACATTTTAAAGTAGCCATTACTTTCTCTTGCTTTAAAAAAAATACTAAGCTCCACAACAATATAATTAATTAGCATCTTGGGTATAGGAACTAGACACTTGAATTTATTAAGTATTTTTCAGTGTAACACATGTAAATTAAATAATACAGAAAGGCTTCTAATGAAAACTAACAGTCACCACTATTCTCCCCCACCTTCCTGCTCCCCAATGGCACCACTTTTAACCTTTCCTGCTTTTACTGCTTGCTAGTTCACTATATAAGACATGTATGTAATATTTTACTATGATGTTTTAGTTCATCACACTATCCTCTAGTTTCCCTCCCACCTCTAAACATTTTGATAGCTATTTCACTATTTTACTTCCACTATAACTTTAATTATACTTAAATCTTTTAGTCTTTTAAATCTTTCTTTCAATCTTTGACATAATCCCCCTATCCTGACTTTGTATGAAAAGAGAATACTTCTAATTCCTTCCTTTCACCTCTTCTTTCACTTTGTACTTCTCACTTTTTATCAGCTTTTATATTCACATTACTCAAAATCTGACATTTTCACCATATTTGTTAACCAAATTAAGTAGTATGTGCTTTCCCCCCCATAGGTTGATTCTCAAAAGTTCAAGACAAAGAGCATTTATATTATCACAATTGTATAAACACTGTTCATTGCAAAAGCAGATAGCTTATGATTATTTCTTTCCTTACGACTTCCAATGTCATGACACTCATGCAAAAGAATACTGTCAATGTCAAGTTCAAAATAGTTTCTTAAACTCTGTTCAATTATAGCTGGGATCATATCTGTACCAATACCATGTTTTATACATTTTGTTTTCCAAAAAGTTGCCATATTTTAAATAATTTAATCTCAAAACCTGATCATATTGATGGAATTACAATGTTACACCTCACATGTCAGAGGTGCAATTCTAACAAAAAATGTAGTTTTAAAAAACTTTTATGGAGTTGGGGAAAAAAGAATATGTGAAAAAGAAAAACATCCTATTGTTATTAAGGATTTACAAGTTTTCTAAAAGTTCTATTGTGTTTTCTTCTATTTATTCCCTGAATAGGTTGACTTATATAAAAGCAGTTATAGAAATAAAGATTTCATTAAAATGGAAAAGGCCATTAATTTTTTTTTTTAAATAGAGTGATGTATTTGTTGCTAAAATTTCTAACACAATGACATGTGAAAATGCAAAGGGTTTTTGGGGAAAAAAACAAAATGAATTTATTTCAGGCTCAAGGGTTAATATACTTTGGGTCTCATTAATTCCTTCTGGACCAGAGTACGTATTAATGTGGGTTGCTAGTATTCTGGGAATTTTTTTTTTTTTAAATTCTGGGAATTTTGAAATGACATCTTGAAAAACAAATTGAGACTTACTGACGAGTTCTCTTTGCTACTACATCATCTAGCAGTTGTTCTGTGTTCAACTGGGCCTGAACCTGAAGGGGAAAAAAAAAAGGCAGTAGATCCCACAGAAAGCAGAAGATTTGAATCCAAAAAGCGATCCTGGCTCTGTAACTTTATAACCCAGTGTGGTGTGTGTGTATGAATGCAAGAGAGGCATATGTCTATTCTGGTTAATACCTCTTTGTTGGGGTTCCTATATCAGAAAAAGTAGTAAAACAAATTTATTCATAAGTAATATGTTAAACTCATAAGATGTTGCTATTAATGGCAACAAGAGAGAATAGAAAAAATAAATAACATAAAGAACTAATCTAATGTCATAGTCTCCATATCACAAATCTAACCCCTACCTCAACCATGGGCCATGCCTATGATTGAGGATTACTACTAAAGGTAGATGTTCAAGATAAAAGTAAACCACCAACAAGGGTTTTTTTTATACCTTTAGGCCTCTTCTGAAAAGAAAAGTTGCCTGACGAGTATCTTTCTGATGACTTAATTTATTTCCACTCCTGGTAAAATTGGCTGGAATGTTATTTCTGCAACAAAAACACACATATCATGAATAGTCTCAGCCATTTAACAACTTTCAAACATTATTAGAAAATATAAGCAAAAATAGTTAATTTATAGGCTGGACATTTAAGATACACTAAATAAAGACTCTGAATTATTTTCTTATTTACACAAAGCTATTGAGATTCTACTTATAAATATCTTTCTGTAGCATACTACATAACAACCTAATTAATGCTGAACTAATTTATTGTCCAAATATTCAACTCTCTAATATTCCAACAAGATCTTTTCTGAAGATAATAAAAATAACATTTTTAATGCTATTTTCTAAATTTGATGAAAAACATACATATATAGATTTATTTACAGGTTTAGGATAAAGAAAATCAAACAGGCATATCATAGCCAAACTGCTGAATAATATCGATGGTTTTCTCTTCCATCCTCACTCTGAAACCATATATATTTATAGGAGCCCCACATATAGATTGGACATAGAGATTACTTTAAAAAATTCACCTTAGGGACACCTGAGTGGCTCAGCAGTTGAGTGCCTCCCTTCAGCCCAGGGTGTGATTCTGCCGTCCCAAGATCGAGTCCCACACTCAGTTCCCTGCATGGAGCCTGCTTCTCTCTCTGCCTGTGTCTCTGCCCCTCTCTCTGTGTCTCTCATGAATAAATAAAAATCTTTAAAAAAAATTAAGCTTAATTCTTTATAGTTTGCTTTTTCCACAAATATACTGTTCTATTAAATCACTGAGACTGAATAACAATTTTAGCTTTCAGAATTCCCAATTTTGAATAATTCCTGCAGAGGTTGCTTTACCTAAATAATCACCTTTTGTAATTTTATTCTGTATGTAAACAGATAAAGAAGCAAACTGATGATTTTTTTAAAGTTTATCATTTGTTAAATTCATCAGTAATACTGGGTTTAAGGAATAAGAAAGCCAAAAAACAAAAAAAAGAAGAAAGCCATTACTGAATACTTCCATGTTCGATGATCATATAGACATCCCAGATATCTGTCTTGAAAATAACCAATACAAATACATTCATTTGATCACTTAGTGCAAGAAGTGTATCTTTATTTATCCAGGATAGCACAGCATTATCATATTTGGTGACTTACTTTCTATTTAACTGGTTAGGTCTCTTGAGAACTGCGACTGCTTTTCTCTGTACTTCGTTTTGTCTCAGAAGGTTGGCCTTCCTTTTTAATGCTGGAAAATATCGTTCTATATTCTTTCAGAAGACAAAAAATATCCTTCTGTTATTAATCAGATTGCTTTTTGTTATATCCCCTACTACAGTACACATTTTTGAAACAGAATGGACAGAGACTTCTTAGATAGTGCATGTTGGAGAAACAGAGAAGCTAAAATGACCTAAGTGTTTCCAGAAAAGACAGCAACCACATCATACTTAAAATATTTCCAACAAAAGGAGAATTCAAATAGAAAACTGAATTTTTCTATTTTGGATTGTTCAGTTTGAGGTGCTCTAAGGAATGCACAGATTATGGGGAAAGATGGCCCTGGAACTCGAACTCAAAAGAAGAATCAGGAAACCAGAAATGTAAATTAGGGGATCATTTCCCTAATTACTTATATACACGATTTTTGATTGCTAAATGAAGGAATAAGAGGGCCAAGCTCCAAAACAAATGTGTGAGAAAAAGGAGGTTATGATAGCAAAGAAGCCTGAGTAATGTTATAGAGAAAAAAGGATTCAAGAAAATAAGCATATGAAATGTCTCCTCCTCCTCCCTCCAGCAATTAAAGCCTAATTCAGATTTCCAAATTTTCCATGAAGCTTTTTCAAAAGTTCTTGGCAATATAAACCATATCTTAAACTTAATGTAGATTATTTTGTATTTTTTTAAGCATGTGAGAAGAATTTCATAAACATCAATTGACTAAAATATATAAAAATTTTAAGTCTTCATTTTCATGAACATTTGGAAAAGAAGTAAATGTAAAAACAGGGACAAAGGACATCAAGAATACAAGGGTGGGATGCCTGGGTGGCTCAGTGGTTGAGTATCTGCCTTAGGCTCAGGGCGTGATCCTGGGGTCCTGGGATCAAGTCCTGCATCAGGCTCCCTGTAAGAAAGCCTGCCTTCTCCCTCTGCCTATGTTTCTGCCTTGCTCTCTGTCTCTCTCATGAATAAATAAATAAAATCTTAAAAAAACGAGTATAGGGGAAATGCCATGAAATTAGACTAAACCCCATTCCAAGCTTTGTGTTTTGTCTTTAATAGTAACACCAAATATTATCATATAGGTAAATGTAAGTTCTCTCTATATTGCTGTCAATGTTTTTTTTCCTTCAAAGTACTTCCACGTAACTATACTATTATTTGTGTGATTATTTGATGTTTATCTCAGTTTTCCATGAGTGATTTTCTTTTCTTTTCCTTTTTTAAGATTTTATTTATTTATTCATGAGAATACACAGAGAGGAGAGAGAGAGAGAGAGGCAGAGACACAAGCAGAGGGAGAAGCAGGCTCCATGCAGGGAGCCCAACGTGGGACTTGATCCCTTGTCTCCAGGATCAGGCCCTGGGCTGAAGGTGGCGCTAAACCGCTGAGCCACCGGGGCAGCCCCCATGAGGGATTTTCAACTGAGTTACTGTAGAATTCCTTGCATCTAGCACATAGTGGGTACCCAATCACGTTAGTTAAATGATGAAAACATAGACTAGAATAATAATCCGCTAATACATGCTGAACGCATTCCATGGATCTAAGGTTTGTAAATATGTATCAATGTGTTTTTAAAAGTATAAAGATAAGTTTTTCTTTTACAATAATATAAAAAAATATATAAAAAATTGTTAAGTGGAAAAACCTAAGGTATTTAATTTTTATGTTAATGTTACTAAGACATTATTTAATATATACATTTTTATATGTTAAATATGTTAAATTTAAATTATATTAAACACTAATTTAATATATACATTAAATTTACAATTTGATGAATTTGAGTAATTACATATGATCATGTAAACACATTATAATCAAGATATAGAAAAAGTGCCCTCACACTAAAACATTTCCCTGTACCCCTTTGGAGTTCATTCCCTTCCCTGACCCGACTCCCATCCCAGGCAATGACTATCTGTCACTACAGTTTAGTGTTTTCTACAATTTCAAATAAATGGAATCACACAAGACACAGTGTTGTGTTTTCCTTTTGCTTAGCATGATGTGTTGAGGTGCATCCATGCTGTCTTACAGATTAATTTATTCCTTTACTGCTCTATAGAATTCCATAGTATGAAGACATTTATATTATTAAAATCAGAAAAACAATTAAAACTACCCATTAGTGGAAAATAACTGCTATACATACATATATATATATATATATATATATATATATATATATACACACACACAGCAGCAACAACACAATTTTTTTAATTCACAGAAGTATTATAAATAGTTTAGTATTACCAAAGTTAAGTTAAAAGTTCTATGGGCCTGCTTCTCTCTCTGCCTAAGTCTCTGCTTCTCTCTGTGTGTCTCTCATGAATAAATAAATAAAATATTAAAAAAAAAAAAAAAAAACCGGGCAGCCCGGCTGGCCATGGTTGGGCACTGCCTTCAACCCAGGGCGTGATCCTGGAGACCCGGGATCCAGTCCCACGTAGGGCTCCCTGCATGGAGCCTGCTTCTCCCTCTGCCTGTGTCTCTGCCCCTCTCTCTGTGTCTCTCATGAATAATTAAAATATTAAAAAAAAACCCCACCTAAACACAACTTTTACTTGACAGATATTTAAAACTGACTCTCAACAATAACAACCAAAAATTCATTCCTGAAGTCAACCATTCCCGTTAGTACAGCCACTTACTCTCAGTAAATACTAGTTATATATACGAGTGTGCTATCTTTCCCATTCATTCACTTTACAGGTAAAAAAAACAAAACAAAAAAATGTGTATTTTTATTGAAATAAAATCTCACTAATTCACATCAACTATGGAAAGTGAGAGAAAAAGTAACAACATCTAATCATGGTCAGAATTTTTTTTTTAAGATGTAAAATTTTTAAGTACATGTAACAATCCAAGGCCAATTAAGTTATTCCAATAACTTGTTTAATGAATACAAAAAGATAATGAGTTATTTATATGTAAATAGGTTTCTAATTTGCTGGAAAATAATCTGCTTCACAAGTACTATATTTTGTCCAAATCAGATTATTAATATGTATTCAGGCTGAGGAAAAGATTTTAAGAAACAGCACTTTTCAAACCTTACCTTTGCCAAAATCATTCAACTTGAATAAATGGATCTTACTATTCAGTACATTCTTAGCATTTTAATTAATATTTTTAATTTTCACTGTTTTCAAACAACTCAAAAGACTAACACATGTGGTAATTTAAAAATTTTACTACTCTGCCTCTATCATAAATAATAAATCTTTAAAAATAAAATAAAATCTTTGGGCAGCCCCGGTGGCGCAGTGGTTTGGCGCAGCCTGCAGCCTGGGGTGTGATCCTGGAGACCCGGGATCAAGTCCCACATCAGGCTCCCTGCACGGAGCCTGCTTCTCCCTCTGTCTGTGTCTCTGCCTCTCTCTCTGTGTGTGTGTCTATGAATAAATAAATAAAATCTTTAAAAAATATATATTTTTTACTAGATCGGGGGCACCCCGAGTGGCTCACCAGTTTAACGCCACCTTCAGCGCAGGGCCTGATCCTGGAGACCTGGGATCAAGTCAAATGTCAGGCGCCTTGCATGGAACCTGCTTCTCCCTGTACCTGTGTCTCTGCCTCTCTCTCTCTCTCTCTGTGTCTCTCATGAATAAATAAAATCTTAAAAATAAAAGAACTGAAAAGTTATAGAACCTAAGATAGTTGTGACTCTTAACCAAAATATGTATATTAAAAATAATTTAAGGAGGGACGCCTGGGTGGCTCAGCAGTTGAGTGCCTATATACATTCATCACATCAACATTATTTATAATATACAAAAAGTGAAAATAACTGAAATGTCCAGCAACTGGTAAATGAATAAACAAAATATGGTGTACCTATATAATGCAATATTAAACAATGATTAAAAACAGAATCAAGTACCGATCCATACTACATGATGAACCTGAAAAACACCATAACTAAACACCAGACCACATATTATCTATGATTCCATTTATAAGGAATGTGTAAAAAAGGCAAATTTATAGAAAATCTACAGAAAGTACATGGGTGGGTTGCCTAAGGTATATGATGAGGTATGATTTATGAATGAATGAGACTACAACTCTAAATACAACTCTAATTTTCTTCATTTTTTTTAAAAGATTTTTATTTATTTACTCATGAGAGAGAGAGAGAGAGAGGCAGAGACACAGGCAGAGGGAGAAGCAGGCTCCATGCAGGGAGTCTGATGCGGGACTCGATCCTAAGTCTCCAGGATCATGCCCTGGCCCAAAGGCAGGCGCTCAACTGCTGAGCCACCCAGGCATCCCACAACTCTAATTTTCTAATTAAATAATACAACTCTAAATTTTCTAAAATTCGCTGAATTGTACAGCGAATTCTGTACTATAGATGAATTCTGTACTATATGATGAATTCTGTACTATAAAATTATACCTCAAAAACCTATTAGAAATTGTATATACAAAAACACACACAGGTAAAGGAAATCAGGAACCTATAAAAAAATTTTACACAAATTTTATATAAGAATGTGGAAATTTAGGTATTCTTCATGAAAGACATGATTTTTATTTTTTATATAAGATGTAAAGCACATTAAAAAAAAAATCAAAACGTTCAAATAAAATTCTCTCCCAATGAAAATATCCTACTCATTCATGGAAATATTAGTACAAGTAAAGGAAAAGCGTATCTGATGCAGGGTTAAACCATCATCCTACCTTATCACTAAGAGGTGGTCGATTCATAGGACTAATTCCTTTTCGAATTCCAGTTGCTTTCCTAGCTGCAAGGCCAGTGATAACTCCATAAGGACGTCTCTTTCCAGGCATTACCCTTCCTCTACGGCTCAGACTATTCTTGCCAAAACCTGTAGAAGGTTTAAAAAAAAAAAAAATCAATCTAAAAATGCAACTGAAAGGCACACAGGTATTCTATTTCTTAAGCAGGGTGGAAAGTATGAGTGGTTTATTTTTCATTTATTTATATAATCTTTTTTATCATATAATATTGCATTATTTACATGTATTTCTTTTGAAGTTATGTATGTAATTTTTAAATTTTATCTTTTAAAGATTTTATTTATTTCTTTATGAGACACACAAAGAGAGGCAGAGACACAGGCAGAGGGAGAAGCAGGCTCCCCCTGTGGGGAGCCCAATGTGGGAACTGATCCTAGGACCCCAGGATCACAACCTGAGTGGAAGGCAGATGCTCAACCATTGAGCCACTCAAGCACCTCTAATATTTCATTTTTAAAGAGACAATAAACTGCACCAGCAAGGGTTCTGTTCCTATAATGGACTGCAAAGGACTACAAGATTCTCATGTTTCCCCTGTGGCTATCCTCTCTTGCATTACTTTCTCATTGAAGAAATTTTCCTGTACAATGTGGTATCCACTAATAACATGCAGTTACTCAATACTTGAAATATGACTAGAGTGAACTAAGATGTAATAAAAAAGTACAATATTTCATTAATAACTTTATTAATTATATACAGCATTGTTTTGGATATATTGGGTCAAATAAAATATATTATTCATATGTGGCTCACATTTCTATTGAATGACAATGACCTTGAGTGGGTTACTATCTCAAGTCCCATTTACTTAGTATGTTGCAATTTGGTTTATTTTCATTTCTACTGTATTTAAACTGTTGTCATTAAAGACCCCTTGAACTCTAATGAATGTATTTTAATCTCTGTGGCACATGAAATAACCTGACTTTTGCCTTTTCACTGTGTGTCTTAATCTATTTAAATATTTTGTTTTTATTTTTTTTTATAGATTTTATTTATTTATTTGACAGAGAGAGAGTCTGTGCATACACAAGCAGGGGGAGCAGCAGGCAGAGGGAGAGGGAGAAGCAAGCTTCCCCCTGCGCAGGGAGCCAGACATGGAGTTCTATCCCAGGACTCTGGGATCATGACCTGAGCTGAAGGCAGACGCTAACAAGACTGAGCCACCCAGGCGCCCGTATTTTTAAAATATTTTCTAATCATGAAAAAACAAACATGTTCACTGCAGAAATCTTAGAAATAGTGCTCGCTTCGGCAGCACATATACTAAAATTGGAACGATACAGAGAAGATTAGCATGGCCCCTGCGCAAGGATGACACGCAAATTCGTGAAGCGTTCCATATTAAAAAAAAAAAAAAAAAAAAATCTTAGAAATATATGAAGTCCAAATGAAAAAAGTCACCCATTATCCCATCATCTTGGGATAATCACTAACATTCTATCTCTTGCAGGTCTTTTCTTTTACTCCTACACATTTTAAAAGGATATATTTTTAGTTTGAACTATTTTTAAGCAATTCAAAAGACTATCACAGAGGTAATTCACAATTTTGTAGTACCAAGTGCCTAGAAGGTACACTGAATCAATCACCCTGGCAACCATATTTCATAATCTTTTTTTTTCTTTTTTAAGATTTTATTTATTCGGGGATCCCTGGGTGGCGCAGCAGTTTAGCGCCTGCCTTTGGCCCAGGGCGCGATCCTGGAGACCCGGGATCGAATCCCACGTCGGGCTCCCAGTGCATGGAGCCTGCTTCTCCCTCTGCCTGGGTCTCTGCCTCTCTCTCTCTCTGTGTGACTATCATAAATAAATTAAAAAAAAAGAAATTAAAAAAAATTTTTATTTATTCATGGGAGACAGAGACAGAGAGAGAGAGGCAGAGACCCAGGCAGAGGGAGAAGCAGGCTCCATGCAGGGAGCCCGATGTGGGACTTGATCTCGGGTCTCCAAGATCATACCCTGTGCCAAAGGCGGCACTAAACAGCTGAGCAACCCGGGCTGCCCCCGTTTCATAATCTATGTTCTATTCTGTAGTGTGCATTAATGCTGTATTGTATTATCCCATGTCTTTAATATTCTTTCATTGTATTATAACTTTTTTTCATTCTATTATTTTTTTTTCAAGTAGGCTCCATGCCCAACGAGGGGCTTGAACTCACAACCCTGAGATCAAGAGTCACATGCTCTATCCACTGAGCCAGCCAGGTGCCACCACCCATTGTATTATTTTTTATTTTTTTATTTTTTTAAATTTATTTATTTATTTATTTATTCATGAGAGACACAGGCAGAGGGAGAAGCAGGCTCCATGCAGGGAGCCTGACATGGGACTCGATCCCAGGTCTCCAGGATCAGGCCCTGGGCCGAAGGCAGGCACTAAACCACTGAGCCACCCGGGCTGCCCCCATTGTATTATTTTTTAATGTGCCATACTTGATCCAACCAATCTCAAAATGATCATCTTCACTTACTTCTAATGTTAAACTATTATAAGTAACATTTTGTGTGCGTGTGTGTTAAACTTTTATTTAATTCATTAATAAGAGCATAGCTGGGAAACCAATCTAGTTTCAAAGGAATTTCAAAAAGCTGGATTTTATATTCAGTAGCAGAAAAAAACCAAAGTTTAAATTATAGCTGTTTTAGACATAAAACTGGTAAATGTCTTACAGGGGGAATTTTCAGGGTTACCTTTTCTACTGGACAATTAAAAACTACCAAGTATATATAAATTTACTTCTGATTTTACAGAGTTGCAAAGTATTTGTAAAATGCACTAAAAATATAAGAGGGGATCCCTGGGGGGCTCAGCGGTTTAGCGCCTGCCTTTGGCCCAGAGCATGATCCTGGAGATCCGGGATCGAGTCCCATATCAGACTCCCTGCAAGGAGCCTGCTTCTCCCTCTGCCTGTGTCTCTCTCTGCCTCTCTCTCTGTGTCTCTCATAAATAAATTAAAAAAAAAAAATCTTTAAAATAAGGATCTCTGGGTGGCTCAGCGGTTGAGCGTCTGCCTTCAGCCCAGGGCGTGATTCTAGAGTCCCAGGATCGAGTCCCACGTCGGGCTCCCTGCGTGGAGCCTGCTTCTCTCTCTGCCTGTGTCTCTGCCTCTCTCTCTGTCTCTCATGAATAAGTAAAATCTTAAAAAAAAAAACTTTTATATATATATATATGAACATATGTTTAACCAAGAGTAAATAGCAAGTCAAATTTACATTTCTCTAGATCTCTAGAGCTATTTTCACTTCCATGATTATTCCTTCAAGATACAAATTTCCAGAAATTGAAATGCTATACTATAAAAAATCTCCTCTAGAATGACCATACTTATTCATATCCCCAGGAACAAAAGGGTGCCACTGTGCCTCTATCACTGACAATGCTGAATATTCTTTTTAATCTTTATCACTTAGATTTTTGGAAAAAAAAATGTATTCGATAGTTTACTAATGAGAATGGACATTTTCCATGTGTTTTTGGCTATTGCTATTTTTCCATTCATGAACTGTCATGTTCATAAGTAGGTTTCCTGAGGTCAAGTTTTAATATCCTTCGATGCTTTGAAAGAATATTAAATTTATAATTAATTTTTCAAGAACTGACAACTTTACAATATTCGTGAACACAGTATATCTTTCCACCTATTCGAGGCTTGTCACTAAACTGACTCAGGAAAGCTTTAAACTTTTCCTCACGTAAGTCTTACACATTTCTTGTTAAGTTTATTACTACGTATTTTTAGATTTAGTTGTCACAAAAAAGGAATCACAAAAAAGATTCCTTTTCAATAATTATTTTCATATGGTCATTCCTGGGATTATCAAAAGCTATTGAGATTTTTAGTTAATACCTTTTTAAAAAAAAAAAAAAAAAGGTTTTATTTACTCATGAGAGACACAGGGAGCCTGACGTGGGACTCGATCCCGGGTCTCCAGGATCAGGCCCTGGGCTGAAGGCGGCGCTAAACTGCTGAGCCATCCGGGCTGCCCTGATTGATACCTTTTAATCAGCCATCTCACTAAACTTACTTTTTACTCCAGAATGCTTTTGTGTAATGTACCTATTTTGAGAACAGAGCCCAACAAGACAGGAAAACTTGTTATAATGGTTGAACCATTTACTAATTTACTGCCTTTCAGTTCCCAATTCACTCTTTACTGCCCTGTTTGTTACAGGAACATTTCTCTTACTAGCTGGCACAATGTTAAGCTTTCTAAGTAGAGGGCACTGGAAAGACCCCGAGAAAGGATTTTCACTTTCAGGTTCCAGTATACACCTCAAGATTTATTCTGGGGCACAGAACACCTACTGGTACTCATTATCCCTCCCCTGCAAGCTGAGACTGGTAAAGCAAGAGAAGCATCAAGGGCACAAAATCTGAGTGTGAGTGATCCCTTAAATCTGGGCCCTAGGCATCTGTCCAGACGTAGTCTTAGGCGTCACTTATCATCCATTGAATCTAACTTGCATCACCCCTATAGATAGCTTCCTACTGAGTTCCATCAGAATGGCAAATCCATGTCATAGGGAGTCCTTCCAGGTTTGTTCCTTTCTTGGGTACTCTGCCTCAGTCCTACAGTACTGATTACTTTTATAATCTGGGGAAAAAGCAATAGATACAACTTTTTAAATTGTGAAAATTATTGGGTTTTTTAAAGTTTTATTTACTTAAGTAATCTCTACATCCAATGTGGGGCTCAAACTCATGACATCTCAAGATCAAGAGCCATATACTCTTCTGAATGAGCCAGCCAGGTGCCCCCAGAAACCAAATAAAGATTAGGGGAACCTGTATATTTAAACTAAATCTGGGATCCCTGGGTGGCGCAGTGGTTTGGCGCCTGCCTTTGGCCCAGGGCATGATCCTGGAGACCCGGGATCGAGTCCCACGTCGGGCTCCCAGTGCATGGAGCCTGCTTCTCCCTCTGCCTATGTCTCTGCCTCTCTGTGTGTGTGTGTGTGACTATCATAAATAAATAAAAATTAAAAAAAAAAAAATCCTTTAAACTAAATCTACAACTACTTGCTATTTTTATTTGTATTGAATATGAAATAGATACCACTATCTCTGTTAACATACTTTGCTAAGTATTTTAAATGAGAATTTGATGGGGTTGATGCTAACATCTTAGCAGGTGAGCAAAGTGAGGTTAAGAACAATAACTACCCAAATGTCAGTTAGAAAATAGCAGAGCCATCAATCTAAGTGCAAGTTTGTGTGGTTCCAAAAATGGGAACACTTTACAAGCTGTAATATAAAAATTAAGTAAAAGGTAAAAAACGTAATCCAGGATACACTTCCAAAGAGAAAAAAAATATTACAGAAAAAGTGGGCTTTCAGCTAGGCATTGTAAAACAGACAAAATCTGATTAGGGAGATAGACATAAACTTACAAGTATAAAGACATGGGTAACCACAGCATATTGAGGCACAGTCTAGGGAAAAGAATAAATAGTAAATGGATGTGGTAGCCTCAAATCAGAAGACTTTATATAGGAATAAAGAATACAGTTGACAAGGAACGAGGAGTTACAGAATTCATGATCAGTTACTTCAGTCTAGAAGCAGTATCTTAGACTGAATGGAAGAGGGAGAAAAAAGGCAGTGAGGCCATTTCAGATGCTACTTTGGTACTCAAACATGGCATGATAAAGGATAGGGAGTGGAACAAAGAAATTTGAAAGTATTCCAAATGAATGAATAAATTAGCAAAGAGAAAGATTAGAGAGAGGAGGAATAAAAATAAATAGAAAGAAAGAAAGAAAGAAAGAAAGAAAGAAAGAAAGAAAGAAAGAAAGAAAGAAAGAAAGAAAGAGAGAGAGAAAGAGAGAGGAGGAATCATTATACCAAAGTTTTAAGCTTGGATGAGAAAGACTCATGAGAGAAGTCTCATTAACAAAAATAAAACTGATTAAAAGAATAAAAAAAAAGCATAAGACAAAATTCTATTCCTAAGTGTCTACTGACTGCTAGGTCATTGTTCCCATACTCATTATCCTTTCCACTTTTATTTCTATAAGTGGCTTCTCTACTTTCTAGAAAGCTTACATCATCCGTTCCCCCTCCCTCCCTTTGTACCTTTGAACAAACTTTACCAGCTGTACCTCAATTTTAGCAATGCTTCTATTTTTCACCCTTTCACTGTCACATTTCGTAAGGAAAGAACTATACATACTATTCCAATTCTCTCTATTCTGGTCTTCTATAAGTGCCTTATATTCTAAAAAGCATTATAAAGGCGTACTAAAGACATCACCTAATGCATTAAGTTCTTAGCTTTTAAAAAATTATTTAGGGCAGTCCTGTTGGCGCAGCGGTTTGGTGCTGCCTGCAGCCTGGGGTGTGATCCTGGAGACCCGGGATCGAGTCCCACATCGGGCTCCCTGCATGGAGCCTGCTTCTCCCTCTGTCTCTGTCTCTGCCCCTCTCTCTGTGTTTATGAGTAAATAAATAAAATCTTTTAAAAAATTATTTAAGGGATCCCTGGGTGGCGCAGCGGTTTGGTGCCTGCCTTTGGCCCAGGGCGTGATCCTGGAGACCCGGGATCGAATCCCACATCGGGCTCCCAGTGCATGGAGCCTGCTTCTCCCTCTGCCTGTGTCTTTGCCTCTCTCTCTCTCTCTCTATCATAAGTAAATTTAAAAAAAAAATTATTTAAATTCTATTTGCCAACATATAGTATAACACCCAGTCCTCATCTTGTGCTTTTTTTTTTTAAGTAAGCTCTATATCCAATGTGAAGCTTCTGCTTATAACTCTTACATCAAGAGTTGCATGCTCTATGGACTCAGCCAACCAGATGCCTCATCTTTTATTAGTTTTCATCCATTTCAGCCCCTCTAGAAAGTTCTCTTGTCTTTCCAGAGTATCTTCATTCTCATTACTTCAACTACTACCTCTATGAAAAAACTTTCACATTTTCAGCTGTACTAGAGCAGTAGTTTAACCCTAGCCATGTATCAGAACCACATATGGAGCTTAAAAAAATCCCTAGGCCTAATTTCTGCAAATTCTGCTTCAGTAGAAAAAGAGTGCAGCCAGAACATCAGTCTAGCTTTATAAAAGCTCCACAGGTGTGACCGAGGTTGACAACAGTTAAGACTAAAGATGAGAATTTTCATCTTAGTTTGAAATCTTAGCCCAATCTCTTTGTGAATTTCATATACTTATTGACTTGCCTCAGTAATTTTGGGAGTCTGATCACTTACACAACGATTTGAGGGGTTTTGGGAAAATGCTGAATCACAAAGTGAATGCAATCAGATCACTGGCTCCTTTCCAAAGTAATATTACAAATATTCCCATCTTTTTTTTTTTTGGAGATTTTATTTATTTATTCATGAGAGACACACACAGAGAGAGGCAGAGACACAGGCAGAGAGAGAAGCAGGCTCCATGCAGAGAGCCTGACGTGGGACTCGATCCCCCATCTCTGGGATCACACCCTGGGCTGAAGGTGGCGCTAAACCACTGAGCCACCAGGGCTGCCCTCTTTTCTATCTTTAAAAAAAACATCATTCTCCAACATTTTGGCCTCAGGACCTCTTTATATTCCTAATTATTGAGAACTCCAGGATTTTTGTTTCTGTAGGTTTGTTTATGGATATTATCATACTAGAAATGAAGAACAAAACATTTAAAAACGATTTCATTAAAACAACAACAACAATAATAAACCCACAACAGGGCAAATAACATATTTTTAATAAAAAATAACAATTATTTTCCCTTAAAAAGCCCAAAAATATTTAAAAGGAAGAACAACACTGTTCTGTATTTTGCAAATCTCTTTGGTATCTGCTTTAATAGAAGACAGCTAAATTCTCGTATCTGTTACCACAATTTAATTACCACACATCAGGTAGATTCTAGAAAACTTCCACTGTACGTTTGTGAGAGGCTAATAGTGAAAATATAGGTAATGTCTTAGTATTATTATAAAAGTAATTTTTTAAAGATTTTATTTATTTATTCATAGAGAAACACACACAGAGAGAGAGAGAGAGAGAGGCAGAGACACAGGCAGAGGGAGAAGCAGACTCCATGCAGGGAGCCGGATGTGGGACTCGATCCCGGGTCTCCAGGATCACACCCCGGACTGCAAGCAGCGCTAAACCGCTGTGCCACCGGGGCTGCCCTATAAAAGGGACTTGAGTGTTGGGGATTCCCCAAGACCCCCAGACAACACTTCAAGAAATGATGCTGTATACTATTCTACCACTTAAGAATATTTAGATTGTTTATATATTTAATGAGTGACTAAATCATATTTTGGGCAGAGAATTAGCAAGACTTTATTCACTTAATTGTTCAGCCATCAAAAATATTTGATTAGGGGGCACCTGGCTAGCTCAATCAGTAGAAGATGCCACTCTTGATCTCAAGCCTCAAAGTGGTGCAAAGATTACTTAAAAAGATAAAATCTTAAAAATAAATAAAAACAATTTATTGAGAGTCTGCCAAGAACACTCTATCTTACGTGTTCTCTTACCTCAAACTAACATTCTCACTGACATTACAATGTGGAAATCTGAACTTCTAGCCAATCAGAATTTGAGACAATCTTCTATTTCTCTGAACATTCAGTGACAGAAGCAGATGTTCTATTTTAGGCTCTGTCACATGTAACTGGAGAACAAGCACAAGTTCAATCTTATAAGATCCTAAGCTGCCCCTAGGTATCATTTATCTTAAAGCTCAGATGATAAACCCCATAAAAAGAAAGTTTTTCTGGTCCTTCATGGACCAGATCCTATTTCACCTTATCCATTAAACCACTGATTTTCTTAGCACAAAATCTATCTAAAGTCCTTTGGTACTACTGGAATTTCTTTCATGACATTTCTCAACTCCATGTTGTCTGTCTTATCTCTGCTACTAGAAATTCCTTGAAGTAAAAGATCACATCTCTAAAAACCCTAAGAACCTAGTCAGTTCAGGGCATTTATCATGTATTTAACATAGAACTAGCATAAACAAATACATTTCTGGCTCCTGTGAACTCTGAAATTAAAGCAAATGTTTAAAATGTGGTATGCTGAATAACATCTATAGGAATTTTTAAATATAAATCATTGGAATTAAATATTCATTTGCTATAGGTAAATATCTGTCACAAAATTTACTTGCTTGGGTTCCACTGTTTAAGGTATTATTAGAAGGGGTGCATGGGTGACTTGGTTGAGTGTACAATTCTTGGTTTCAGCTCAGGTCGTGATCTCATGGGTTGTGGAGTTGAGCCCTGGGTGAAATCCCTGGTGAGGCTTCCAGTCTGTGCTTAGCAGGGAGTTGGCCTGGGATTCTTCCCGCTGTCCCTCCCCCTACTCCCACATGCACACTCTTTCTAAAACAAATAGATAAATCTTTTAAAAAAATAGAAATGAAAATTATTAGAGAAGAATAAAATTCTTTGTAGAGTCTAACCTCAGTTACAGATATGTTTAGAGAGTATGAAGGCATATTAACTATTATATACATAGAACTAATTATAATCATGGAACCCACTGGTAATTATTTTTTACGTTTTTTAACATACAGGATAAAAGTCACCAAACGTTTTTTACGTGTGTAAAAAAGATCTAGTTTTTTAATTTGAACAAAGGTTCTTTTTTTTTTTATTTTTTTTAAATTTTTACTTATTTATGATAGTCACAGAGAGAGAGAGAAGCAGAGACACAGGCAGAAGGAGAAGCAGGCTCCATGCCGGGAGCCCGACGCGGGACTCGATCCCAGGACTCCAGGATCGCGCCCTGGGCCAAAGGCAGGCGCCAAACCACTGAGCCACCCAGGGATCCCCACAAAGGTTCATTCTAAAACACTGATATAACTGCTAAAAAAATTAATGAGTCATATACAATTAATAGGGTTCAGTAACCACCTTAAATCCATTTTGGAACAACATGGTTATAAATCAATCAATAAGCTTCCACAAAGTGCCAAAAAATACCTGTATATGTAGAGTTCCAAGATTATTATATCACATCTAAGGCACTCAATTCTGAGTGTTCCCTTTAGAGGATTTAACAGATCCTTAAGAGCCCTAGATGATAACACAAAGAGCCTGGAAGTATTTTCCATGCAGAATAGTCTCACATATTTAAAAAGTTCTCATATAGAAAAGAGAGTTTGCTTCCTGTAACTCTACAGAGTTAACAGGTAGGCACAATTTAATTTCAATTAAGAAAACTTTCTAGTAAATAGTTATCTCCAATAAAGGAGTTGTCTTGTAAAGTGGTATGCACTTTCATTGAATATATTTTATGCATGTGGGAGTTATGTAATTATCCACCAGACTATTAAATACCTAACTGGAAAGGAAATAAAACCTCTGCTTTGTAAAATCCCTTACAATACTGTAGCCCTAAATATAATTTATGCTATTTACATACAAAAGGAACTTTAAAAATGACTTAATGTTTTTAAATTTTTTTTTTTTTTATGATAGTCACAGAGAGAGAGAGAGAGAGAGAGAGGCAGAGACATAGGCAGAGGGAGAAGCAGGCTCCATGCACTGAGAGCCCGACGTAGGATTCGATCCCGGGTCTCCAAGATCGCGCCCTGGGCCAAAGGCAGGCGCCAAACCGCTGCGCCACCCAGGGATCCCGACTTAATGTTTTTAAAAAACAGGGTTATCACCTAATTAAAGCAACTGAAAATGCTTACCAGATTTCAAGATTAAACAAAAATCTGAGAAAATACAAATCACAAAGGGTACTAATATATTTCTTCCATATTTTAAGTATGTACTAAACATAGCATGCTATGAATCTACAAATAATAGCTCTTTCTTAAGTTTACTTGTAAAAATTACCAGAATTCTGTTGGATTCCCCATCGCACTCTCATCCTGAATTGCCGGGCACTGCTTTGCTGGAGTTTTCTATTTAGTCTCGGAAAATTCTGCTTCTTTCCTTCCTTTCTATTCAATTTGATGATATCATCTGTGATATACAAAATGTGATGATTATTAACTTACAACTTAACTCATTTTAACTTAATAACTCAATTAATTACTCAGCCTCATTTTCTAGTTGACAGATTTCTTACATCCCTAACTTCTTTGCTACTTTGAAAGCACTTTCGTAAGAGGATAATAATAAGATAAAAATTCAAATCAGCCAATATACTTTCAGCATTAAAGAAAAGTTTTATAGGAAAAGCTCAAATCAAGAGCTCAAAGCAAATCTACCAATTAATGAAGATTTCTATTTCTGTTATCCACCATATTTCTTTAATGCATATAAATAAGCAAAAGCCTATTTACAAAAATTACTCATATCTACTTTCCATAATCACAGAAGTGTCCAGTTTTTAAAGACGACCACCTTCCAATAAAACCATAGGCAGTAAAAATAATAATAATAATAATAATAAATCATTCAACTAAAAGAGTACATTTCTAAAGAAGTTCATTTCAATTCGGCAAATATTTATTGAGCATATGCTGTGTGCAATGAATGTATGTGGCAGGTTATGCTGTAATGAAAACAAACAAAAGTAGAGTATGGTCCTTATTCTCAGGTAAGTTTAAAATCATTGATGGAAACAAGTAAATAGCAGCTATGAAATAAAAAGCACATAATAAAGGTATAGCATAAAAAGAAAATAATTGGGTTCTTCACTTTTCTAGCAGAATATTCAGAGCTACCTTCCTTTCTGCCTTCTACACTCATTGTTTTCAACACTTTTAAACTCTCCCAAAGTAATTTACAAACATCACATTGCCCTAATACCACAGCACAACAATGTGAAAATCAGGAAACTAAACCAACTCCAGATTTCTATTTACAAATGTCAAAAGAAGATTACTAGAAGCCAAAAAATATTCATCTAAGAAATAGCCAAATACTTTGTCCACATCCCAACTTCAATATTAATTTTGATGATTGATAAAGCAAATAAACTGGTCAACTTAAAATCTCACAAAACTAATTAACTTCAATTATTTTTTCCAAATTGCTCTAAACACAAGAATCTAACAACTATATTAATATAATTAGTCTTTTCTGAAATAAAAGAGAGAATTATATATTATAGGAATCTTTCCTTACATATTACTACTCTACCTAACCCATCGGTAATTTTTAAGACTCTTAATCACAAATATTCATTAAAATAATTCAAATATCCCCAAAGTACTTTATCTTCTTGAGGTCAGTCCTTCAACTATACATAAATTCATCCAATTCAAAGACACTCAAAAACATTTGCCTTTAAATAAAAATATTTCATGAAATCAGATACATGAACATGTTAAATTCTCAGGGGGCAGAAAGGGAATATTTTTGAACACTCTTGAAACACTACTTTTGGGGCAGCCCAGGTGGCTCAGGGCCTGATCCTGGGGACTTGGGACTGAATCCCAGTCGGGCTCCCTGCATGGAGCCTGCTTCTCCCTCTGCCTGTGTCTCTGCCTCTCTGTGTGTGTATGTCTCTCATAAATAAATAAATAAAATCTTTAAAAAAAAAAAAAAAGAAAGAAACACTACTTTAACTTTTTTTTTTCTTATTCTTCACCACAAGTCTGAAATCTCAGAGCCATGAGAGTACACAAAAAAATAAATTTTCTGGGGACCATTAAAAAAAAAAGACTGTAATTTTGACTAACCAGGTCAATTTTAAAATAAAGCATTATAAGGGATAACCATAACAAAATTAAAAATAGCAAAGCGTATAAAATATAAATTTGCTTTATTTTTAAATGTGTTATTATCTAAATCCTCAAGTTAAATGATCAGCTGTGGATTTTTCCAATCTAAAAGAAGAAAACGGCTTTCTCCTACTCAGTGAGGTAGGGTATGTAAATTGGAAAAAAAAATTCCATTACGATGAGCTACTTTTATGAAAAAGTTTCTTCCATGACACTAGGGGTATATATATAGTAATATAAACAGTAGTAACTGAGAAGCCTTGTTCTCACAAGTGTTCATTTAATTCTCACAACAATTCTGTAAGATAGTATAATGCCCGTTTTCAAATTAAGAAACTGAGTCACATCACACCTGTCAGAATGGCTAAAATAAAAAAAAATAAAAAAAAAAGGAAAAAGAAAAAGAAACAGCCACAATGAGACCAGATCTTGATAACTGGTAGATATTCTATATCAACATTCATATAAATCATACTGTCAAAACTTAAAAATCAGATTCTAAACCTCTGCCGACCTGATAAAACGGACTATTCACAAAGCGTAATAATTATTTAAAATAGGCATCATCTTAGGGTGCCAGGCTGACTCAGTCGGAAGAGCGTTAAGACTCTCCATCTCAGGGTTGGTTATAAGTTCAAGCTGCAGGTCGGGTGTAGAGACTACTAAAAAAACATTAGGGAAAAAAAAATAGGTACCATTTCTTCTTCCCATTTCTTTTTTTAGAAAAAAAAAAAAAAGGAACCTCAAAGAATGCTGTATATTCTCCGAGGAGAGAAAAGAGAACAGGGTCTATCTTAACTACCATAGCATTTCGTTTCTGCCTTCAAAGAGAATTATCCCTCCATTTTCTTCACTTGAACATCCTAACCACCAAACAAAATACATAGAAAAAAACCTAGAAACTTAAGGTCTCGGCTATGATTAATACACGTTTGACACTTCCGGCAACACCTACAGGTTTTTTTTGTTTTTTTTTTTTTTTTTTACTTGTATGATTTGGGCCAAGTTCTTTCTCTCCGTCTCAGGTTTTGTACAACAGGAACCACCACCATAGCTTCTATAGTGTGCGCATGGAAATACGATGCTTCTTTCTAGGTCTACCGGGCGCTTTCCTACGCAGCTATGCAGGCCTGTGGACTCACGGCAGCACCTGTCGGAGGCAGATGAGCGCTGTGACTGTGGGTCACGAAGCGCTGAGAAATAATTCGCCTGTGACCACGCGGCCAGTAAGGGGCAAAGGATCCGACCTGAGGGCAGTGTGGCGCGGGATCCCAGGCTCTGACCGCGAGGAGCACGAGGAGCACGTACCGCAGTTACCAGGAGGCTGGGCACGTACCGGCTTGGTGCCTGCCAGGTCGTAAGCGCTCAGCGCACGTTCCTTCTTAGTCTCCTTGGCCTTAGCTGAGGAGACTCCCTGGTTTTTTGTTTTTGTTTTTTTTTTTAAGATTTTGTTTATTCATGAGAGACATACACAGAGAGAGGGGCGGAGACACAGGCAGAGGAAGAGGGAGCGGCAGGCTCCGTGCAGGGAGCCCGACGCGGGACCCGATCCCGGGTCTCCAGGGTCCCGCCCCGGGCCGAAGGCGGCGCTAACCGCTGGGCCACCCGGACCACTACCAGCAGCAGCAGCAGCAGCAGCAGCAGCAGCGAGGCAGGCTGGAGGCCCAACGCCTTCGTCCTGAGCATTTGCTCAGTTCGCGGCCCCGGGAGTCCTTGACCCTTGACTGACCCCGCGGCGGAGGGGCCGCGCACACGCGAAGCTCCGCGGGCGCCCGTCGGGGCTCCCCCGACACCGGCCCGAAGCACGACGGGCCACAGCGCGCGCAGGACCGCCTCTGAGGGCCGCGACCCGCATCGCGACGCCCAAGCGACGGGCTTTCCGGGCGGCGACCCGGCCTGAGGGGAGCCGCGCCGTCCCGCGCCTCACGGGGTCCCCGCCCGGCCGCCCCACCTCGCGCGTCGGCCTCTCCGGTGGCTTCTGCCGCTTCCCCGCTTCGCCGACGTCGGGGCCCGGGGCGGCGGGGCCTCCGCACACGCCCCGGAGACCACGCTGGGAGCGGAGCCCGCCGACTGCGCCTCACAAAGAGCCGGGGCGGCCCGCGGGGGGTGGGGGAGGGGAGGAAGGAGGGGGCGCCCCCGCCCCCACCCCGCCCCCGGCCGCCGCCCCGCCCCGCCCCCCGGGCCCCCCGGGCCCCCCCGCGCCCCCGCCGCCAACCGCCCCTGCCCCCGCGGCCCGCGGCGCTCGCCCCCCCCGCTCGGTCCCACTCGGCGCCGTACCCAGAGACATATCGATTTTGTCCAGGTTTTCATTGCTGCGGGCTTTCGGCGGCGGCGGCGGCGGCGTGGCCGTAGCTCCCACCAACCGGGTACCAAACCGGTTCATGGCTGGGGGCGTCGCGCGGGGGCCGGCGGCGGAGAAGGCCAGACGCCGAGCCTGCCGCCTCCCACTCACGCACGCAGACGGGCTGCACCGAGGCACGCACGGCGCACGCGCGCGGCCGGCGCTCTCGCGCTCCCACCCGCGGCGGCGGCGGCGGCGGCGGCGGCGGCGGCGGCGGGGCGGGGCGGGGGGGCTGCGGAGGCGGCGGCGGGCGCGAGCGGCCCCTGGCGGCCGGGAGGAAGCATTGCACGCGCTGCCCGGGCGCCGGCCGAGCCGGCTCCGCTCGCTCCCCGCCGTTCCGCCCCAACCGGGCGACGCTGCACCGAATCGCGTGCCTGCCCCGCGACTGTGTGCCCGGTGTCCTTCCGCTTCGTCCTGCGTCAGAAAGGCCCCCTAAGCTGTGCTGCGCACGAACCTTTCACGCTCTGCCATGAAGCCCGGGGGCAGCACGAACCCCGCACGGCTTCGCCTGCGGAGCTGCGCCCCAGCTCCCCTCTCCCAGGCAGCTCCTCCACCTGCAACAGGCGAAGTCGCCACGTCGGGATGCAGAGCCAGAGCTGCAGGGACAGGGCTGGCGTCACCTCGCCAATAAAAGCAGGTGCTGCCGGTTCCTGTACGCGGACCGCCTCTCAACCGGCACCCTCAAAACATTTTGCACGGTACGAGCTACCTTCACACCATCTCATCTTCCCTTAGGAGAGGGGTAAGTGCCTCTACTCGTTTGCATTTTCCTTGAACTCATTTGCGTTGGCAATTGATAGGAGGATTCGCTTTTCTAATCAATCTTGTGGGGAAACTTCTTAAATATTTTATGAATTCCTGCAGAACTCCCCCCCCCCCATTTACAAAACATGATATTCCCTTTCTTCGTACCTCTTTCTCCTCCTCCAAAACAACTGTGCTTGTATGGAAGCATTTAGGTTATATCACCCTCATAACAACTTAAAACTATCTAAGACATTTGCATCTAAGGGAAAAGCCTGGGACAGGTTGTCTGTCCATTTAGAAATCTCTGCCACCTTCTCCCGTCCACTTCCTAAAATTTCTTTTTGCGTAGAAATAAACCAGTGATCTGATGCATCTCAAAACTACAGTAGCCTGTACTTAATTTTTAACCTAAGACAAAAATATAACCATAGAAGAGTGAATCGGTCCAAAACACACCTATGAAGGGGTACAAGAAAGTAGGGTAAAAAAAAAAACCCCAAGAACAATAGTTGGCATGTCAAGGAGAGTAGCACAATGTGCTTGATTTTGTTACTATTCCATCCAGCAACCCCCACCCCTCTCCTGACTCCTAAAAACTAAGGAAAATGGGTTATAGAAATAAAAGAATAAGAGAACTAAGTTTTACTGAGTGGTACCTTTTTTATTCGCTTCAGTCATGCACTGTGAACTTGGTAGGCTGCCCTGGTCTCATACTCATCTGCAAAACAAGAAATAGTTATACTAAACGCATACATTATACCTAATTATTCTTGGATTCTAACATCTTCTAAGCAGGAAACATGTTTCTCCACACTATCATTCTCTTCCTAGAAATAACTTCTATAATCTCTGCTTATTTGTGGGAGCAATCTGCAGAAAATAATATTAAGTTCTTAATTTTATGGGAGGGAAGTAATGCATTTAGAGTTTGGATGCATTTTGTACTTCAGGTATTTACAGGACAGATAATAAAAATCCCAAATGTATAAAATCCTACCCACCACCAGTATATATAAAGATTCCCTTTGGGGATGCCTGGGTGGCTCAGCGGTTGAGCATCTCCCTTTGGCTCAGGGTGTGATCCTGGAGTTCCAGGATCGAGTCCCGCATCGGGCTCCCTGCATAGAGCCTGCTTCTCTCCCTGTCTATGTCTCTGCCACTCTCTGTGTCTTTCATGAATAAATAAAATCTTAAAAAAAAAAAAGATTCAAAAGATTCCCTTTTATCCTGATCTTCTCCCCAAAAACTGAAGCTCTACTCCAAATCTCCTTAACTTTAAAGGGAACATGCCCAATATTTCATTAAGCAGTCCTAGCTGTTGCGTTTCAGACTTTGAGATTTCCCCCAAAGGCTAAAGGTTTGAGTGTCAGAGCAGTCACCCAGATTCCAAAGACAAAAACAAGAAAATGATAAGCATTGTATAAGGATAGGTCAGTCGCACACAAGGTACTAGAAAACAAAACAGCAACCCGAGACACCTACGGCAAAAGTGGAGACACTGAAAAGGTGGGAGACACTGAGAAATCAGAACTGGGGCCTAAAAGGTTGAGCATCCAGCCACAAGGGCTGGAGTTAAAAGGTCAACCCTGCATTTTTTGGAGCACAAGAGGCAGTTGTTCACTTAATCATATATCCATTGAGCACAAGGCATTGTAATAGGCTCTGAGGATAAAATAATTAGTAGAGTTAGATTCAGTCTCTATCTTCATTCAGCTTGCAGAGCCAGAAAACAAACAAACAAACAAAAAATCTGAGGACCTACTGTGAATAAGTACAGTACTGTGCTGGACAATGAACATATGTCCATTGTCTAGAGTACAGCAGTTCAGCAGCTTCCTCTATGTCAGGATAAACACAGACTTCAAGTGGCTGCCTTTTTTAGAGGCTTGATTTCATACACTATATATATATATATATATATATATATATATATATATATATATATATATATAAGTCAATGTCTAGGATGGCCAGATGAAATACAAGATTGGTTACATTTGAATTTCAGATAAACAATAAACAGCAAATTTCTTTACTACAGGATGCTGCATGCAATATTTAGGATATATTTATATTAAACAATAATTCATTATCTGAAATTCAAATTTAACTGGGAGTCTTATATTTTGATTTCTGCTAAATCCAGCAACCTTAACATCACACTTTTCTATCCACACATTGTGGCTCTCTTTTCAGTGTGCATAGAGATCTATATTCTCTTCAAAGGTAAGCACAATTCATGTATTTCACCCTTCTTTAAAAAAAAGATTTAAAAGATTTATTTATTTATTTATTTATTCATTCATTCATTCATGAGAGAGGCAGAGACATAGGCAGAGGGAGAAGCAGGCTCTCTGCGGGGAGCCCGATGCAGGACTCGATCCCAGGACCCCAGGATCATGACCTGAGCCCAAGGCAGACACTCAACCACTGAGCCACCCACGTGTCCCTGACTTCTTAAAACTTTATTAGCTTGATATTTCTTCCAAGTCCTCCTTTTTTCAGCTTTATTGAGGTACAGTTAATAGATAATAAGACATGAATTTAAAGTGTGTAGTTTATATGGGTGTATAGTGTACAGACCTGCGAAAATACTACTGTAAAGAGGATAATAAATATCTCTCTCATCCTGTTTTCCTGTGCTCCTTTAGAATCCTTTCTCCAACCACTACTTAAGTAACCACTGATCCTACAGTTTAATTTGCATTTTCTAGAATCTTATATAAGTAGAATCATACAGTATATACTCTTTTTTTAATCTAGATTATCTTAGCATAATTGTTTCCAATGTGTATGCCTTTTATTCTTTTGCTTGCCTGATTGCACTGATTGGGAACTCCAGTACTGTATTTATTTATTTTTTATTTTATTTTATTTTTTTTTATTCATTTATGAGAGTCACAGAGAGAGAGAGAGAGAGAGGCAGAGACACAGGCAGAGGGAGAAGCAGGCTCCATGCACTGGGAGCCTGATGTGGGATTCGATCCTGGGCCAAAGGCAGGCGCCAAACCGCTGCGCCACCCAGGGATCCCCAGTACTGTATTTAAAGGAGAGGTGAAAGCAAAGATCTTTGCTCATGACAAACCCCAGGGGTAAAGGATTATCTTTCACAGTTAAGTATCATGTTAGCTTTTTTTGTAGATGTATTTTATCGGGTTGAAGAAGTTCCTGGGTTTGTGGAGAATTTTAATCATGAGTGAATGTCAAATTTTATTTAATATCTTTTCTGCATCTATTGAGATGGCCAAATGGGGTTTTTTCATTTTATTTTTCAAATGTTGAACTACCCTTGCATTTCTAGGAGAAACCTACTTGGTCAAGGTGTATGATCCTTTTTATAAATTGCTTGATTTGGTTTGCTGATGCTTTGTCAAGGATATTGTTTTTCTTTTCATGAGTGATACTGATATATAGTTTCCATTTCTTGTAATGTCTGATTTTGGTATCAAAGCTTGCCTTTCAGAAAAAGATTTTTGTAATTTTGTAAATTTATAAAATTTATATTACACTGGTATAACAAGGGAATTAGGTATAATTTGTGTCACCTGTAGGTATAGTATTAGGTATAACTATTATCATTATACCTAACTCCCTTAACTTACTTGTATGCACAGTGGTCTTTCTTTTCTGCTCAGTTCTTCTCATTCTACCCCATTTGCCACAGTAGCTTCTTCTTTGCCACTTTGCTGTAGCTTCCTGTTCCTCTTTTTGTGTCGCCCTTTTTTCCTTTGTCCTAAGCTTTACTAGCTGTTCTTGTCTTCTGCCTTTTAATCTTAGGATTCATTCATTCATTTGTTCAGAGTTTGAGTTCCTGCTATGTGCAAGACACTGCTATAGCACAATGTGACAGCAGAGCAGTACAGCAGATCCATAGCTGGATCTGGCATAGCTGTTGCAGGCATAGCTGGAGGCATTACTGGGTCTCCAAGTCCCTGACCATCAGTTTCTCTGACTACAGAGCTTGCTCTGGGTAGACAGGGGAACTTCATTGAAGGGGCATTCTTCCTGGACTCAGGGCTTGGATCTCTAGGTCACTCCTTATTAGGCTTTGTCTCTCTGGTCAGGGTAGGCATCCTGTCAACCAAGGATTCTAGTCAATTCACTGAATGACTAATTGTGGAATTTTCTAAAGCTACACAAATCTATTAAGTCACATAGTTTCTCCTTATTTATACCATGGTTTCCTTTAAAAAATATCCTTGATTTGTACTAGATAGTTTGGTAGTCTAGGAAGGTTCTGGAAAGCCAGGATTCTAGAGTCATGGGCTTTTAGGCATTCTGTCTTTGCCTCATGCTTCTTCTCCCTTTGCCCTGGCCTCCTTGTTCTGAGATGAAGAGCCCTGGCTGGACTCTCATCTCTCTTTCCCTGAGGAGAGGATCCTTTCTCTGATACATTTACTTCTATTATGCACTCATACAGCCATTTGATTTTTCATTTTCAGTATTCAATACATTACATGAAATATTCAACACTTTATTATTAGATAGGCTTTGTTATATGATTTTGACCAACTCTAGGCTAATAATGGTAGTGTTCTGAGCATGTTTAAGGTAGGCTAAGTTATGATGTTCAGTAGGTTAAGTGTATTAAATGCAATTTCAGTTAATGATATTTTCAATTCATGATGGGTTTAACAGGATGGAACCCCATTGTAAGTGGAGAAAGATTGGTATCCAGATACAAAGACGGCTATAATTCTTATTATTTGTTGTTTTTGGACAATCCGAGAGTAAATTGCAGACATGATATAGAATATATTTCTAAGGACATTCTTTTATATATGTATGCTAAAATGATCAAACCAGAAAATATAATGTTGATGCAATTCTATTCTGATGTATACTCTATGTTTAAATTTTACCATTTATCCTAATAAATAATTATTCTTTATAACAATCTTTTTTTCCAATCTAGGATCCAATCCAGGTTCACATGTTGCATTTCTTTGTCCTGCCTCTTTTGTCTCCTTTAATCTGATAAAATTTGTTAGCTTTTCTTAGTTTTTTTATGATACTTTTGAAGAGTGAAAGCAGGGCAGCCCCAGTAGCTCAGCGGTTTAGTGCCACCTTCAGCCTGGGGTATAATCCTGGAGACCCAGAATCAAGTCCCACATCAGGCTCCCTGCATGGAGCCTGTTCTTCCTCTGCCTGTGTGTGTGTGTGTATGTCTCTCTCTCTGTCATGAATAAATAAATTAAAAAAAAATTTTTAAAGAGTAAAAGCACTTATATAGACTGTCCTCCAATTCGACTTTGTCTTATGGTTAGCCTGTGATTAAATTCAGGTTATTCACTTTCGTCACGAGTACTATGGAAGTGACATTGTGTCCTCAGAACTTAACATTAGGAGGCACATGATGTCATTTTGTCTTATTGGTGATTTTAAGGTTATGTCTGCCATTGTAAAGATACCTCTCTTTTTCCATTTCTAATGAGTAAATGATTTGTGGGGAGATAGTTTGAGATGGTATAAATATCCCATTTCAGAACAAATTTCACTAATGGCTTTAGCATCCATTCATGATTCTTGCATAAATCCAATTATTACACTGTTATTATAAAATAATGATTTTCTGTCATTCCTATGCATTCATTAGTTGACATTCTACTGTAGAAAACAGCTTCCTCTCCCACCTTCCTTTCTTCCCTTTTCTATTTATTATTTGCACACTTATATGTACATATAAATTTCCATAGAAATTCACTCATCCTGCGTTCAGAAATTCTCTTTGAAAAGCAAGGGGTAGGGCAGCCCGGGTGGCTCAGCGGTTTAGCGCTGCCTTCGGGCCACGGCCTGATCCTGGAGACCCGGGATCGAGTCCCACATCTGGCTCCCTGTATGGAGCCTGCTTCTCCCTCTACCTGCGTCTCTGCCTCTCTCTGTGTGTCTCCCATGAATAAATAAATAAAATCTTTAAAAAAAAAAAAAGAAAGAAAGAAAAGGGGTAAAGAGTGCTTGCCTTTGAAGATACTGTTGATATGTATACATTTCGTGGATTACCTCTTTTTGATGCTCAAATTGTTTTTGACTTGACCAATAGGAGCCATTCCTTAGCTTTTAAATTTTGAGTATTTTTTAAAATGCTGTTAAGAGTAATTTTTGTGAATACAGTAAAAAAAAAACATGTCTATGATATTTGTTGAATATATTTAAGAAGAATACTTCTAAGATGAAAACAGAGGGAGGCAAACCTTAAGGCAAACCATAAGGCAAACCATAAGGCAAACCGTTTGTTTCGGTTAACTCTAGGAAACAAACTGAGGGTTGCTGGAGGGGCAGGTAAGCGGTGGGATGAGGTAACTGGGATATGGACATTAAGGATGTAATGAGCATGGGATTTTATATGCAACTGATGAATCACTAAATTCTACTCCTGAAACTAATAATATATGTTACTTAAATTGAACTTAAATAAGAAATAAAAAGCAGACTACTTCTTAAAACCAAATTTTGCAAATTGGTGAATGTAATGAGCTTTAAAAATCCATTATTTGAATAACTGATTCTTGAGTCAATTTGGCTTTCTGCCATTGGTACTCTAGGACCTATTACTATTTGTATGAAAATAGCATCCCAGTGATCTTGAAAACAGATTGATCAAGACAAACATCTTCAGGTTTTTTGACTTTTAACATATTACTTCAGCAAGCAGTACTAAGTAAGGCCATTACACTTATGTGACTTATTGAACCCTCATACTAGATCTTTTTGCGTATTTGTCAATTTTTGCATTTGGGCCTCAGAAGCACAACATTGGATTAATCACAATCCTTGGTTCATGACATACTCTCCTCATTTTCCATGCATGGCCCATTTTCATTTGGTTATTTTATTTTATTTTTGGTCATTTTAAATAACTAATTATAATTAGTTATGACTTTTAACTAATTAGTCATTTTGAAAACTGCATCTATAAACCCACCCCTCAAAACAAAACTAGAACAGAAAATAACCCTATGACCTACCAATTTCACTTCTTGGTATGTACCCAGGAGAAACCTTTGTTTATATACAAGAGGACACATGTAAAAGAATAATAGTAGCACTATTTATGATAGCAAAAACCTGGAAACCCAAATGCCTATCAATCAAAGACAGCATGAATAAACTGGTGTATTCACATAATGAACTATTATGTAGGAGTCAAAATCAATGAACTACAGTGACATATGATAATGTGAATAAATCTTATCAATGTAATATTAAGTAAAAAAAACAAAGGCCCCAAAGAATAAATACAGCTCAATACCTTTTTTATAAAGCTAAAACACAAAAATTAAAAATAATACTTTCTAGGTCTATAAATTGATGCAAAAAAACATATATAAAGGAAAGTAGTGTAATCATAAGGCAGAGATTCAGGATATGACCATCTGGGGTGAGGCAAAACAGAAAATGGGAGGGGGGACACATGGCTAATGTAGGTTATTATCAATTTATTAACTGACTGCTTTCAATATATGTAAACCCAGACTTGGATGTAACTTTTCCGAGAACTTTTACTACAGAACTGAGACTTTTTGCAATTTTAGTTCTAGAATTTCCTGATAAAGCAGACTGACTTTCATGTAAATATGCTAAGATCATGTGGCATTAATTTGGGATTACAATATATGCTAAAATATTAAGATCATACATTTGTATAAATAGAAGGCAGTGAAATCCCAATAACATTGCCCCTTTGTAAAAAAAAAAAAAAAGTATAACCCTTTAGTAGGAAAATATGAGAAAGTTTGAACGAAGAGTATTTTTTATATAAATGGAAGCTGGAAATCATAACTTGTATTAGAAAGCTCCTTCGTTTCACTTTTAATTCACAAAAAAAAAGCTTTCTCAAGTCTGAAAATTCCTGGAAGTCATATATTATTTTTATTTATTTTTTTGAAGATTTTATTTATTTATTCATGAGAGACACAGAGAGAGAAGCAGAGACACAGGCAGAGGGAGAAGAAGGCTCCGTGCAGGGACCCCAATGTGGGACTCAATCCCAGGTCTCCAGGATCACTCCCTGGGCCGAAGGCGGCACTAAACCGCTGAGCCACCCAGAAGTCCTCTATATATATATATATATATATTAATATTTTTAAAAATTTATTTATTTATTTATTTATTTATTTATTTATTTATGATAGACATAGAGAGAGAAAGAGAGAGAGGCAGAGACACAGGCAGAGGGAGAAGCAGGCTCCGTGCAGGGAGCCTGACGTGGGACTTGATCCCGGGTCTCCAGTCCAGGATCATGCCCTGGGCCGAAGGCGGCACTAAACCACTGAGCCACCCAGACGTCCTATATATATATATTTTAAAGATTTTATTTATTTATTCATGAGAGACACACACACACACACAGAGTGAGAGAGAGAGGGGCAAAGACACAGGCAGAGGGAGAAGGAGGCTCCATGCAGGAAGCCCAACGTGGGACTCAATCCCGACTCCAGGATCACGCCCTGGGCAGGAGGCAGGTGCTCAATCGCTGGGGCACCCAGGGATCCCCGCCATATATCATTTTTAATAGAGTAATTAGCTTTCCATGGAGCTAACCTAGATCCCCCCATCACGGAGTAGTACTGATTCTATCGCTTTACCATTGCACTAATCTCAGCCTCCTTGCTCCCTACCATCCTACTTCAGGCCTGGAACTTGCAGACGAGTAACCCAAAGGCACATTTAGCCTACAGACGGACCTTTTTTTGGCCTGTGTCATGTTTACGATAAAAAAAAAAAAAAAAAAAAAATCACCAATATTTAAAAACTGGAAGTCGTACTTAAAAATGCAGACTCTGCCTTCTCTTGCAAAAGCAGAATATCGAGCAATTTCTAGTCCAGGCCTGTATGCCCATTTTGCAACACTGGTTTTAGAAAAGGTGAGAACCTATCTTCTTGGATGAGTTTTCCGGCTCAGAGCGTTTCTGCCATTTTCCTACAAGCAGCTCACTTCGCTCCTTGGCATTGCCTGCTTGGCCTCTATAGGAATTTCCAGTCTCCCCTCCTATCCATTCTTCAGCTCTTAGATCTCTGGCAGGGTTCACACCCCATTCCCTCTCCACATCGTCAGAAGCAGTTTTCAAAGCAGGTTTGGTCAAATCGCTTCTTGATTAGCTCCCAACTGTCCTAAGGGTAAAATCCAGAGTCCTCAGAATGGCACGTCCTGATCCAGGGTGCCAGCTCACCGACCCCGAGCATCCTGTTCCCCACCTCCTTCCCAGCTCTTACAATTGGTAACCAGTACTTCCCAAACCGGCATGCTTCCTTATGCTACTGTTTCCACTTTCCTCCTCCTGGCCAATGCACACTTATCCTTAGAAACTCGACTCTGACATCAACTCTGCAGAAAACCTTCCCCCAAAGCCCTTCCCCCTCCTGCTCTTCCTTTGGGATCCCAAAGCAACCTGTGCTCTTCAGTTTGCGAGCTCTTCATTACAATGTTTAGGGTCCCTAAACATACTACCGACGGGAGGTAAGCTGGGGCGGGCTGAAGTTAAGAGCCGCGTTATTGGGGATCCCCGGGTGGCTCAGCGGTTAGCTCCTGCCTGCAGCGCAGGACGTGACCCCGGGTCTCGGGATCGAGTCCCGCGTCAAGCTCCCTGCGTGGAGCCTGCTTCTCCCTCTGCCTGTGTCTCTGCTACTATCTCTGTATGTCTCTTATGAATAAATAAATAAAATCTTAAAAAAAAAAAAAAAAAAAGGAGGGGACACCTGGATGGCTCAGTGGTTGAGCATCTGCCTGCAGCCCAGGGCGTGACCCCGGGGTCCCGGGATAGAGACCCGCGTCGGGCTCCCTGCATGGAGCCTGCTTCTCCCTCTGTCTCTCTCTATGTCTATCATGAATAAATAAAATCTTAAAAAAAAAAGAGAGAGAGAGAGAGAGAGACCTGCGTTATTTCCTAGCCTAGACTCCGGCCTCCGTCAGGTTCCAAAGGTGGAGACGTTCACGCCCGGGCGCGTTCCCGGGACTAGGTTACGGCCGCGAGCACGCCTCCGGGATCTGCGTGCGCGGCCTCGGATTGGACGGAGCGGTGGATGCCGGGAGCGACGGAGCCTTTCGAAGTGCTTGCCGGGAGTTGTAGTTCTCGGAGCCGGAAGTGGGGGTGGCAGGGCTGGAAACCGCAGCTGAGACAGCAGTCCCCGCGCCTCGCTGTCATGTCAGCCCCGGCGTAGCGCAGCGCCCTGAGCCCACCCTCCGAGGGTGCCTCCTCGGTTCCGTGGTGGGGGAGGGGCTTCGGGAGCCCCGAGGGACGAAGTGGCAGAGACGCCTGTGTTCGGGGAGGAGGCGACGGTCGCAGCCCCGGATGCGACCCGAGGGCGCGGGAATGGACCTCGGCGGCTGCGAGGAGCGCCTGCCGGAGGCGAGCAGGTGGGCCCGGGGCGGGGCGGCGGGGGCCACGCGGGCATCGCCCCTCCGGGAGCGCGGGGGGTCCGGAGAGCACCCGCGATGGACGCCAGGGCGGCTGCTTCGGGCCGCTTGTTTGGGAAGACATTGGGAGAAGACGGGGATGCAGGACGGACGAAGGCGCGGGTGTGATGAGGGTGACGGAGGGTGGGGACCACACGGAGGAGGTGGGTGTGCAGGGAGCCTGGGTGACACTACAGGTGGGAGAAAGGCGCGCGGTGCACGGCCCGGGGGGCCCGCGGGGACGAGGCTGGCGTTGCGAGCGTTCCCGGGCGCAGAGGTGGGGCGTTACGGGCCGCCCCGAGAGCAGCTCGGGGTCGGAGGCAGCGACGGGCGTGAGCGAGAAGACCGGGAGGAGGGCCCGTGTCTGAAAGTGGACGATTGTGAGTAATGGCCACGGCGTGGGGCGGGGCGGGGCGGGGGGGGCTTGCCGATGAGGCCCCAGGTGCGGTGCCCGCCTCTCCCTGTGGTTTCCTTTTCACCCTAAAACCCTGCAGTCCTTCCCCCACAATGCGATTAAGCAATTTCGCATTTATTTATATGCAACGGTTGTCACCCAGTTCGTGCCCTTTAGAAACGGACGGTTTAAGATTCTACAAACTACTTTGTTGTTGTTTTTTAAGATTTTATCTATTCATGAGAGACACACAGAGAGAGAGAGGCAGAGACACAGGCAGAGGGAGAAGCAGGCTCCACACAGGGAGCCCGACCCGGGACCCCGGGGTCATGCCCTGGGCTGCAGGCAGATGCTCAACCACTGAGCCATCCAGGTGTCCCCTCCTTTTTTTTTTTTTTAAAGAGATTTTATTTATTTAATTCATAAGAGACACACAGAGAGAGGCAGAGACACAGGCAGAGGGAGAAGCAGGCTCCATGCATGGGGCCCGACGTGGGACTCGATCCCAGGACCCCAGGGTCACGCCCTGGGCTGCAGGCAGGTGCTAAACCGCTGAGCCACCCGGGCTGCCCATCTACAAACTACTTTGACTCAAACGGCGACTTATTCCCAGTCGAGGTGCCTCCCAGATTTAGGGTTTGCGTCAGCAGGAAATTAATGAGATGTTGTGCCCAGGTGAAGACCTGGCTGTTCTTAAATTTGACTCCTTTTTTTATGTTGTGCACGGTTAGCCCGTGGCCTGCTGTACAAGACGAGGACTGACAAGACCCGGCTCCTGCTTGAGATGCATGAATGATGAGTTCAGTGAAACTGAACGTCTTACTTCTCTTTTCCATGGTTCAGTTTCTGCTTATGCATATTTGGCTATTTATTCTTCCTCCAGATGTCTGTCAAGTGCTTCATGTAAAAGCCCCATATACATTCTCAAAAGGGTTTTTGGTTCATTTTCCTTTTTTCCTTTTACCAGGTCATGTGGGACAGGCTGGGTTGGAAATTCAAGTTCACATTTCCTCCCCATCTAGCTGGACATCTAGCTGGGTTATTTATTTAATGTGTTTAAACAAATACTTATTTCTCACATGTCAGGCACTGCTTAAGAGCCTTGTAAGTATTAATTTATTCACTCCTCATGACGACCATATGAGACAGCTATTACTGTTATCGCCATTTAATGGATGAGGAAGCTGAGACATGAACAGGACAGATAACTTGACAAGTTCATACAGTGAATCCTGGTGGAACTGGGATTCAAGCCCAAGCAATTTGGCTCCAGATTCTGCACTTTTAATACACATACTCTGCTGCCTCCTATTATGCTAATATATTGGGACAAAGAAATATATAAGATAGTGAGCTTTATGGCATTCTTTGCCAGTCATTCAGGCCAGTAGGACAGCTCCTTTGCAGGTATATCTTTCTATTATTTTTTCTATGCTTGCCTCTTTAAAAAAAAAAAAAAAAGATTTATTTACTCACTTGAAAGAGAGAGAAAGAGCTCACATGACCAAGAGGAGGGGGCAGAGGGAGAGGGCAAAAATCCCAAGCAGAGTCCCCTCCGAGTGTAGGGCCCAACATGACACTTTGCTCGATCCCACAACCTTACCCGAAACTAAGAGTGGGTTGCTCAGCTGTCTGAGCCACCCAGGCGCCCCTCCAATGCTTGCCTCTTAACCAAGCAACTCTAGTCAAAATTTAATTTCTGAGGACACCTGGGTGGCTCAGTGATTGAGCATGTGCCTTTGGCTCAGGGCGTGATCCTGGAGACCCCGGATCGAGTCCCGCATCAGGCTCCCTGCATGGAGCCTGCTGCTCCCTCTGCCTGTGTCTTTGCCTTTCTCTCTTTCTGTGTCTCTCATGAATAAATAAATAAAACCTTTAAGAAATTTTAATTTCTGCAGTGGGATTATCACCACAAGGTCACTGGTATTGTTGCTATAGCCTACTCTTTGTTGATGGCTGGTTAACTGAGAATGTGGTTTTTTTTTTTGTTTTGTTTTGTTTTTTGTTGTTGTTGTTGTTTTTGAGACTGTGTTCTTTAATGAGGTTTCATGGCACCAAAGGTCTCAGCTCCAAATAAGACAACTGTCATATACATACCTGTGCCTGAGAATTGAGGCATTGTGGTTGGGTCATTACTAACCTGACTTTCTACGGTCAATAAAATACTCAATGCAAAAAAAAATCTTCATGATGAGATGGCATCCTTTTTATATATAAAGGATAAGCTTAACATATTTTCTGAAAGTAGTTGATGTAGTGAAATGTGTATAAGCCTTAAAAGCCAGAGAGACCTCCATTTGAATCCTAGCTCTACTGCTTAATTTGGCTCATCCATTTTAGTGGGAAAAATAATGCCTTCCTAACTAGTAAGTTGTGAGGTGTTGATAAGATAATGTGCGTGAACCTCCGCGTAGAGTGCCTGGTATGTACTAAGTGCAAAAAATGTCTACTTTTGTCCCCTCCCCAGTTTTCTTGAAATAAGGGGAGTGTGTGCTTTTTTGGATGTTTTTTTCAGTTGTACAGCTTGTTCTTCCTTCTTCCATGGCTCCTTTGTGTTCAGCACACTGAGGATTGAGGTGTTAGCCTAGCTTTTCACTTTATCCTTGGAGTGTAGTTATTTCGTGGGTTCCCTTAATTTTCATCTAGCTAGGTAATCACTCTAGCAAAATGCTATACTGCTTAGAGATGGTGCTTCTCTTTCTTTAGTCAGGTAGTAAATGTCAATTGTTTAGAGGTTGTCTGTTGAAACTCATAAACAATAAAAGGAATGAATTTTCTAACATTGCTCTGCTACTCCAGATTGCCTTGGGCTATGTAGTCTGAACTTGGAAGCCAGCTATATGCAGTTTCCTTGTGCAAGGATCCAGTTAGAGTCAAAATTCAAGTATTAAAATACTTTTTAATATCTCCAAACTGAGCTCAGTCCATTGGCTAAAACCTTTTCATCCTCTGTTCTCTATCTCAGTTAATAGCATCTTTCTTTCAGCAAACCCAGAAGCCTCAAAGTGAAATTTGATATTTTCTTTTTCATTTTCCATATCCAAGCAATTACCAGGTCCTATGAATTTTGTTCTTGATTTTTCTCTGGAAGCTTTATTTTTTTTCTCCACTTCCAAATATATTTGCTTATATTACTAAAATATCCAGGGAGTATAGCATTGCTTCAGGCATGACCAAATGTAGGTGCTTAAACAAGAATTTGTCCCTATCCATGGGCTCCTCTTCTCTATGTGGTAGCTTCATTCTCAGGCAGACTTTTCTACAGGATAACCTGAAGCAACTTCAAGTTTAAGATCCCAACCAACACAAAACTAAATAAAATTTAAAAAACAGAACAAAAGCAATCCCAATAGGTAAAACAAGCAAAAATTTGGAGGCTATTTTTGGACTGACCTGAGTTATGTTCCCTTTTTTATAATCAGGGTATGGACTATGCTGCTCAGTCAGGCCTAACTTATGTGTCCAACCCTAGATCCTGAAGCAAGGATATACTTTCTTGGAACTTCATGGACCAGAGTAATTGGCAGAGGGGTGCTTCGCCTGTGGAAAAGGAGGATTCTGTTACCAAAAGAAGGGAACATATAAACAATATATTCATCGAGGACCCTTATTATCTCTATCTCTCATTGTGGACTCAGGCCCTCCCAGTCTGAACTCTGACCCTAATTCCAAACATCTGCCACACTGCCACCACGTTAATTTTTTTTTCCACCATGTTAGTTTTTCAGAAATAAAGTTACTCTAGTATTTTGCTCAGAAAAGTTCAGTCCTTTCTTATTGAAAATAGAAAATAGTCAAAACTCTTCTCTGACATTTAATCTGTACTTTAATCTCTACAAAGTTCCCAGTTACAAAACCATGGCATTCACTCACTCTTACAGGTCCTTCCCCACCATTCTCATTCTTGCTTCTCCACCTTCCCTGCACTCTCTCCTCCTTTGCCTGGAAGGCTATTAGTCATCTTGTAAATAATGCTCCTTTAGAAGGCATCCTTGACCTGCCCTCCTCCTTTTCTCTTTGGAGCACTTCTCTCTGCATAGCATAGTTATGTAGGTGCTCATTTCCTCCTTTTCATTCTGAATACCTTGGAAAATGGGGACTTTTCCCCTTTAACCACTGTAAGCCCAGCGCCCAGCACAGTGCCAAACATGATCGATGTTCAATGAATATTTATTCAAGGAATGGAAACGTTAACCATTTGGTCATGCCTCTTATAGTTGGGCAGGTGCCAGTGGTACTGTTGCCATTGGAAGGGCCTCTTTTTTCCCCTTTCTCCGTATCCACTTTTACTTTTTTTTTTAAGTTTTTTTTTTAAAGATATTTTTTTTAATTTTTTTATTTATTTATGATAGTCACACAGAGAGAGAGAGAGAGAGGCAGAGACACAGGCAGAGGGAGAAGCAGGCTCCACACAGGGAGCCTGACGTGGAACTCGATCCAAGGTCTCCAGGATCACGCCCTGGGCTGAAGGCAGTATAAACCGCTGAGCCACCTGGGCTGTCCTCGTTTTTACTTTTTTACATTTATCTTCATTTTCTATTTTCTTCCCTTTCTGTCTCTTTTTTTCTTTAACCATGCTAAGGGTTGACAGTTTATATAGAACTAGTAAGTAAAGCAGGAGGATCAAATAATTTTTGAGCAATCCCTACTGCTAGTCCAGTTATTAGTACACCTACCCCCATTGCCCACTGCTCCCCCCTCCAATATACCCTTGAAGCTTTGGAGGAAAAATGCTATTGTCAGAACCCAGCAGAGGGAGGCCTATCAGCAAACAGCAAGAACCCTAAACTGAAGCTTTTCTCAATATCTATCCTCCCGACAGCTCTTCCTGTGCTTTTTTTTTTTTTTTTTTTTTTTTTTTTTAAGACTTAACCATTTATTTTAGAGAGCGAGAGAACAAGCAAGCTGGGGAAAGGGCTGAGGGAGAGAATTCTGAAGCATACGTTGCTCTAAGCCCAGAGTCTGATATGGGGCTTGATCCTAGGACTCTAAGATCATGACCTGAGCCAAAACAAGAGTCAGCTGCTTAACCAACTGTACCACCTAGGCACCTCTGTTTTGTTTTTTATAGCTGCTTTACCACTTATTAAAAGGAATCGTTTTGTGTGTGTTTTGTAATCTTTCCTCCCTAAATTTCACCAGCCTACCTGAATGATTATAGACCAGCTGTGTCCTACATAGTAGCCACCAGCCACATGTGGCAATTTAAGTTTAAATTAATCAAAATTAAATAAAATTTAAAATTTCAGTTCTTTAGTCATGCTAACCAGATTTCACATGCTTAATGGCCAGTGTGGCTAGGGGCTGCTGTATTGGACAGCACACATAGAATTTCTAGAATCAGAAAGTTCAATTGAACAAATCTGTTACAGATTTAAATCTGAGTTTTTCAGGAAACAACTAGGTCATGCTTATATGTTTTTAATTCCTCTGCATCAGTCTCATTTGAAGTTTAACCCACATTTGATTGAGAGGAGAGATGATTATTTAAAGGAAATCATAAATTATTAGTGACTAGGGACTTGACAAACTATCCTCAAAATTTGTAGGGCCATGAAATTCACAGAAAACCTGCTAGATTGTAGGAGTGAAGAGATGATTGGTTTTTTTTAAATTAGAAAATAGCAGAATCCCATAATTTCTAAAAGATTCTAAGACAGTCTATGACTGTCTATGACTCACTTGGAAGCTTTTGCAAAGAAAGCTTTAAGATCCATAACGTCATTCACTCTCCACCCCCTTCAGTACCATGACTTTTATTTTTGCCTCCTCAAGAGTCCTTTGAGAGTTTTAAAATTTCCAGGTGTTTTTTTTTTCTTTTTTTTTACTTATTTGTTCTATTTTTGTTATTTGCTCACTTTTTTTTTTAAAGATTTTATTTATTTATTCATGATAGACAGAGAGAGAGACAGAGACACAGGCAGAGGGAGAAGTAGGCTCCATGCCAGGAGTCCGATGTGGGACCCAATCCCGGGTCTCCAGGATCACGCCTTGGGCCTAAGGCAGCACTAAACCGCTGAGCCACCTGGGCTGCCCATTTGCCCACTCACTGTCTTACTGCTCTTGGGTCAGAGAATATTCCTGTACTGCTTTGGAGGATTGATTGACTTTTTTTACTGTGTGTACCTTAGTACAAGGCTAGTTTTTGTGAATGTTCTGTGCTTTAAAAAAAGTGTTCTTCAGGATGTAACTTTCTAGATTTAAAGAACAACTTTATTATATGTAATACTATTTAGCTTTTCTAATCACTTTTTTACTTTTGGTTTTCATGATCTGAAAATTAATCTCCCATTACCATTGTTTTTTCTTTTCTATTTTCAGTTTTCATTTTTTAAGATTTTATTTTTTAAGTAATTTTCCACATCCAAAGTGGGGCTTGAACCCATAACCCTCAGATCAAGAATCCCATGTTCCACTGACTGAGCCAGGCAGGTGCCCCTCAATTTTCTTTTTATGTTTTCTGCAGTTTTTGTTTTGTATGTGTTCTTTCATATATATGTGTATTTTAAAAACGTTTTGTTCACTTGAGAGAGAGTGTGCATATGCAAGTGTACACACAGGGTGGGGAGGGGCAGAAGGAGAGAGAGAATCTCAAGCTGACTCCCCACTGAGCACAGAGCCCAACTTGGGGCTGGATCTCAGGACTCTGAGATCATGATCTGAGTTGAAATCAAGAGTCAACCATTTAACCGACTGAGCCACCCAGGCGCCCCTGTTGTATATATTTTGAGGCCATGTTATTAGATACATAAAAATTAGTGAGAGCTATCTCTTCATTATGACTTGTCTTTTTTAATGATTCTTGCCTTGAATGCAACCGTGATGTAATATCATAATTTCTGCTTGCCTTTTTGTTTGATTGGCTATTTTGTTTTAAATAGTTGAGTTTATTTCATTGACTTTTATTTTTAGTTCATATCTGTTTAATATTAATTCTGTCATTTATTTTTTTAAAGATTTTATTTATTTATTCATGAGAGAAAAAGGCAGAGACACAGGCAGAGGGAAAAGCAGGCTCCCTGCACAGAATCTGATGTGGGACTCGATCCCAGGACCCTGGGATCACATCTTGAGCCAAAGGCAGATGCTCAACCACTGAGCCACCCAGGTGCCCCGATTCTGTCCTCTTTTAAAAATGATTTTTTTAGGGCAGCCCCAGTGGCTCAGCGGTTTAGCGCAGCCTTCGGCCCACGGTGATCCTGGAGTCCCAGGATCAAGTCCCACGTCAGGCTTCCTGCATGGAGCCTGCTTCTCCCTCTGCCTGTGTCTGTGCCTCTCTCTATCTCTGTGTCTCTAATGAATAAATAAAATCTTTAAAAAATTAAAAAATAAATAAAGATGATTTTTAAATGTTCTTTTGCTCTTTCTTTGCCTCAGCAATATTTAAGATAATCTAGTTTTAGTTGTAATGATGATTAGCTTTTACCCTAAAATAGTATCCCTGAAACTGGAGACAACTGAAGCACTGTCTTTCCTCCTGTGCCTTTGCTATGGAAGGGGTGGTGGTGTGTCTCCTTTACCTTGCTTATAAAGCACCCTGCTACCCAGACAACATAAGATGTGACTGTAAGGTAATGAGATTGGCTTTCTTCTATGACTCATGAAATTAACTTTATTGTTTTGCAATAAAAGCTTATGTTTCTACCATTCTATCAAGTAAGCAGATTTGAGTCTCTGTTATATACAAGGTACCTCCAAATCTGAGGAAGTCTTCCTAGCTTTCCTGTATCAACAAGAGTACCCTGAGCATAATCAGGCCTTGGAATCTGTGCTTACTGAGAGGAGACTTGACCCTAGTTTAAAAACAGTTGAGATATTCTTTAGATGCAGAGCACAATGACAAGTCTTAATTTGTGTTGCAGACTGTCCAATCCTAGATAGTTTTTGGTAGATTTTTCTCTGAGGCAGAGTGGGTAAGATTTTATTCAGGTGCCCCTTCTGATATAGTTGGATTTATTATACTTATGCAATGGAAATTCAAAGAGGGAAAAGGACAGAGAAAAGAGAAGGAATATTATTATGTACTCTGTGATGATGCTTCCTATAGATCATCAATTACACTGAAGGAACTGAAGCTTAAAGAATTTAAATGGCTTACCAAAGGATGCATAGCTAGTTTGTGGAGATCTAGGATTCAAATTTAGGTTGCCCTGACTATGAACCTTGTTCTCTTTCTGATGCATGACATTTTCTACTTCCTTCTTATTTTTTTTTTAAGATTTTATTTGTTTATTCATGAGAGACACACAGAAAGAGGCAGAGACATAGGCAGAGGGAGAAGCCGGCTTCCTGCAGGGAACCCGATGTGGGACTTTATCCCAGGACCTCAGGATTACAACCTGAGCCAAAGGCAGACGCTCAACCACTGAGCCACCCAGGAGCCCCTCCCTCCTTATTAAAGCACAAAAGAAATAGAAAAGATACAATCTCTGTCCTTCAGGAAACAAACCACATTCAATAAAAACAGCAATTTTTTTAAAGGATCATCAGGAGGAATGGTATATTGACAGCATTTATTATGAGGTTTCTAACAAAGGAATTATAGCTGGTCAGATTATTTAGAACTCCTTAGGAGAAGGTTGAACTAGAGCTGAACCTAAATCCCTGAATGAGACAAGAAGAGAAGCCTTTAAGTGGAAAAGTCTGCATAAATAAAATCATGGAAGTAGGTAATGAGGTTGGCATGTTTATAATAGAGTTTCATAAGGAGAGAGACTATTTCAAATTGAGGAGTACTGAGTGGGAAAGTTGGTATTTAGATTGGGGCTACATGATGGAGACTTTTTGAACTCCATATGGAGGGGTTACATACTCAGTGGTTAGGTTTCTGACAAGGGATTTCCCTTTTGGTAAATCTGCTCATTGTTGAAATTCAATAAATTTGATATCACTCTAATGTTGTATAATTGATGATGTCTTTGTTGAATAGATTTGGAGTTACAGGCATGTCTAGGAATACTACTTATTCCCTCCTAGACATTAAGATTCTGCTGTCAGCCATTAAAGAGATGGGACTATCCAATGGTTAGATTTTCCTAGGTCCCCCAGAGCTGAGAGACTATAATAACATCAAGTATGGCGTTTTTTGTTTGTTTTAAAGATTTTATTTATTCATGAGAGACACAGAGAAGTGGAGACATAGGCAGAGGGAGAAGTAGGCTCTCTGTGGGGAGCCTAATGCAGGACTTGATCCCAGGACCTTGAGATCATGACCTGAGCCGAAGGCAGACACTCAACCACTGAGCTCAACACCCAGGCGTCCCAAGCATGTTTTTTCTATAAGCATATTATTTACTTAACATCATAAATATTTAACTGCATACTCTATAAGTTAAACACTGTATAATTAAATCCAGAAAATATGGAGCCAGATAAGAAGAAAATTAAACATAAATGTGGTAGTCTCTTGGCTACTTAAGTGTTACCAATAATTATTTCACTTAACTATGTTTTCCTCTACTTTAAAGAAGGAACTTACTGCTTCTTTTCAGGGAGTGTTTTTTGGTATTAAAATTCCCAGGTGTTTGCCTGACCACAGTCTTTCAGCACAAGATGCCCTTGCCACTTTGGTATTTAAAAAATCCTTGATGGTACTTTCCAGCCTCTTGTTTGCTCCTAACATTTTTTAGATTACTGATCTTTCTTGAATTGCTAGAACTGTTTAAGAAGAGCTAAACAGTTTCTCTATACTTCCCTCATAGAACCAGAGGTAACTATTACATATCTCTTATTTCTCTCAGTATTTTTTTAAATTTTTATTTATTTATTCATGAGAGACACACAGAGAGAGAGGCAGAGACACAGGCAGAGGGAGAAGCAGGCTCCATGCAGGGAGCCCCATGTGGGACTCGATCCTGGGTCTCCAGGATCACACCCTGGGCCGAAGGCAGGCGCTAAACTGCTGAGCCACCCAGGGATCCCCTTCTCTCAGTATTTTTATGTGAGATCATAAATATAATTTTATTTTCTGCCTTTTATACTTTGTTTTAAAGGTATTTCATTTAATTTCAAATTGTCGACATATAGTATAACACCCAGTGCTCATCTCATCATGTGCCCTCTTCAGTGCCTGTCACCCAGTTATCCCATCCCCCTCCCCCCGTCCCCTTTGCCTTGTATACTTTAACATGTCGTTAACTTTGGAAACTGTTCTTAATCAGAAATTTTAATGGTTTCCTGATATTCCACCATTTAGATGTCACATACCTTTCTTCACATTTCAGGGATCAAATCATTATCTGACTTGGGACAACCTGACCTTCAGTCTTGATTTCAGGTAGATACCACAAGTCATTGCAGATAAATGGCACACTGTGGAGGGGATATGCCAATAAGTTGAAGCTATTTCCTTGTACGACTAAAAAGGGCACTGGGGATCCAAGATATGCTAATATATATTTCTTGGATTGAATCTCACTTTACAATTGCTTATTGTGTATTTACTGTTTGTCATAAATTTCAGTTATTTGTAGTGATTCTGAAAATTTTTTACTTATTTATTTTTTAAGATTTTATCCATTCACTCATGAGAGACACAGAGAGAGAGGCAGAGACACAGGCAGAGGAAGAAGCAGGCCCCCCTGCAGGGAACCAGATGCTGGACTTGATCCCAGGATCCTGGGATCACACCCTGAGCTGAAGGCAGACGCCCAACAACTGAGCCACCCAGGCGTCCTTATTTTTAGTGATATCGTGTTAGTTATAGGGCATAGCACTTTTTATTTTATTTGTTTATTTTTTACTTTTTTATTTAAATTTCAGTTAGTGGGCAGCTCTGGTGGCTCAGCGGTTTAGCGCTGCCTTCAGCCCGGAGCGTGATCCTGGGGTCCCAGGATCGAGTTCCACGTTGGGCTCTCTGCATGGAGCCTGCTTCTCCCTCTGCCTGTTTCTCTACATCTCCCTCCCTCTCTCTCTCTCTCTCTCTCTCTCTCTCTCTCTCTCTCTCTCTCTCATATGAATAAATAAATAAACTCTTAAAAAATAAATAAATAAATTTCAGTTAGTTACATAGTGTCATATTAGTTTCAGGTGTACAGTCTAGTGATTCGACACTTCCATATATCACCTGGGGCATAGCACTGTTTTAAAAAAATAAAATTTGTGGGGCACCTGGGTAGCTCAGTTGGTTAAACATCTGACTCTTGATTTCAGCTCAGGTCATGATCTCAGGGTCATGAGATCCAGCCCTGCACCAGCTCTTCACTGAGCATGGAGCCTGCTTAGGATTCTCTCTCCCTTTTCTTCTGTCCCTCCCCACCCTTTGCATGGCACTCTTTCTCTCAAATAAATAACATTTGCTTGTACCTTTTCTGTTTTCACCTTGAGTGTTACCTTTTTAAAATTCTAGTATAGTTAACTACAATTGTTATATTAGTTTTAGGAATACAATATAGTGATTGAACAATTCTGTGTGTTAGTGCTCATCGTGATAAATGCACTTTTTAAAAAAGACTTTATTTATTTATTCTTGAGAGAGAGAGAGAAGCAGAGACACAGGCAGAGGGAGAAGCAGGCTCCATGCAGGGAGCCCGATGTGGGACTCGATCCTGGGACTCCAGGATCACGACCTGAGCTGAAGGCAGGCGCTTAACCAATGAGCCACTCAGGCATCCCAATAAATGCACTCTTAATCCCCTTTACCTATTTCACCCATTCCTTCCACTAACCTCCCCTCTGGTAATCATCAGTTTATTCTCAATTAAGAGTCTCTTTTTTGACTTGTCTCTTTTTGTTGTTGTATTTGTTTTGTTTCTCAAATTCCACATATGAGTGAAATCATATGGTATTTTTCTTTTTCTGGCTGACTTATTTTATTTAGTGTTATACTCTGTAGATCCATCTGTGTTGTCATAAATGGCAAGATTTTTTTATGGCCAACTAATATTCCATTCTGTGTGTATGTAACTACATCTTCTTTATCTATTCATCTGTCAGTGGATACTTGAGCTGATTCCATAATTAGGCTATTGTAAATAATGCTGCAATGAATATAGGGTTGTATATATCTTCTCAAATTAATATTTTTGTATTCTTTGGGTAAATATCCAGTAGTGGAATTCCTGGATCATATGGTAGTTCTATTTTTCATTTTTTTTAGGAACCTCCATATTGTTTTCCACAGTGGCTGCTCCACTTTGCATTCCTACTGACAATGCATGAGAGTTCCTTTTATTCCATCTCCTCACCAACACTTGTTGTTTCTTGTATTTTTAACTTTAGCCATTCTGGCAGGTGTAGAGTGATATCTCATTGTGTTGTTTTTTTTTTTAAGATCTGATTTATTTATTAGAGCACAAGTAAGAGAGCACAAGCAGGGGGAGAGGCAAAGGAGAGGGAGAAGCAGGCTCCCCGTTGAGCAGGGAGCCTGATGTGGATCTCAATCCCAGAACCTGAGGATCATAACCTGAATCAAAAACAGACACTTAATCAACTGAGCCTCCCAGGTGTCCCTTCACTGTGGTTTGATTTGCATTTCCCTCATGATGAGTGATGTTGAGCATCTTTTCATGTCTGTTGGCCATCTGTATGTCTTCTTGGAGAAATGTCTATTCATGTATTGTGTCCATTTTTTAATTGATCATTTATATTTTTGGTGTTGCGTTTTATAAAATTTTTTAAGTTTACCTTTATTCTGTATGAGCATACAACAAATATAAGTGATTTATGTCGTTTATATTCTTATATCTTAGAATAAGAGCCACATTCTTTTGTAGTTTTGGTATCTTAGGGACACTATAGTGTGGGGAAATAAAGTTCCTTAGCTTTGTCCAGAAGTTGGTAGTAGATCTGAATGCTTAGGTTTCTAGGATTCCAATGCTCTTTACATAATTTTGGAATCAAAGCCTTAGGATGTTAGGGTACTTGGTATTTGCTTTCAGAATTTATCATGATGTTTTTTGACAGTTAAGCTTTTTTTTTAAAAAAAGATTTTATTTATTCATGAGAGACAGAGAGAGAGAGAGAGAGAGGCACAGACACAGACGGAGGTATAAGCAGGCTCCATTTCATGCAGGGAGCCTGACGTGGGACTCGATTTCGGGTCTCCAGGACCACACCCTGGGTTGAAGGCAGTGCCAAACCGCTGAGCCACCGGGCTGCCCATACAGTTAAGCTTTTAAGATCAAGAATAAATCAGAAATATTACTCAGTCATCAAAAAGAATGCAGTCTTGCCATTTGCAAAGACATGGTTGGAATTAGATGTTTTGCTAATAAGCAAAATAAGTTCATCAGAGAATGACAAATACTATATGATTTCACTCATATGTGGAGTTTCAGAAACAAACAGAAGAACATGGAGGAAGGGAAGGAAAAATAAAATAAGATGGAAACAGAGAGGGAGGCAAGCCATAAGAGACAGTTAACTCTAGGAAACAAACTGAGGGCGACTGGAGAAGAGGTGGGTGGGGGATGGGGTAACTGTGTGATGGCCATTAAGGAGGACCTTGATGTAATGAGCACGGGGTGTTGTTTTGTTTTTTTTTCCAGTTTTAAAAGATGAATTTTATTTTTCTTTGAAGTACATCATATGCTTTTTGTGCTAGGATTTTTTAAAAGTTCTTTTTAATTTTGTAATAGTTTTACTAAGGTACAATTCACATGACATAAAATTCACCCTTTTAAAGTTATATAAATGGGTTTTAGTATATTTACAAAATTGGAGCACGGGGTGTTATATGCAACAGATGAATCACTAAATTCTACCCCTGAAATTAATAACAGAATATATGTTAACTAAATTGAATTTAAATAAAAAATTAAAACAAGAATAAATCAATATAAATCAGAACATAGATATGCAAAGTCACTTTAGGAAGTGAAAGTGATGATTGTTAAGTAAGTTTATTGTGATAATCATTTTACAACATGTATGTATATCAAATTGTTATGTGATACACCTTCAAGTAATATAATATGTCAACTATATCTCAGCAAAATTGGGGAAGAAATGGAACAAGTGAGTTTGGTGTCTTGAATGTTGAAAAATGTAAGGTTAAGGAAACCTGGTATCTCCCAGTTTGAATAAGTTCTTGGTGTTAAGGCCTTGAGAGCAGAAGACCAGTTTGAGGTTTATCTGGCTTTCTCTTTTTAGAGGACACTCTTATTCTGGACCTAGCTTCATTCATTTTATTTTATTTGTCTTTACTATACTCATCTGCTTTTAAAAATGACTCAGAAAATGTTAGTTTTGAATACTGATAGGATTAGAAAGGATTTCAATTTAGGACCCTTCTACTTCTTTAGGTATTTACATGATGTAAAATAGTTATGGTGAAAGTTCCCTGAAAAAATTATTCCCATGACTGTCCTTGAAAAGTAAAAAGAGTAGTATTTATAAGAAATGGAAGGGCAAAGTAAAGTGTGCAGTATGACAATTTTTAGACTTTTCCTCTCCAGTACTTCACATGGTCCAGAAGAATAAGCCAAAAGTTGACTGATTTGGGGGCATGTCCCAAAGTGGCTCAAGTGCAAACAAAGCATTTTTTATTAATTTTAGCATAAAAACTATGGGGAGAAGTCATGAGAAATTTGTATTCTTAACCATAATATTGGTATGCAGGTATGTGTACTTAGTACATGGAAATATAGTGATTAAAAATTCATTTTTTACTTTATTTGGAAAGATATTTCTGGTTTTGAGCAAATGCCCTCATTTCTTCATATATTGCTCATATACTATCATTTCCAGAAATGGATCTTGATGGGTCACATTCCTGGAAACGCAGGGTTATAGGTTACTTGTATGAGAATTAAATGAGATAATAGATGAAGATAATATGCCACATTAAGAGTGAGGGTTGGTTGGTTGGTTGGTTTTTAAATCTTAGTGTTCTTTACAACTTAAGTTCTCTCAGAATTGGGTCTTGTGCCTAAGTAAAAAGTTAATAAGAGAAAAAAAAATTAATAAGAGAGAAAATGTTAGGATGTGGGGCAGGAGGCTTCTTGGCTTAGACTTTCTTTGACATGATTAGGATCAGGTGCAACAAAGTTAACTAACCATTGGTATAATTGATGCCCTTGCAGGAGGGAGCACTGGCAGTTGCTGGGTAATTTGAAGACTACTGTGGAGGGTTTGGTGTCAGCCAACAGTCCGAACGTCTGGTCCAAGTATGGTGGCCTGGAGCGGCTTTGCAGGGACATGCAGAGCATCCTCTATCATGGGCTCATCCATGACCAGGTACGTAAACCTCTTCTTTTTTGCCAGATTGGCTGTGTCACTTGTTGGAAAGAAACAATTGCATTAAGTTGTTGGCAGGGAGAAGATGAAGGCCACTGGTCTGTGAGCGCTTGAGGGTAGGACTGTAATATGATGATGATGATGAGAACAATAAGGACAATAATGATGAATCACTAGGATTTTTCTCTTAGGAGCACCCAAAGACATATCTGAGAAGTATTTACAGAATATTGTCAGTTTTACAATCCCCCTGAGCATCATTTTGTAGGTAACTGGCTGATTCTTGGGAATGGTAGTTTTAGTTATAGCTTAATTTTTTTAATATAAACTTCATTGATGTTGAGTTTCTTTTCTATAAAATATCTTCAAACACTCCAAGAAACTTTGAGTATTGATAGAGTGGAATGTAATAATACTTAATGGTTTTTGTTCCATCTTTTGCAATTACTCCATTTGCAGTGTTTTGAATCAGCTTAAGATCTGGATAAAATTGTCAAGTGAGTCATTGGCTCTGGTGTCCTCCTACATTAAAAAAATCAGACCTCACAAATATGTGCATAGTCATGTGTTTCCAAACAGTCATGCTCATTCCATGTCAGTGTCCTTGGAGCCAAGCTTGCTTGTCTTTTCCTTTTTTAATGAGAATTTATTCTCAACTAGACTAGCAGTCACATAAAGAGCTAGTCAAATAAATAGCATTAAGGTATTCAGAGTTAATAGGATTTAATATGCTATCTTCCCTTCTGCAAATACATGTATATTACTTCTGAAGTATCTTTAAACTAATATTCCTATTGGATATTTTCAGAATTCAGTGGAGTTGTCTTAGGTTAGATTTTCTTTATTCAGAATAAGTTCTGAAAGTGATGTGCTCTCAAAGAGTTTCTTAATGGTTATTATTCTTTAAACACCAGTCTAGGAATTTGGAGGCAGCATTGTGTGGTAGACTGATAAAAGTCTTTGGAATCAGATAGAACTTGGATTGAAATCTAGACTCATTGCTTAGGTCCTTGGGGAAAAAAATGACATAGTAGTTACATCCATAGACTTCTGAGTCAGACTGTTCATATTTTAATCTCAGCCTCAGTACTATGTGGTGTTGGGTAAGTTACCTCTTTGTGTCTCTGTTTACTGATTTGTAAAATAAGATAACACTAGTACCTACCTCATAGGATTATTGTGAGGATTAAAGAAATGATATACATGAAGAGCTTTAAAAAACATAATTTGAGGGCAGCCCCGGTGGCGCAGTGGTTTAGCGCCGCCTGCAGCCCAGGGCGTGATCCTGGAGACACTGGATTGAGTTCCACGTCAGGTTCTCTGTATGATGCCTGCTTCTCCCTCTGCCTGTGTCTCTGCCCCTCTCTCTCTCTCTGTCTCTATGAATAAATAAATAAATAATCTTTAAAAAAAAAACATAATTTGACAGGTGATCTTAACTATTAGGTAATATTAACTTTTGAGGCTTGCTTTTCCTATCTATAAAAATGAGGATAATATTATTTACCTCATAATGTTTGATGGAAAGATTAAGTGAAATAGCATCACATTTGCCTCGTGCAGTTTGTGGCATACAGGAAAATAACACGTTTCTTTCATTTTTTAAGTTTTAAGTTACATGTAGTCCTATGAAAAAAATAATTATGAAGACTGGAATTTATAAAACAAAGAAGTTAACCCACTGCATTCTGGTTTTTGCCTATACCACTAGTGATCTTGCTACTGAAGTTTAAGTAAAATGATGTCCACATTACCAGATCCATGAACATTTCTCCTTTGCACAGGGTCTGAAGTTCTTTACTGTTAACCATCATCACACCTTGACTTGTACCGCATTATTATCTTCTAATGATGTAGAGTCCCTCTTCCTCTTTTCTAAAAATTAATGTTAATTCTAGGTACATTGTACCTAGAATGCTTTCGTAGTTTGCTTCCCACTTAATATTTTATATACCCAAACTTTCATTTCAGGTCACTCCAGAGCTTTCCATGTTTCCCAATTTTTTTTTAAAGATTTTATCTATTTATTCATGAGAGACACAGAGTGAGAGAGGCAGAGACACAGGCAGAAGGAGAAGCCCCCCTGCAAGGAACCTAATGTGGGACTTGATCCCCGGGATCACACCCTGAGCCGAAGACAGACACTCAACAGCTGAGCCACTCAGGTGTCCCCTAGAGTCCTTCTTCTACTTCTGTGACCATTCCTTCTTAATTTCTTTCCCTGGAATCTCTTCTTTTTAGATTTTAGCTTTTAATGGGATTCTGTCCTAGGTCATTATTTCTTCTTACTTTGTATATTTTCCTGGAACAGCCTCCTTCACTTGCATTGTGCTGAAGACCCCCAGCTAAGACACCTCTGCTGAACTCCAGTTCCATAAGACTAGCTGTCTGCTGTACATTATCATCTGTCTGTCTGTCATACAGGCCAAGCACAGCATGACCCAAAAGACAAACTTATTTTCTTCATGAGATTTGCCCTTCCTCCTATTTTTAACACTAATTTGTGGCATTGCCAGCTACTCAGTCACCCAAGCCAGAAACTTGGGAATCATGCCCACGTGTTTTAAAAAACTCAATGCAAGTTTCCCAGACAGATGACCAAAATAACTACTAGATTAGTGTCGCCACAATTTAGTGGTTAAGCACTTGCATCTTGATAGCAAAAAAGGTCTTTTCTTGGCTCTGTTACTAATTTTATATTGTTAGCTAGAGTAATCACTTTACCATATTACAGGACAGTTTCACCATCTGTGCCAGAAAGAGAAAATGTCCTAATGAAATAATAAAGTCAGTGGGATTCCAAGTGAGGGATGATTGATAAATTCAAGACAGTATTAACATAGCTTGTTACAATTATTAATAAATGATATCTGTGAAAGCATGCGGTCATCAGAATGAAAATTATTAAAGTATATGGTTATCTGCAAAATAGCAGTGTTAATAAGTGAAAACAGAGTGAATCAGGCAAATCTGTCCTACACACTTTTCAACTACAGGCGCTAATGGAAAGAATTGTAACCAGAACATCCATACCCATTTCACTGCTGCTCTATTCTGCTTTGTGAAGACCTAACAATTAATGTCTGTGTTAAGGACTTATTTTTCCCTTTCATTTCCTCCCAAAAGATTAAGGCTTTCAAAGGCTTCTGGCTGCTGCGTCATCATGAAGCTATTCTGGGTGTTGTGCCCTTGGAGAGGGGGAAGGGATACAGTGATTCATGCTGGTCATATCTATTCTGTGCTTTCATAAGGACGTGTTATGGAATGTGAACTTATTTTTTTTTAAACAGGACCTTCTGAAAGCTATAACATCATGACCATATTTTTAGAGGGCTCTCATTTTTCCTGACAGCCTGAATCTGGGCTACCTTTTAGTTTTCCCATAAGGAAAGGCATATTTGATCTTTTCTTTTCTGCTGCTTAGTTATGTGGAGACACTCAGTCCCTAAGATTCCTCATCTGAATGGGAGAAATAAAAAGAGCCCCCTCTTTTCCACTACGAAGAAGAAACCTCTTCTTGGCAATATAGGCAGCCTGATTTTTAAAAATAACAATAACAACACAGAAAAAGAACAGTTTTTCTTTTCTGAATGTATAGGTAATATATTTTTATTTGTTGAAAATTTGGAAAATACGAAAAAAAATTTGAAGAAAGTATCACCCTCAAGTCAACATCAAGTATTATCACTCTTTAACATTTTGTAGATCTTATTTTTTTCAGGACGCCTAGGTGGCTCAGCAGTTAAGCGTCTGCCTTCAGCTCAGGGCATGATCCTGGAGTCCTGGGATCCAGTCCCACGTCGGGCTCCCTGCTCAGAGCCTGCTTCTCCCTCTGCTTGTGTCTCTGCCTCTCTGTCTCTGTCTCTAGTGAATAAATAAGTAACATTTTTTAAAAAAGATCTTATTTTTTTCTATACACTTATGTGCTTTTTAAAATATTAAGATTGTATTATATTTATCATTTTGTAACTTTAAAATATTTAATTTTTAAAGTAAACGATACATTTGTATGGTTAAAAAAAACATATATTTAGTGAAATATCTTGTTTCCTTCCAGTCCTGTAGGTAACTACTGTTTACTAGTTTCTTCCCAGAAAAGTTTTGTTTATAAAAGATTTTGTGAATAGTTTTCTTTGCTATACCTCCTGATTTTTTAGATAAATAAAAGCAATTATAAATTGCTATTCTGCACTTCTGTTTTCTCACTTGATGTATCTTGTAATTCATTTCAAATCATTATGAAAAGCACTTTTTCTATTTTACAGCTGTCATTTTATAATATTCCATTGTATGTATGTACCATAATTTATTTAACCAATCCCCTAGTAATGAACTTTTAGATTACTTAAAATCATTTGGAGTTAGTAACAGTACTACGGTGAATAAACCTCGTGTATGGGTCATTTTGTCCTTTACCATAGGATATTCCTAGAAGTAGAATTTTTAGGCTAAAGGGTATGTGCATTTCAATTTTGAAAAATATTGCTGAATTGCCTTTGAGGAAGTTACATCTGTTTAAACCCTCACCAATAATGTATAAGAGTATTTGCTTCTCCATACCTATACCAATGTAGGGTGTTATGAAACCACAAACTATTGGCAGTATGAGGGTAAAAAGTTACATTTCTCCTATTCTGAAAAATGTTTATGTGGGCCTTTTTTTTTTTTTTTTTGGTGAACTTTTTCCTATTTCCCCCCATTTTTCTTATATTGTTAGTCTTTTCCTATGGATTTATAGGAGTTATTTATTAATGGAATTAATCCTTTGTTTTAATGTGAATTGCAAATATTTTTTCCTAGTTTGTCATTTGCCATTTCATATGGTGTTTTTATATGCAGAAATATCTAATTTTGGGAGGGGAGCAGAGGGAGCAGGAGAAAGAGAATTAATTAATTAATTATTTATTTAGAGTGAGTATATGCATGCACACATGATGGGGAGGGGCAGAGGGAGAAAGAGAATCTCCAGCAGCACTGAGTGTGGAAACCCACATGGGGATCGATCTCACAATCCTGAGATCATGACCTGAGCTGAAATCAAGAGTTGGATGCTTAACTGACAGCCACGCAGGCACCCCTCTGATTTTTATTAAGTCAAATTGATCATTTCTCTCAGGACTTCTAGGCTCTGTATGATGTTATGAAAGGGCTTTCGCATTTCCCTGTACAATTATTAAAAATGTTTCTCCATAGTTTCTTCTATTAATGACTTGATTTTTCTATTTAAACCATTTCATCTGTAGTTTATCTTGAATATACTTAATTCCTTTAGCACACAGATCTATTTCTGTTTTTTTATTATGGTCTGTTGTACTTTGTGTGCCATCACCACTCAGTTTTAATTATTTTAGCTTTTAATTATGGTAGAAATGGTCCCTCACTGTACAGCATCTTTTGTTGTTGTTAAACACCCCCCCCCAATGTTCAAACATTTGTCATTTTATTTACCATGTAACTGCTTCATTTTTTTTTTTTTTTGGATAAAGACAGAAAAAGCCTTCTTATACAATGTGATCTGAATCATTAGCTGATTAAGTGAGGACAATTAAGGAGTCATTCAAACATTTTATTTTATTTTAAAACATCTAAATTTACATTTGTTCAACAGTCTTTGGATATAGAGCCAGAACCTTTGCTAGGAATATGGATCCACTGGTGGAGTTTCATATCATCTTTTTTGAATAAATTGTACCCATAATGCATGGTACAAGACTTCCAGTTTTATTTTCTTTATACTGGACTAGCAATTTAAGATCCTGTAATATGAGTGTAAACCCTACATTTTTAGGTGTTTGTCCTTCTCACTTTGAAAGTTGTCTTGCCTCTACATAATTTAACATCAATTTTTTATAGAAGCTTTTGTGTGGGCATAAAATTTTAGCTCCTTTGGATAAATACGAAGGAATGTGATTGCTGGATCATATGGTAAGAGTATGTTTAGTTTTTTAAGAAACTGCCAAACTGTCTTCCAAAGTAGCTGCACCGTTTTGCATTGTTACCAGCAATGAATGAAAGTTCTTTGCTCCACTTCCTCACCAGCATTTAATATTGGCATTGTTTTGGATTTTGGCCATTCTAATGTAGGTATATAGTGGTATCGTATTGTTTTAATTTGCACCTCCCTGATGATATACGATGTGGCACATCTTTTCATGTGCTCATTTGTTCTCTGTATATCTTTTATGGTGAGGTGTCTATAAAGGTCTTTGGCCCATTTTTTAAATCAAATTGTTTGTTTTCTTATTGTTGTGTTTTAAGAGTTCTTTGCGTATTTTGGATAACGTTCTTTTATCACATGTGGCTTTACAAATATTTTCTCCTAGTTTGTCGTTTGTCTTTTCTTTCTCGACATTTTTGGTCACAGAGCAGAAGTTTTTAATTTTAGTGAAGTCTAGCTTATCAGTTCTTTGCTTCATGGATCATGTTTTTGGTCTTGTATAAAAAAGTCATCACCGGCGGTGCCTGGGTGGGGCTCAGTGGTTGAGCATCTGCCTTTGGCCCAGGACATGATCCTGGAGTCCCGGGATCGAGTCCCGCATTGGGCTCCCTGCATGCAGCCTGCTTCTCTCTCTGCATGTGTCTCTCCCTCTCTTGCTGTGTCTCTCATGAATAAATAAATAAAATCTTTAAAAAAAGAAAAGTCCCCAAAAAAAGTCATCACCATACCCAAGGTCACCTAGGTTTCTTCCTATGTTATCTTCTAGGAGATTTATAGTTTTGTATTCTTCATTTAGGTTGATGACTCATTTTAACTTAATTTTTGTGACAGGTATAAAGTCTGTATCTAGATTTATTTTTTTGGATATGGATGTCCAGTGTTTCAGCACCTTGTTGAAAAGACTATCGTTGCTCCATTGTATTGCTTTGCTACTTTGTCAAAGATTAGTTGATTTTATTTATGTGTGTCTGTTTCTGAGCTCTCTATTCTGTTTCACTGATTTGTTTGTCTATTTTTTTCCCCAATACTACACTGCCTTGATTACCGTGCCTTTACAGTAATGCTTTAAGTCAGATAGTGTCAGTCCTTTTTAAAGAACAACTTTCTAGGCCCAGTGCTTTTGGTTTTGGAAAGTTATTAATTGGATGTGAAGGCGATCTGGCTGCGACATCTGTCACCCCATTGATTGCCAGGGTTGATTCGGCTGATCTGGCTGGCTAGGCTGTGTCCCCTTCCTCCCTCACCGCTCCATGTGCGTCCCTCCCGAAGCTGCGCGCTCGGTCGAGGAGGACGACCATCCCCGATAGAGGAGGACCGTTCTTCGGTCAAGGGTATACAAGTAGCTGCGCTCCCCTGCTAGAACCTCCAAACAAGCTCTCAAGGAAAGTTATTGTTGATTCTGGGTTTTTTTGTTTTGTTTTTGTGGGTTGCTTTTAGTTTTGGTTTAGTTTTGTCTTATTTTTAGGAGATAAGGGCCTATTCAGATTATCTATTTCTTCTTGGTGAGATTTGGCAGATCGGGTCTTTCAAGGAATTGATCCATTTCACTTAGGTTATCACACTAGTGAGGCATACAATTGTTAGTAATATTCCTTTGTAATGTGGTATCTGTAAGATGTCCCCAATTTTATTTCTGAGTTAGCCTAGAATTTTGCCTAAAGAAAGGAAACCAAGTTTAGGTCCTAGTCACATAGATGTAATTAACCAGGAGACATACCTGAGTTGATATTCCAGTGCTGCCTACCCCTGGCCACTCAGTGTCCACTGAGCCACAGAACAGGGGCCAGAAACACTGCCACATGCTGCCAAGATATTAGAGGTCTTCATGACTCCAGTTGACAAAAGAGCCTGTACAGCTGACACTTATAATTGTCACTGATATTTTTCCAGTCTAGGTGAGAAACCCACTGACATTTGAGATGCCTTTTGGGTCATATATTAAGTTCTGATAGAAGGACTCTTTCTAAGCTATTTATTTTGTTCTGTTGGTTAGTCTGTCTCTTAATGCTTGTGCTAGGTCTGTACTTCTAAATTATTTAGATTTCAGTTTTAACCTGTGCCCAATAATCTCAGAAAGGATTCTCAAAAAATAAGAAATAGGTTTTCCTAGTATAAACATTTGCCTTCTCCAGTTCATTCTCCAGTTCATTTCCTAGTATAAACATTTGCCTTTTCTAGTTCAGGCCTTCTCTAGAGTGAAACTATTTATCTGGAATTGATCATTTCTTTGACTCTAAATGCAGCCCTTTCCTGACCTGGGTAGCATGGGAAAAGCAGGTCTTTCCTTACTTGATTTTGCTGTAAGAACTGAAGGCATTCATCTCGGATTCTTAGCAAATAACTTAAACTCTTCACCAGTTTTAAGATTTACCTTCTGGGGCTAAATGGTAGAGAGATGAGGGAGAAATCAGATTATTTTCATTGTATAACTTTCTATATCATATGCTTGCATTGCCTGTCCAAAAGAACAGTTAAAACAATTTTTAACAATTATCCTTAAAAAGAATGAATACATATATATATATCCTTTTGATTGCTGCTGAGAACCTTTGTTGAGGCAAGGAAGGTTAGGCGTTTTTCCTCCTCTCTTTGAATGTCAACACCAGAGCTAAATTTGATCTAAAATGGTAGTGATTTCTTCACCTTCTGTGTTCTCACAGCAGGTGTGTTGCCGCCAGACTGATTACTGGCAGTTTGTGAAGGACATCCGCTGGCTCAGTCCCCACTCAGCCCTTCATGTGGAGAAGGTAAGAAGTGAAAAGTAACCGGAAGGCTGTGGTGTTTGATGTTCTGTCTGAAGGGTTTCCTAGGCTAGAAAGACGGTGTGTGTCAAGTTTCCTGTTAACTGAGGAAAGAAAGTTATTCCTATAGGACTAATTTGGAGGGAAGGATTATTTGCTTTAAAACATAAACCATGTAAAGCCATTGCTTTAGGCCATTTTCTCTACGCTGGGGAAGGGGGTGAAAAAAGTTTTGTTATTTTCAGAAGACCTGCAATATTAGGACCAGAATGAAGCTGTTCAGAATCCTAGGAAAATGGCACGAGGTTCCCTACAGTGCTTGGGGAAGTAAGATTGGGATGCTTAGCTCAATGTAGTACCTTTGATTTCCAGTTAGGGAAATAGCTCATGGAGGCTAGTGACTTGGCCAAAGTTACACAGCTAGTTCCAGATCAATCACTGCCAAACATATGTATCTATTTATTTAATTCTTCATTATGGAAGATTTCAAATACATAGAAAATTAAAGAGAGTAATGTAATGAACCCTCAAAATATCTATCACCTGTCCTCAGTACGTGTCAATACAAGGCCAGTTTTGTTTCATATATATCCCACCCACTGCTAGGTTCATTGCTGAGATGATGTCAGGAAAAGTACTTTGTTTTCAAACGATCAGGGAACCAAATCGCAGGGTGTCAAACTGGCCTCTTTTGTGAGAAAAATCCAGAGCCCGGTGGTTTTCTTACATAGACTTTCTTTGTCCTTCTCGCGTAATTTATCTTACCACCACTCTCCTTTACCTCCAACTAACTTCCTTTTCTAAAATATATTGCTGTAGTCATTTCCACTTACAAGCTGCTTAGGAGACTTTGCTTTTAGAAACAGCCAACTAGAAGGAGGTTCCAAATAGAGGTTGCTCTGACTAGGGCCAAAACAAGATGCTCAGATGACCTCTCTGTGGTGGAGAATCTTTTTTTTTTTTTTTTTAAGATTTTATTTATTTATTCATGAGAAACACAGAGAGGAGAGAGAGAAGCAGAGACATAGGCAGAGGGAGAAGCAGGCTCCATGCAGGGAACCCGACGTGGGACTCAATCCCAGGGCTCCAGGATCACACCCCAGGCTGAAGGCGGTGCTAAACCACCGAGCCACTCAGGCTACCCTCTTTGGTGGAGAATCTTCTTCCTTGTCCCCAGAAGAAGAAGCATCTTCCTTGTCCCCAGATTTTTGTTGCATTATTTTCTGGAGGCCAACTGAAATGAAGAACTCTGTGAGAGAAGCCAAGAGGTCGAGTTCATCCTTCCTCTGAACACTCCAGGCTAAATGTCTCTTTGGAGTTAGGACATAAAGAGACAGATGTAGCAGCTTTGTTCTCTCTTAGAGCCGCATATCAGGTCTTAGCTGCTTCATTCCTCTTCAGTGATCCAGTGCAGCAGTGGAACCACTGATCCCTTGCTTCCCCTCCTCCCTCAGTAACCTCTAGATGCTACCCAGAGGAAAAATCCTACTCATCACTTCCTCTTACCCATCTCCATTTAGTTTTCTGGTCATTAGGCCTCAGTCTTGCTGTTTTTACCAGGATGCATGTTGTGACCCATCCTCTTTGCCTCCCAGTTCATCAGCTTACACGAGAATAGCCAGAGCAGCACTGATGGTGTGAGTGAGCATGCTGTTGCTGAATTGTGGCTGCAGCACAGCTTGCAGTGCCACTGTCTCTCCGCCCAGCTCCGACCACTGCTCGGGGACAAGCAGTATATCAGAAAATTCTACACAGGTACGTGACGGTCACTTAGCCAAGATTGTTGCATATACTTTTTCATCTCTTCCACATTCCTCTTCCTTTATAGACTGACTCTCCCCCCAGAGCCCCATATACTTCACTGGGTGCCCTAGAGATTCTAATCAGAAACATGCGTCCAGTCTTCTCCTTTATGTGTAAAACACAATCCAACTTTATGCTAAGGTACTCCCCTGCTCCCAGGGATATAAACCGATAAGAATAACCACCATTTACTGAGCATTTCCTTTTTTTTTTTTTTTTTTTTTTTTTTTTTTTACTGAGCATTTCCTATGTGCTAGTCATTGTTACATACTTTTTATGCATATACTCTTCCCAATAGGCCTGAGAGCTGGGTATTAATACCTCTGTTCTATGGCGGAGAAATACGGAGGCAAAAAATAAGGAAAGAAGGTGTCACCTAAAAAGAAGTTATCAAGCTCTGGGAGCTACTGCTCTCAGTGGGCAGGTTTCAGCCAGCAAGGCACTAGCAGGAGATGGGAGGGCATGAGCAAGGGGAGAAGTCAGAGGATTTCTTCCCCTCCCTGACTTCCCCAGTTGGATACCAGCAAAAAGGGTCTTGGGAAGACACTACTTTTAGGACTTAGCATCTCTGTGGTACAGGAAAAAAAAAAAAAAGAAAGAAAGAAAGGAAGCAAGAGAAGGAATGGATCAGTGGGCAGAGAGGCCTAGGATTAGTCCCTGAGTAAAAGTATTTCTGTAAGAAACTTGAGATAATAACTCAGATAGATTGCTTTTGGCTTGTCTTACAAATCAGGAATATACATGGGGGAACTGGCAGGAAGTCCATTTTGGCTGTAGTTTTAAGCACAGAAGCTATTCTTTTAGCATTTCTTGCTGATAGATTTTTTAATTTTTTTGCCAGGCTAACTTTTGTATCTATTCCTTATATTGGTTCAAGATAGGAGGGAGGAGACGGGGGCCTTATCAACCACCAAAAATCTTCAACAAGTAATTTGATCATGTTTTGGGTATGCCATTTGGAGTCTTGCCAGTTGTAACAGCAAGAGATCTTTATGGCCATAGAGAACTATGGAATCTACAAAATGTGGAAAAAATATTGGACTATAAAGCAGAGTGAAATAATATATCTAGTAGTAGCCTTCTGTGCTTCTGGAGTTCTTCCTTCAGCTGAGTGACATCATCCTCAAATTCCTGTCTGTTACTGATCTTGATGCCTGACCTCAAACATTGCATGGAGAGTTATCACGGTTAATCTGATGGCATAAACTTCTTTTATAATAAAATAATACAAATGTAAAGATAATAATGATAATACACCTGTTTTCCAGTCAGGGAAGCAGAGCCCAATGAGGTTAGGTGACTCGGCTAAAGTCACCTAGAGACAGGATTCAAATCTGGGACTTTGTGACTTTGAAGCCCCCTTGTCGTGGCCTATTACACTGCACATTACTTAGCCTCTCCTATACTTTATATGTCCCTGATTCCGCTCCCCTGCAGCAGCATGAATCTCCTCAAGACATTTTTACCTTTTGTCTCTTTACTTCCCTGAGCCTCTCCCAGGCTGTACAGGGATGCTAACAATCTCCCTGTTGGGCTCCATCACAGCAGTAGCATTTCTCTCCCCAGATACTGCTTTCCTGCTAAGCAACGCCCACGTCACGGCCATGCTCCAGTGCCTGGAAGCAGTTGAACAGAACAACCCCCGCCTCCTGGCTCAGATTGATGCATCTATGGTAAGGGGGCAAGGAACCATCTGTGTCTGTGCTGGGCCCTGGACCTTACCGTGATATAACCCTTTGTTGCAGGCTATTTCTTTGCTTAGGCAGTTGTGAACTGAAAGGCTTTCATTTAAAAAACAAAAAACAAAAAAAACTAAAACTTGGAGAAGAAGGGGAGGTACCATTAAGTATCTATTGAAGTAAAAGGTCTAAGATCTGCTTAAGGAGGGAAGTGTCTGTTTTTTAAACCCCATTGTAAAGAGGAGCCTTGACAAACTGGGGGGAAGAGGATGATTTTGCATCAGAAGTAGGATTTACAGTGTCATACCTAGTATGACCTAGTGTTACACAGGGTTGGATCACCTTCGTCCTTGAAGTATAAAGAAAAAAATTTTTTTTTAATTTTATTTATTTATTCATGAGAGACATAGAGAGAGGGAGAGGCAGAGACACCAGCAGAGAGAGAAGCAGGATCCAAGCAGGCTTGTGTCGGGAGCCCGACACAAGACTTGACCCCAAGACTTCAGGATCATGCCCTGGGCCAAAGGCAGGCGCTAGACCACTGAGCCACCCAGGGATCCCCTAAAGAAAATTTTTTTGCTTGATATTGCTTATCAGCAATCCTCCAATTCACTCAACCCATCAGTAATATCAGTGCCTCAGCTAGAAAGGAATCACAGTCCCCACTCCTTTACAGGAGGGATTCCCTGTGTCTCTTGGTTTTTAAATTTTGATTCTTAGTTACCACCTGTTAAACACTTTCTGTGTTACAGGCTTGATTTAGGCACAATACATGCTTCATCTCATTTAATTCTCATACCTCTATAAGATCGACATTAATCTTATTTTATAAAGGAAGCCAGCTGGAGGACAGAATAGAGATGTCTCTTGCTCCAAGTTTGTAAGTGGTAGAGCTTGGATTTGAACGCTGATCTATCTGATTTCTGATTCTGTGCATAGTCTTAAGAATTTTGTTGTACTGCCTCTATGATAAAGCACTTCTGGTGTACTACCTAGGATTCCAATTTCAGAGGCTGTGGTGTATGGCAGGACTTCGAGATTTCAAAGTTGTAGCTCTGATAGAGCAGTAGAGTTGTATGTCGTACCTATAGGCTCTGGCCGCAGTCCAAGCCTGCTGCCAGAGGTCAGCTTCTACTAGCATTTCTGTAGTGCTAAATGCTCCTCCTCCGAGCCCCCCCCACCCCCCACCCCCGCCCAGCCTCAACTCTGACACACGTTTCTTTTGTAGTTTGCCAGAAAGCATGAGAGCCCGCTGCTGGTAACAAAGAGCCAGAGCCTGACAGCCCTGCCTGGTTCCACATACACCCCTCCGACCAGCCATGCTCAGCATTCCTACTTTGGGTCCTTCTCTAGCCTCTACCAGTCCGTACCCAACCACGGCTCAGGTATGGGGACAGGAAGGGGTAGTCATGACATGAATGCCCAACCCTGGAAAGTAGGGGACTTTGTGGGTGCACACAGGAGGTATAGACAGAGCCGTGGGTTGGTGCAGTTTGTCAACTTTCATGTCTTTAATGGACATCTTAAAAAGTTGGATGGTGACTAGCCTAAGATCAGCAGAATCATTAAAGTAATAGAGGAAAGAGATGTTTTTAGATTGTCCTGGATCTCTAATCCATATTGCAAGAAAGCATTTCAATAATAGTAGTAATAATAAGTGAGGGCCTGCCATGTGCCAGGCTCTGTTAGAGTCAATTTATATGTATTACTTCATTTGATCCCCAAAACTGTCCTACACAGTAGGTGTTGTTACCATTGCTCATTTTACAGATGAGAAATGCATACTAATAAGCGATGAAGCCACTGTGTCAAGAGCCCACGCTCTTACCTTACCTTATGCGGCTTACCTGCTTCTAAGCGATTTTTGCTTACCTCGCATGGTGAACCTTTTCTGAGGTGATACCACGTGTCCTGGGCACCTAGTAATGATAGGGAGTTTGGTCCTCAGTTGTAGAGAAACCCTACATATGTACCAAGGATTCCCAGCTCATCCTTTTCTTCTCTTTCTATATCCTAGAAAGAAGATCTACTTCCTTTTCACTCTCTGGCCCTCCCCGAAAACCTCAAGAAAGCAGAGAGCACGTCTCACCAGCACAGGATCAAGCCTTCCAAGCCTCCCTGCTTCCAGTCTCTGCATTAGCCAGGGATTCCTCCTCAACCCCAAATGAGATGAGCTCTAGCACTCTGACCAGCCCCCTAGAAGCATCCTTGGTCAGCAGCCAGAATGATTCCCCAAGTGATGCCAGCGAGGGGCCCGAGTACTTGGCCATTGGCAACCTGGACCCCCGAGGCCGGACTGCCAGCTGTCAGAGTCACAGCAGCAATGCTGAGAGCAGCAGCTCCAACTTGTTCTCCTCCAGCAGCTCGCAGAAGCCAGATTCTGCTGCTTCTTCCCTAGGCGAGCAGGAAGGAGACGGGCAGAGCCAGCTGTCCAGCATCCTTCGCAGGTCCAGCTTCTCGGAAGGGCAGACACTCCCTGCCACCAGTGGAACAAAAAAGAGCCACACTCGCTCCCATTCGGATACCAACATTGCCTCCAGAGGAGCCCCAGGTAATGCTAGTCACCAGCCCCTAGTTAATAAGTTATGTTTCTGATGACATGATGGGGTGTCCTGCTTGTAACGAAAGAGAGAAGTTCCTCGTGTATTATGAATACCCAGGAAATCTCTCTGAGAATATCTATGTTTGTGCCTCTATACGTTGCCAAATAGTAAATGTTTTCCTGGGTTCTTTCACCACCTCCTTAGCATCAGAGGACAACGTGACTTGTCACAGTTTGAGTTTTTAAAGTTTCTCTCAGAGGAGAAATGCTAATGAATAATCCCATTCCATCCCTCTCCTTTCTGTGATTCCTGAGAAGTGTGGTCAGATGCAATAGCAGTATGAGAGAGGCAAAGTGGTATTGGGATTTCCTTATGAAAACTAGGGATATACTAGTGTGGGAACAAGTAAGCGGGGCTGATTGCTGCTTCACTAATTCTGGTTGGAGGGCAGCCCTGTAGAGGGGCCCTGGTCACCTCAGCCTCCCTCACACAAATCCCAGCAGCTAGCAGAGGGCACCCTCGGCACGGGAGAGGTGGGGCTCATTGCTTTTGCCATCTCCCTGCCATCTTCTGTCATGGGTTGTTAGTTCCAGCAGGCTTTGGTTGGGTTTCGTTTGTAAGAGAACCTCCACAACAGCAAGTATAACGTGGATCTCTGTGCTTAAAGCCAGTTCTGGGTAGAAAAGCCCCAGAAATAAAATATAAAAAATTGTAAAAAAAAAAAAAAAAAAAGGAAAAAGAGGGAGATTTCCTTTAGCAGCTGGAGCTGCCATTGATTTCTCATTGTAGTTTCTAGAAAGATGAGAGCTGAGGCCCTCACCTGAAACTTGCAAGTGACAAATTTTTTTTTCCCCGTTTTTCTACTCAAGATGTGGTTTGGCTTTTGGAACTCTCTAGGAAAAAAAAAAACAACAACTCCAAATCAAAGCCTGTCTTCACACAAGCTTTCTTAGATGTGAAGAGTACTTGAGTTAGCTCCTTGCTTCACATCAGCTGCTGCAGGCCTGCTGTCTGCTGTACTCTAGGCCACTGGGCTTTGAGCATGGAAAACCTCCCTGCCCCCATTCTTGAATCCATGTGGATTCCAGAAACCACAGTAACCTGCTTCGGAAAAGGGAGCCAGAGAAAACCTAAGCCAAAGGGTCTGAGGGAGAGGGGGTCACGTGTAGCTCCTCATGAGTCAGCTACCTCAGTTCAGTTGCTGAGTTCTTCAGCAGTAGGGTTCCCCTCTTGGCAGTTGAGTCCCCACGTCTGCTAGATGAAAGGATGCCCTTTTTCTCACTGTCTCTATTCTCATTTCCTCTGTTTGGACTCTCCTCTGCACCTGTCTGTCTACGTACAGGAGGCCCCAGGAATATCACCATTATAGTTGAAGATCCCATTGCAGGTTTGGGAGCCAGTCCTTTCTGTCCACCACCTCCTCCTCCTCTGTGACCATCTTGCTTAGTTCAGAACCTCCTTTTCCATTCTGGTGTCAAATCAAGTCTGGCTAGTCTGGCCAATCCTGCTGTGATTCTTGGACCCGTCTCTAAAATGGCAGAGACATTTTGCATAATACGTTTCCCACCCGTGACTTTCAGATGCCGCATTTAGTCTCCCAGCAGCTTCTGGGAGGCAGAGTCCAGATTTATCGATCGTGTTTTGCTCAAAGGTGAAAGCAAAGCCCGCTCTTTGTCTAAGGCATCATGTTGAATCAGTGGCAGAATTTTTTTTATAACTGAGTACTTACTGTGGATTACTTTATTTTCCTTGAATTAACACCAGAATGTGTTAACACCTTCCCCTCCCCCCGTCCTGTGGTCTTGGATGTGGATGCATGTTTTTTGCCTCTCCCAGAGTCCCATTTCCTTTTCTTTCGCCTGCCTTCCTTCCTCTATAAGTCCCATCCCACCCCCCATTCCAGTCACTGTACAGGCTTTTTCTAGTGACTTCGGTCGTTTCTTTCGTTTTCACGGTGGTATTGAAATTAAATACCGTGTTCAATTCTGGGTTCGTGGAGATATTAATAGTAGAAGACAGAGTGATCAGGAGAACCGAAAGCTCCGGCCTCCTGGTGATGAGTGAAGCCACCGAGTATGTTAGCTCGGAAAAGGGAAAGTTAAAGAGGAGGTAGGACGGCTGTTTAGAAGGGCGTTGCTCTTCTTAAGGAGATGAGAAATTGTAAGAAGACCCAAGAGAATGTGAGGAAATCTAAGAATTAGAGCTGTTCATTTGAATGGGCGACATCTAGAGGTAGTTAGCTCAGTAAGCGAAGTCTGGGTGGCCTTTACGTGCGTGCCGTGAGGAGCGGAGTGCTGGAGTTGGAGTTTGTGTTGTGCATTGGATTTGACTCAGGACCTCAAAGGTCCCCTGCAAGTCATAGTTTCTTAGCGAGGCATCCTGGTGACTCTGGCTTGTCTAGAGTTCAGTAGTGAGGAGGAGAGCCCAGTGCCAGGACCAGCAGAAATCTCTGAGACCCTAGGAAAACGCAGTTACCTCTTACCACATAGTAGGTAACAAGAGGAGCAGCTGACGGGCTGGCACCATCTGTGGGGGGTATGGGTTGGGTGCAGCTCAATCATTCACTCTCCCAGAGCATCCTGCTCACTTCCCAGGCACTCACCTGCTTTTCTGCCTTCCTTCTGTAGCGCTGGGAGTTTAGTGTTTTCCTTTGGAGAAGAATATCAGTTTCTCATTTCCTGCAAGCCCTGCCTGCTGCTATTTCTCTGCTCCTCGTCGGTGCTTGAAAACTTCTACGCGGCCACTCCTACTTTGCCAGGCTTCTCTTGAAACCTCTCCCTCCCTTCTCCTGTCAGGCTGGGCCCACAGCCCTGTGGCCATCTGAGCCCTGTGGCTGCAGGGCCATCGTCTAGGCTTTTCTAGCATTGTCTGGATGCTTCTCTTAAGGACATTGCTGGATGTTTTTGTTTTTCACCTAATTCAGAAGTGGGTTAAATATGTAAGTATGACAAACTTCAGGTTCAATAGAGGCTTTATCCCAGTATTCCTAGTGTAACCATTCTGAGACTATTTAAAAGCCCAGTGTCCAGGTATCAGAAAAGTTCAATGTGCTTATCTTTGTTTTACCATGTGAGGACTGTTTTCTACATTGGTTTTTGTCAAGAGCATGGAAATTGGCTAATATTCCTAGCCAACATTTGGCAAGAAGACAGAAGAAAAAAGAACTAAACTCATGAGTTCATTTTGATTTGATTCTTTTTCACCTTTGTGTTGCTGCATTCTGGGTCATAGTTTCTCTTTATTCTTAGAATATAGGGACTCACCATCTCCTTTCCTCCATGTGTTCCTGCATTCTTGGACTGTTCCCTGTTGGTGTGCCACCCCTCTCCTGTTTGGGAGGGCATCGGGAATGGGAGTATTTAAATGTTGAAACTCCACAGTTGGGAATGTACATTGTTGCTCACCTCGTATGTGTGTTTTTACTCCCTGGTGGCCACTGACACTAGAATCCTGCAATGATAAGTCGAAGTTGAGAGGCCCCTTGCCTTACTCTGGCCAAAGCAGTGAAGTCAGCACACCCAGCTCTCTGTACATGGAGTATGGTGAGTACTAGGAAGGCCAGGGCTGCAGCTGTGTCTTTTCTCAGCTCTCCCTATGTGCCTACTAAGCTCTGAGCTGTCTGGCTCATGTCAGCTCCGTGGAGGGTACACACCGTACAGTCTCACCCTTCCTCTCATTATTTACAGCCCCTGTGCTAGAAATCACACTGTCTTGCCATTTCTCTTGCTCCTTTCTGAATTAGGGGTCCCACCCTCTCTTATGCTGTGGGTGTTATCACCATGACTGTCTATTGATCCAAATGGATGGCTGTCTGAGTGGGTGAGAGGGACCATGAAAAGAAGCCTTTGGTATCGGGCCAGGATTACCAGAAGATAAGCTCTATGTGGAAATCATCCACAAGAGGAAGCTATTTGTTCCCTTGTCAAGGTTCTCAGCACTGGGTTTTTGTTTTCTTTTTTGTAGGGTAGGAGGGCAAGTATGTCATCTTTAAATTTTGATAGTGTAAGGATTGTCTCTGGGCTCTCTTCATTTATTCTATTCTTTAACCAAGAGGCTTAGTGCTCTGAGATTCTGAGATTCAAAGAAATTCCTTTAGAAGGTAGACGTCTTCTTTCCAACCTGCTACCTGGGCAAACTTGGGAACATCTTTAGTGGTGAAATCATCAGCCTTCTCAAGAAGCTTGTCTATTTGCTTTCTAAGTCAGAATTTTTCACATTCACATTCTGTTTTCCTACAGAGGGTGGTCAGTACCTGTGCTCAGGGGAGGGCATGTTCCGAAGACCATCAGAAGGACAGTCCCTCATCAGTTACCTATCGGAGCAAGACTTTGGGAGCTGTGCAGACCTGGAAAAGGTGAGGAATCTAAGGGGCTACTGAAGAGTTTGCTCATGAGTTGGGACATCTGGCCTAAGGGGCTGTGCGGCCATTTGTTTGAAAGAGGTTTTAGGTACATAGTTAGAACATGAGCAAAGACTATGGGTGAAGTAAGTTCAAAGTAAAGATAAGCTCAACACATTCAATCTCTAGAGAACTTTTCAGGGAGTATATGCTCCTCACTGAGTCCAAAATATTACTGCTTTTGCATTAGCAGCTCCCTTGGGCGCAGGAGTACTGAATTTTGGCCACATGGTTATTGTATCCTTGGCCCTTGAACCTTAGGTAAAAGATGTTTCCAGAATTAACATCTATATTTTGTTATAAGGCTCAGATATGTGGGACGCCTGGCTGGCTCAGCGGTTGAGCGTCTGCCTTCAGCTCAAGGCGTGATCTCAGTCTGGGATTGAGTCCTGCATTAAGCTCCCTGCGAGGAGCCTTCTTCTCCCTCTGCCTATGTCTCTGCCCTTCTCTCCATGTCTCTCATGAATAAATAAATAAAATCTTAAAAAAAAAATAAGACTCAGATACGTAATGAATAATGACCCTATAGCATTTTAGCACTTACAAACACTTTATCCTGAGCTATTCCATTTACCTTAATACTTTATTTATAGGGGTATGGCTCTAAGAAAGACCCTGATATTAAATTCTGGACTTCTTCTATATCATATTTTCATGTAGAAAGCAGGACAGGAAGGCCAGGCATGGCAGGTTTGAGAATAAAGAGAATATAGAACAGGTTTTCTGGCCATCAGCTTTTCTTAGAGTAGAAGTGTTCATTTCCGCTGAATAAAAGCAGTGCATGTCATTGAAGCTGTACTTGCGAGCATTACAGTCAGTGAGATGTTCAACACATCTAGCCCCTTGCTAATCAACTTCTTTGGTGTTCTCCTGCCCCCCAGGAGAATGCCCACTTCAGCATCTCAGAGTCCTTGATTGCTGCCATTGAGCTAATGAAGTGCAACATGATGAGCCAGTGCCTAGAAGAGGAGGAAGAAGAGGAGGAAGACAGCGATAGAGAGATTCAGGAACTGAAGCAGAAGATCCGCCTTCGTCGCCAGCAGATCCGCACCAAGAACCTGCTCCCCGTGTACCAGGAGACAGAGCATGGAAGTGAGTGAGGCTGCGAGCCCCTCAGTTCTGCTTCTGCAGGGCTTCAGGATAAGCGTTGGTGCCTAGTGAGCTTCCTTTTGTGTCTCACTTGGAGATATCATAACCAAGCCAAGGGCTCCTGTGCTATCGCAAAGAGTTTTTTATGCTGTTCTAATTTTTTTCCTACCAGACCCAGAGTTCTAGAGTTCATCCATTTATTACCTCAGAAATATCTTCCAAAAAAATAGATTTCTTATATGAGAACTAAGACTGCTGGTCCCAGAGTCACTTCCCAGATAGTAGTACCTTCTATTTATTTGAAACTTTCAAAATTTCGTAAATAAAATGAGGAACAACTGACAAGAAGTGCTAGTGCCCATTTCTCCCAGCATCTTCCTGGCCAAGGTTCCCAGTCATACCAGGTCCCTTTCATTGTGACCCTAGGAGTAGGAGACCTCTTTCTGTCCTGTTTATTTTTTTTTTTCCTGTCCTGTTTATTAACCAACCTTTCTTTCCTTCCTTTTCTTTTCTTTTCTTTTCTTTTCTTTTCTTTTCTTTTCTTCTTTTCTTTTCTTTTCTTTCTTTTTTCTTTCTTTTTCTTTTTCTTTTTCTTTTTCTTTTTCTTTCTCTTTCTCTTTCTCTTTCTCTTTCTCTTTCTCTTTTTCTTTTTCTTTTTCTTTTTCTTTTTCTTTTTCTTCTTTTTCTTTTTCTTTTCTTTATAGCAGGCTTTCGGGTCACTTCTAGCAGCTCCCAGTTCAGCTCACGTGATTCAACACAGTTCTCTGACTCCGGCTCTGCTGATGAGGTTGACGAATTTGAAATCCAAGGTAAGGAGCTACCCTTCATTTCAAGCAACTTTCATTACCTGTTTCTTTCAGTTTGAAGTCATTGACTGAGAAGCTTTCCCCTAGTATAGAGAATCTTCAATATGGTCCAATTTGGAATGTTGTCAGTAATTGTAAAAGATGGCCTCTCTAGCTAGAAACAAAACCCCTTTAGTAAAATTTAAGCAGAAAAAAACAGTGAAAGGCAGTGCTTCAGAGTGGTCTGAGTGCTGAAGTCACCTTGATGGGTCTCAATTGTACCTTTCTCTTGGATTTTTACTTTGATTCCTCTTGCTAACAGCCTATGACTAGCCCATACCTGCTTGCAATTAGAATCCTATTCCTTTGTGTTCCATGACACAATGGAAATTGTTTCAAAGGGTTTGAAAGGAGTTTTGTTATAATCCTAAGAGAAAAGGACAAAAAGAGTCATTGGTGGGAGAAAAAGCAAAAAAGGAAAAAAAATCAAGTTTACAAAATAAAGCTTTATTCTATCAGCACTAACTTGCTTAGCAGAATCACAGACCCTTGTTTTGTTGTTGTTGTTGTTGTTGTTGTAAGCATATGCACGATGAAGGGGGGGGTCTCTAACCTGGGATGGCAATTGTGTTAAAGCAGGTTAACCTGTGATTAATGGATTAGTCCATTCCTGCAAATCATAGATTTTTTTCAAGTTCCCATGAGCACAACAAACTGAAAAGCTAGGGGAAAGCCCCTAGCTTTCCCCCATGGGTGAAACTAAGAGTTATTTTCTTGTAGGTGAATTGTATCTGTAATTCTCCATTGTAAGATGATGATGAATAGATCTTTTTTTATAGATCTGTTTATATCAATCTAGAGGATTGACGTAATTCACTTTTTACCTGCACAGACCTCCAGTAGTAATTGAAATCTAGTGGTAGCTGGATTTTTTTCCCCTGTTCAGAAATGCAATTTTTACACATATTTTTCCAGGTCTCTAGGAAGGCTTCCTCCTTTATTCTCTTTAATGTATGTGATTTCTATTCGTGACAATAGCCATTTAAAACTCCTTTTTTTTTTTTTTTTGGTTCGTTTGTATGTGATTTTCCAACAGCATTTCTCCAATTATCTGACACCAACTGACTATCTTGACAATTCAATTCTGATGTTAATTCCTGTAGTTAGCTTAGACCCCACAGGTTAAGGACTCAGTCCCACAGGATACTCCCATTTCAGATGGCAACCACAAATGGGGTCACCACCACCTGCTCTTATCCTCAGCCAACTACAAATTCAGGAGTTCCCATGACCCTACCAGACACATACACACCCGCCCCCCTGCCGCCCAACTCAGGTTCCATAATTTGCTAGAATGACTTTCAGAACTCAGGAAAATACTGTACTTAAGATTACTGTTTATTGTAAAGGATACAAGTGAACAGTCACATGAAGAGGTACTTTAGGACAAGGCCCCAAAGTTTCCTGAGCATAGGGACCTCTGTGTCCATGCAAAGATGTGCTGTACTACCAGTACATCAGAATGTTCACCAACCACCTAGCTTTCCCAAACCTCATCACTATAAGTGTTTTATTAAGGTTTCATTGCAGAGGTAGGCATGTGTGCTTAAATCATTGGCTGTTGGTGATTGACCTCAATCTGCAGTCCCTCTCCCTTTTTGGAAGATTGGAAGTGGGACTAAAAATTCTAATCCTCTAATCTGGTGGTTGGTTTTTCTTCTGGCAACCAGGCCCAGCCTAAAGTTATCTGGATGCTCCCGAGAGGCACCTCTTTAACATAATAAACTCAGATATAACGGAAAGGGACTCGTTATGAATAACAAGACACTCCTATCACTCTGGGATTTGCAAAGGTTTTAGGAGCTCTGTGCCAGGAACTAGGCAGAGACCAACTCTGTTGTTTGTTGTAACACAATCTATGATTGACTTGACCTCCAAATTCAAAGAAAATAAAAGGGTTCTGGCCTATCTCTCGGATCAAGAGAATTTCTTGAGGGTAATATTAAGGTAAATTCAAAACACCACCTCATTGTGTATGGAGCAGTCCACTTGATTACTAAGTGTTCCTTGCAGCATAGCAAGGAGCCAGGGGAAGCTGTTCAGTCTGGAAGGAGTCAAATTTGAAATAGCCTGCCTGGCAGTGGCATGAGGTACACTCCTGTGGGGAACTGTTGTTGCATTTCTGGTTCCAGAGGAGTTGTTTAATCAATTAACTCTAGTCAGCTCAGGATGGAAATCCTTGAAGGGAAAGACCTCCGGGGACGGTTTCTTAAACTCTAGGCCAAATAACCCTTTGTTGTAAGAGACTGTCCAATGGATTGTTGAATGTTTAGCATCATCCCCGGCCTCTGGTCAGGTATCGACAAGGGTGCATCTCCTGGTTGAGAACCACTACCTTAGAAGCCTTTAAGGTCAGGTTGGTTTGGGGAAGCAGCAATCACTATCTCCCAAGCAATACTGAGTGGCATGTAACTTCCTAAGAGCAGTTTATCTTTTGGAGCAAAGTCAAGTCCTGATTCCTGGAACAGGAATAGAACTGTGGAATAGAACTGTCATTCTCATTGATTTACTGCCTGTCTGAATACTAAAGGGCCCCCTTTTATAATCATTATCGCAGATGGTAGCGAAGGATCTAACCTGACTCACATGTCAAAGAACGGACTCTCAGTGTCAATGGCCTCGATGTTTTCAGGTAGCCTGTGTTGGAAGTGTGGGTGTGCTCATACATGCATGTGTGTGAATGTTTGCATCAGCTTTTGTACAATCTTTATCTTGTGACACCTGTCTATAAGATTTAGAGAACTAGCTAGGAAAAAACAGAGTTGAGCCAGCTAAGAACATTTCAGATACTCCTTTTCTTCTTCACATGACCCCTAATAATCCTCCTTGCCAAGATAATCCTTGTGGATCTTTCCCTACAGTGATATTTATAGACTAAGTGGTCATTGTAGCTGATGGAGGTAGTAGGCAGTTTAGAAAGCATTGGTCAGGTGAAGAAATTGTCCCTCAAACCAACAGCTAAGCTACTGCAAAAGTCAGATAGAAAATGTAGTATCTTCAGAGTTTTGAATTTGCAGTCAGTTTGCAGAAAACTCTCTCTTCTTGGTATTTTGTATACAATTAGGATTTACTGCTGCAGATGTTTTTGGCCTTGGTAATTGCTTTGTGATTCAAACCAGTAGGCTTTCCATAGGTGGGGTTAACTGAAAGTACCAATTTTCTACTCAAAGGGGCTTCAAAACACATAACAGCAAAACCCAGGACTTTTTATTAAACAGTTTATTTTAACTGCTAATGGTGTCAGCTACTAGAATTTGAAATAATGATGTAAGATTAGATAAAGATGTGAAGAAGTAGAAGTATTTAGTTTCCTTTTTCTCTATTCCCAAAGAGTTGTAATTTATTCTAACATCATCTTCTCTTGCTTGAGAAGTAATTATCCTATCACTTTTTAACTGGTTTCTTATGTGTTTACGACCACAATCCTTTTGCGGGTACATTTATTGACTGCCAGCCATTTCTCTGTCAGAGCATATTGAGTCTGTGTTAACCATAAGGCAGACCTTTATTTGGTCTTCCTGGCATCTTTTCTTCCCCATTTTGGGAGTTTAAAGTTTTTTTTATACATTTTATATATATATATGAAGCATTTTTCAACTAGAAAATTACTTTTTCTTGTGACCACAGTCTTAGCACATTATGGGAGTTATAGGCAAAGCAATCAGAACAAGTTCTCTCAAAAGTAGTGGCTTGATTCTTATTTATGAAAGTATAATTTACACTTCATCTTTCTTTACTCTAGATTTCTTTTTTTTTTTTTAAAGATTTTATTTATTTATGAGAGACACAGAGAGAGAGAGAGATACTCTAGATTTCTTTTTTGCATCCTGTTCCTTTTCATCTGTTTCTGGCTTATTAATGGTACAAAATTCATCTTTAGCTATCTTCCTGATTACATCTAGTGGTTTATAGATGTATTTATTTTTTGTCATCATAAGTGATTTATGCCTTTGAGGAACCTCTGTGGATACTATCAGAGGAAGATCATTAAAATCTGCAGTGCCCTTGGAAAAATTTAAGTGCTTAAACATATTATGGATATCATCTATGATGACAACTCTGCATAGTATAATACTCTGCTTGATGTAATCACATTTCTTAGATCCTGATTTACCAAGTAGACCATATGGAACAGAAGTGTTTCTGAAGCAAATGGATTTGGAAATTACTTCCTCCTAGCAATAAAGTGAATTTAAACCTTGTGATCACAGAAAGCTTATTTATAGAAAGCTTTGTAGTCATTAACCCCTTTTCCTTTCAATAATTTTTAGCAAATTTACCAAGTTGCGTGTCACCATAATCTAGTTTTAGAACATTTTCATCACCTCAATAAGATTCCTTGTGCCGATTTACAGTTAATTTCTGTCCCCACTCCAAGCCCCAGTCCGCTGCTCATCTGCTTATGTCTGTATCGATTTGCCTCTTCTGGATACTTTATATGAGTGGAATCAGAGAATATGTGATCTTTTGTGTCTGGCTTCTTTTACTTGACCAATTTCTTCTGATGGTATCTGCCAAATTGGTATGAGATCATTCATAAGCTCCCAATCCCAGACAGTCTTTTCAGCTTCTTTAGTTTTAGGGTTTATTCTCCACCCCTCCTCCTTCCCCTTTTATTACAGCTTCATCAATTGTTCTTTATCTTCCTTTGTTGATTCTTCTAGAATTTCAGTCTTCCACATACATGTATCTAGTCATGGGCCATTCAGGAGACAGAAACCACAGAGTAATTTGACTAGGGAAAGTTTAAAATAAAGAATTATTAACTGTCATGGGGGACTGAAGTAATGGGAGACTGGCTCATAAGGAGTAAAAGCAACTCTAAAGAATACAGGAATAGCAGATATAGGTAGCAATCGGTATCCCTAGGGCTTGAGGTAGAACACCTAGGGAGGAACAAGTGTAGAAGAGGACCACATTCTCAAGGCTGAGATCCAGACCTCCTTACTCACTAGAGGTGAATAAGTTCTCTGAGGCTGCAGAGCTGCCCTAAGACAGTGCCCAGGGATGCTGTCCACAAGAAGTACCATGCCAACAGCATCAGGAAACCCTTCTGTGGGGTGCTGGCGGAGGCTGCCCCTAGGGAAGTGCTGTGCCTCAGAACTCAAGAGATGCTGGGGGAGGTGGCACATGGGAGGGGCCAGGGGAAGCTGTTTATGAGAAGTACCGCTAGTGGCACTCTGCTGTAAGGCCACCTTCATGAAGGCATGCTTCCCCAGGGGAACATCATGTCACGCCTGGAGGAGTCTGCCTGGAGGAGCACACCAGACTCACAGGACAGACGCCTTCCTCCTCTGGCGTCCCTCCAGTGCCCTCTACTGGCAAGACTTAACATGGTGCCAGCTGGCAGAGGGCCGCTGTTTTTGAGTCCAGCTCCATCATCATAGAGCAGACAAAAAGAAGGGCAGGTTTGGAGCTGAAAGGCAATAAATTGATTAATTGGCACAATATATAAAGACAGAAGTTCATAAACTATGTTTTCTGTTTTCTTACAAGTTTTAAAATTATGTCCAATTCAAAGTAATCAGTTGCTTCTCCCCACACTGCCCTTTTAAGTAAATTTCTTTTTTAAAAAGCAGAGCAATTGTGATTCTCCATTTAAAAATGTTTCCTCTCTAGTCAGCACTACAGAAAAGCCATTGGAGTTGGATCTCCAGATGTGTTGGGAGTCACCTTATCTGCCAGAAGGAAAGCAGGAAGGAAACCAACGTCAGACTGGCCAGTGAAGTCTGAAGTTGATTCTCTTCCTGTGCCTCACTTTGTTTAAAAATTTGCAGATTTTGCCATGGTACCGAGGTTTTAACCAATTCTTCCCCGACCATCCCGATACCAGTGTCTGGACATGCAAAAATTCTTACAGCATGTCATTTTTAAATTGTTTTTGTTTTTATATTTTTTATTTTTTTTCTCAGTTCACAGTAATAGCCTTACCTAAAGCATCAGAAGCATTTGAAATCAGTTTTCTTAGGAAAAAATATTTGCCAAAGAATCAAATAAAAGTTTCATAATTAATTGAATGGCCTCCTCCTGTCTCTTTACTTGTTAATTTTCTGTCTTAGACCCTGGTCTACTTTTACCCAGATCCCTTGGCTAGTGTTCCAACCACATTAACTTAATGATATGCTTGAATTGACCAGAAAGTCAGCAATACAACAGAGACCCAGTACCCCCAAGGCCTTCGCCAGTTTTGGGTGGCATGTCTCGATATCAAGTGCTGCTTCTCCTGCTCCACTCCCAGGGTTAGATCGTCCCAGCCAAACCGGTGTGGTCCTCCTCACTGGAAGTGTTCATGATTGGCTAGGAAGTCATTGCATCTCTGGTAAAAAGAAAAAGAAAAAGAAAAGAAAAGAAAAGAAAAGAGAGAGACATGATGGTAAAATAAAGTATGACTTGACTGTATTTTCCAAAGAGCAGAGAATGATTTCGTTTTCTCTCAAAGAGAAAATGACCTTTTCTCTGTGAAATGGAAGAACTACTAAATAGTATTTTGAAGACAGTGGTCTCCTTGGCAACCTTGAAGTGTCACCACTGTTCCTCTCTGATGTGCAGGGTTTTCTTTAATAGCCTGGCTCTATAGTAGCAACATTGGTTAACTCTTTTTTTTTAAGATTTTATTTATTCATGATAGACATAGAGAGAGAGAGAGAGAGAGAGAGAGAGAGAGAGAGAGGCAGAGACACAGGCAGAGGGAGAAGCAGGCTTCACACAGGGAGCCCGACATGGGACTCGATCCCGGGACTCCAGGATCACGCCCCGGACCAAAGGCAGGCGCCAAACCGCTGAGCCACCCAGGGATCCCCCTGGTTAACTCTTTATTCAAAGATATCTAAGATTTTCTCTCATTTTTTTTTTCTATTTTACCCAACAGGCCGATACTTGCTTTTTTTGCTTTTAGCCAGTTAATCATTTATTTAGGAAATACTTTCTGAAAATCTATTATGTACAAAACAGATTATAAGGGCAAGACAAGACTTCTGTACAGATTCAAGGCAGTACAAGTATTATTCAAATAAATGCTACAAACCAAATGGTCTATGGAGGTCTACTATTGCCTAGAATTTCTTTTTCACTAGCACTATTTAGAATGGAATAAATAGCTAGCAATGTATTGAGATCAGGATTTTGGTGGTACAAGTTCAGACATAAAATATAATATACATGAACTTCTTTGTTAAATAAAATAGGATTTGCTATTTACTAGTCAAAAATTTTGTTGCTGCCCTAAATTTTTCTCTAAAGAGCACATGAAAATTCATTGACAGATTTCAGTTCTGTTCCCTTGCTTCCACTCACTCAAACTTTGAAAACATTGATTTGTTAGGAACATTACTTGAATATACAGGGCTTGTATACAGAGCCCTGTGTTAAATATTTTGTGCCAAACAAAAGAATTAGACATGCTCTCATTTCCTCACAAGGATATTTTATGATCTAGTGGCACATGCAGAAAACATATATACAGAGGAAACGTGAAGAACAATTGAGCTACTTATGGCCAACTGCAGAGTGATGTCATATAAGCTCTAGTGCTCTTTTGAGGGGCTCAAATGCAATAGATTGATCATTGTGTAGCTTTAATTAGGAAAGGAATGTCTTTTCACTGGGCATCAAAGGAAATGAGGGATGAGACGTCAGAACAGTCTTGTTTTCAGGACTTGAATACATTCTATCTGCCTTTCTTGAACATGAGTGCTGTATTCCACATTTTCTCCATCAAACATTTCTGGAAAGACGAGGTCCCTGGAGGTTCAGGCATATCGTTACTAGAAATCCTTTAGCAGAAATAGGCTTTGGAAAGTCCACTGTAGTTTCCAGTGATTATGATTATGTTCTATAGAAAAGATCATGTTGAATATCTCCATGAAAATTTGTTGGTTATCAGGCATCTCTGGGGAGCTGCCTAGTCAGAGAGAAGTTCTATTCTGTCCCGTGCCACCAAACAGAAAGGAAATCTTTCCATGAAGCTTTTATACGGACATAGAAGACTTCTCACATTCGGGAGCAATAGCAATAGCAGTCAGATGTTAGGAGAAAGGTTCCAGTTCCACATAACATTTAACGAGTAACCTCTGTGATCCAAGTTCTGTGTTAAGTACTGATTTTGATATAACAAAGCTAGATAGAGTTCTTAACCTCTGAGAGTTTATCATTTAAGAGGGCCTGCGATTTAGAGAACAAGGGAGAGATTGGAGTAATTGTTTTGTGTTTCTGCTTGATAGAGGGTGTGTCCCTGTGTGCCTTAGGATGCTTCCTTTTCTCATTCACTGTTTTGCACCAAATATGAGTTTGTGTTCCCACTTGGATTTGTAGCCATTTTGGTCGTCTCCATGCTGTGCATAATGTCACTAATTCGACCTTGTTGTGAACTTGAACAGAGCCAAACTATAAATTGTGTGTAGAGCTTTACCTGGTCTCTGCTCCTTATCCCGCATAGAATGTAGCTTGTAGTTGCTACCTAGAGTGCTGAGCTGGCAAAAGCTTGGAGTGGTTTCCATTATTATCCCTAACCTCCTCCCTTCCCATTTCCGGCCCCCCTTATCTCTGGTTTCCATTTAGATGCTGACATCAGAAGGAGCACAGCCTCACACAGCAAATCCTTCACTTCCTCCCAACCCTTGTAAGTACTTTTTTTTTTTTTTTTTTTCCAATAAAACTTTGGGTGTGTGGAGAAACAAACCCAACTTTTGGCATTTGGATGGGAAAAGTATCCAAATTCACAAAGAGACATGATTAAAGTGATGGGCCTGCCTGATGGTGGCAAGCCCCCGGGATCATTGGTTCCACTCTGGTGGAGGCAAAGCTCGTAGTATGGATTGTTCCTTCTATGCTGACTCTGATTATAACAGAGGCCCCAGAAGATCAGATACCAAAAGAGAGAACAGTGATCATGATTTCTGAGTATGAAATCTAATTGAACCGGTTTCACATTGTAGGTCCAACTAGGGGAAATAGTAGCTCATTTGGGAGCAACAAACAGTTCTCTATTGTTCACAAGGCAGTTATATTCAACTTATTTTGTAAACAGGTGTTATAACCCCCATTTTTGCAGTTAAAGGAACTAAAGAGTAGAGAAGGGAGGTGATACAGAACCCCTACCTAGCAGTGCCATGTAATGCTATTAAGTGGGATTTGAGCCCATGTCTTTGGACCATAGGATCAATGTATTTTCCTACGTGTGTAGGAAGATGAGAAAGGAAGCCAAGTCAGTGAGGGTGCTGCGAGTGTTCTCAGCCAAGAAGTCACCGGGTATAATATCAGATCCTGCAGGGAAGGCTCCCATCTTCCTGTCTTTTCTGTATGCTCAGCCTTCCTTGAATCTCCTTTCCAGCTCCCACTGCTTCCTTCACTCCACATCTGCAGAGGCAGTGGCCATGGGACTCCTGAAGCAGTTCGAAGGCATGCAACTCCCAGCTGCCTCAGAGCTAGAATGGCTAGTTCCAGAGCATGATGCCCCTCAGAAGGTAGATTTCTTCGGCATTTTTTTCTCCACCTGCTGCCAGCCCCAGGAGGCTATGAGCGTTTCTGATGCTGTTCTCCTTTGTTGCACGTCCCTCATCTAGAATGAGCTTTATGTTTCCTAACTTACAGAAGACATTCATTGCAAATGTGTTGAGTGAGTGAGTGAATGAATGAATGAATGAAAATACATGCTTTCCTGGGTTTTCCCTGGCAGTGGTCAAAACAGGAGATAATGGCTCCCTCTTCTTATTCCACATGACCGCTTACTAGACCCAGAGGTGGAACTTGTGTAGTGTGACCGCCTTTGAGACACTGTGGAAAAAGTGAGCTGCTCATAATCTGCTTTGCTTTACAATTGAGTATAGCATAGCAAGGGTTCTGGGGTGGGCTCAGAGACAGCATCAGCAATGGGTGCCATCACCCTGGAATGCTGTTTCTGTTCCTTTTGCATCTTGGAACACAAGGACCTCACTTCCAGTAGCCTGATGCCTTACTGGTATGTGCTGAGGGCCGAGGTTCTTTGCAGCCTTTACCCGAGGTGTTCCTGGAATATCTTTCATTAACTAAGTTTCTGTTATAGCCAAAGGGCCAAGCATGTGTTCCCAGAGACTGTCCATGTTAGATCACCCTGTGCTTTTCTCCCACAGCTCCTGCCCATCCCAGATTCACTGCCCATCTCACCAGACGACGGGCAGCACGCTGACATCTACAAGCTACGGATTCGTGTTCGTGGCAACCTGGAGTGGGCCCCACCCCGACCTCAGATCATTTTCAATGTTCATCCAGCCCCGACGTGAGTAGCCAGGATCTCCGCCCTTTGGGAAACGGATGCATGCTCCTGGTTGTCGGGGCTGTCTCCTCGCTCCTTGTCTCTGCCTCCACTGGTAGCTCCCACACAGTTCTAATCACTTAACAGCAGAGGGAGAGGATTATCCATCTGGTTGCGAGTCTTACTCCTGATCCTCCTGTTGCTTCCCAGAGCTAACTGGAAAGAGGTCTTCTATCACTGGCCTTCCCAATCTACTGCCTTCCTCCCAGTAGTTTTGTGGGCTTTCTGGTTTTTCTCTTAAGATGAATGGTTGCTTTTCTTTCCTCTTGTTCTCTCTTCTGTCCTATTTTCTCCTCTCTTACATTTGTACAGGAAGCGTGATTCAGGGCCGGAGGCTGTCCCTGCCTAGACCTAGATTCTGACCTAGTAACCCTCAGTTTGAATCGGTTGTCCCAGTGCGTTCGTTTGGTCCAATTCTAAAACACAATAGGTGAACTCCCCCTCTTCTCATGCTCAGCAAGAGCCCTGTGTCTGCCTCCCCCTGCTTTCTAGTCAGAGGCCTTGTGTAGCTGGTATCTACTAAAGCCCTCTCCTTCCCCTCTCCTCAGGAGGAAGATCGCTGTGGCCAAGCAGAATTACCGCTGTGCCGGGTGCGGCATTCGGACTGACCCTGGTGAGTGTCTTCTCCTGCCCGCACAGCGCCTCCAAGGGCTGTACCGGCTCACACTCAGAACAGGGGCCTGTCAGAGACGGAGTGAGACGGAGTGAGAGGGAAGCGGGAGGAAGGGGCCCGGACCCGGAAGGCAGGGCTAGGCAGGATCACTGAATCGGAGGGAAGTGATTTCTGGGGGCACGTTGCCAGCATAGTGTACTGTAGAAAATCGGGTATTTTCGGCCAGGTGCTTGGAAGCTGGATCTTACCCACTCTGCAAGGTTTGCTTTCTCGGTGGCCTTCAGAGGGGACACAGCAAACCACGGGCCCCACTCTGCGGGTTCCTGCCAGCTTTGGGAGTGCACACAGAGGTGGATGGAGGTGGATGGAGCTGGGCAGCAGTCCCTTCCCGTTCTTTGGAGGAAAAAAAAAAAAACATCAGGAGAGCTGCCTCAGCAGCTTAGAGATGGGAAAGCCACATCTGACCTTTGACCTTCTGGTTTGTCCAGATTACATCAAGCGGCTCCGGTACTGTGAGTACTTGGGCAAGTACTTCTGCCAGTGCTGCCATGAAAATGCCCAGGTGGTCATCCCCAGCCGCGTTCTGCGCAAGTGGGACTTCAGCAAGTACTATGTCAGCAATTTCTCCAAGGACCTGCTCATCAAGATCTGGAATGACCCTCTCTTCAACGTGCAGGACATCAACAGTGCCCTCTATCGGAAGGTCAAGCTGCTCAACCAAGTCCGGGTGAGAGCCGTGAGAGGCCCCATCTGAGTGCCTTCCTCGCTCCTCATCCCCTCCCTCTGTTCACCCGGGCTCTGCTGTTCATACCGCACTTCTCTCCGTCACCATGGCAGAGCTGGAACCGGCTCCTCACTTGTGCTTTCTCTGTGCACTTTCTCAGTTCCCCGGCCCTTTCCCACCTATCTGTCTAGTCAGCTGACTACGGCAGCTCTGAAGCCAGAGGTGGCGCTCAGTGACAAAAGCAGGAGTTCCCCATGCGCTGAAAATATACTGAAGGGACAATAGGGAATCAGGTGGGAAATTCAAATTCTGAATTTCTCAGCTGTGTATGTGATTTGGGAGCCCAGCCTAGCAGAGGGGCCCTCCCTGACAGGAGGTCATTTCAAAGCAAGTTGTTGAGTTAAGTAGTAGAGAATAGTTTGGCTCTGGCTGCTGCATGCAGAGCTTCTAGACCCCCACAGTTTAAAGGTGCTGGTCATTCTAACGGGTGTTTCTCTCCTCTTCCTACCTGCCCTTACCCCCACTCCACCACCACAACGTCTTCCGCTTCAGCTGCTGCGGATCCAGCTGTATCACATGAAGAACATGTTCAAGACATGCCGACTGGCCAAAGAGTAAGTCTTGTGTTGCGGCTAGCGGTCTCTTGCTAGGTTAACGTCTCTGAAAGAGGCATGCCCCAGCAGTTGTCCCTTGTTATGTGAAGAGGGAAATTGGAGAAATTTGCAGAAAAGTCCAGAAATGGTAAATGAAAAGCCTACAGCAGTAACTGTGTTTGTATCTTCTCTTTGGAGGGGACAATCTCTGATTTTCTATCAAGAACAAACCTACCACTCTTTGCAAGCTGGCATGAATCACTGTGCTGAAGGGTATAAAAATCACTTTTCCTATCCAGATACCCAGTAGTGTGGAGGGTCTGGGGGTTCTGGAACACCTAGGCTGGCTGAGTGTTGCCCACCCTCATTGACTCTTCTTTTCCCTATCTTGCTTCTGGATAGAGATCCTTCTACGTTGATGTGCCACACCACATGTTCATTTTCTGCACCTCCCTACTTCCCCTCGTTTCCTGTAGGCTTCTGGATTCCTTTGACACAGTTCCCGGCCACCTGACCGAGGATCTCCACCTGTACTCACTGAATGACCTGACTGCAACCAGGAAGGGGGAGTTGGGACCCCGGCTCGCTGAGCTCACCAGGGCAGGGGCTGCCCACGTAGAGCGATGCATGGTGAGATAGTCTCGCTTGAGCATGTGACTGGGCTTTTGCTCAGGGATATGGAGAGTGGGGTGGACCTGGGTTCTTGCCACGCAGTTCCAGGAAGCTGACATGGCCTATCAGCACTGTGACAGAAACTGGGCAGGATTGCTGGCCCCTGGGTTGGTAAATGGCTGAATCATCCAGATCTGAAGAACCTGGAATTTGAAGAGGATGTGGTGCTGGCATTGCCCCTGGGTAACGGGCAGGACTGAGCAGGCCTTCACTCTAGAATCGTCCTGATGTGGGAGGAGAACCCTGAATTGGAATCTGGAGAGAGTCTCCACTTTATCACTTTATCATTTTCAATCACTGTGACCAAAGAGAATGCTTTGCTCTAACCCGACTCAAGGCTGGGCATTATTTTAGAGAAATACCCTTGTCTTCACATTTTATCTTACTGACTGTGGTTCCCATTTCAAAATAGAGTCATCGCCCACACTGGAATTTTAACGTTAGGAAGCCCTTTGTGGCACACCATGCCTTCCTTCTCCATCTCTGCACCAGAGTGGTTGGAGTTTCAGAAACTCCCTTGTACGCACCGTAAGGCTTTGTGTAATAACACGGCCTAGTCCCGGCCGCAGTTTGGCTCTCATGCCCCTGGGTCCAGCTCACTCAAGTCTTAATTATATCTTGCCCCACCCCTCACTTGGGTTCATCCCTTTGTTCCCCTGACCTTGCTGCCTCCCTCCCCCCCCAGCTCTGCCAAGCCAAGGGCTTCATCTGCGAGTTCTGTCAGAATGAGGAGGACATCATCTTTCCTTTTGAGCTCCATAAGTGCCGGACCTGTGAAGGTAAGGACCAGTGCCAGGTATGGAGTGGGCAAACAAGACTGCACCCCAAGCCTCTGTATTCCCCTCTCAGCCATCCCTGTTCACAGGAGTAGAGTTTGAGTCAGCAACTCCCTGTTTTCAGCACGGGGGCACCAAGTGTGGGTGGTGACAAGGGGCTGTAGCAGTGACTTACTTCCAGTTTGAGATAATACACGTTTTCTCTTTTTTTTCTCACCTTCTCAACCTGAATAGAATGTAAAGCGTGTTACCATAAAGCATGCTTCAAGTCTGGAAGCTGTCCCCGGTGCGAGCGGCTGCAGGCCCGGCGGGAATTGCTGGCCAAACAGAGCCTGGAGTCTTACATGTCAGACTATGAGGAGGAACCCACTGAAGCCTTGGCCCTCGAGGCCACTGTTCTGGAGGCCACCTGAAGAAAGCACACGAAGCCCTCCTTCTAGGGGCTGGGGTCACACATAATGCAGAACTGAGCCACCCTTTTAAGGACTTTCCCCACTTTTTTTTTCTTTAATTATTATCATTATTTTTTTTTATGACTTACCTAACGTCCATATATAATCAACCTTTGTTAGGTTGGTGGGGTCCAGTCTGTTGTGACAATTTGTAGGTACTAGATATTTCCATCAGAACTGACACAGGAGTCATTATGTGAAGCTTCTAGTGCCTCTGTCGGGGGAATGGACGATGAGACCCAATTCTTCTGACATCCATGGCCTTCTGTACTTGGACCAGATCTGGTTTCAGCTGCATTTCAAGTATCATTTCCAGTTTTATTTTGTTTTAGTTCTGGAGCTTTTGAGTCAGGCCTTTCTCAACCAACTCACTTCTCCTTTGCTGCTGAAGTAGGAGGATGGAGTTTTCTCTCTCTTTCCTGGAATAGAGTCAGACTGTGCCCTGAGGAGAAGGAGAATGGGACTACACCATGGGCATTCTGTCCAGCTAATTATTAAGGTATTTTTAAGGCCATGGAAATAGCATTCTTACCTGGAATCCTCAGAGACCTCAAGGAGGCCACCATGACCTCCTTGTGTGAAATATTCTAGGCATCAATGATGTCACAAACTGACTTTCCTTATCCTGGCAGGCTTGAAACAAAGAAACAGAACTGATGCTTAAGCCAGGCCCCGTCATAGCCTTCCACCGAGCATAAGTGAGGCTGCAACTCTGTGGCTTTAGGAGCATTGATTCAGTCAGAGAAGCTATTGGCCTCCTCTTACATGATAAGGTCTCTTAGTCAACCTAGCTTTGGTGCAGATATGATCTTTCAAGCTCAGGCAGGTCCCTGATGCCATCCTAGGCTGAGGACAGAAACTGCATCCACCATCTTATTTATGGATCTTTTGCCCCCGTGTCCTCTGTTAGGTGGTTATTTTGGTTCTGAGTGAAAGTATGGCCCCACTCGATTCTCATCCTCTTCCTGCAACAGAGCTGGGACCTTCCCTGGTGGCTGAACTCTTGCCTTAGTTTCTTTTGTTAAAGTCAGGGTGGGAGCGGGGAGATCTCTGCTATTAGTGGGGTTAGAGAACTTAGCAATTTGTGGATATGAGGGTGAGTGTGAATGTTCCTGTGTTCTTGGGATAACAAGAGCCTTTATGCCTATTATGCACTGAACTCTGTAGCCTGGTGATGTCCATATGTTCAGTCGTGTTTTTCATATTACTAATTTTAACACACACATACATTTTTTAAAATGTGCATTTTGATGGGACCGTGGATATGTTTGTGGTGTTCTTTAAATTAAGTTCTTTAATATAGACTCCTGACCCCTTCCTATCATACTGGTCAGGGTCACTGTTCTGAGGGCTGGCAGCTCTGTGAACAAGAGCCCACAGCATTTTTTTTCTGGGACTGACTTCTTGTATACCTGTCTCTCCATAATTGGTTGCTAGTAGAAAATACTAAGTGTGGACGCTGCCCCAAGAAGCTGAACAGAAAGTAGCACATGGTTGGGGGAAGCTGATGAGTGGCTGAGCTGGAGGCAACCAGGAGTCTCACAGGGAGTAGAAGGGGCAGTAAGGTAATAGCCAGAGCTGAGGCTTTACTTGGGCAAGGGGGAGCAGAGAGGGATTGACCCATGGTGTTGGTCTCTCTGCCTCAGACTTAGGATCAGGCTGGAAGACCCTGAAGCTGTTCTCCTTTCAGTTCATGGGAGAGGCTCTGAGAGCCAAGCCCAGCCCAGTTTTGAGGGGCTGACTAGGAGCTCCATTGTCCTTCAAGGAGCTTTGGGAATGTCCCCACAAAACTCAAGGCTTTCTAAGGGTTAGGCCTCAGATTCATACTCAGGGGTTTGTAAAAACAAAACAAAACAAAACGGTGAGCTCTGTGTCCAGTTTTGGTATAAGTTACACAGCTAGCTAGCTCTTCACTCTAAGTCACTACACTGGAGGAGAGATGCACTGTCATTCTTGTCCTGCCTGTTTCATATTAGCAGAGGACCAAAGGATGGAAAATGCTAACAGTTTCCAAAGCTGAGCTCAGCAATCTAATATGCTCCTGGTTTTTCACTTATTTTTCTCCACGTTCCCCATTCCATCTCCTTAGATTGTGTATCTGTTTTAGTGACCCTGACACTCTGCTGTCATCACTGTCCAAATACCCATTTATTTATTTATTTGAGAGGAAAGAGAGAGAGGAAAGAGTATGGGATGTTTTGAAAGCACTTTGCAACTTATACCAGTATCTAAAAACCTCCTGCTGTTGTAGGGGGAAAGCTTTGAATGCACTGAAGAGCATTCCTTCTGAGTGAAATGGGAGGGAAGAAGTGTTCTTTTTCATAAATAAAGGGAAAAAAAGTTAAAAGTTTGCTTACAAGGTAGAGACAAGATTCAAGACAAAGCAGAAGAGTGGAAGACAGATATCTTCCACTTAAATGAGGCTTTCTCTGCCAAGACTTTAGAGCTTTTGTTGAATTAACATGAAAGGAGGAAGAGTCTAAATAGAGATGATCTGTTCATGTGCAACTCGTGTTCTGAACTGGATTTCTACTCTCTGTAATTCATACATAGCCTAACAGTTTATTATCATCTTTAATAAACTAAAGGAAGTGAAATTCCTGCCTTTTATTTGTTTGCCTTGACTATAGGAAATGGTATTGAGTGTCCACTGTAAAGCAGGCATGTCTAAAAATTCAGGAGGTTTCTGAATTATAATGCAAAGAAAACTGGACCTTCCAAGTCAGGAAAACTGGGTGAGAATGTGAACTTGAGCAGATCACTTTGGTTCTCTGGATTTCTGTTTCTTCATGTATAAAAGATATGGGCATTAATCATTTCCAGTGCATGAGGTGTGCGCCCTACCCGTCCTCTTGATGTAAGTATCTTATTTTAAAGCGAGGTTGGGGCGCCTGGCTGTCTCAGTGCAACTCTTGATCTTGGGGTTATGGGTTCAAGCCCTACATTGGGTGCAGAGGGTACTTAAAAATTTTTAAATCTTTAAAAATAAAAGAAAATAAAAACAAAGTGAGGTGAATCTTTCTCTGTACAGCATCTGAATTGTATCCAACGCTTTGTTTCTCACTTCTGTGAACAACTTGCTCTGAGTTTCTGTCTTATGCTCCTGGCCCACTGAGGTTCCACTTTCACCCTACAACTTTCTGAACATGTCCGCTTTGATGTCCCATGGTCATCGCCCACTGATATGTCTAAAACCAACATAGGTATCATATTTCCTCACACCTAACCATTAGTCACCCCAGCTTGAAAATTGGGCTATCTTCAACTCCTTCCCTCTGAGTCAGGTGGCATGTTCAGCCAATAAAACATGATCTCCTTCCTACTACCTGTCATCAAGTTCTATTGATTCTTTTCTCTTTAAAATAAGTATTTCGGGGATCCCTGGGTGGCGCAGCGGTTTGGCGCCTGCCTTTGGTCCAGGGCGCGATCCTGGAGACCCGGGATCGAATCCCACGTCGGGCTCCCTGGTGCATGGAGCCTGCTTCTCCCTCTGCCTGTGTCTCTGCCTCTCTCTCTCTCTCTCTCTCTGTGACTATCGTAAATAAATAAAAATTTTTAAAAAAAAGTTTAAAATAAGTATTTCGTTCCTTTTCTATCATTGGCACACAGATTCAGGTTCTTACATCTTAGCCATCCCTAGCCATGCCAATCTCTTCCTATTTAATCATCCATCAGATATTTGGGTGCCTGCTGGATGCCAGTTTCTGTGCTAGGCCCTATGCCTATTGCAGGGAGCAAAATGGAGGCAATCCGTATCCTTAAGGCACATAGAGTCTTGAGGGGGAGACAAGCATTGCCCCCAAAGTCACCAAAATTAATATGTAATTACAAGCTGTACTAAGAGCTATGAAGGCAAAGAGTAGATGCTATTAAATTAAAAAACAAAACAAAACAAAACAAAACAAAAAACAACCCTAACAAGTGGACCTAATTTAGATGGGAGACAAGTAAGGCCCCCAATGAGGCACAGAGTTGGGAGAAAAGAGCTCCAGATGAGGACCAGCATATGTGTTGGTGCTGAGATGGGAGGAGTTTGGGTAAGGAGATGCAAGAACTGAACTACAAATTTTAGATTTTATTTTTAGCACGTTAGAAAACCACTGAAGAGTTTGAGTCAGAGGAGTGACTCATCTGGTTGAAATGTCAGTGTGTACTTTTCAGAGAATAAATAGAGTAAGGCAATAGTAGAAACACTGAGATCTTCTAGAGGGTTGGCTGTAGTCATTCAAGAGAGAAATTATGTTGATTTGAGCTAGTGTGGAATATTATCATCACTATCCGCTCATTACCCCAGACCTCTGAAAACAGGATGCATTCCAAATGTTCTACAATGACTCGGGGCATTTTGAATGAGTGAACAAAAAGGCTGAGGGACAAGATATTGGAAAGATCCTGGGATACATGACAGAAGCCAAGGAAAATGAACAACTATGGCTCAGGACGTGCAGAGACCAGGGTGGCCCTAGGAACCTCAGCTGCAGGATTTGCAAACCTCTTGAACCTGCTGCCAGTGAGGCAGGCCAAAGAGTAACAGCTGTGTTGGGGACCCAGCCCCAAGTAGTAGGGCACACCCCAAAGAAAGGGGAGCTGTGAGTTGGGCAGTGATGTATTGTGGCATTGGCTATGTTATTCATCATTCCCTGTGGCCCCAGGCGTGTGTGGATTTGCTATATCCTCTGATGGTGTGAAGAGTAGGCATAGTCTTTATAGCCTCTTGGTTACAGTGAGGCCCAAGCCTGCTTCCTTTTCCCTATGAACTTCTGGCTTAGAGTATGGGAAAAAGGGATCACTGTGCCCGGCATACCCTGCTGACTTTTCTGTTCTGATCAACATTAGTCTTCTCCCATATCCAGTCTCCAGGCTATCGAACTGCCTGCTGTTAAAATTTTAGTGAGAGCAGCTACCAGGTGGCCCAGGCTTACCCATTGCTGAGATTGATGTTGTTGGGATCGAAGATTTTTTTTTTTCCCCGTGAGCACGGCCACAGCGGTTTTTAATTTGCCTAAAGAAAATATGTGATTTCAAGATGCGATCGGGGAGCAGCGTTCCCGCGGTGAACAGAGCACGCACGCGAGGCGCTGGCCGTCTCTGAACAGGACTCCGAGCTGGGAAGCAAATGGATCGAAGATTAATGTGATTCACGAGGAAAGAAAATCTGCCTCGCACTACCCCTCCAGGAGCTTGGAGAACATGAGGCTGAGCTTTACCTATTCCCTTGCCTGTCTCTTATCTGGACTGCTAGGCTCCGGCTTTGGAGGTACATCAGAGACTTAGTCATTAATTTTCCTTGGATTCGGTCATTTATCCCAATATATTAACACCGGGCCAGTGAGGTGAGGGCTAGAGGGTTAAGATAAATAAATCAATCAATCCTGAGCGGTGGGAGGGCTCTAAGGTAGATGGAAATTTTAGCGACCAGCCTTCTGAGAGGCTGCAGCAGACCAGTAAGGTGCAAGTCTGTGTGTGACGCAGCGGGGCAGCACGGATGACCTGCAAACTTTTGGCAACTTATCATCTTAGGTACTTCCTGTCCTTTTCTGTCACTGCCCTGGGAATTTTTCACTTGTTTTCCTTTCAAACAGCAATGTTTGTAGTTCTCAGCTGGTTTCTCTCCCCCACTGGCCCACGGCAGGAACAGAAGCTAGCCTCCCAGCTTCTCCTCCAAACCCCTGTTCCCACAGTGAACACACGACTGCTTTAGCACTAGCAGCAGTGAGGGGAGAACAAGCAAGTAAAAGGCGCCTTTCTCTCCCTCCTCACCTCCTAGCCTTTGCCACTTAAAATCTGAGGAAAGAAATTCAGCCTGGATACCAACAATAGATCTCCCTGTGCTAAAAGAAAATTTGCATGTTTCTCCCGTAACCACTGGAAGCCCTGTAACCACCAAGCTAACTGAAAGAAAGTCCTGACAAGATGAACAGCAGGGATGAGGCCTGCAGAGGAAAAGGGAATGAAAAAGAGCTGCTTCTCTCTTGTTTATTGAACAGCATTTAATTTCTAATACGTTCACATGCTTAAAGACCACAAAAAAGTAATCAGTGAGAAGTCTCCCATTTCTGTAGCCATGTGCCCAGTTTTGCCACACCTCCTTTGGTAGCCCCTCATTACTTTAACATTTATCCTTGAGAGAAAATTCTCTACCTCTGCCCTTCCCCCTCTTTTAAGAAGATTTTATATATTTATTTGAGAGAGAGAGAGCACGAACGGATGGTGGGTTGGGAGGGTGCAGCAGAGAGAGAGGGAGAAGCAGACTACCTACTGAGCAGGGAGCTGGATGTGGGACTCCATCCTAGGACCCTGAGATCAGGACCTGAGTGGAAGGCAGACACTTCACTGACTGAGCCACCCAGGTGCCCCCAAAATATATACTTCTTATTCTTTCCCCTTTTAAAAAAATTGCCATATCATATATACACATTTATGTACCTTGCTTTTTAAAAAATAGTATCTTAAAGAATTTTTAGTATTGGTACATGGAGAGAGTTTCCTTATTCTTTTTTATAGTGGCACATTTTCCATTGCATGAATGGACAATATTGGATTCACCCAGTTACCTATTGATGGGTTTTTAAGTTGTTTCCTATCTGTTGTTAATACAAACATTGTCACAATGAAAAACCTGGTCATACATGATTTCATATGGGTGCAAATGTATCTGTAGGATAAATTCTCCAAAGATGAACAGCTGGCACAAGAAGAGTGTGCATTTGTAAATTTTGGTAAGTATTGCCAAATACCCCTCCACCATGGGGATAAGGAGATTGGGGCAGGGGAGGGGATGGAAAATAGGACTGTGGGGCCATACTCCTTTCCCTAAAACTCACCTCTACTTCTCTCTATAAGATAAAGTTTGGTCCCTTTCCCTGGCACATACAGGATCTTCAATACATGGCCACACTTCAGCCTCCTAACTTCATCTCCTGCCATTCCCTGAACTACTAGCAGTTTCCCAACTACACCTTCATCCTTCTTCCTTCGAAGAGCTAACTTGGCTACATCCCCGCTTTCTCTGATTTATTCTCTACCCATCCTCTGTGAGCCCTTAGCACTTTCTGTACCTCCTGTTAGAACACTTCTCACAGTCTTGTTATTTAGCATTTTCTCCAATAGCACAGCAGATGAGTGAATGAATGAGATGAATGCATGAATGGCCAGGTGGCCATTCGAATGTAAGGAACTGCTTGTTCTGCATGGGAACAAGAATGATCAGAAGTACACTGTGGGACAAGGAACAGGATTGTTCTGACTTTGCCTCTGACTGCCACCCGTCTTAGCTCTCTTATCTCTTTCCTTGGCATCAAATCACTCCATTGGGGATCCCTGGGTGGCGCAGCGGTTTGGCGCCTGCCTTTGGCCCAGGGCGCGATCCTGGAGACCCGGGATCGAATCCCACGTCGGGCTCCCAGTGCATGGAGCCTGCTTCTCCCTCTGCCTGTGTCTCTACCTCTCTCTCTCTCTCTCTGTGACTATCATAAATAAATAAAAAAAAATTTTTTTTTAAATCACGCCATTGGTCACTTTCCCAAATCTTAAAGTGGTAAAAATACACTCCTCTCCCTTTTCTTCCCTTAGCTACTTTGCAGCCGTTTCTGTTTTGTTCTGTCCAGCAGCCATTATCAGAGAAGGTAACATTCCAAATGTCCTTTACTCACTTTATTATTAAATGGCCAGCCTTTCCTTGCCAGGGACTAAACTGGGAGATACGATGACATTTATATGCCCTAAAAACACCCCAGGAATTTAAAAATCTTCATGTCTACAAGGTAGGCTGAGAAAAGAATGATAAAGCCATGTAAAAAACTGCTGAAGCTGTTAAAATATCCAAATGTCTTCCAACTAGAGATAGAAAAATAGTACAAAATCTTACTTGTTCTAATGACCTTTGTTTATTGTTACAAACTGGTTCACACGAAGTCAAAGCCTGATTTACAGCAAATTCTGAAGCTTGTCTTCCCAACATTTAACTTAGACTTGAGATCTCCATAGGCTAAGCTCAAGAACACTGTTCAACACGGAAAGAAAGAATGCCAGACCAGCATCCATCCATCCATCCATCCATCCATCCATCCATCCATTTACCCACTGAACTTACTATGTTTCTGTGTTCCAGACATCATGCCAGAGCTGAAATACAATCCTATAACATTGTTTCAAAAGGTGTTTGCAGCATAATTTATAAGAGTTCAAAGTTAATAATGGAAAATATCCCAAAAAATAGATGCAACCATTAAAATCATGATTGTAAAAACCATGATAGAAACAGAGAAAAAAATCGTCTAACTCAATGCTATATGGAAACAAAACAAGAAAAGTATATATCAAATATATATGAATCTTTACTGATATGAATAGATAATAGAATAAATAAATGAATAAGAAGAGACAAATCCTCCTCACAGAATTCAAACAATATCTGCAAATTATCTCTCTCCCCTTGAAGATGGACTAGAATTAGTGATTCACTTACATAGGGAAGAAAGGGGGGTGGGGCCCCTGGGTGGCTCAGTCAGCTGAGTGTCCAACTCTTTTTTTTTATTTTTTTTATTTTTATTTATTTATTTTTTTTTGAGTGTCCAACTCTTGATTTCAGCTCAGGTCATGATCCCAGGGTTGTGAGATAAACCCAGTGTCAGGCTCCAGGCTGGGTTTGGAGCCTGCATGAGACTCTCTCCCTTTCCCTCTGCCCTTCACCCTCCCCAACACCCCCCCCCCAAAAAAAAATACAGAAAGAGAAAACAGCTGGTTTACAGTGGAGAAACCTGGCCAATACTATCTTAATCAAGGGATCAAGTTAATACCGCCAATGATAACATCTGGATATTATGCATTCTGGATATGATGTAATGAGAAGAGCACATCACTTCTGTGATATTCTTTCCCAAAACCCATAACCTCAATCTAATCATGAGAGAAACAAGACAAACTCAATTTGAGGACCTTCTACAAAACAACTGACCAGTACTCCTCAAAACTGGCAAGGTCATGAGAAACAAGGAAAGACTGAGGAACTGCCACACATCAGAGGAGCCTAAGGAGACACAATTAAATACAATGTTCCATCCTGAATTGGATCCTGGAACAGAAAAAGCACCTTAGCAGCAAAACTGGTTAAATCTGAATAAAATCTAAAGTTTGATTAAATGTAATGTACCAATGTTGGTTTCTTAGTGTTGAAAAATATAAGATGGTACGTAAGTGAAAAGTGAAATTTTCCAGAACTATCATATCTTTGTAAGCTTTCTGTGAATCTAAAATTATTCCAAAATTAGAAGTTTAGGGATGCCTGGGTGGCTCAGTGGTTGAACATCTGCCTTCAGCTCAGCGCATGGTCCTGGGGTCCTGGGATCAAGTTCCACATCAGGCTCCCTGCAGGGAGTCTGCTTTTCCCTCTGCCTGTGTCTCTGCCTCTCTCTCTCTGTGTCTCTCATGAATACATAGAAAAAATAAAATCTTTCTAAAAATGAGAAGTTTATATATTAAAAGTATATATATAAGGAGTGCTCTTAGGATGAGCACCAGGAGATGTATGAAAGTGTTGAATAACTAAATTGTACACCTGAAACAAAAATTACACTGTACATTAACTAACTGGAATTTGAATAAAAGCTTTTTTTACAAAGTATATAGGGCAGCCCTGGTGGCTCAGCGGTTTAGCGCCACCTTCAGTTCAGGGTGTGATCCTGGAGACCCTGCATGGAGCCTGCTCCTCCCTCTGCCTGTGTCTCTGTCTCTCTCTTCCTCTGTGTCTCTCATAAATAAATAAAATCTTTTTTAAAATAAATAAATACAAAGTATATATACATTGTTATAATTATTGGAAAAATATCCTTGGAAAGAAAGAATACGTAAAGAAGGAAGGAAATACAAAAAATAAGTGTGGCTCTATTAAAATAGTGGGATTATGGAGTAATTTTTCCCCTTTTCCATTACATATTAAAATATCTGCAAGATGGTCATATTAAGTTTTAGAATGTAAAGAGCTTATTTTGATTTGGTTTGGGCTTAAAGACAAAATTTCTTTCCCTTGAAATGCAGAGGGAATGTACAAAAAACATATAGATATTAAAGAACAGTCAAGACAGCTATTGCTTTAAAATACTCCCCGAACGTTCTTTAGCACAAGATAAGGTAACCCAAACTGGCCCAGAAAATGTCCAGGGCTCCTCCCTTCTTGGTCTCCTAGGCTAGTGCCCAGTTCCTCTGAGAACAGTTGTCTCTGTCTAGGCTTTCTGTCATGAGAGCACACAGGGAGAGAACACCTTGGAGTTCCCATAGATGATTTGCACATCCAGTTCTTAGGATAGAACTTTGGTTTCTATCCTTGATGGTTTGTAGGATCCCCATCATTACCTTCATCCTGGAGGAACTTTTAGTACTTTCCAACTAATTAGGGTCCCTAGGAAGGCTGGGGCAGGATGGAGTGGGGGCAGAGACAGGACTAATGGGACTCATGACTGCCAGGTTGTAGAGTGGAAGGTCCAGGGCATTCCATCAAACCAGTTTTCCAGAGATTTGCCAGATTCTAGCTATTGCAAAGACTATTAACAGCCCTATTTGACTCTGGTGTGGGGCTCCCATCATAAGCAGAAACTACTATGTGCAGAAACCGCTCCTTCATTTGCACTCACTTGCCCTTAACGTGCCCTATTTGGACCCAAGTAGAAGTAAAGTCTTAAACTAAAGATGACTAATTTACCAGCCAAACAAATATTTATCCAATCTACATTCTTTTCACAATGTACCAGTCAACTCAGGAGTCTTAAAAGTCTTCTCTTTAATCCTTAGTTAATATCTTTCCCCACAAAAACCTTACCAGAGTTTTGTTTTTAACCCCCTGACCAAGGGGTGGGCACCTGGCTCAATCTGGATTGCCTGAACTCTTTCCCTAGACTTTGAACCTTGGACAAGTTAGCCAAAGACCAAAAAAGTGGGCTGGCGCTTATTCATTCAGGCATGGTGGTGAGATGGTCCCCCCTGCCTCTCAGACTCTGGGACTGCCAGTTTCTTAGCCTGTTCTGAGTCTAGTTTTTTAGCCTTGCCTTAAATCTTTTTAATATATCCCTTCGTTTCTTAAGTTAGCAGGAATAGGTTTCTGTTTCTGACCAAGAACCCTGGTACAGTTGGTGAACGGGTAAAAGAGAAGGCAACGATGGGAATAACCCACAAATTATGCAATCAAATACTGACTTTATTTGTCTGATTTAAACTGATCCAACACACCCAAATCATGAGTGTGTGGTTCTTTTCATCTACTATGTGTATAAATCAGTGCTTGGATACAGTTCCTGCCCTTTAGGAACATACAATTTAGTTATAAAATAGGACTGCACAAATGAAATCATTAGATATGGAATATTTACTGTGTGCTGAGCACTATGCTGAATTCTTCACATGGATGACTCATTTAATCCTCCCAAATACCTTATAAAGTAATACCATTATCTTTTCCATTCTATGGAAGAATTAATTCAGGCACAGAGTAACCTGCCCAAAGTGACATTGCCTAGTGAACGGTGGAGACGGGATCCAAACACGGGCAGTCTGGATCCATAAACCCCTCTTAACCACTGTGTTATGCTAGGATGAATGTAAGAGTTCTGGAAGGTCAGAAAGGGGGAGATGAATGCGGCCAGGGTGATTAGGGGAGGCCTCAAGGGCCTCTTGCTTCTGGAGCTGATTCCCCTAGGCTGGGTGGGATTTCATGCTGAGAGGGGAGAGAAGAGCGTCTTGGGGAAGAGAGGAGGGTCCGTGTGGCAGAAGCAGAAACACAGAGCTGGGACTGAGAAATAGACTTTAGACGGCTAGGAAACAGGAAACGTATAGAGGGTCCTTTGTTCATTGTTCAAGGAACAATTGGGTAATTACGAGGAAGGTCAGATCATAAACAGTCTTGAAGACATGTCAACCACTATGAGCTGAGTTTAAAAACTATGAGTTTACCTTGCAGTGAGGAGCCCTGTGGCTTTTACAAGAGTAACAGCTGAGAACTTCATTTTATTATAGAAAATTGCAAACATCTACAAAGATATGGAGGGTAGTATACTAAACCCCCATGTACCTACTATCCAGATTTTAGCAATTATCAGCTCACAACTGTGTTTTTTTTTGTTTTTTTTTTTTTTTTTTATGTTAGTCACACAGAGAGAGAGAGAGAGGCAGAGACACAGGCAGAGGGAGAAGCAGGCTCCATGTACCGGGTGCCCGACGTGGGATTCGATCCCGGGTCTCCAGGATCGCGCCCTGGGCCAAAGGCAGGCGCCAAACCGCTGCACCACCCAGAGATCCCTCACAACTGTGTTTCTTCTATATGCCCACCCACTACCCCACCAAGATTATTATTATTTTTTAAAAATATTTAATTAAAAAAATACTTAATTTATTCATGAGAGACAGAGAGAGGCAGAGACACAGGCAGAGGGAGAAGCAGGCTCCATGCAGGGAGCCCAATGTGGGACTCCATCCCAGAACCTGAGCTGAAGGCAGATGCTCAACCCCTGAGCCACCCGGGTGCCCCCTGCCAATATTATTTTGAAGTAAATCACAGGCATCATATTATTTCATCATCATACATATTTCAGTATATGTAGAAAATCCCAAGGAATCTATTTTTAAAACCCTATTAGAACTAATAAGTGAGTTTAGCAATATTGCAGGATATAAAATAATCGTACAAAAACCAATTGCTAAAAAAAAAAAAAAAAAAAACAATTGCTTTTCTATTTACTAGCAATGAACACCAAAATTGCAAATTTACAATCACTTAAAAAAAAAAAACACTTAGGTGTAAATCAGACAAAATATGTACAGGATTTGTATGCTGCAAGTACAAATTGCTGATGAAAGAAATCAAAGATCAAAAAAAACAAAAACAAACAAACAAACAAAAAAAAAAAACAAAAAAAGAAATCAAAGATCTACATGAATAGAGAGGTATGTTATGTTTGCGGATCGGAAGACTCAACATAGTGAAGATGTCTCCAAATTTATATGCAGATTTGATGCAAGTCCTATCAAAACCCCAGCAAGATATTTTGTCTGTATGAACAAGATTATTCTAAGTTTTATATGAAAAGACAAAGAAACAGGAATAACTAAAATAATTTTGAAAAATAAGAATAAAATAGGAATCAGTCTACCTAATTTCAAGACTTATTATGTAGCTACGGTAATCAAGGATTGCATGATATTGGTGATTACACATAGATTAATGGAACAGAATAGAGAACCCAGAAATAGACCCACACAAATCCACCAATCTGATTTTTGACAAAGATGCAAAAGCAAGTCAATGGAAGAAAAACAGCCTTTTCAATAAATGGTGTGGAAGCAATTGGAAATCCACAGGCAAAAAATGAAGCTCGATCTAATTCTCACACCTTCACAAAAGTTAATTTAAAATAGATCACAGGGGATGCCTGGGTGGCTCACTGGTTGAGCAACTGCCTTTGGCCCAGTGTGTGATCTTGGAGACCCAGGATCGATTCCGCATCGGGCGGGCTCCCTGCATGGGGCCTGCTTCTGCCTCTGCCTGTGTCTCTGCATCTCTCTTTCTCTGTCTCTCATGAACAAAATCTTTAAAAAATAAATAAATAAAACAAAATAAAATAGATCACAGACTTAAATGTAAAATTATAAAACTTGTAGGGAAAAAAAGAAAATCTCAGAATCTATGGCTAAACAAGGATTTCTTAGATTGGACACCAAGAGCATGATTAATAAAAGGAAAAACTGATAAATTGGACTTCATCAAAATAAAGACTTTGATCTGCAAAAGATCCTGTTAAGGATGAAAAGGCAAGCTACGAATAGGGAGAAAATATTTGCAAACCACACACCCAACAAAGAGCTACTATCTAGAAAGTACTCTCAAAACTCTATAGTAAATGTTGTATGTCCATGACATCTCCATTTAAAAGAATTAAAGAAAAAGGTCAACAGTAATAAAATAAGCAAACCAATAAGAATATGAACAAAAGAAGAGACATTTCACTGGAAAGGGTATACAGATGGCAAAAACAAGTACATGGGAAGATGTTCAATATAATCAGTCATTGGGGAAATAAAAATTTAAACCACAACATATCACTATATATCTATTAAAATCACTAAAATAGATTATAGTAAAAGTACTAAATGTTGGCAAGGATACAAGGAAACTGTATCACTCATTCATTGCTGGTGGGAGTATAAAATGGGCTAGTCAATCTGGAAAACAGTTTGTCAGTTTCTAGTAAGACTAAACATGCAACTACCATGTGACCCATCAATTTCAACCTTACCCAAAGAAATGAAAGCATATATTCACCCAAAAACCTGTACATGAATGCTGATGGTAACGTTATTTGTCAAAAACTGGAAACAACCCAGATATCCTTCTACAGCTGAATGGTAAAACAGACCATATAGTACATCCATACTTCAGCATACTACTCAGAATTAAAAGGAATAAATTACTGGTACACACAACTGGATGAATCTTCAGAGAATTATTATGCTGAGTGGAAAAAGCCAATCCCAGGGGTGCCTGGGTGGCTCAGTCGGTTGAACAACCCACTCTTGATTTCAGCTCAGGTCAGGATCTCAGGGTCCTGGGATCCAGCCTCTTTTGGGGGGAAAAAAAAATCCCTGCTCAGCGGGGAGTGTGCTCAAGGGTTCTCCCCCCGCCCCCCTCACCCCCTTTGCTCCTCCCCCTGCTCACATACGCGCGCGCTCTCTCTCTAAAATGAATGAATGAATGAATGAATGAATAAATAAATAAATAAATAAATAAATAAAGGAAAAAGCCAATCCCAAAAGGTTACATTCCACATGATTCCATTTATATAACATTCTTGGAAATGACAAAATTATAGAAACAGAGAACAGATTAGTGGTGGCCAGAGGTTAAGGAGGGGTGGGGGCAGGAGGGAAGTGAATGTGGCTATAAAAGAACAGCATGAAGCATCCTTGCCATGGCAATGCTCTGTGTCTTGACTCCTTCAAAGTTAATATCCTGTGTGTGCTATTGTATTAAAATTTTCACAAGATGTTATCCTTGGGGAAACCGGGTAAAAGTACAAGGACTGTCTCTACATTATTTCTTACAATTGCATGTGCATCTACAGTTTCTCAAAATAAAAATTTAATTGAAAAAAATTAACAGTATAAACTGCTTTGAGAAAGAATCAGTGGATGCGATGAGAAAATTCGCACCCCCAGCTACAGAGAGCGGTGTGAAAGAGAATTCAAAATTGACATGCAAATGTAAAGAGCTAAAAATAGCCAAGGAAATTCTAAAGAAGTATAATGTTGCTCTAACAGATATTAAAATGTATTCTAAACCTATCACTTGTATAGGGAAAGACAGACAAATTAGAACAATGAAGCAAAATGGGAAGTTCATAAATGGATCCATACATGTATGGAAACTTGATGTATGACAGAGGTGGTATCACAAATTAGTGGGGAAGTGATGCATTATTGGGCACATGACTGTGCAATAGTGGTTGTCCATATAAAAAATTATCTTATTTTTTTAAAGGTTTTTTATTTATTTATTCATGAGAGACAGAGAGAGAGAGGCAGAGACACAGGCAGAGGGAGAAGCAGGCTCCGTGCAGGGAGCCCGACGTGGGACTCCATCCCGGTTCTCCAGGATCACACCCTGGGCTGAAGGTGGCGCTAAACTGCTGAGCCACCCAGATTGCCCATATAAAAAATTATCTTAAATCCACACCTCAAATTGACCCCAAAATTAATTCAAGATAGATTAAAGACTTAAATTTGGAAAATAAAACTTGAATACTGTTGTGGCTTAAATTGTGTACCCCAGAAAGGTATTTGAGTTCCAGTCCTAACCCCTGGGTACTTATGAATATGACTTTTTGAAAAGAAGTTTTTGCAGATGCAGTAAAATTGAGGTCCACCAGAGTGGAGTGGGCCCTGAAACCAAATGACTCATGTCCTTATATGAAGAAGAGAAGAGACAGAGACACGCCAGGAGAACACCATGTAGCGACAGAAGCAGAGAGGGGACTGATGATCCTGTAAGCCATGGAAGGCCAGGGACTGCAACCCACCAGGAAGAGGCAAAGAAGGATCCGCTCCTAGAATCTCCAGAGTCTGGCCCTCCCAGGCCCTGATTTCAGACTCCTTGCTTCCAGAACTGTGAGAGAATACATTTTTCTTGTTTTAGGCCATCCAACTTAGTGGTAATTTGTTACAGCAGCTTCAGGTAACGAATACTAATCTTTTAGAAGAAAATAGTTTAAAAAAAATTAGAAGTAAAGGAACATTTGTTTTTTTCCCTCAAAAGACTTTTAATAATGCACATTAAAAAAAAATGTTCATCTTACAAACTGCTCTGCAACCCAAATACAATAGCTTGGAAAACAACATTTAGAAAACAAAAGCCGGGGGGCGCCCGGGTGGCTCAGTTGGTTGAGTGTCTGCCATCAGCTCAGGTCATGATCCCGGGGTCCTGGGATCAAGTCCTGCATCAGGCCCCCTGCTCAGTGGGGAGCTTGCTTCTCCCTTTCCCTCTGCCTTATCCCCCACCCCCGCTCATGCTTGTGCTCTATCTCAAATAAATAAAATCTTAAAAAAAAAAAAAAGGAAAGAAAGAAAGAAAAAGAAACAAAAGCCAATGTAAAAAGACAGACTAAAACAGCTAGAACAGTACAGGTTTTTACGGCTCTGATTTCAGTTTTTCCTACTGCATCATCAATGTCAGAAATCTGCTCTTTCACCTGGCTCAGTATTTTTTTTTAAATGCCTTTTTTTCCAGATTTCATTTCACCTTCTGGATCCATCCAATATTGTCTAATATCACTTAGGACTTTCCTTCTAAAGTCCCGAACACTGATGTACCTCATTTTCCCCTATCTGAAATCTTTTCATGTCTGCTGCTGCTGGTCTGCTCAGAGGATGCCAGGGCTCTCGAAGTTTCATCCGTCTTTTGCTTCTTCACAGGTTTTTCTGGAGTAACTTGCTTTTCCTTCTTTAACTTGTCAACCTCACTGTCAGAATCACTGCCAGAAGCTTGAAGAAACAGGTTCCTTTGATTTAGGCCTTGCTCTGTTCCTGCAGCCGAACTGCCTTCTGCTTGCCTGCTTGCAACGGACAGGGAACCGGGAGTCACGGAAGCCCCTAGAGAGAGATTTCTTTTCTTTTTCTTTTTCTTTTTTTTTTTTAAGATTCTACTTATTTATTCATGAGAGACACAGAGAGAGAGAGAGATAGATAGGCAGAGACACAGGCAGAGGGAGAAGCAAGCTCCATGCCAGGAGCCCGATGCGGGACTCGATCCCGGTGCTCCAGGATCACACCCTGGGCCAAAGGCGGTGCTAAACCGCTGAGCCACCCAGGCTGCCCCCTAGAGAAAGATTTCTTAAAATAATTCACAAAAAGCACAAACCTCAAAAGAAAAGATCGATAAATTTGCCTTAAATTAAAACATAAAGCTTCTGCACATCAAAAACAACAACAAAAAAACAACAACAAAAAAACAAGAGGAAAAGGCAAGCCAGACACAGGGAGGAAGATATTTACAACATATGTAACGCACAGAGGGTTAGTAACTGGATTTATAAAGGAGTTTCTTACTCTCAGTAAGAAAAAGATCACCTCATATAAACTCATAAAAACAAAGTGATAAACATGAGCAAAGGATAGGAATAGGCAATTCGAAGAAGAGAAACCTAGATGGTTAGTGATCTCAAACTTAGTAGTGATCATGGAAATGCAAATTAAAGGTAGAATTAAGTATGATGTCACACCCATCAGATTAGGGGGACGGGAGTGAGAATAGCAAGTGTTGATGAAAATATGGAACAGGGGACGCCTGGGGGGCTCAGCGGTTGAGCATCTGCCTTCAGCTCAGGTCCTGATCCCAGAGTCCTAGGATCGAGTCCTGCGTGGGGCTCCCTGCAGGGAGCCTGCTTCTCCCTCTGCCTGTGTCTCTGCCTCTCTGTCTCTCCCTGTGTCTCTCATGAATAAATAAAATATTTAATAAAAATATGGAACAACAAGAAATCCTTCTGCACTGCCTGTAGGAAGACAGATCGCTACGACCACTTGGAGGACCTTTGATCACACTTAGGTGTTGAAGATGTGACTGGATGATCCCATTCCTAGATGGTGAAGGAGGGGGAATGTATAAGAATGTTTATAGCATCATCGTTTATAATTATGGAAAACTGGAACCAATCCAAATGTCTATCAACAAAAGAATGGCTAAATGTTGAAAACTCAATGCAGGGCCGTGTGGGTGGCTTAGTCGGTTAAGTGTCAGAAGTGTTAGATGTAGGGGTACCTGGGGGATTTTGTCAGTTAGGTGTCTGACTCTTGGTTTCTGCTCAGGTCATGATCTTGGGTTGTGGGATCCAGCCCAGCATCAGGCTCTGCCCTCAGCATGAATCTGCTTGAGATCGTCTTTCCCTCTCCCTCTGCCCCTCCCTCTGTTCACTTTCTCTCTCTCTCTCTGTCTCTCTCTCTCTCTCTAAAATAAATCAATAAGGGATCCCTGGGTGGCTCAGTGGTTGAGCCTCTGCCTTCAGCTTCCGGGGTTCCGGGATCGAGTCCCGCATCGGGCTCCCTGCGTGGAGCCTGCTTCTCCCTTTGCCTGTGTCTCTGCCTCTCTCTGTGTCTCTAATGAATAAACAAAACCTTAAAAAAAATAGAAGAAATCAATAAGATCTTTAAAAAAAAAACCTCATAACGCAATAGATTTTTTGTGATAACATACACATAACATAAAATTTACTATTTTAACTATTTTAAATGTACATTTCAGTATATTAAATACATTCACACTTGTTTTTGAAAATTATGGTTCCATTTATCTTATTTTATTTATTATTTTTTTTAATTTTTATTTATTTATAATAGTCACACAGAGAGAGAGAGAGAGAGAGAGAGAGAGGCAGAGACAGAGGCAGAGGGAGAAGCAGGCTCCATGCACCGGGAACCCGACGTGGGATTCGATCCCGGGTCTTCAGGATCACGCCCTGGGCCAAAGGCAGGCGCCAAACCGCTGCGCCACCCAGGGATCCCTATTTATTATTTTTTAATTGAAGTATGGTTGGCATACAATATCATATTGGTTTCAGGCATACGACATAATGGTTCAGCACGTATATACATCACGAAATGCTCACCACAGTAAGTGTAGTCACCATCGGTCACCATACAGTCCTTACAATATAATTGACTATATTCCCTGTGCTAAGTATATTCACGTTGTTCTGCAGCCATCACTACCATCTGTTTCCAGAACCTTGTTATCACACCAAACTAGCTATTCAACAGTAGCTCTCCTTTACCCCGCCCCCCCAGCCCCTCAAAACCACAGACTATCTTCTTTCTCTATGGATTTGACCATTCCATGCCTCATCTAAGTGGAGCTGAACAATATTTTCAGCTTAGATGAGCTGAACAATATTTTCTTGTACGTGGTTATTTCATTTAGCATGATGTTTTTAAGATTTATCCATGTTGCAGCACATATCAGAGTCTTCATCCTTTTTAAGACAATAATATTCCCTTGTATGCATATACCACGTTTTGTTTACCCACTCACTACTGATGGATATTTGGCTATTGTGAATGGTGCTGTTATTGTTCAAATAACTGCTTGAGTCTCTGCTTTCCGTTCTTTTGGTATATACTTAAAAGTGAAATTGCATCATATGGCAATTCTATTTTTATTTTTTAAAGAGAGAGAGAAAAAAAAAGAGCCACAGTACTGTTGTGCACAGTGGCTGTACTATTTCACATTCTTCTCATTAATGCCATTCTATATAGTAATTGAAATAAATGATGAGAATTAGCTATAGAGCATGAAACCTACACAGGTCATTCCCTCATCCTTGAACCTTCTCCCTTCCTGCTTGGTGCTCCACCTGAGTAAATCCTACTCCTCTTCTGAGTTTTGGCATAAGCAGTATCCTAGAAAGTCTTTGCAGCACTCCCACCCCCACTTCAGAGGCCCCCGGTAGGTCCCCCTCCTCTGCTTCTCCCTCTCGTGGTAATCTTGTATTATAATTGTCCATTTGTGTGTTTCTTACTACTAGACTGAAGCTTCTGGAAGGCAGAACCGGGTCTGTCTTGTTCATTGTTGAATCCTCAGTGTTCGTTTCGTATAGGTGTTTAAATAGTACTGTTAGGGATCCCTGGGTGGCGCAGCGGTTTGGCGCCTGCCTTTGGCTCAGGGCGCAATCCTGGAGACCCGGGATCGAATCCCACGTCAGGCTCCCGGTGCATGGAGCCTGCTTCTCCCTCTGCCTGTGTCTCTGCCTCTCTCTCTCTCTCTCTCTCTGTGACTATCATAAATAAATAAAAATTTAAAAAAAATAAATAGTACTGTTAAATCAATTAATGAGTTTTAAAGATATGACAAAGTGAGAGAAAGCATTTATAGTCCTGAGAACCCTTGAGTCTTTCTGTGTCCCCCACGACAGAGGCTGTTAGAAAGGGAAAGGATATTCCCCATTTCATAGCATCCAGAATCTCTGAGATGGAAGGAACTTCTGCAGCTCGCTGTATCCAGCCTCCCACCGGGCGCAATCTCCACCATGGCCTCCCTGAGAACTGGTTTCCCAGCCTGGTCTGAGAGCTTCCAAAGAATCACCACGTGGTTAGGCTTTCACAGCCGCATGTTACAGAAATCCCGACATCTCTGAATACGTCCACTATGTTCCGGTTGGAGGGACACTAGAGTAGGAGCCAGGAGGTCAAGGCTCTCACCTCAGCTCTACGACAACTGAGCTGCGTGAACTCGTGGTGCTTCTTGCCTTCTCTGGGCCTCAGTATCCTTATCTATAAAATGGCAGTGGTGGGGGTGGTTGGGGGTGGTGGTAATTCAGATTGGATGATCACCAAAATCCCTGACAGCAGTATCATTCTGGTTTCTCTGATTCTAGCTTCTCTGCTCCTCCCACAGGTCTGGAAGCCCCAGGAGATGGGGAAAATATATATATATATTTTTTTCCTCTATTACCTCTGCTTGGACAGGCTATTCCAAGCAGCCGGGACACCTGTGCCACTGTCTTGGTGCCACACCCCTGCCTTCTGCCAGTGGCTGCCCAGGTGTTGAGCTTCGCACCTCCCCAGGGATGCAGATACCAAACGAGCTTCCTGGGATGGGTGAGTATTAAAGACTTGGCCTTGGTCCTTGAAACACTCTGTCTCTGCTCAGTGCCTGCAACCATGTGTCTGGTTCTCCTCCTGCTGTGGTTGAGCCCCGTGGCCCCAAACCAGGAGACAGGTGAGGAGCCTGTCTAGCAGGTCAAAGAGACCTCTAGTCCCTTTCATTCATTTATTCATTCAGTCATTTGTGTTCCTGGCATGATTTGCCTCCTAGGGGCTAATGTTCACTAATTCATTAATCCAATAATTCATTTCCTCGGAACCTTCCTGTGCTTTAATGTGGCTTCTCTGTGAATCCAACCACCTTCATATTCCTAAGATGTCCTTGGCTGATTAGCTTGGGAAGGTTGGGGAGTCAGTGGAGTGTCCCAAAGAGATTCCTGCCAGTAGAGGCAGCAGGGAGTTCTAGAATGTGCACTGAGGCGGGGAGGCAGGAGGGAAGGTGCTGTGACAAGTCTAGACCCAGACTCAAGGGGTGACTGCCAGGCACAACCCATTTGTTTTGCTATAATATCCGGGAAATGTGATGGGACGATAAAGTTGTATTTACTAGAATGTCTTTTGTGAGGAAACAAAATGCCACTGGTTAGAATACTTTTGGTGGGAATGGGTGGGGGGGCATGCTTAAGTAACAACGGATAGGTCATTAAATTGCTTTATGGAAAGGACTTCGGGGAAGGGCGGGGCTACAGTTTTCCTGAGCAGAATTCACACATGTGGGGCTGGAGCAGGATCACTGGGAACTGCAGAGCGGAGGAGGCTGCCTGGGGTCTCCTTTCCACGCCCTTCCTCAGCACACTTGCTCTCTTCTCTATAAAATTGTTAGATACTAGATAGTTTCCAGAATTGCTGTGGAGGGGCCCAAGCTCTTAGCAGGTTCCATTATTAGGTTCCTCACCCACGCCTGTCTGGGCCCCACAGCCTGTCACTGTTACGAGCCTCTTGGTCTGAAGCCAACAGGATGGTCACAGAGTCACTTGAGCTATCGCCTCCTCACCAGAAGCCGGTTCCCGATGGGCTCACTGCTCCTCCACCAAATCCCGTGGCTCTCTCCTCTTACCTGTGGTACAGCGTGGCGATGCTCTGGTTACTCAGTTTGATGATGCTGTTCACTAGACTGAACTCCTGGAAGGTGCTTCTTGGCAGGGTGTCATGGGGCAGGGCACTAGAGTACATGTCCATCATCCACCGTGGTACCTGGTTCAGAGAGTCACTCAATAGAATAAAATGAATGAGTGAATGAATGAATGAATGAATAGGTATTTGGTCTCTTATTATGCGGTCGTTGTTAAGATAGAACCAGTCAGGACTGGTTGCAAGCTATAACTGTCTCCTGACCTTGGACACTGTGGGAGCCCAAATGCAATTCAGATCTTTTATTATTTATTTTATTTTATTTTATTTTATTTTATTTTATTTTATTTTATTTTTCAGATCTTTTAAATCAAATTAAATTTAGATTATTTGACTAGAACTGCAGTGGCGCATTTCCTGCCTTGGATGGGCTGGTAGGGAAGGCAGACATACACCTCCAGAAAGAAGGCTGTAATAACAGATAGGGATTAATGCAATGTTAAAAGCTAAAATCAATAGGTTTTAAGAGTAAAAGGAAAAAGTTAATCCCAGTAAATGTAGTTAATCCCTTCCCTCCCAGTTGGGGGCATGTAGGAAGGCCTCTCAGAATAGATAAAATTTATTAAACAAATTTTTAAATTATAGAAATGTTTAAATACACAGAAAGAATAGTAGAATAAACCCAATATTCTCATTGGATAATTTAAAATTATCAACATGGGCAGCCCCAGTGGCCCAGAGGTTTGGCACCACCCGAGGTGTAATCCTGGAGATCAGGGATGGAGTCCCACATCAGGCTCCCTGCGTGGAGCCTGCTTCTCTCCCTCTCCTTCTGCCTGTGTCTCTGCCTCTCTCTCTCTCTCTCTCTCTCTCTGTCTGTCATGAATAAATAAATAAAAGCTTTAAAAAAAATAAAAAGTAAAAGTAAAATAAAATAAAATAAAATAATCAACATTTTGCCTAACTTCTTATCTAACATGTTAAAAAATATAACCACAATACCTCATGAAAGCTGAAATAATTAAAATAATTACATATACCATTTAATACTTATTCATATTTCTCCAATTCTCAAAAAGACCTTTTTGCAATTGGCTTATCCAATCAGGATCCAAACAAGGTCCACAAGTTATATTTAACTGGTATATTTCTTAAGCCCCTTCAAATCTATCAGTCCCCTTTTCCTTTTTCTTCAAGCTGTTTTTTTTTAAATTATTGAATAAACCAGGTGATTTGTTCTGTAGAATGTCCTACACTCTGGATTTATCTGATTGAACCCATGTGGATGCCCCTCTGTCCCCTACATTTGCTGAAACCTGGTAATTTTTTTTTTAATTTTTTATTTATTTATGATAGTCACAGAGAGAGAGAGAGCGCGGCAGAGACACAGGCAGAGGGAGGAACAGGCTCCATGCACCGGGAGCCCGATGTGGGATTCGATCCCGGGTCTCCAGGATCGCGCCCTGGGCCAAAGGCAGGCGCCAAACCGCTGCGCCACCCAGGGATCCCTGAAACCTGGTAATTAAGGTACATTTCTTCTGTCAAGAATACACTATTCTTCCTGTTGCATCCCAAAGAAGACACCCGAAGTCCAGTGGTCCCACCTTGCTATGTTAACCTTGATCTGCCAGATGCATCTGTTGTAGGTCCCTTATAAACATTCCCCCGCAACCTTTCTCCAGTGGTTTTAATCCCGGCGTTGATTGTTGCTTAGATCCAATTTTCTTATGGGTCACCGAATGCTGGCTTTCTAGCTCTGTCACTCCTTCTGCATTTCTTAGCTGCAATTCTTCTATAAAGACTTTTCCCTTGTCAACTACTTGGCTTGTATGGAAAGGCTGGATAAATGTTTAATTCTTCATTTACCATTTTCAGGATAATGAGCCTGTTCCTTAGCAACCCAGGGAAGAATGAATTTAAACATGACCTTGAAGGAGAAGAATGCTTTCCTTTAGTGGCTATGGGAGGGAAGCGCTTACACAGAGGAGACAGCTTGAGCAAAGACTCCAGAGCAGCAGTATGCAGGGTGGTTTTGTTTTGTTTTGTTTTGTTTTTTAATGCAGGGTGTTTAGAGAGTGGCAGAGATCGGTAGCAAGTGTAACAACAGGTTGTGTGAATGAGAAGCCCGGTGCGGAAAAAGCAGGGAGGCAGTCAGAATTGTCGGTTCTCCTCCCAGCTCTGTCTCCCACTCAAGCATGACCTTTGGAAAACGGCTTTTCCATTTCTAGATCAGTAGCTTTCAAACTTTTCTGGCCACAATTCACATTAATGAATATATTATACACGGTGATTCAGTGCACACGTACATGTATATAAAAACAAAAATTTCAAAAAAGAACTCCAAATAACTTATAATTATATATATGATGTATGTGGATATCTTCCATTCCATTCCATTCCATTCCATTCCATTCCATTCCATTCCATTCCATTCCATTCCATTCTATTCCTTTCCATTCTCTTCCATCCATTTTGCTCCATTCCATCTTACTAAAATAAATGCCAGTCATGACCACTGAATTGATTTCTGACTCACATATGTGCTACAACTCTTTGTTTGGATAATCTCTAGGGCTTTTTTCCATATCCAGCCCTCTTTGATCCATCCTGGTATTGGTGACAACCTGGCACTGAACCAGGAACTTGGGAAGAGGGATGATGTGAGAAGGGGAACTAATCATTTGCAGGAGGCTCCTTGCCCAACAAGAAGCAGAAGCCAGGCCAAACTCAGAGGCCATCCCCCCCAACCCCCCCCAGCCTGGCCTGCCGTCACCTTGAGAGGTCTGACCTCCCAGGCTACTGCTCCCCTCTCACCGGACACCTGCTGGTGCCTGTTTCCATAACAGGCCAGGCTGACCACACCTAGCCCCACATCCTCTCAGGAGCCTGCTCCTTGTTGATCTTGTCAACTTTGGAAGGCCCTCAAGTTTATCCATAAACAAAGCCCCGCAGGTGCTAAGCTGACAGGAGGTGACTGGGTAGGTCAAGGTAAAGCAGAGAAAGAACAGCACTGAGAGTCCTGGGTGTGAGATCCCCTGGGGCTTGTTCCCCCCTGAGCCACTGACTCACCACCTGGGCCACATCCCTACCTGCCAATGCCTTGCTTTCCCCTTCCCTTAAAGAAGATAACCCCCCTCACTCTGTAGTGGGTAGGCAATAGCCCAGATATGATCGAAGTGAGCAACTTGGGAAAATGGTTAGAATTAGGGTTGATGAAACCGCTTTGTGATTAGGGACCATGGCGACCTTCCTCCAACTCTGTGGGGTTTTCCTCTGTCCCTCTTGTCACACTTCTGTCTGTTGTTTACTTTATTGCTTCTCTTTCTTCCTTCCCGCCACATCCCTGCCAGCCTCCTCTTGTCTCTCTTCTCTCTCCTTCCCTCTTTCTCTCAGCTCCGTCTCACTCTTGTGCCTCTCTTTAATAACAGCTTTCCTGAGATATAATGCCTGTAACATCAAATTCATCCTTTTAAAGGGTACACTTCAGTGGTTTTTAATGTGTTCACAGAGTCGTGCAAAAAAACACCATTGTCTAATTTCAGAACATTTCTTCACTCCCCAAAAGTGGCCCTGTACCCTTTAGCAGTCACTCCCTGTTCCCCATACCACCTGGCCCCTGGCAACCATTAATCTACTTCCCGTCTCTATGGGCTTCCCCGTGGTGGACATTTCGCATAAATGGAATCCTACAATATGTGGGCATTTGTCACTGACTGCTTTCACTTAGCATTTCGTTTCTAGGTTCATCCACGTTGTCGTGTGTCTCAGGACTCCATTTCTTATTATGGCTGAATAGTATCCCACTGTGTAGGGGTACCATAGTTTGTTTTATTTTTATTTTATTTTATTTTTTAAAGATTTTATTTATCTATTCATGAGAGACGCAGAGACACAGGCAGAGGGAGAAGCAGGCTCCCTGCAGGGAGCCCGGTGTGGGACCCGATCCGGGACCCCAGGATCACGCCCTGAGCCAAAGGCAGGCGCTCGACTGCTGAGCCACCCAAGCGTCCCCCATAGTTGTGTTATCCATTCATCAGCTGACAAACATTTGATTTGTTTCCACTTTGGGGTACTTATGAATAATGCTCCTTTGAACATTTATGTACAGGTTTTTATGGGGACTGTATTTTCATTTCTCTTCTGGGTTTATTTTCATATACTCAGAAATGGGCTTGCTGCATCATATGGTTTTCACTCTGTTAAACATTCTGAGGATCTGCCAAACTGTTTTTTTCTGTTTTCCAGAGTGGCTGCGCCATGCTTCAATTCCAGCAATGTGTGGGGTTCCGATTTCTCCTCTTACCAACACTTGTTTCCTAAGGGTGTGAAGTGGTACCTCATTGTGATTTTGACATGCATATTCTTGATAACAAATCTTGTTGAGCATCCTTTCATGTGGCCATTGGCTACTGGTATATCTTCTTCAGATACATCCTTTGCCCATTAAAAATTGGGTTGTCTTTTTTTTTTTCTTGGTTTACATATTCTGGATAAAATTCTCTTATCATATGTGTGACTTGCAGGTAATTTCTCCCATTCCATGGACTGGCTTTCCACTTTTTTGATATTACCCTTAGAAGCACAAAACTTTAAAATTTCGATCGAGGGCAGACCCGGTGGCGCAGCAGTTTAGCACTGCCTGCAGCCTGGGGTGTGATCCTGGAGACCCGGGATCGAGTCCCACGTCGGACTCCCTGCATGGAACCTGCTTCTCCCTCTGCCTGTGTCTCTGCCTCTCTCTGTCCCTGTGTCTCTCATGCATAAATAAATAAAATAAAAATAAATAAAAATAAAAATAAATAAAATTTCTATCGAGTCCATCGTGTTTTTCTTTTGTTGTTTGTGCCTTTGGTGTCATATCTGGGAAACTATTGCTTAGTTCCAGGCCCTGATGATTTACATCTACGTTTTCACCTAAGAGTTTTGTGGTTTTAACTCTTACATTCAGGTCTGCGATCCACTTTGAGTTATTTTTTTTTAAGATGTATTTATTTATTTGAAAGAGAGAGAGAGCAGATGGAGGGGCAGAGGGAGGAGGGGGAGAGGATCCCCAAGCAGACTTCCTGCTCAGTGAGGAGCCCAACTCGGGGCTCGATCTCTCGACCCTGAGATCATGACTTGAGCTGAAACCAAGAGGTGGATGCTCAGTTGACTGAGCCACCCAGGCGCCCTACATCTGTCTCTTTCTCATGTCCCTTCTCTGCAGGCAGCTGCTCCCAACCCCGCCCGTCTGCTGCCCCGGATCAGACACCATCGCAGGAGAGGAAGCTGCTGTGTGACGAATCCTGCCACGTGGCATCACACTGCTGCCCAGGCCACCGTGCCCTCCGCCACCCAGGTAATCACACGCCAGCTCCTTCCCACCCGGCGGGGCTGGGTGCTGTGATGGACAGAGGCGGCCCGTCCACGCGCCTCAGGCCAAGGCCCAGGTGTGGACTGGAAGGCCCCGGAGGTGCCTGACAATTCTGGGATCCTGACATTTTGTCCATTTCATGTCAAAAGTGCCCACGTTCCTCCCAGCTTTGTCTCACCCCCCACCCCACCCCACCCCTGCTGCTCCCCTCTGAGCTACTTTCCCAGATGCCCACAGGGAGAGCTTAATCTGGTGGTTGGGGATCAGGGTGGGGAGTGGGGCGATGGGGTTCCCCCCAACGGCCCTTCCATCTCTTGAAATACAGATGCCTCTTGACCTGCCCATGTAGACTTTCGAGGGGTTTGCAGAGTGGGAGCTGAGGAGGTTAGGCAGCCGGAGGGGGCGTGGGAGCCCCGGGTGGGGACAGGAGCTGCCGCCTGGAGTTTCTCAGCTTCTCAGAACCCCGGGTGGTGCCGCGGGTGGTGCTGAGGCCGCAGAAGCCCGCGCCCTGGGAGACGCCGTCTGGGCCGACGCAGAGCGCGGGGAGGGCCCTAGACGGTCTCCCAGACGGGGCGGCGACAAGCTGCCCCTACCCCCTGGCCTCCAGCCCCCAAAGTCAGGGAATAACTACCAGTCAGGAAAAGAGACCCGAGTGGGGCAGAGCCCTGCAGCAACCATGGTTTTAGGGCCCGGAGCCGTGGTTCCGGGCCGTGGACACTGACACTGACATTTTATATAATTTTCATGTGTCATGAAATATTCTTTTGACTTTTTTTCAACCACTTAAAAGCGTGAAAAGCATTCTTTTTTTTTTTTTTTTTTTTTTTTGTGAAAAGCATTCTTAACTTGTGATCTGGACCAAACAACCTGCAGCAAGCCCGATGCAGCCGCGGATTGTGGTTTGCTGCCCTCTGCGTCACCTCTAAATCGTCCTTCGTATTTCTCTTCTGTGCCCGGGCTTCAGCCCTGGCTTGTCCAGAGCTCTCTGCCCGGCACTGGAACGGAGGCCTCAGCCTCCACTTTATTGTGAACATGGGGCAGAAAGAAAGGCAACGTGGGACAATGGAAGGAGCATGGACTTGGGAGCCGAAAGTTCTGGGTCCAGATCCCACCTCTACCACGTGTTACCTGGAGGAACTGACGTACCTCCTTCTCGCTTCCCTTTCCCCATCTGTGTCCTAGAGCTTGCCTTGCAGAGCTGCTGCCAAGGAGCCTTGTTAGGCGTACAACAAGACATAGCTGTCATTTGGGGACATGAAAATAAGCTGGAAAGATACAGCCTTTTCTTTTCTGCCCGCTTAGGTCCACCAGCTTCTCCAAGCCAGCCTCCCAGGGCTGCCCCTCTCCATCTCCATGAAGGGGATCAAGAAGATCCGAGGTCCCCTGAAGCTCCTCGCTGCCCCGTGATGCAGAGCCCACCCTGCCCCCCTGGGCCAGCGAGGGCCTTATCACTGGATCTGGTGGGCTTGTCTCCTGGCTTCTGTTCTGTGTTCTTCCACATTGGCTCAGCCAGAGGAAAATGGAAATCTGTGATTTTTGTAAACACATTTAAATCAGCCACACAGATTATAAAACATAAATTTGGGGGATCCCTGGGTGGTGCAGCGGTTTGGCGCCTGCCTTTGGCCCAGGGCGCGATCCTGGAGACCCGGGATCGAATCCCACGTCGGGCTCCCGGTGCATGGAGCCTGCTTCTCCCTCTGCCTATGTCTCTGCTTCTCTCTCTCTGTGACTATCATAAATAAATTAAAAAAAAACACACACACAAAAAACATAAATTTGGCTCATGGAATTCATCGTTTGTGGTGGTTACAATGAATAGAGCAAACATTTCTTGAAAGTGGAATATGAGAACCTAGCACTTCTTTGGCTAAGTGATCCCTGCATCCTTCCTCAATATTCCTTCCCAGGCACCATATCACTGCCTGTAAGTCCCAAAATAGCCTGGTCTGAGCCCTGTGGCCTCACGCCTGCCCACCTCTCTTCCTAGAGTGAAAAGAGAGGGAAGGGGGACCTTCCTCTGGTGGGTTGGGACTGGCCTCCCAGGAGTTTCCTTGTGTGAGGATTTCATAGCTCCGGGAGGGTGAAGCCAGGGGGCTTTGGGGTCCGCTGAGCCCGTCGCCTTCCCTCTCAGACCTACTCCTCCTCCTGTTCCATGAATAGATCCCTACCCTTCAGCTTCCTGCACTCCAAGCCTCGGGATCTTCTTTTAATTCTCTCTGCCTCTGCCCTTCCTCTGCAAGGTGCCAAGTCTTTCTAGTTCTCCTTCACAACACCGTTCCCACCTGTTCCTCCTAGAGTCCCAGTGCCAAAGTCCCAGGTCACAGCTGGTCCTCCCCTAACTGGTCTCTGCCCACGTTGTACTGCCCAGGGAAGAGCTCTGGTGTGGCCAGTTCCTCACTCAAAAACCATCACTGGCTTCACATTGTCTTTAGAATAAGGCTAACCTCCCACACGTGGCTGCACAGTCGTCCATAGCATGGCCCCAAGGCACATTCCTGGCTTTGTCTCCAGTTAAACCTTTTCTCCACCTCTATGTTCCATTATCCCTGTCCATGCATCCCTCCAGGCTTTTGCTCATCTGAACACTAGGTTCTAAGTAAATGCTTATAATAAAGGAGGCCTTGTCAGAGCTCAGTTATTGGCCAATGGTTCTGTTTTAGCCTCTTTTCTCTGAAAGCAGAGACTGAATAATTTATTTGGGAACAGGATTCCAAGGCGCAGGGGTGAGGGAAAAGGGCCGCATTACAAAGATGCATGATCCAGTTCACCCCTTATGACTAAGTGGTTGGTTGATCCTGTGGGATCTTCTAAAAAGTCTTATGAAATGTTCTAGAAAACCATCTGTCCTGGGGATGGAACAGTCCCATTCTCACAGTTTATGGGTTGCTCCAGTGCGTGCTAATTCTCTCAGTTCTTTGTTGCTGGTGAGCAGAGCAGCTCCCAGAAGCATCCCGAGGCTTGGTCTTAGGGAAAACCTGGGAGAGAACAAATGGAACATGGCAAGGCACTGCCCCGTCACTCCTGGAAAGCTGGACACTGGAGCAGTTCCTGGAGAAGGAAGCAAGGCCAGAAGGAGGTGACTGGTGCACAAAAGATAATTCCACCTGCTGGCTTTGAGAACACAGGCTTTATCACTCCGGCTCTTCCAACCCCAGATTTCTTCTCCTGGCCTGGGACTGAGGAGCCTGAGGGAAGAGACAGCTCTGGGCCCCGTTTGGAAGAACGTATCTCATACATCAAGAGCCTGGCAGCTCCCGTCCTTGCTAGAAAGCACTTTTCAAGTGAGGTTCTACGGGATGTGGCGTCTCCAGTTGGGCCTCATAACCCAGAGAGGCTGATTTGTGGGCTCTTTTCCCTCTCTTCCCCCAGTGCTTATTTTCCTTCCCAATGTCCAAAAACTCATCTCTTCTTGTCATTTCTGTATTATCTCTTTATTCCAGCTACGGTGCCCATAGTTAGCTTTCTCCAAACTGAAGGCATGGTTTCTGAGACATTCCTTTTTTTTTTTTTTTTTTTTTTTATTGGTGTTCAATTTGCCAACATATAGAATAACACCCAGTGCTCATCCCACCAAGTGACCCCTCAGTGCCCGTCACCCAGTCACCCGGTCCCCCTGCCCACCTCTCCTTCCACCACCCCTTGTTCGTTTCCCAGAGTTAGGAGTCTCTCATGTGCTGTCTCCCTCCTCACTGATATTTCCCACTCAGCAATTGCACTGCTGGGGATTTACCCCAAAGATACAGATGCAGTGACACGCCGGGACACCTGCACCCCGATGTTCATAGCAACAGTGTCCACAATAGCCAAACTGTGGAAGAAGCCTCGTGTCCATTGAGAGATGATGGATAAAGAAGCTGTGGCCTGTAAGTACAATGGAATATCACTCAGCCATTAGAAACGACAAATACTTGCTTCAACGTGGAAAGTTTCTGAGACATTCCAATACTGGTACCAATTCCTCTCTAGTTGAGAGTACGTGTGTGTGCTTATGGTCTATATAGAACCATACTTCGGTTCTATCTGGCCCTCCATCCTCCCTCCTTGTGTCTTCCAAATGCCTTCCCTGGGAAAGTCATTTCCCTGGCAGCAGCTTACCAGTGGGAAAACCCTGGGAAAACAGAGGCCTTGCATTACAAGCCCAGCCTGTAATACAGGTTAAAATTATCACAAGAGGGGCATCTGGGTGGCTCCATGGTTGAGCGTCTGCCTTGGGCTCAGGTCATGATCCTGGGGTCCCGGGACTGGGTCCTGCATCAGGCTCCCTGCATGGAGCCTGCTTCTCCCTCTGCCTGTGTCTCTGCCTCTCTCTGTGTCACTCATGAATAAATAAATAAAATATTTTAAAAAATTACAATGAGAAATCCACATTATAAGAATGTCTAAAATTACAAGGACTGATGATACCAGGTGTTGATGGGAATGTGGAGCAACTAGAACTCTCATATGTTGCTGGTATAGTGGAAGCTGTGGCACAATCGATTTGGCAGACCGTTGGATACAATACGCTGCAGCTAAACACATGTGTGCCCCATGACCCAGCAATTCTTCTTCTAGGTATGTATACCCAAAGCGTATGCAAGACTATTCCTAGCAGCTTTCTTTCGAATAGTGAAAAACTGGAAATGATACAAGTGTCCATCAATAGGAACATGGAGAAATAAATTGTATACTTTCTACAATGGAATAGTATCTAACAGCAAACAAGAATGGAGTATTGCTACACACAACACAGGGGAGTTTCACAGGCATAATGTTAAGAAAAAGAAGCCAGACACGAAAGAGTATGGAATCCTAATTCCATTTATATGAAGTTCAGAAATAGGCAGAACTAACCCATGGTGATAGAGGCAAGAATGATTTTTGGGGGAGAGAATGACTGGAGGGAATAGGAGGGAGCCTATTGAGATACGGAAAGTGTCTTCTATCTCTGAGTGGTGGCTAGCTCCTGGGTATATTCACGTGTAAAAATTCATTAAGTTGTAGGCTACTTAGGATTGATGTAGTTTGCAGTGTGTGGGTTATGCCCTAGTAAAGAGATGAATGAACGAATGGACAGAGGGCTCCCTGGAGTTTCCTACACTATAGCCCAAGGACTACGGGTTAGGATTGGGGAAGGCCCATTCTCAGGTCCTTGCAAATTTAGATGATTCTCACCACCTCTTCTGTGGTGACCCTGCATGTAAACCATCTCATTTAAACCATCTGCGCATACTCAACATTTTGAACTTGTAGGGCCATGTTCGGACCTCAGAGTTGGTATAAAGATATTTTAAAGTAGAAACATCTGAGCTACAGAAGATGTAGAAAGAAATGTTATCTGAACTTCTCTCTTAACTGACTAAAGCAGAACTTTCCAAAAATATAGCTACCATTAATCTCCCTCTGAGTGATTTTCCAGCCCATTCAGCTGCCATGGAGACAGACCGCCTAATAGAACCTTCTATACTTTCCCAGCAAAGCCCTAAATCCCCCACCCCCTCAACTTCCATTCCTTTATTACGTTTGGTATATAAACCTTGATCTCCAGTTATTCAGTGAGTTCCTCAACACCGAGCACCTCCCCGGGCCTATGTCAATAAACTAGGTCTTAAATAAAATAAAATAATAAAATAAAATAAAATAAAATAAAATAAAAAATAAACTAGGTCTTTTCTCCTGTTCATCTCTCTGTTTTCAGTTAATTTGCCCGCCCTCAATCATTTGACCCAAGTTAGAGGAGAAAAAAAGGTTTTCCTTCCAACAAGCCCAGAACAGCTTAGCTGAGGCCTACGGTGCTAGGCTGCGTCTCAGTGGTCTAGCAGATTTACAACCTTGAATTTCAAGGACATTTGACCGAGTTGACTCTTTTATCAGACTCTTGGCAGGCGGCTGCTGCTTTGGGCTTTACTTGAAGATCCTTGTCCTAAGTCAGATTCATGCCTACAATAGGCACTGGTTTCATTGTGGGGGGAGGGGTTCTAAATACTCTGATGAAAGAGCCAGACCCAAAAGACATTGAAGACAACTCCATCCTTCCAGTTATTCAAACTGAAAAGTTTATACTTTGGTTTTCTTTTTTTTAAAAGTAGGTTCCACACCCATCATAGGGCTTGAACTCACAACCCTGAGATCAAGACCTGAGCTGAGATCAAGAATCAGACACTTAACCAACTGAGCCATCCAGGCACCCTGAGAAGTTCATATTTATTCTTGACTTCTTCTTCTTTGACATCCCACAGCAATCTGGCGGGAAATCATGTGGACCTTATTTTCAAAATATATCCAGAATCTGACCAGCTCCCACCATCTCCTCTGCTACCCCCACAGTCAGAGCCACCCTCAGCTCATTGTCGTTATTATTATTGTTTTTAAGGATTTTTAAAAATGTATTTGAGAGAGAGAGAGCGCACAAATGGGGGATGGGGCAGAAGGAGAGGGAAAAGCAGACTCCTCGCTAAACAGGGAGCCTGGTGTGGGACTCAATTCCAGGACCCTGGGATCAGGACCTGAGCCAAGGCAGGTGCTTGAAGGACTGAGCCACCCAGGTGCCCACCACCCTCATCTTCTGTCTGGACCTCAGGAAAAGCCTCCCATTTTTAGCACAGCTGCCAGAGGGATCCTCCTAAAGTTAGATCCCGTCGCTTCTCCGCTAAGAACTCCCCAGAGGTGGTTCCCACCTCGCTCAGAGCACCAGCCCCAAGGCTGGCAAGGCTCTTTATCATCTACCCCCCACGAGTGTGTCCCCCAACACTGCCCCGTAGTGTGGCTCTAGTCACACAGGCCCTTTGGTGCTCCTTGAACATGCTCCTGCCTTAGGCCTCTGGACCTTTCTCTAGCAGTTCCCGCTGCTTGGAACACTCTTCCCCCAGTACCCACCGGGCTAACTTCCTCACCAATCCCCACTGTCAGGTCTCGTCATGCTCTTTGACACAGCAAACTGCCCTTCTCTCCTGTCCTCCACCAAGTACCAGGTTTCTCTTGTCCTTTTCCCTTCTTTTCCCCACAGTATTGAGGAATACTGTGTAATTCACTTATTTATTATGCTTATTGTTTGCCATCTCTCTTCACTAGGGTGTTAGTTCTTCGAAGTCAGGGATCTGTTTCACTCAGTGACATATTCCAAATGTCTGGAACCGTGGCTGGAATATAGTAGGTGCTCCATCTATGGTGGTGAACTTCATGAAACCAGCCTCCAATGCTCGTTTAGGGTGAGATCTGAGTTTGGCTGGGGAAAAAAAAAGGTCCAGAAACTTTCTGGATTAGATTACTACGACCTAAGGGCCAACAGTCATGTGCTCAGGCTTGGAAATTCCCCCAGATGTAGAGGGAGATGGGTGGGACAGAACTCAGCAAACCTAGGGAAGCTCAGCCCAGTGGCTTCAGGTGGCTTCCCAGTTAGATCCCATCATAGGCAACTGGGCTGGAGCTGAGCTGTTGATCACTGAACTGATGAGAAGAAAAAGGAAAAGGTGAGGAGTCCGTGGTGGGCATGAGAAAGGCACCTGGAATACCTGAGTCTGGATTACGGGGCTGTGGAATGAGGAAGTCCCCTCCCTGGCGGCAGAGGCAGCCAGTGGGAGGGAAGTGGCCCGAAGGAGCTGCAGGCTGTCTCGGCTTCTTTTCTTTCCTTTTTTTCCTTTGTTTCATTCTCGTGACTGATTTATTTTATAACTGGAAGTCTGTGCTCTTACCCCCTTCCCTTTACCCAGGCCCTCATCTACATTCCTCTGGCCACCACCTGTTTGTTCTCTCTATTGACTTAAGGTTCTGTTGGTTTCTGCCGGAGTCCCTTCCGTCTTCTCTGGGGGGCCCCACCCTGGATCTCACGCGGTGGCCCTCGCCCAGCAGAATCCAGGTCAGGGCTGTGGCCTGGGACCTCCCCAGGGGAAATCCCCCCTCGAGTCTGATGCAGTGAAGGATCCGGGCGGAATGGGGCGGTGGAAGGCTCAGCCCGGCAGGAGGCCCTAAGATCAGCTGTGTTTTGGAACTGGCCTCCCAGATCCCCGACTCTGTGCGGTGGACAGTGTCCCTAGGGCAGCCTCTCAGCCTGTTCTCGCAGAGGCTTCCCCCCACGTCTGGGACGACCCCCTCCTTCTTCCAGGCAGTAGAGGTCTTCATCCCAGCACAGGGGGAGGTTCTAGAAGACAGTCTCACACCCAATGCAGAACCTGTGTGGCCAGAGGACCTTGTCGACGGAAGCCCAGGGGGAGGCAGATACCTTTTCCAAAGTCACGCAGTTCCTGGGCCCCAGTTAAGGAAGGAACTGGAAACAGAACTTAGGTTTTCTGATTGCATTTTGCAGTTCCTTCCAGCGGCCACTCTACGGTGGTTTTCATCACAAAGCTGTGGCCCTGAAATCCCCACAGGGTACCTTGTCTGCCACTGCCTGTGGCCATAACAGCGCAGTCCTTGGCCCCTGGAGGGGGTAAAATTCTTTTCTAGGGCCTTTGGAAGTAGATCCTGCAGCCTCAACCCCCTTCTTGTGGCCAAATCCCATAAGCTTCCCTAAATCTCAGCCTCGCACTCCCCTCTCCCAGGCTCTGGGGCTGTGGCCTCACACCCCCCTTCCCTCCTCCCCTGGTTGTGGTTGTGACGCTGACAGGGACGCAGGATCACAGAAATCACTGGAAAGACGCTAGAGATCAGAGTCCTGCCCGCACTGTCTGCTGCGGACCTTGGGGGTCTGTCCCTTCTGTCGCTTGAGGATCAGGGTAGATGGCGGGGCTCTCACTTATTTGTTTGTTTTCAGCTGTTATCTATTCCTTTGCGGGGGAGGCAGGGCAGGGGGGAGCCAGCCCTCCGCAGACTCCGCAGAGTGGAGCCCAGCGGGGGCTCAGCCTCAGGACCCCGAGACCCCGAGGTCGTGACCCGGAGGCTGTCACTTAGGGAGCCTCGAGGCGTCCGTACTCCGTGACAACACGTGTAGGCTGTGCGGCAGCTTGGCTCCCCGCGTGACCCCCCAGGCGGCCCAGCCGGTCGGGGTTACACCCATTTTACGGATGGGGAAGTTGAGCCCAGGAAGGCTCTTTAACCGCCTAGGACCCAGAGCGAAGAAAGGCTAAGGTCAGAAAGGCCCGGGCCTGCTCCAAAAGCCCGAGTCCCTGCACTGGGGGGGGCCCCGGAGGGGGGGAGGGGGGAGAATGGGACCCCCCAGCTTCCGTGCTCCCCCTGGCTGCGGGGGGCGAGGGGCTGAACCTCTCAGGTGCGAGGTCCAGGGAGGCGGGTCCCTGCGTCTCGGGAGGGCGGGGGCGGGGGGGGGGGAGGGGGCGCGGCCTGGGCGTGCCCACCTGTGGCCCGTGTCCCCGCGGCCCCGCTCACCGGCGCATCTGGAAGCGTCTGGAAGCCCGGCCGGAGCCGAGCCGCGCAGGAAGCAGGAAACCGGGCAGCGCGGGCGGCGCCGGCTCCGAGGATGCGCTTCCCCTGCGGCCTGGCGCTGCACCTGCTGCACCTGCTGCTCCCGCGCGGGCCGCCGGGGGCCCCCGGGGGCGCTGCAGGTGGGCGGCGGGGACCCTGCCCGCGGGGGACCCTGGGGGTGGGGGGGCTGCAGGTGGGCGGCGGGGACCCTCCCCACGGGGGACCCTGGGGGGTGGGGGGGCTGCAGGTGGGCGGCGGGGACCCTCCCCACGGGGGACCCTGGGGGGTGGGGGGGCTGCAGGTGGGCGGCGGGGACCCTCCCCACGGGGGACCCTGGGGGGTGGGGGGGCTGCAGGTGGGCGGCGGGGACCCTGCCCGCGGGGGACCCTGGGGGTGGGGGGGCTGCAGGTGGGCGGCGGGGACCCTCCCCACGGGGGACCCTGGGGGTGGGGGGGCTGCAGGTGGGCGGCGGGGACCCTCCCCACGGGGGACCCTGGGGGGTGGGGGGGCTGCAGGTGGGCGGCGGGGACCCTGCCCGCGGGGGACCCTGGGGGGTGGGGGGGCTGCAGGTGGGCGGCCGGGACCCTCCCCGCGGGGGACCCTGGGGGGGTGCGGGGGCTCTCGGGGGGAGAGGGCGGGGGGGGGGGGGGGGGCCCAGGCCGAGGCCCCGCACGGGTGGAGGCGCTGCGGACACAGCTGCTGAGGCCAAAGAAGGGGCCCCCAGGATGCTGACCCCGAGTTGACTTCCCGGCCCAGGCTGCCCCTGAGCCCGGGGCTGTGAGTGTGACTGTCACACTGGTCGCCGCTGGGGGGGGAGGGGGGCGCCTGGGGAGAACCCACCTGGATGGTCACAGCCACCAGGCTGGTCACAGGCAGTGTCTTTTGTTTTTTTTTAAATAGACTATTGTAGAGCAGTTTGGGTCACAGTAAAATTGAGCAAAAAGTGGAGAGATTCTCGTATGACCTCTCTACTGCCCCCCAACATAGTCTCTCCTGCATTATCTTTTATTTTATTTTATTATTATTATTTTTTTTAAACTTATTCATGATAGATGTAGAGAGAGAGAGAGAGAGAGAGAGAGAGGGAGTAGCAGGCTCCATGCACCGGGAGCTGGAAGCGGGACTCGATCCCGGGTCTCCAGGATCGCGCCGGGGGCCAAAGGCAGGCGCTAAACCGCTGCGCCACCCAGGGATCCCCTTGCATTATCTTTTTAAAAAAAGACTATTTTTTTAGAGGATTTTTAGTTTCATGGCAAAATCAAGAGGAAGGTACAGAGATTTCCCACAGGCCCCTGCGCTCTTTCTAACCCTCAATCACCCCATGAGGGAGACACAAGTCTTACTCCTACCCACCCCCTGCCCCCAGAGCTGGTGGGACTGAGGCTTACCAGGATTTAAAAAGTTATCTTTAAAAAAGCCAAGATTTGGGGCGCCTGGGTGGCTCAGCGGTGGAGCGTCTGCCTTCGGCCCAGGGTGTGACCCCGGGGTCCTGGGATCGAGTCCCACATCAGGTTCCCTGCACGGAGCCTGCTTCTCCCTCTGCCTCTCTCTCCATGTCTCTCATGAATGATTAAATAAAATCTTAAAAAAATAAAATTAAATTAAAAAGCCAAGATTTCAGTCCTTGCCTAGTCCTTGCCTAGGAGACAACATGGTCTCCTGTAGGCCCTCATGATCCGCTAGGCTTGTGCTGCACGTTTTACACTTGGATTGATTTACTCTTCACATCCCTGTGAAACAGGTGCCCTTAGCTCCATTTTACAGATGAGAAAGTGCAGGCTGGGAGCCAGGAGACCTGGCCAGGGTGACATGGTTGGAAAGCAGGAGAGCAGGGATTCAGACTCAGGCCCCAAAGAACACGCACCTTCCTCTCTGCCAGTGTGATTTGAGGAATAGACCAGGAGAGCTGCCACATTCTAGAGTTGTGCGGGCTGCGTGGGCTTTGCTGCGTCTGAGAAGACCCCTGCTGGGTAGGAGACTTGGGTGGGGGGGCTGTGAGACCCCAGGGTGGGGGGGTGAAGAGGTTAGGGGCTGGGAGGCATGAGGAGGTTTCACAGAAGGATGATATTGTGGGGTTCCCGGATAAAGAAGAAAATACTTCAGGGGAGGTGGGTGGTCAGACCCCAAGAATACCTCTGTTGGGGCCTTAGCTTGTGTGGGCTGACACAGAAAGGCTTTGATTCCACCGGGTGGGGATTGAGGAAGCTCAGAGAAATGGCTTGGGCTTTGAAGTGGGGAGAAGGAAGTATATTCCCGTAGAAGCACGATTCGTGAACAGCTGAGGAGGGTGAAGGCCGTGACTCACCTGATACGCATGTGGGGCCAGCCTGACCTTCTGAAGGTTGTGTGCTGTCAATGCCTCTTTGAGAGGACACGGCTGGGGAGGGGTGCTTAGTGGCCCCTTGCAGGCTTTGGAATATAAGACTTTCCCGTTCCCCTTCCCCTCAGGCCCTCACCACGGCAAGGCAGGTCTGGTAGGTAACCCTGGTTCACGAGGGCGGCCCGGAGGGGCCTGGCCGGTAGGACGCGGAGTCAGGATTTGAGCCAGTCATTGGACTCCAGAGCTAGTTGGCAACAGGCCTAGGGCCGGAGCCCAGTCTTTCGCTTCCTGGTCCAGTGCTCTTTCACTGCTCAGGGAGAGACATGGGAGGACAAACTGAGGACCTGGGGCCCTGACAGGTAGAGGTGACCACATGGTCTCGTACTTCCGTTGGGTCCTTGGGTACTTTGGGGCCAGTAGACCTCAGTAACGACCATCTCAAACCATTGGAACCCCAAAAGGAGGGTTTATATTTTGATTCTTTTCCTTCCAAGAGGAAGGTTCCTGGATAAAACCTGGGACATCCACTTACATTTGAATTTTTAAAAATATTTTATTTATTTATTCATGACAGAGAGAGACAGAGAGGCAGAGACTTAGGCAGGGGGAGAAGCAGGCTCCCGGTGTGGAGCCCGGTGTGGGACTCGATCCCAGGTCTCCAGGATCACGCCCTGGGCCAAAGGCAGGCGCCAAACCGCTGAGCCACCCAGGGATCCCTGAATTTTAAGTAACAGAGTTTTTTTCTGTAAGTGTGTCTCAAACGGTACATGAGAAATACACATACAGGGGCACCTGAGTGGGCAGCGAGTGCCACCCAGCCCAGCACTCATACAACCTCCAAGGGTCTGTCAAGTGGACAGGGCTGCGTCCCTCGGCTCCGTTACCCGTGGCACGTGGCTGGGCCCTGTTCCTGCGGCCCTGGGGTCGGGCGAGCAGCGCTGGGAAGCTTGGCCCTTCCCCCAGACTCGCCTGCTCCCACCTGCTCGGTCTGGGTAGCTGCCTCTCCCCTACTCCTCCCAGCTACCTCTAAGTACAAAACCACAGATGTTTCCTGTATTTGAAGGGTTTTTACTTCCGTGGGGAAACACCTGCTGGATGAGGGAAGTTTCGATGGGCAGGTGACAGGGATTTCTTCCAAAAATTCTGAGAGTCCTGGTCCCTGCTCTGTAGTTCTCGGCTCACTTAGACTCCTGGCTTCTTTGCCCCCCATCAAGGCTGTGTCCTGGCCCCAAGCCTTCCCTCTGATGGCTTCAGACCAATAATCAACTCAATTCTGAGGCCTGCTTGTCTCAACAGGGTCATCAGAGGACATCAGTCAGGGGATCCCAGTTCCATGGTTGACCCATGGGGCCGGTCTTCTGATACACCTCCTCCTTCCTTGTATGTGTAGATGAAAAATGAAATAGAAGCAACTTCCCCTCCCCACCCTCCTCCCAGGGTGCCCAGGGCATAAGCACAAGAGCTTGTGCGAAGTCGGCCCACTGGGACTCGTGGCTTACAAAGCTGGTCTTACCCAACACAGGCCCCAGCACCAGCAGACCAGGTCCTGTGGTGACAGCAAACCACGTAGAAGAGCCTGCCATGACTCCAGGGGTCAGGACAAATTCAGAAGGAGCCTTCCAGACCGCTGACCTTCTTGAGACCTCTGTGCCAAGCCACATGCCTTTGGAAACTCAAACCCTGAGCCCCCAGACGTTTGATTGGACCTTAATCCTGGCCAACAGCAATTCAGAAGCAGAGACCAGGGACACCAAAACCACTTTTCCTGCAATGGAAGGCAGGGCCTTCACCAAAATGACACCTTCCAAGTTCACGGTGGTGATCACCACTCCTATGGAGGCATCGGCCACCAGTGGCAACCCCGTGGGAACTGGGATGACCACAGTTGAGACTGTTACAGGCAGTGATCTTGCAAAATCTGTCTTCGATGCCCTTTGTACTGATGACAGTTCGGAAGAGGCAAAGAGGATCACAATTGACGTCTTGACATTGGCTCACACTTCTGTGGAAGCTGAAGGCCTGGCCTTAAAGAGCAGCGCCTTCTCCGACAGCTCAGTTCTGGCCATCACCGCCCCACGGGCCCTCGCACCTGACAAGAGCACTCCGGCTAAGGGTTTGTTTGCCTACAGCATCACTGACATTGAGGTTGCCAACTGCAGCATTCTAGAAATAGAAACAACTGCCACCACCCTTGGGACCTTGGACATGGATCTCAACCCCACAGGGGGAGAGGTCCTATCTCCCCCTGTGGTGTCAGCTTTGCTCAATTCCACTGAAGCAGAATCACACGTCACCGAGACCACACCATCCGCGGAGACCTTGTCAGCAGCCAGTGCCACAGAGGCAGCCACACCTGATACCACAGTTGAGACCCCACTAACTGCCAATAGCCCTACAGAAGGAGAAGCAACAGCAGCTACGACCACCACCCCCAGCACAACTTTGGTCTCAGTCAGCGTGAACCCCTTGGAAGAAGCTTCAGTCCTCTCTATTGAGACGACAAGCCACACCAAGGTCTTGGGAGCAGTGACAGTCTCCACAGAGGCTGGGTTAACAGTGGGGAAAGCGACTTCACCTGCTGGGCTCTCAACTATGGCCCACAGCTACAGCCACATCGCCACTAGCAAGAGCACCATCCCCTCACAGCCTTCTACCGCGGATGGCACAACCAATGAGTCTGTCCCCATCACCAGGAGCCCCGCTCCTTCTGTCCAGCTGACCAGGGCCAACAGCAGCCAAGAGGCAAACATCACCTTATTTAGGACCACAGCCTTAGCAAAGACCTTGAAGACAGCCAGCGTGGCTGGAGGGAAGACCCCAACAGCTATGCCCACCGCGGTTCAGACAAGGTGGACCACAGAAGCCACTGCGGGTAAGTGGCTCCCTCGGGTGTGAGCTTGGGGATTCAGGGTTTGGACTTGCCAGGATGTCTACGTGCTCAGGGGGTGGGGAGGGAGGAAGGATCTGGGGCCTATTCTGAGCCCCGTCTCTGATGCCCCCCTTTTCATGATCTTCTAGTGAGGCTTCCCAAAATCAGAAACAAGGACAGTTAGGGAGGTGTATGGAAACACTGTGGGGCTGGAAGTCTGGAGAAATGTTTGAGATCCTGGTTTTTGCCCTTAACAACCTAGTGACCTTCTATGACATCAACCGTTGAGTAACCACAATGTGCCGAGTGGTGAGGCCCCAACTTTTATTTTTATTTTATTTTTATTTTTATTTTTATTTATTCAATGGGGTGAAGGATTGGGGGTTTAAAGCTACGTGTCTGAGACAACAGGTACTTCTCAGGGAAGAAGCCCCTTGTCAGAGGCTGCGTGTCAGCCCAGCTCCTGGCCAGCCTGGAACCTCCACCTCCACTTCTGACACTGTCCTTGGGCCTCGTCCCTGTGGTATTATCCTCAGCTGGCCCTGGTCTGTGGAGACGTGAAATAAAAATATCCATGACAGCCGCCTTACCGAACATCACTCATGTGCCAGGGAGAAGTGAGAGAGAAACCCTCAGGACCGGCTGCGCGTGCTCGCTGACGTCAGGCAGTAACATGCGAGCTTCGCAGGGGTTACCCCTTCTAATTAAACCTTCAAAATCACCTAAGGAGGCGGATAATATTTTTAAATAATTTTTTAATTGTTCATTTGAGAGAGAGGGAGAGGGAGGGCACAAGCAGGGCGAGAGGCAGAGAGACAGGGAGAAGCAGACTCTCCGCTGACCTGGGAGCCCGACGTGGGGCTCGATCCCAGAACCTAGAGCTCATGGCCTGAGCCGAAGGCAGAGGCTTAAGCGTCTGAGCCACCCGGGTGCCACTGAGGTGGGCATTGTTACCCCACTGACAGGTGAGGAAACAGATTTAAAGATGCTAAAAATATAGCAGTGGGACTCCAAATGGAAGCAAGTTTGATTCCAACTCGTAGTCTCCTATCGTGCTTTTATTGTTAAAAGCTCAACTTATTAATATATTTTTCCTTTAAAACACTTTTCTTTATTATTTGTTGGTTAGATGATACATTGACATGATTTAAAATTCAATAGGTACAAAAGGAATAAAATGCCTTTCTTCCACTGCTGTTCCCCAACTGCTCAGCTGCCTTCTTCTTATTTTTTTTTTTTAAGATTTTATTTATTAATGAGAGACACAGAGAGAGGCAGAGACCCAGGTAGAGGGAGAAGCAGGCCCCATGCAGGGAGCCCGACGCAGGACTCGATCCCGGGACCCCAGGGTCACGCCCTGGGCCGCAGGCAGCCGTCAGCCGCTGAGCCCCCGGGGACCCCAGAGAGATTCACGCTGACACGGATACAATATCCGTTCTGGCATCTCTATGAATATTGAAGCACAATTCCAGGATCAGTTCCCAGAGCATTCCGCTAGGCAGAAATGCCTGCAGGTGGCAGGTGGAGGCAAGGAGGCTGGGCCTCCATGGAAGGCAGAGCTTGCCTCCGGGGGCTGGATTGAGACCTCCGCCAACTTCGGGCTGGACGCACTGGCTGAGGCATTCCGCCCCCCCCCCCCCCCCCCCCCCCCCCCCGGGAGCCGGCCTCTCCCTATCTGGGCCCTTCCCCGACAGCACACCCGGGACCTCCAGGCCTTGAGAACATTCTAGATCTCCGTTTCTCCTTCCTCACACTTCTCCTCACATTACGTATCCAAATATGGACGGGACCTTTAGCCATCCTTACCCTCACTCTTGTTGGGAGAGCACTACAAGGACCCCCGTTATTGAGGAGAGGGAGTCCTCCTTTCTCTCTGCCGTGAGTAATGTAAGATCCCATGTTAGCACCGACACGTTTACACCTGAGAGCGGGCACATAGGTCAGAGGTGGGGACCAAGGCCGGGCAGCAAGGTCGCGTCACGATTCCTGAACGGACTGACCCACGTTCTCATCTCCTGCTTTCCTAAACCCGCAGATGGGGATGGAGGCTTTTTCCTCCTGCGGCTGAGTGTGGCCTCCCCAGAAGACCTCACTGACCCCAGAGTGGCAGAGAGGCTGGTGCAGCAGGTAAGGGAGCACTCTCGGGGCCAGGAAAGAGGAAGCGAGTATTAGGAACTAAATATCTGCTTGGCTTGGCTTCTGCCTATTTTTCCTGAGTTGGGAATTCCCCTTCTGTGCTACGTAAAAAGATTCTTTCCCTCGCCCCCAATTTCCTCAGGCCATAGGAAGTTCGGGCCTTCTATCCCTTGGGAGAAGATCAATGATATTAACAGGCAGATAGGCAGGACTTTGGTTATAAGGAGCAGACACCCAACTCATCGTAGCTTATACAGAAAAGGGAAGGTAGTGGCTGAGACACCTAGAAGTGACTGTTCAAGCTTCAGTTCTGGCTGGATCCAGCAGCTCAGATGCGCTCATCCAGGTTTTCTCTTTCTTTACCTCTCTTAGCTCTTCGTTGTTCAGAATCTCTCTCCATATGTAAGGAAAGTTGGCTGTGACAGCCCGAGTCATAGGCACCTCCCTCTCCCAAGATCTGCATATTATACTAGGGAAAGACTGATCTTACTGGTCTGCAAGGGCCACCATGACTGACAGCTCAAAATGAACCACGTGGAATGAGAAGGACAGGCCTCAGAGGCGCTGGGGATGCCAGGCAGAAAATACCCATGGATGCATGTTCTAGATGAGGACCAAGATTGGGACATATTTGTATAAGTTGGGAAAATTCCCCTAAGACCCAGATCACAGGACAAAGGTCCCAGGGTCCGAAATCCAGGGGCAGAGCTTTTGGGAATGGTGTGAGTCAGTGGGGGATCAGACTAGCGCAGCTCAGCCTAACTCTGTGGCCACATCTTGCTGCCAGGGGATGAGAAGGGGGAATAACCGGGCCCTTGAAGTTCTCTTAGTGGAAAGGGGCCCGTCGGGACTCCCATAGTAAGAAGCGCCCTGAACGCCGCATGGCGGCTTTGAAAGTGGACAGCAGAGACATGACCAATGCCTACCGCGCACGATAATCAAAATGGGAAGTGTGAACCCTCGCCAAGGAGGGAGGCCAGAGGGGCACCCGGGGGTCTCAGTCACTTAAGTGTCCGACTCTTGGTTCCAGCTTAGGTCATAATCTCAGCGTTGTGAGATCACACCCCGTGTTGGTCTCTGTGCTCAGCACACGGTCGGTGTGAGATTCTCTCCCTCTCCCTCTCCCTCTCCCTCTCCCTCTGCCTCTGCCTCTCCATCTCCTTCTCTCTAAAATAAATAAATCCATCTTAAAAAAAAAAAAAAAAGAGGGAAGCCGAACGGTGCCAGATGCGAGCCCCCTAAACTGGAAACCATTTCAGGAGTCAGAAAGGGGCCAGGGAGGAGGAAGCAGGTCAGGAGCTGAAGTGCAAGCACCATGCGGGTGCTGGGTGTGAGTTCTCGTTGGGAGTAGGACACAGACCCAGGGCTCGGGGCTCTGGAGCCATATGGATCTGGGGGTGAATTCCACTTCCTGACTCTGTGAACTTGGGTAGGTTGTTCCATGTTATTTTCTTCCTCTATAAAACGAAGGTACAGCACCTGCTTCCTAAGGTTACAGTGAGGTTGGACGACATAATGTGCGCGAAGCACAGTCCGGGCCCAGGCTGGGGCGCGGAGACTGCTGCTGGCCTCCCTGTGCGTTTGCTCCCACTGTCTCGTCCTGTTCTCGGCCTGTGGGGAGCTCACGGGCCACATTCGGGCTGGAAGTACCTTCTGCTCCTTTTGCCCTCCAGCTCTGCCGTGAACTGCATGCCCACCTGCCTCCTGCCCGGGTCTCTCTGCTGCATGTCACGAGGGGCTGAGGCACATCAGCCGCAGCCAGGGGTGGCTGTGGGCCCAAAGGGGCAGCACTGCCGGCGGCCTGGGACCCCCCCCTTCCCGACTGGAGCTACGCTACAGGCTGCATGTACCTGGAAGCTTCCCCGAAGGTCAGCTGCCTAAGGCCTTGCCCCAGACACTGCAGCGGGACCCTGGCCCACATATGCCAGGTGTGTGTGTCGGGTGGGGGGGCTTCCCTTGTTCCAAAGATGCCCTTGGACTCCCTCTGGCACATGTGTCATGTTGCAGTAAAGAGTGATCTGATCACCTGTCACCCTCGTTGTGCTTCTCTCGGACATTAGAATTCTGCACGGTGTGGCCCAGAGGTTATCTGTTTGAGCCATATAGGTTGTTTGGTTAAGGTTTTTTTACGTTTTTATGATACAGGGATTTTGTGCATCCTCCCTACAACCGCCCTCCTCATTCTCCCCTGGTTCTTGGTTTGGACCTTGATTACGGCACTTACGGAGGCTGGCCCTGGAGTCTGTTGAACTTTGAGCTCCTTCAGAGCAGGGACCATATTTTCTCAGTATCCTTTGAACCTAGCAGAGCGCCTGGCCTGTGGTAGGATCACAGAGAATGCCTGTTGGATTGACTTGAATTTCAAGTTCTGGACATAAGCAGATCACAAGAAAGTCTGCAGTACTCAATTATTCCTCTCCTCTAGCTCGTAAGTCGAGTTGTTATTATTATTATTATTATTATTATATTTTAAAATTAAATGTGGTTATGGGGCTCCTGGGTGGCTCAGTCGGTTAGTGTCTGACTCTTGATTTCAGCTCAGTGATGATCTCAGTGTTGTGAGATCGAGCCCCACTTCAGGCTCTGTGCTGGGCGTGGAGCCTGCTTAAGATTCGCTCTCTCTCTCTCGCTCTCTCTCTTTCTCCCTCTGCCCCTACCCCACCCCTAAAAAGAAAAAATTAAATGTGGCTAATCTTTTTTCTGTTGTAAGAAACCTTGCTTGTGAGTTCACGATTTTGAAAAATTCAAAAGGACCGAGAAAAAAAAGGCAGAAAGAGAAGTGGGAGAGAAAGAAAAACATCTGTAAGCCCCACTTCCTATACACAGCTACCGTCCGTGTAGACATTCAACCTTCCTGCCCGGTCGGAGACTCCTACATTCGGTACGTCCAAAGCCAGAGTCTTAATCTGGATCCCAAGCCGGCTCTGCCTGTGTCCGCTCCCTCCTGGCAGCCACGTCCTTCAGTTGCTCAAGCCAAAGTTCTCAAAACCAGTCTTCATTCCCCTAGTTCCCTCACTCTTTACACCCAGCTCGCCAGAGGATTCCACTGGCTCTCCTGTTGTCAAATTCTCCAGAGTCCGGCCTTTCTCAGCCTCTCCACTGCCCCCCCTCCAGGCCCAGCTGCCACCGTCCCTCTCCTGGATTCCTGATACCCTCGCGGCTCTCTCTTTCCACCTTTGCCCCCACGCCCGGTGTCGTCCCAGGCTCCGCTCGGCGGCGGAAGCCCTGTGCCCCCTGCACACCCTCCCAGCCCTCTGCCCCCTGCACCTCCCCAGCCCTGTGCCCCCTGCATACCCTCCCAGCCCTCTGCCCCCTGCACCTCCCAAGCCCTCTGCCCCCTGCGCACCCCCAGCCCTGTGCCCCCTGTGTGTCCCCAGCCCTGCCCCCTGCGCACCCCCAGCACTGTGCCCCCTGCGCACCCCCCAGCCCTGTGCCCCCTGCACACACCCCAGCCCTGTGCCCCCGTGCACCCCCCCCCCAGCCCCCTGAACTTGCTCACTTCACTGCAGCGACGCTGACCCCTCGGCGCCCGGGAACCCATCAGGCCTCGCATGCACTGCTCAGTTTGCTCAGAGGCCTTCTCCTGCAGATACCGACCTGACCAACAGCTCCACCTCCTTCCCCCTCTCGGTGGGGCCACCCGACCACCTCCTCTGCTTTGATTTTCTTCTTAATGCTGATTCCAACCTAACATAATACATATTTTATGTATTTGTCTTATTATCCGTCTCCCTCAACTGGAATGTGAGCGTTCGCTCACTCCGGCTCCCTAGCGTCCCGCACAGTGCCTGCCGCATGAAAGGTGCTCGGTAAATATTAGTTAAATGAGTGGAGGAAACCAGACAACTTCGACTATTGCTGTGCATAAGGGCAGTACGTGTATTCAGCTGATCCCCTCCCCCTTGCATGATGAGGCAGGGTGAGGTTTATAAAGTAGGTTGGACAAAAATAATTCAATCATCCTTCCCAGCATTTTTGCCAGGCCCTGCAACAGAAGAGAGGCATGGTGTGTGCCATGGGGGGTTATTCGCTGATGTCTCTTCCCCACAGGGGCTAAACTTAGTAGGGGAGGGTGGACATATACAGAAAAAAACAAACCAAAAGAACTTATTTACACCATATATGGCAAAACCAGAATCTCCTTAATATACAAAGAGTTCTTACAAAGCAATAAAAAGGGAAATATGCCAGAGGAAAGTAGGACTATAAATGTTTTCCAAAAGCAGGAATATATCTTCCTTTTTGGGTAAGAGCTGTGTTCAGATGAACCCCACACCACAGATTTGAGAAATAAAAGATGTGCAAGGCAAAAAAACAAAACAAAACAAAACAAAACACAAAAGCAGGAATATAAATGTTTTCCATGAAAAAGAAACCAGTAGGAAAAAAAAAGTAAATTGATACAGTGAGGTATTCTAACTATGTGCCAATAGGTAAGGACTTATAAAAATTATAATTTCCATGATGAGGGTGTGGAGGGAAAGGATAGTCTTAAACACTGTTGGTGTGAATGAAATCGGCACAGCCTTTCGGGAGGACCATTTGACTATCTAAAGACTTAAAAATGTGCATCCCTTTAACTGAGCAATTTCATTCCAAAGGGTTTATCTTAAAGAAATAATTAGGAATCTGTGCAAAGACCAATAAATCAATGTATTCATTACAGAACTGTTTATAACAGCTAATAAAGGAAAAAAGACAAAACAAAATGTCTCAGTGTAGTCATTTGGTTAATAATAGTGGGGGGTGTGTGTGTGTGTGTGTGTGTGTGTGTTCCCAAGTACCTTTCACACTGTCTTTAAGGGCTCCCTTTCCAAAAGCTAGTCCTGTTCCTACCAAAGGAACAAAACTCCCAGCCTTGTATATCAGGGTCCTCGTGATCAGGGTTCCCAGCTCTGTGTCTCGTAGACCCGCCTGCTATGTCTTATGTTACTTCCACAGGTAACTTCTCACTACTTCCCTGTCATACCTGCTTTGATCCAGAGAGTTTGTACATCATGACTCTTGCCCCCAGGATGCTCTCCCGCTCTCTGGTCCCTCCATCTGGAAAACTTCTGTTCATGCTTAGAGGCCCAGTTCATTCGGTGCCTCCTTGTGGTGGCTTTCCTCAAATTCCCTGAGGAGGGTCTAGTTTCATCGTCCCTTTATGTTTCTGTTATGACACTTAACATACTACATCCTGCTTCATTCGCTTATGAGTTGGTTAAGTCATCTGTGCTTCAGGACAGGTGCCATGCAGTACTCCTCCCTGTAGCCACAGAACCTAGTGCAGAGCTCTGTACCTGGAGGATACTCAGCTGTTCGCTGCATAACTGAGAGGATGGGCCACGTGAGCAGGTGACCATGAAATATGGGCACTGGGCTCTGAAAGGTGAGAAAATAGTATTTAATATTGAAATCTAACAAAATATTAATTTAACGATATCATTAAGCTACACTATAGTTAGGCATGAATGGATTGACATAAATCCCATTTTTTCAGATTTATTTATTTTTTTATTTTTATTTTTTTTAAGATTTTATTTATTTATTCATAGAGACACAGCTAGAGAGAGAGAGGGCAGAGACACAGGCAGAAGGAGAAGCAGGCTCCATGCAGGGAGCCTGACATGGGACTCGAACCCGGAGCCCCAGGATCAAACCCCGGGCTGCAGGTGGCGCTAAACTGCTGCGCCACTGGGGCTGCCCCAAGATTTATTTATTTATCCGAGAGAGAGAGAGAGAGAGAGAGAGAGAGAGAGAGAGAGAGAGAGAGAGAGAGAGACACAGGAGGAGGGAGAAGCAGGCTCCCTGCGGGGAGCCTGACGTGGGACTCGATCCCGGGACTCCAGGATTGCGCCCTGGGCCAAAAGCAGGCGCCAAACCACTGAGCCACCCAGGGATCCCCATAAATCCTATTCTTAAGTAGTTTTTCTTTTCCTGCTTTGCATTTATTTGAATCGAGGATACCTGATAAAGTGGATAATTTATTTTAATTACATGCATATAAGGGCATATATGTACATGCAATGCTTCCAATAACATGATTACTGTTATTGGAAGCCAAAAATTTTGTAAAATATAGGCTATGCCAATTAGAAGCATTTGGGAACTAAAGTGTATAATTATGTGTGTGTGTGTGTGTGTGAGAGAGAGAGAGAGAGAGAGAGAGAGAGAATTACTGGAGATGACCAGAATTAGCAGAACTAATGCAAGAACAGCAGCAAGAACCCGAAGGCCTGGGGAAAATTCTCCAGTTATTTAAGACTTAAAGGTGTGTGTGTATGAGGTGAAATGGCACATATTTCATGAAAATGGAGCGGGGTGTGGACTTAAACAAGATAGCCTGGCTAAAGTCACCTGTGACAGCACAAACACACAGGCAAAAACACAAGGCCGTGACGAAGACAACGTGAGGTGGGACTATTGTGACAAGAGACTTCAGCTGAAGCTCCCGCCACAGCCAGTCCTTTGTTCAACCTCTGTAAGGGGCGGGGGGGGGGGCGGGGGGGGGGCGGCCACCAGTGAGTGGAAAGCACTGAATGGCAACTGATCCCACGGGTGTACCCCAAATTCAAATGAGTGGGCATCATTTTTTGGCATCAATAAATGTTTACATTGGTCTACGATGCCAGTTATCCATTGTTTGCTATCTTGGTCTTTAAAAGCTGCTCATCTTAAGCTCATGGGGATTTTCTGGAAGGTTCCTTGGAGAACAGGGAAGTATAAGCATGTCTCCAGACAGCTCCCTTTAAGGGTGCCCCGGGCCCACTGAGGGTGTTTCAGCTGCCTGCACCAACTGGGAATGGGGTGGAGGCTTCTCCCCCTCTGCCAGGCTAACACGGGCCTGGAACCCTGAAGAAGGGTCCATCAGTTCTTCATTCTAGGTGCATAAGCAGCAGAATCCACATCACACAGATTCGGCGGGTGGGCTGATCTGACTGCACCACTCACCAAGAGGCCTTTCCTTCCCACACAGACACCTCCTTACTTTTTCTTCTTCTTCTTCCCTTTTTCTTTTAAAAATGTACTTATTTAAGAGAGAGAGTGAGCCAGCAGGGGTAAGGGAAGAGAGAGAGGAGAGGAAGAGAAGCAGACTCTCCGCTGAGCGGGAGCCCCATGAGGGGCTTGATCCCATGACCTGACCCAAAATCAGGAGCTGGATGCTTAGCCTGCTAAGCCGCCCAGGGCACCTCCTTCCTTTTTCATGACACCCTCTCTGCACACTCAGTGCCTCAGCCATTCTGACCAGGTTGCCAGGCAAAATATAAAACCAGTTAAATGAGAATTTCATACAAATAATGAATGCCTTTTTTTTTTTTAAGATTTTTTATTCACTTATTTGAGAGAGAAAGAGAGCAAGCAAGCACAAGCAGAGGGAGGGGCAGAGGGAGAGAGAGAAGCAGGCTCCTCGCTGAACAGGGAGCCCAGGGTGGGTCTCGATCCCAGCACCCTGGCATCATGACCTGAGCCAAAGCCAGATGTTTAACCAACTGAACCACCCAGGTGCCCCACTGTAGGTTTTGTTGTTTGTTTGTTTTTTCAATCAGGCTGAAGAAGTTTCCCTCTGTTCTTAGCTGGCCAAGAGTTTTAGTGTTTGAATTTGTCTAATGTTTTTTTTCTGCAACTATTGATATAATCATATGATTTTTCTTCTTTATTCTGTTGATGTGATAGATTGCACTAATTGATTTTCGATTGTTGAATCAGCCTTGCAACCTGGACTAAATGCCACTTGTTCATGGCATGTAATTCTTTTTATTCACTGTTGGATTTTATTTGCTAATGTTTTGTTGAAGATTTTTGCATCTATGTTCATGAGAGATATTCCTGTAGGGTTTTTTTTTTTTTTTCTTTCTGGTTTTGGTATAGGGTAACGCTGGCCTCATAGACTGAGTTAGGAGGTATTCCCTCTGCTTCAATCTTCTGAAAGAGATTATAGAGAACTGAAAGAGTCTCTTCCTGCAGTGTTTGGTAGAACTCACCAGTGAATCCATTTGGGCTATGTACTTAATTCTTGATAAATGAATGCTAGGATTAAATAAATGTGTGCATGTGTATGTATTTTAAGTAGGCCCCACCCCCAACATGGGGCTTGAACTCATGACCCCAAGATCAAGAGTTTCATGCTCTACTGACTGAGCCAGCCAGATGCCCTAAATAAATGTGGTTTTATATGGAGGCTTGATTACACTTTGGGGTGTTTGAGGGTAAAGTCACAACGTTGCATGTATGGGAGGGGCTTCACCTACTGTTAAGAAAAGCATAGTTTAGGGTCTGCTCAGGTCAGAGAGCACATTTCTCCTGAACTTCCTCCAGCACCACTTGCTCACCCACAAGAGTGAGCCTGAGCACCAGGATCATGTCATGTGACCTCCTTTCCTACCCTATGGTCCACACTTATTTGGACCAGTGATAGACAATTGACATAAGCTGGACTAATCATATTCTCCCCTCAGGGAGTTGGGATTTAGGAGCAAGAGGCAGCTCTCTAGTTTCTCCATAGAGGTGGAATTGAGGTATTCTAGACCTAGGAGCTGTGGACCAGTTTTTGTTGGACTAGTTACACCAGATAGGTGTGACGTTCTTTCTGCTAGGAGAGAAGATGAGGTGGAAACCGATCATGTGGCTGGGAATGGGCAGAGAGGGACCAAGGGATCATGGGGTGAAGAGACTCAGAAGGCTCCAGTGGGGCTCAGGAAAGGACAGAGAGAGTATATTAGGATTGTGTGCTCCAGGTCTAAGGAGGGGGTGGGTGGCACGCTTCTCAAATTGGTTCTTGGAAAGGGAGGTGTAAGCCCTCCTCCAGGGAACACAGTGGGAGCAAGAGCAGATAGGTAAAGGCACTGTGTATTTACCCTCTCGGAACTGTTAGAGGGTGCCCGGGTGAGTCTGGGCTACTCCATGTGGGGGTGTCTCTACTGTCCTCTTCAGAAGGCCAGGCTTTGGCTTGCATTTCTTCCCCCTGGGAAGGGGAAGAAGGTGACGTGGAGGCGGAAGCAAGGACCCCGGTGGGCTGGAGCAACAAGCTTCCCAACAGACCGTGGCTGGTTCCAACCCACCTCTCCCCTCCGCTCCCTGTACCTAGCCTGTCAGCCACACAAGGAAAATCACCAGTGGAATTCACAGCTTTGGAAACACAAAGTCAGAAGGATTTTACTTAAATAGACTTCAACTAGAAGGAAACTGGAGGGTTTTTTTATACAGATGAATTTTGGCTTTTAACTTGGAGCCATCAGCCCATTAGTAACTCTGATGTGTGTGTTTGTGGATCGGTATCCTTGTGGGTACATCTGTGAGAGAATTCATCCGGGTCTTTATGGCTCCTTCCTGTCTGTCTCTGTATTGACTGAGAAGGTGTGGTCTTGTCTTTATTATTATGTATTTCCTTGAAGAATCCTGAGTCACCTTTAAGCACATTTTTCTGAGTCTCCTCAAAGGATCGGTGCCACCTGCAAGTGTGTGGGTGAGGCTGGGGTGGGTCCTGAGGTATCCTAGGTCACAGCTGCCCCTTTGGGGCCAGGCCTCAGCCTTCTGAGTCCAGGCGGTGGGAGTAGTGGTTCCCGGGGGAGTAGCGCCAGAAGCGCCAGAAGTACAGGACCGCAAACCCCACAGCCCCCAGCAGCAGGAGGATGAACAGGGCTCCAAAGAGGATTCCGAAGAAGGCACTGAGCTTCATGCCCAGATGCTCACAGCGCTCGCCCCAGGGCGTGTAGATGGAGAAAGGCACACAGCTGTGGACAGAGGGAAGGGACAAGGTCAGCAGTGGGGAGGCCCCAGGAGGTTTCCCTCCACAGGCTGGGACTCTCCTCTGGGGAAGGAGGCAGAACCGAAGTGCCTACTGGGTAGGGGAGACTGGCAGGGGTGACTTCACCTGGACTAAGCTTCCCCTGGCTAGCGGGGTGGGGCTGGCTGCAGGTAAGGGGGTACAAGCTGAGGCCCTGGCTCCTCCCAGCCCTCCTGGGACCCTGGAGGGGAGACAGCTGGGTGGATCTGGGGCTGCAGGGGGCACGAGGGTGGACACAGGGCACTGATGGGGTGGCCCTGCCCTTCTCCTCCTTGGCAAGCCTGTAGACTGAGTGCACCCCCCTCACGGGAGCTCCTCAGACTACTGATGAACCAAGAGGACAGAAGATGCCAGCTTGAGAGGGCCTCCCCCGGCCGGTACTCCTATGGAGGGGCAGGGCTGGGCCTAGACCCAAGGCAGTGGGTGCCTTCCCGCAGAGACAGCAGAATGCCTGCCCCAGAAGCAACACTGGGTACAAGACTTTGCCTTTGGAACCCATGTTCTGTTATTTAACCTCCTGGCTACCTGGGCAGATTCATTACCTACCTCTTCTTTAAAAGGGTCATACTACCTACCCAGAAGCTAAGTGTCAGTGTTAGAAGTCATGCAGCATCTTTATCCACACAGAGTAAGTGCTCACACATCTTTTCTATGGTCCCTTTTTCTCTGATCCCTGCTCTCTGAGTCATCAGAGAACCATCCTAACTTCCAGACACCACCAGGTACCGTGGCATTTCTACGCCCCTTGCGGTATCTGTGCCCGGCCTGGAGTCTCCGGCTCTGCTCGTCCTGCCCTCTCCCCGACTCACCTGCAGCGGGGCCCTTGGGGCAGGTGCTGACACTGGCCTCCGTGCTTACAATAGCCCTCACTGCACGGGGACACGCAGGTGAAGCCGCTCTGGGGGCTGTAGACCAGGCGGTAGTCCTTGTAGCTGTTGCATTTGAAGTAAGCCTTCAGCGTGCTCACGTTCACTGTCAGGACACAGATGAACATGGAAAGCAATCAATAGCACCGGATCTATACCTCTTCAATCGGGAATTCTGTTTTCAGGCATTTATCCTGAGAAATCCTTGGAAAAGCATGCAAATCTGTATGTTCATGGACGTCCAGAGCAGCGTGGTTTATAATAGCAACAGTGTTTAATAGGTGAGGTTTTGTTAAACAAGGAATACTGTGCAACCAGTAAGCACATGGTGTGGAAAATGCATTGGTTAAGAGCATACGCTTTTTTTTTTTTTTTTTTTTTAAGAGCATACGCTTTGAAGTAAACCAGACCTACGTTGAAATTCAAGCTCTACTACTAACTAGTTGTGTGCTTTGGGGAAATTTCTTTTTTTTTTTTTTGGGGGGGGGTGAAATTTCTTAACTCCTTCAGCCTCAGTTTCCTTATCTTTGTTGATTTTATTTTTTATATTTTATTTATTTATTCATGAAAGACACACACAGAGAGAGAGAGAGAGGCAGAGACACAGGCAGAGGGAGAAGCAGGCTCCCTGTGGGGAACCTGATGGGGGACTCGATCCCAGGACCCCAGGGTCACAACCTGAGCCAAAGGTAGATGTTTAATCACTGCCCAGTTTCCTGGGCAGCCTGGGTGGCTCAGTGGTTTAGCACCACCTTCGGCCCAGGTTGTGATCCTGGGGTCCCTGGATGGAGTCCCACGTCGGGCTCCCTGCATGGAGCCCGCTTCTCCCTCTGCCTGTGTCTCTGCCTCTCTCTCTCTCTCTGTCTCTAATAAATAAATAAAAATAAAAATAAATAAATAAACAAAATAAAATATAGCACACTGGGGGCACCTGAGTGGTGCCGTTGGTTAAGCATCTCATGATTTTGACTCAGGTCACGATCTCAGGGTCTTGAGATCGAGCCCGTCATCAGGCTCCATGCTCAGAGCGCAGTCTGCTTGAGATTCTCTCCCTCTCCCTCTGCCCCTCCCTCCTCTTACTCTCTCGAAAACAAATAAATATTTAAATAAAATATAGCACACCACATTAAAATGTATGATAAAATAATAAATGGGAACACATATACAATATACAAGGTAATATGTTCACAATTGCTTAAGTAATAAGGTCACCAAACATTAGGTACTACTTGATCCCCTTATTATAAAAAATATTGGTATGTGTGAAGACTCCTAATGCATAAAAGAAAATTCAGAAGGATAGGTGCAAAATGGACTTGTCTTTGGGGCTTGGAATTACACGTGATTTTTTTTCTCTCTTCCTTTTGTTAATCTGTGTCTCCTCAAGTTTCTACAATAAACATATTGTACTTGTATAATAAAAACTGTGGGGTTTCTTGGTTGGCTTTCTTTAACAAAAGGCACAGTCAGGTCTAGGGGAGTTGTGTCCGTATGCCACCCCTAACGCCCTACCACACATACACAAAGTAGTTTGGAGGATTTCACATTGTTGCCCCCAGGAGGGAGGAGGCACTGCCTGGATTCAATCCCACCCTCAGTGACACAGCGGCTTCCGCAGGGTTTGGTGTGGTCACTGCCTCACTCCTAGGATAGGGTGGTCTATTCCTTTCCTCCTCTGGCAAGCTTACCAACTGATCCCATTCTTGTTTTGGGGTAATCAGGGATCATCACAGCTGACGGGGACCTCAGAAATCCCATCTATTTTTCCACATGGGGGTGTCAAGCCTTGGATGGGGGATGGCTTCTGCACAGGGTCACCCTTCAAGGAGGGGAAACCTCTGCCCCTAGGTCAGGTCTCCAGCCTTCAACTGAATTTCCTCCAGCTGGAGGGCAAAGGCAAAAGGGATGTCCTTGTTTATGTTTATAAAGCACAATGGTTTTTTAACAAAATCATTACCAATTTCATCAAAAGAAAGAAAACCGTCAGCAGTGATGGTCAGGAAGGTGGCAATTAGAGTAATTGGTCTGTGAAACCATATCCCTGGGGACTCACCAAGCAATGTTTGGTGCTCTGCTCTTGAGTCTAGAAAGCTGGTGGGTGAAATGTTTAACGATTTCCCTCAAAAATGATAAAAAAAATCTAGTCCCCCTGTTCACCTGCCCCCTTGGCTGTCTCTGTGACTATGGCCAGGAGAGTGACTCACGAGCCAGCACACTGTGCACGTCTTCCCTGGAGATGGAGTGGAAGTTCACGTCGGTCCTGGGCCTCCCACTTCTGTTCTTCCTCCACCACGAGGCCTGGGGTAAGAACGCTTCCACCACTGCATCCAGCAGCTTGGTGTTCAGGAAGTCGATGACGGGACCCTGAGGAAGGTACTGGAACTTCGAGAAGACTCTCCAGTGTCTACGTAAACTTCCCGAGGCCGGCGCTGCACTGGAATTGCTGCGTGGGAGGGGCACCGTGAGGTGGTAAGGGTGCAGGTGGAGGGGGGAGACGCGGGGGCCGAGGGGGACAGTCCCACTTACATCTGTAGCACTTCGGAGTTCTGGAGAAAGGCCCGCACATTCAGGTTCCCCAGTCTGTAGGCCACCTAGGGCAAGGATGGGGGTGGGGGCGTGGGAGTGAGGCCCCACCCGAAGAGGACACCTCTCCCACTTGCATGTACTTATTTGTCCACATCTGGCTCCGTTTTGCACACGAGCACCAGGACCCACAGACTGCTTCTCACCATCTGCATCCCCACGCCCCAGCCTAGCCTGGTGGCCCTCGTGGGTCCCTGCTTACTGAACATTTGCTGGAGAGTCAAGGACTCTGCACACCTCCCTGCCTCCCATGACAAGGGGGGAATCTGAAATGAGTGGCCCCTACCTTTGCCTCCGCCCCCTGACTCACGCTCTCGTTCTCGCCCCACATGTTTTTAAACATTGATTATGTCCAGCTAGACCTAGGGGATGGTCGGGTGCTGGGGGTCAAGCTGACTCAGGAAAGACCCCTAGTTGGTGAAGTAGACAGGCGTCAATGGACTTCCCCTTACAGGGTCTAGATGCTGTTGTACCAGCAGTAGGAATAATTATTATCATTATAATTGTTGAGCACTTGTATTTTAGGCACCATGGTAAGCGCTTTACATACATTATCATTTAAACCTTGACACAACCCGTTGACACAGGTATTATGGGTATTTCTACTTTACAGATGAGACATCAAATAGTTTGTCTAATTATTGCACCTGTTCTAGGGAATGTTCTAGAGGATTAGAACCCGGGTATGTATGACTCTGGAGCCTCAGCGCTTCAGCTATTGTGCTACTTGGCGTGTGGTTGAGGGATGGACAGGGGCCTACGGGGCCAAGAGGAGGGAGCTGCTGGTTCCCTCTGGGAAGTTGAGGAGGGCTTCCTGGAGGTGAAATACCTTCCTGGGGTTGAAATACCATATGACACCCAAGTGCAAGTCTCTAGGGACACTCAGGAGGGAGGCTGGGGTGACTCGGCCACCCTACACCCGAGTTATTCCAGTCCCCTGGGAGGTCACTGTCCTGGGCTTCCTGCCTTCCCCATCCTTCCGCCCACCCTCCTGGGGGCAGGAGGCTCTGGGCCTCCTCTGGCAGTCGAGTCTCGATGGGTGGCAGATGTGGAGCCCGGGAGCAGGGCTGGGCCCCTGCTTGCCCCCTGCCAGGCCACCTCCCCACCCTGCTGGCCTGCAGCACTGACCGAGGCGTTGACATCGGCCACGGAGGCATTTTCTTCTTCACTGAGCCAGAGTTGGATGAGCCTCACCGGAAGCCCTGGAAACGGGAGACGCAGGCCACGGTCACCCCCGGCCCCGGGGAGGTGGCTGGGCCTGTCGGGGCGCCTTCCTCTGGCGACCCTGTGGCCGCAGCCCAGTGCCCGTGGCCCGGTGACCCGCCTCCCGCCTGTGGCCCACGGGGTCACCCTGGAGCCCCTCCCTCCGGGGCACAGGCCAGGCGGCCGGTGGTACCTGCAGGGGCGGCCGGAGTGAAGGGGTTCCCCGCCACCAGGCAGCGGCTGTCCGAGAAGGCGGGGTGGCAGGTGCAGGCCGGCTGGCAGTCCCTCTCGGGGGACACGTGGCAGTGGCCCCGGTTGTAGCAGTAACTGGCGGGGCAGGACCGGTTCCCACAGTGCAGCCCGGGGGCCAGAGCTGCGGAGGGAGGAGGCGGGAGGCAGGGAGGCCCAGGATCCTCGGCCCAGGGGCCCCCCCAGGACGCTCGGGCCCCCCAAGCCCTCTCGGCCTGCCTAGCAGTCCCCGACCCCTGAAGTCTCCCCCTCCCTTCTCCTGGTCCCCTGCCCGAAGCCCTTCCTCTGCATTTAGCAGACCTGCTGCAGCGGGAAGGGACCCCAACGCCGCGGAGGGGGGAGCCCCAGCCTGCTTGTCTCGCCCCCTCCCTCCTCCCGCCCCGTCCCCTCGGCCTCTGCTCAGTCGGGCCCGTAAGGCCTCAGGTGGTCACCGTGGTCACCGTGGTCACCGTGGTCACCCTCTGCCCGCCCAGTCTCTCGGCCTTCAGCCTCCAGCTCGCCTGGCATCCCCACCTCCGTCCCTCCCCGCCATGGAGAAGGGAGACAAAGGTTGGTCCCAGGCCCCAGGCCCTCCCGGTGTCAACTGTCCCCAGGCCGTGCTCCTGCCAGGGCAGGTCCCCGCTCACCTGCACAGTGACGCCCGTCGCCCGTCAGGTGCGGGGGGCAGGCCTCGCAGCCCCTCCCAGGGACGCAGGCCACACCCGCGAAGCACGGCGCCTCGCACTGGTCCCTGGAGCGCTCGCAGTAGTGGCCAAAGGTGCTGGAGCCACACCTGCAGCGGGCCACCTGGAATGGGCGGCTGGTTACTGCGCAGCGGGGAGACCGACCGTGTTTCTGCGCCCCCCACCCCCGGCCTGGGAACCCACAGACCCCGAGTCCCCGTCCCGATCCTGCCAGCACGTGCCGAGCGCCGGAGCCCGCTGTGGTCCTGCTCCGAGCCCCCTGGGCCTCGCTGGACGGTTCTCTCCCCGACCGCTCTGCCCGGTGCCAGCCCTGGGACCCCAGCCGCACCACGTCTCCTTGCCCGAACCCCTTCTTAGAGTCTACCTACTTCCAGGACTGGACATCTGGGGACACCTAAACTAATACATTGATGCCAATCTCTGTATTTCCTCGTCTGTGTCTTGTCCCCTCTCTGCCCCCGGGCTCCTCCACCTCTACCCCTTCCCGGTGGGAATGCTCGATTGTGCTTCCCGAGAAGGGCGCCTGTAGGTGTAAGGAGCGAGCGGGGCGGTGGGGTATCGCCAGCCAAACACTCCCCTTTATGGCTCCTGCTTTACAACCCAAACAAAACAAAACAAAGTTTTTAAAAAAGCAAATGGGGCAGGATGGATAGACTAAGGCCAAACTGTCGTGGTTAGAACCGGCATGCACCAAGATAGTCTCTAAAATGAAAAGATCCTTCTTTTAGCTGGAAGGAGACAGTAGAAGAGAAAAACGAAGGGGTGTAGGGGCGTCAACATCATAGGGGACCTACACCCCTCTTCCCAACGCCACAACGAGGAGAGCCCAGAGAGAAATAGGCGTGTGGTGCTTGTAGGCAGACGCAGCCTAGGGCGCCTTATAAAAGGTGCCCCGTGTCTGAGCAAAGCACAGAAGCCATGGAGCACCTCCCTGGGCCTGAAGAGGAGGGAGCACGGCGCCTGTGAGCTGTGTAGGCACGTGCCCAGGGACCACAGGAGGCCTCCCTCCCCCACCTCTCCATGGTCCGGGCTGGGGGGCTGCCCGGGTGGCTCAGTCGGTTAAGCACCAGACTCTTGATTTCAGCTCAGGCCATGATCCCAGGGTCGTGAGCTGGAGCCCCCATTGGGCTTGCTGCTCAGTGAGGAGTCTGTTGAGATTCTTTCCTCCTCCTCTGTTCCTCCCCCTGCTTGTGCACGCACCCCCTCGACACGCGTGCACCCTCTCTCCCTCTCTCTCTGTCTCTCAAATAAATAAATAAATAAATAAATCCTCAGAACTGTGGAGCTGGGGCCCTCTGGGGAGCCTTAAAGGAGGCTGAGGTGGATGTTTCCCGTCAGCCTGGCAGAGTGGGAGCTAGGGGATTAAAATTCGGTTGAGCGATAAGCCGTGAAGACAGTTCTGTTTCTTACACACGTAAGTTCATGGCCTGAGATTGAGGTTGACTGTCCTCCCCTGCCTTGGTTCCCAACACATACAATTCCCACTGAGACATCGCTTCCGTTCCCACTGCCTTTCCCCTCAACAAGGAAGTCTCCCTCCCACCCTCCTCCTTTCACTCACCTCCAGGGAGGAATTGCCCATCCAGCCCGTCTGATTATATAGACACTGGCTCCTGTCCTTGCAAGCGCAGACCACTGTCCTTGGCTGGAGCACAGATGACAAGTTGACTTTGACGTTTCTTGCTAGAATCTCCAGGGTGAATGGTTCCAAGGACTTTGGTGTCCACAGCAGTGTCCCGTTCTCTGCCCCAGGGAAGACAAGACCGTTAGGGCTGGGGGCCTCGGCTGCTTGCTGTCTGACACGTCCTGAGAGCTGATGTGGGCCTTTCTCTGCCTCTCTCAGGCCACCCCTCAAAGTCATCAGGCATTTCCTTGAGCTCGGCTGGCTTCCTGGAGTGATCTTGGTCGCACCCCACGCTGGAGGTAGCATGAGCCCCACTGAGTGATTGCAGGTGGAACTCCAGAGAGGGAAGGCAGTTGCCCCCTGAAGAGATGCAACCCTGCCCAGGCCTGCACCGGGTCGGGACATCCAGGAGGGACAGAGAATAAGGCCCCAAGGCTAGGGTCCCCTTGATGCTTCCCCAGGCTACCCTGTAGGCAAAACTGGCTTCCCCTTCACAGCAGCCCCATCCCTGGCCCTGATTTCTTGCCCACCCTCCTCCCGCTTCTTGCACCTTTGACCTTCAGACACCAGACTACAGTGAAACGCTGCTACGTATCAGCAAGGACTCTTCTGATCCAAAGGTGTCTTATGGTTTGTCTCTTACGGAAAGTCTCCTTAAAACAGCAGGTTGAGAATCGTTGATAGTAGGGGACAGACAAGAGCAGCTCCCAGACTATCACTCTTCAGGAGAGGAGCCCAGGGAGGGAGAAAATCTCCTGATTGGCTGGCACCTGGGAGGCTGCCACCTGGCGCCAAAGGGCGCAAAGAGAAAGAAAGAAAATGGGCCAGAGAGAGGTGCTCTGAGCTCAAAATAAGGTCCCTAATGGCTTTAGTTTAGCAAAGAATAGTCTTTAGCATAAGTGGTGCTGGCAACTGAAGGGAAGTTGGGGACACCCGGGGGCTCAGCGGTTGAGCATCTGCCTTCTGCTCAGGGTGTGACCCCGGGGTTCCGGGATGAGTCCCACGTCGTCCGGCTCCCTGCAAGGAGCCTGCTGCTCCCTCTGCCTGTGTCTCTGCCTCTCCCTCTCTCTCTGTCTCTCATGAATAAATAAATAAAATAAAATTTAAGAAAAAAAAAAAGAAGGGAAGTTGCATCCTGTGGGCTTTGACTTTTCCACCCAGGTCACGGTTTTAGGACGAGGGGTCTCCACACCAGTACTGACAGGCAGAAATGAGGCTTTGCTTGGTCCCAGTACAGAAGAGCAACAGGGAGAGACAGAGTTGGGCAATCGTGGTTGACCGACATAAAAATAATGAGAACCACGCCGAATGAAGCTATTTATACCTTTAAATCCTGTTCCACGTGATAGCCTTCTTTTAATAGATTTGAAAATGCTTTAGATCAGTATTTGTTAAATTGTTACACTCTATTCTAGTAATTCGGTGACCGCATCAAGCTGGTTAAAGATGATCGTGTTACTGGGTTTGGTGGAATGACCTTTGAATCACTTGCGCGGGCCCGAGACAGCTTTGCTCGCTGGCCAGACTTCCAGAAGGCCATCGCTGCTGTTCACTGGGGGCACCTATCTGAATCATAGGGATCATTCTCGGAAATGCTGGTCCTAGATATTCCGGTGGAAAAGTGACATGAAATTGCCCAGGGCGTGATAATGCAAAATTACCTAAAAAAGCTTGACTCTGAGCTCATCCCTTCCACCCGCACCCAAGGGCTCTTACCGAAGAGCTTGAAGTCACTATTGCTGTTCCTCAGAGTGAATGTGACGTGCTCAGGGTGGCTGGTGTACTGAACCAGCGTGGTCTGCCCCAGGTAGGCTTGCACCGCGTGCGGACCCTCGATCGACGGGGGGTACTCATCTGAAACACAAACAGGGGATTCGGGTTTGGGGGCAGGACACTCTCTTGCCTCATGGGCCTCGTCTCTCTCTGTCTAGTCCTCTGGTTTGTGGGAGGTGTTCTCAGGGCTAGGACCCACCTCTGGAAGCAGGAATTACTCCATGTACCTGCTTTCAGATTTCTGTAGAGCAGGTGGGGGTTGAATTGCCCACCTGGCCAAATCCTTACCCTCGCTTTATCTTCCCTCCCCAGACAGGGTTCAGGTCAAGCTCTCTCCTGATCAGAGCGCTCTGCTGGGCGTGGTACAAAGTGAATCAGGAACCAGGGTTATTCAGACCATCACAGAGTTTTGCCCTTGGAAGAGGGCTAGGAGCCACAAGGGTGATCTCCAGATGGGCATTGCATTTGCCAGGAAATAGAGGAACACGGTGGACATGCAATTTCCATTTCCCTGTTCAGTCATTCGGTCAGTCGCTGAACACACGCACTGAGCGCCTACCGTATGGCTGGTAGGGCTCTAGGTAGTGAGGACACAGCAGTAAACAGTACTGAGAAGGATACCTATGGAAACTAGGAAATATGCTAGATAGTTATAAATGCTGAGGAGAAAAAAACAAAGCAGGGACGGCAAATAGGAAGTATGGGTAAATGTGAGATTTGGGCAGGCCGGCCAAGAAGGGCATTGCGGAGGAGGCGACTCTGCTTGCTCGCAGCCTTGGAGGAGGAGAGGGTGAGCCTGGGGCTGCCTGGAGGAAGGGTGTCAGGGCAGAGAGGGCCATGGATGGAGCCTGGAGTGAGGAGCGAGCCGGCTGTGGTTGGTGAACACGGAGAAGCCAGGAGGGCTGGAGTGGAGGGAGCAGGGCAGGGAGAAGGAGAGGGAGAGTTGGAGAGCTTCTGGGGTCAGGTTGGAAAGGGCTGTGAATGTCATCACAGAGTGAGCCTGGGAGTCATGGGAGGAACAACCTGAGCAAAAGAATCTGTTAAATTTTTAAAGGAATATCGTGAAAAGGGTGGGGCGGGAGGGGGGCTCCTAATCTGCCACCTAACTCTGCAAACGTCTCCCGCGCGCCTCACCACTTACTGAGGGTGGCGTTCATCCGCTGCTGACTTGCGAAGAGCATCCTGGTGTTCAGGCCCGTGTCTGTGTTTCCTGTGGCCAGGCTGTCATAGATGCACCGCTCATCTTCATGACACTTGGAGAGCAGCGTTTCATTTAAGGTTTTATTTTTCTGCAGGCTGGTAAGGAAATCGGGGGTGAAGTTGGAAGGCGGATGGTCACCTCTCTCGCCAAGGAGTCCCGTATCATTGGTTTTCCCTGTAAGACACAGGATGCAATGGCGGTGGCACCAGGGATGGTCTCCAGCTCTACTCCCTCCCCTCACTTTATGTGCCTGGGGGTGAGCGAGGCAGATGCGGAGGGCTGGAGTGACTTCTGGCTTCTGAGGCCGGAAATGCCTACTCTGGTCAGTGAGAGCCACCCCTGCCCTTGTCTCCTCTTCCAGGTAGAGAAGCGCAGATGGGATGGGAGTCAGGGGACAAGTCTGGGACCGCACCAGAATCCTCAGCGCTTCCTCCTGGCCTTTCCACTCCTCCCTCACAAAGGATGGAGGTCCGGTCCCACAGGCCTGAGGGACACGACGCTTTCCATCCCGCCCAGCCGCACCTGCCCCGAGGACCCTCAAGCCCTCCTCACTCACAGGTCATTCCGTAGTGAAAAAGTGAGGCCTCGCTGCTATTGCCGGGAATGCTGGAGCCATTGGGCATCCTGAAGTCGTCTCCTGGATTGCCATTCCAAACTCCTGAGGGACAGAACAGGAGGTTGGCCATCCTGGGACTGTGGCTCCCCCCGAGGGAAACCCCTTCCAGTTGCATCTGTCCTTGGCCCAGTCCTTCCGGGGGAGGAGAGAGGACCGTACCTCATAGCCCACCCTCTGTCCCGGGGATGAAGAGGGGAAATGGAGGCGGGGGTGGAGGAAGAAGGGGCGCGGGAGGGAGGGCTTCCCAGAGCCCATCCTCCAAGCCCCCCTGGCTGCCCTGAACCGGAGCTTTAGGAAGCCAAAGGCTCACAGGGAAGCTGAGAGGTCTCGTCCCCGCCGCCCCGGGCAGGGTGGTGCCAGCTTCTCACCCAGGAGGCCCTCGGTGCGCCCCCGGTACTCCGCGGGGAGGCCGCACGAGGCGTGGAGGATGTTGGACAGGGCCCTCACCGAGACGGCCACCGCCCCGTCGAAGGCGGCCGACACCACGGAGCCCGCGCGGGTCACCGTGACGCCGGTGCTGTTGAATGTCTCCCGGCCTGGACGTGGGGAGACAGATGGGGAGCCCGGGGCCGGGACCCCGCGGCCCAAGACTTGGGGGGGACGGGGCAGGGGCGGGGCGAGGCTCCGAGGGCCGCTTGGGGGCCTGGGGCCTGGGGATGCCTTTCCCAGGGGCCCCGAGCCAAGCCCACAGGACACCCCTTCTTCCCGGGGATGGGGAGCGGCGGGGAGGCCCGAAGCCTGGCCCGGGTGAAGAAGCTGCCGGCTGGCGGCCAGAGGAGGGGGCGTGAGGCGAGGCTCCCGGGGTGGGTGCCCCCCCAAGCCCCCCCAAGCCCGACCCGAGGAGGCAGGGGAGCTGACGGCTGTCCCCAGCCTACCTTCGTGCTGAGTCTCAAACGTCACAGTCTGGTTGTTGACCTGCACGCGGACCGTGTCATTGGGCTCGAGGAGCCATCGGACCTGGGAGAGAATTGGAGGAGGCCTAAGCCTGACCCTCGGGTGGGCCCAGGGCCTGAGCATGGAGGCCACAGAGGGCCTGGACCCGAGCCCCGAGGACGAGGCGGGTGGGCCTGACGGTGAGGTTGCGCCGCCGACAGCGCTAGGGCGCGGCATGGGCCGGCTGAGAGCGCACGTTTCTCAGATGATCTCATTTAAAGCTCACAACAGCCCCGTGAGGCAATATTGTCATCCTCAGTTTACTCCAAGAAAAGGGAGGCAGAGGCGCCCGGGTGGCTCCTTGGGTGAGCCTCTGCCTCGGGCCCAGGGCGTGATCCCTGGGTCGTGGGATCGAGTCCTGCATCGGGCTCCTGCAGGGAGCCTGCGTCTCCCTCTGCCTGTGTCTCTGCCTCTCTCTGTGTCTCTCATGAATAAATAAATAAAATCTTAAGAAAAGAAAAGTGAGGCACTGGAAGGTCAGTAGTTCCTCCAGGATCACACGGCTGATGGAGCCATGACCCAAATGGCACCGTTCATAGGGTCGACTCTCGACGTGTCCCCCGCCCCCGGCACCCCCTCCCTCTGCTCCCTCTGCCTCCTCCCCTCCTTGGAGCACCCCCTGGCGCACCGTGACGGGGCTCAGGCTGCGGGCCTCATAGCTCGCTGCAAAGGCAATGAAGTTGGTGGCCCGGGCGGAGCCGGTCTGGGCGGTGCGACCCAGCAGCAGGAAGGAGGAGTTTCCGTCCCAGGCCCGGACCAGCTGGAAGTCACCCAGCCCATTGAACGTGTAATTGGCACCATCCAAGGTGGTGATGTGGGGGTCCCCAAACATCCAGGCTGGAAGAAAGGAGAGGCCACGCTGGCGCGGCTGGCGGGGTGCGGATCCGCGCCCCCCACGGCCTCCAGGCCAACTCAGGCCCGCGAGATGCTCAAGGAGTAGAGAACATCCCCAAAGGCCCCCCCCCCCCCTGCGCCCAAGTCACATCTACGGTTGCTTCGGCCCCCTCCCGGTGCCACCCACAAGGCCCCTCGGTTGGGCCCCACCGCCCTGCCCAGGCTCACCGGGCCTCGGGGGCCGGTACCCGGCGCAGCCCACGCGGGGCCGCCTCTGCTGGTACAGGGCGCAGAGCACGGGCCGGTCGCTCCAGCGGCAGCACCAGTTCTGGGGCTCCAGTTCTCGGCCTGTGGGGGAGAGCACATGTTGCGGGGAGACGCAGGACCTGCAGCACCCAGCTGGGGGTTTGGGCAACGGCGCCGGATCGGGTCCTGCCCTGCTTGGTGACCTCGGGCCGTGGACCGGTCACCATCTCCCTCGCACGCTTGCTGGGGCAGCAAAGCCCCAGGGGCCCGAGCTCGTGGCTGTGGCTAAGGGGCTTGCTTTCTTGAAGGGTGGCGGTGGGTCCCCCTGCCCCCAAAGTGCAGGAGCGGGAGGGTATGACCGCCGGTCTGGGGACCCTGGAGGCTGCTGTGATGGCCGGGGGCAGAGCAGTGGCAGGGGGTGGAAGGAGGACCCACGCTCTCCTAATTTAAGACAACTGTATAGGGGTCTCATATTTAGGATGCTGCTGCTATTGATAAAGGACATTCGGGCACCTGATAGCTCAATCAGTTAAGCATCTGACTCTGAATATCAGCTGAGATCATGATCTCAGTGTTGTGAGATTGAGCCCTGGCCCCCAGCCCCGTGCTCTCTGGCTCTTCTGGAAGGTCTCTGTGGGAGATGACTCCATGTCTCCCCCGAGACAGCCAGCTAATCTGGGTCCTGAGGCACAGGGTCAGACTGGGGCCCCCTCCTTCCCCAGAACATGGCCCCATTCTTGTCTGGGGCCCTGTGGCCAAGTGAAGATGGGGCAAGAGGCACTCAATCATAAGTCCCTAGGATGGCAGCTGGAAGGGCTGCTGGAAGCTTCCCAGTGTTACAACATGAGGAAATCAGTGGCCAGAGAGGGTAAGGGGCTGGGAGGGAAGGGGGGCGAAAGGCTTCTTTCTTCAGATCCCACTACTTGGCTCGGAGGCCCAGGCCTGGTCTCTGACAGAGAAGGGTAGAGACTCCAGAGAAGGTGGGGGGTGAGATGTCCGTGAACACGCACGTACCAAACTGCCAAGGATCGTGCACCCTCCAGCCTTGGAGAAGCTCGCCCCAGGGCCCGTAGCTGCAGCACACGCCCCCGCGCCAGGAGGAGAAGCTGCACAGCTGCCTGCTGCCGAGGCCCCACCAGCCTGCAACGGGTACAGACACGCTCAGGCCCAGAGGCCCGGGAGCGGGGGAGGGACGGGAGGCTGGGGGGGACCCTGGGGGAGGGGCCGAGGGTGCCCTGGAAGGGACAGGTCAGGCGTGACCGGAGGGTTGGTGGGTGGGCTTACGGGGGCGGTGGGCATGCCCCAAGAGGCAGGGAGGAGCTCTCTTACCTATGCTGCTAGGCTGGAACCGCAAGTCCCACAGTCCCTGCTGCCAGGAGCAAGGGCAGGAGACCTGGTTCCAGCCCCACGTGGGCCACTGAGGCTGTGTCTTCAACCACTGCAGGCACCTGAGACGGTAGTTGGGCCTTTCTTCCTGGTGCAGGCTGTAGAGCTGCAGGCCCCGGAGGCCTAGCGGAACAGAGGAGGGAGGGATGCTGCTCCAGGGCCACAGGGCCGCACGCTCTGCATTAGCGACCGAGACCGACTCACAGATGCACCTTCTGCTACCGCCTCTGCCTCTCGGGACAGCCAGTCCAGGGATGGGACCCGTTTCAGTCTGGCCCCTTTATGCAACTTCCAGAAGCCCCTGAAGCTTGGATCTTAGGGGGAAACTCTGGGACAGTTGCCGAGCAGGAGGCCTCAGCCCCGCGGAGCCAGCCCCCATCTTCAGTGCACCAGTCCTCCACCCTCCCATATGCCAGTCTGAGTTCCAGTACCTTCCAGTCTCCCCGAACCAATTCTTCCTCATGCATCCTCTACCTCACTAAGTGGCAGCCACCAGCTCAGACACTTGGCTTCCATCCCTGACCCCCTCAGCTCCCCCAACACAGACGTATCAGTGGCCAAAGTAGCCAGGACAGAGGCCGATGCCCGGAAGCCAGCTGGGGAGCCACAGAGAAGCCGACATGTGAAGCAGGGCCTTGCTCCAGTACCGTGAGACCGAGGAAGCTTCCTCTGAGCCAGGATGCCATCCTCGGAAGGGAGAAGTAGGTGGGGGCAGAAACCCTGCCGGGGGTCGAATTTAAATTGACCTTTAACTGTAAGTTGCATAGTGCACACCCCAACCGCCAGGAGCGAGTAGGGGGCTCTCAGGTCCAATAAGACACAACGGGACATAATGTATTGGGGTTTGACCCTGTTCCCGCACAAAAGAAGAAATTATCCAGATAACTACAATTTGTTAAGGTTTTGAAAACAATAATTATTGTTTACGGGTTATCTGTTCACGAGTCTTCTCCACAGTGGCCTGATATCCTGGGCAACGAATCAGATATTCTCTCCCAACACCCACGCGCACACACACTGTCATATTGTGCCCCCGAGGCCGCAAGCAGCTGCATCTCGATGGAAGGGCCCCGAATCTGACCGGGCAGCTGTCTCCACGAGGTGGCACCCATGATTTGACTTAGCTGCTGTTTCCCAGAAGTGTTTGTCGCAGAACAAATAGCACGTTTATGTTTCACCATCTGCGTGGCTGATGTCTAACGCTAAACCGTCCTTCGTTCTATGCACATTTGGGGAACTGTAATTTCTTTCCTCTTGGGGCTTCCGGACAATAGATTGAGTCACGTCCATGGGGCCTCCTGATACTGAAGCACCGGCCTTCCTAACAGCTATTTGAGAGCAAACGTAGGCAGTCTGCTCCTTTTGTTTTTCTTTTCTTTTTTTTTTTTTTAAGATTTTAAACATTTACTTATTCATTCATGAGAGACACAAAGGGGGTGGGCAGAGAAGCAGAGACCCAGGCCGAGGGAGAAGCAGGCTCCCTGCTGGGAGCCCAATGTGGGACTCGATCCCGGGACTCCGGGGTCACGCCCTGGGTGGAAGGCAGGCGCTCAGCCACTGAGCCCCCCGGGCGCCCCCATTCCTCCCCTTCCTACTCCTGGCTCTCAGCACAGCGTGCAGCACGCAGCAGGTGGAGACGTGCTTCCGTGACGATGACTGCACGTCAGGCTCCTGGACCTCCTGTTGGTAGGGTCCCTTCTGGGATCTCACCCGGACTCCCTCCAGCTCCGCTCGGCCACCTGGAGTAGCGGCCTAACTGCCCACGCATAGCCCCACCTCCTGCGCGGCCCTGTTGTCACCTCCAGGACCCGGCCTCCCCGAGAGCTGGGTTCGGCTGGTCCCCGGCGGAGACCTCGCCCCGCCCAAGATGCCCCACCCGAGGGCCCAGAAGGTCCTGGTGTCCCGGGCGGGGGGCAGGTCCTGATCATAGTGGAGCCGCCCTGTCCGGGGACCCCCGTGGGATGGAGGAGACGCCGGGAGCCGCGGCTCGAGGACCCCCGCGCCGCATGGCGGAGGACAGAGGGCATTTAGGGTCCAGCCAGGTGTGCGGGGCGCTGTTACCTGTGTGGGTGTTCAGGAGCCGGTCGGGCTGGTACCTCTTCCACGTGGGCCCAGAGGACAGCGCGCTGTGGCCGCAGAGCCCGTCTCCGCTGCGGGCGGGGGAGAAGCCAGGCTGTCGCGGCGGTCCCGCCGTCGGGGCCCAGCGCCTGTGCCACCCCAGCGGCGGCAGGTGGCGGCCTGCACCCGTCGGCGGGCCGCCCTGGGAGCAGGGAGCCCTGAGCCACCTGCTTCACCTCTTCCCGCCTCAGTTTCCACATTGGGGGAAAGAGGGGACGGTTGGACCTGCCTCGCTGTAGTGTGGGGACCGAGTGCAGTGACATCCGTGGGTCCCTGTACACCTGCCGCGAGGAGCACCCCCCGGCGCTTCTCTGGGAGGGGAGCCTGCAGCCCCCCACCCCCTGTGTGACACGGGCCAGGCGGGCCACACGGCGGACACCCGCCCAAGGCGTACTCGGGACGTGCGACAGCCCTCGCGCCCCAGCGAGCCGGCCGATTCCAGCCCTTTGCCCCTCTAAGCGCATCAGAAAGAGAGCGAAGGCGGTGGAATGACGGGGTCAGCCCTGGTCACAAGCCGGGGGTACGGGACGCGCCCTTCACAACCGGTGGCTCACACGAGCGGTGTTGAGACCCGCGGTCAGAGACTGAGTCACCCCCACACACAGGAGTCTGCGGCGCCCCCGCAGCCCCTTGCCTGCTCTGTCTGCCTTTCCCCCCACCGGACCCCGCCCAAGCCCCCCGGGTGCCCCGGGTCACAGGCTGGTGCTCAGCCCACCAGGGGTCACGAAGGCAGAGCTTGGCCTCAACCGGCGGGGGGCCAGTTCCTGCTTAGCCACCTCCAGCTCTGGGACTTGGGGCAATTCCAGATCCATTTTACCTCCGCTTTCTTATCTGTAGAATGGGCAGTAAAGAGTAGCCCCTTCATGGGTGGTGGTGATGATTAAATGAAATAATGCATATTAAGTAGTTAGTGTAATAAATGGTGGCTATTATTATTATTACAGTACTTGAGAGGTCGAGAGAGGTTAGCTAAGGACAGTAGAACTCGGGGAAGTCAATGCTCTGGGAATTATTATAAGGCATGAGTACTGGGGTGGGAAAGAGAATGGCCCGGTGGATGGGTATCTTTTCATTTGAAACAGCAAGAAGGGGGGATTGGAGCAGGTGTGGGTCAGTAACGTCAATAAGAAGGATTCATACCCTGTCCCGGGGGATGGGAGGAGGTGTGTGTGCCTCAAAAACCTGACCCTGCCACCACCTCCCATTACGTGCTCAGCGCTGGCCGTCCATCCCTGTCCTACCTGGAGAAGCCCATGAGCACCGGGTTGCCTGGGCGCTGGGTCACATCCCACTGCATGCCGCCGCTCTGATAAAGAAACAGGGCGTAGGACCTGCTGCCGTCTGTGGAGAGGATGGCCTGGTAGGTGCTGGTCTGGAGGTTTGTTGAAGACAAACACAGGGATGCCTGTGAGCGATCTGGGGTCTCCTCCCCAATGTCCCATCACCCTCCCCACAACCCTGCCCCGATACACACATCCTCTTTCCCTAGCCTACTCAGAGCAAACTTGGGATTGTGCAGGGCAGCTTTCCCCCCCGGGCTGTCAAAGCGTCTACCGTGGTGGACCTGCCTTTTTTGTGACTTCTGTCCAGGAAGGGGTGATAAAGCGTTCTGGTTTAGGATCCAGTCAGAAGAGAGTTTGTGTGAGAAAGCCTCAGGACTCAGAAAGATTAGCCACGACCCCAGAGAGCCGAGAGAGGCCTACTTAGCTTCCTCTGGGATATTTGTAAGGACATTGTTCAAATGTCCCCTCAACCTAAATATCGTGGATGGACCACAGAGGTGGGCCTGGAGGCTCTCTGAAGGCAGATGCCAAGCACTGTGCTTGTACAAAGTAGGAAACCAATGAACTTGTTGAACCAATGAGGAAACGAGTGACTTTAGACCACACACAGGGGCTGTAAGAGCGGAGTCCCCGGGCGGAAGACTGAGGACACCGTGTGCTGTGACCATGGCCACTGGCTGGCTTTGCAGCTGAGAGCTGGAGTTGGAAGTCAGAAAGCCTCCATTCCAAGCCTGGCTTTGTCACTTACTAGCTGGGTGACCTTGAGCAGATCGTCTAACCTCTCTCACCGTCATCCTCCTCATCTCTAAAACGTGGATAATAATATCAGGTTGAGCCATCTCAAAAATGGCCGGCTACTGGCAGCCACTTCTGACTTACAAAAATTCCATTTCCTATGTTTTAAACCAGTGAGTATCGGTGAGTGCTCAGCAAACAGGGTGGGGGGGAGGCAGGGAACCCTGCCTAGGGTTCCAGGACGTATGACTTCCAGATGGTTCGCAGGGAGTTGTCCTTTGGTCCACTCACCCCGAAGGTCCGCCCGGCAGGATAGGCAGGGGCATTGACCCAGGTGACCTTTAGGGTCCACTCGGCTTTGTAGTTCCTGGTGTCAGTGAATTTATTAATCCAAGACTCCACCTGCTGGACTAGCAGGTTGTGTTCATGATAGAGCGTGTCATATTCCTGGGAAAGGAAGGCAGAGAAGGCAAGCAAATGAGGGTCCCACCTGCAGGTCACCTCATGGCTGTGAAGGGGGATTCCCGAGTGTATGTGACAGCCCTGCTCTGTTTCCTCCCCACCCTCATATTTAAACATCACTCTCTGCCCACAGGGAGCCCAGGCTCTGACAGCAGTCACGCTTGCCCACGTTCACACCTTTGTCTCTCCTTGCTGGCTGCTGGGAGATCCTGAATGCTGGACTTTGAAAGGCTCACCTGGTAAAATATGGTCCCCTGGCCACTGGAAAAATCAGCATCGTCCCAGAATGGAGCCACCATGGCCACAGGGTCCCTGCCTGTGAAGCCTCTAAGGGGAGGATTGGGGTAGGAGAAAATCTGGTACTCTGACTCCGGGAAAATGATCTGGCCATTATCTGTGAACTGGGAACACAGAAGTTCTGGTTAGTGTCCAGGGAGGGAGGGAGCGGGGGAGGCAGGGAGAGAACGTCCCAGGCGTGGGCCGGTTCCTCAGAAGTGTGATCCCCAAGGACCTCTCTGGGTGGAACTTTAGGGATGTCAACAACCACTGCCAGGTCGTCCCATTCGTCCCCGCCTGCTGGGCCCCCTTGCTTAGTCCTCACACAGATGCTCTTCACCTGCAGGACACTCCTCTGTTTTAAGTCCTTCCTGACAAGGTAGGTTTTGCCCTGCCTCGGCGGCCAACCCCATCCATAGCCGGCCCCAGCGCGGGGCGGAGCCCTCTGGGTGGATCCCCACGGAGCCTTCCTGAAGTCCCAGCAGCATCAGATGGGGCTAAGAGGATTGCTCCCCTGGGCCCCATCACGGTGTTGCCCTACCTTAGGGTGTCCTGCCTCAGCCCGCCACCCCGCCCCTGAGGGCTGCAGGGGCCATGGCTGCCATTCCAACTCTCCTCCAGGAGACGCGGCTACTTGGCCTGAGGAACCAGGAAACATTCATAGAAAATGTACACAGCATTAAAAGGCAGTTTCCCAAATAGAGCTTTCTCCTCATAAAAAGGCCCTGAAAATAGTGGAGAGCTTACTGGACCCCGAGACCTCTATAGTAAGGTAAAGACACTTGTCCCTGAGGGTAGGAGGGCCTTGCCTAGCTCCCAGTTGCTTGTCGCATACTTCCTTCCTCTGGGCCATGGTCATGGTCACAGGGCCATCGTCAAGCCCTAGAGAGAGAAGTAGAGTCTGGGAAGCACAGGTCACAGGTCCTGCCCTTTGGTCTACACCTGGGGACTCACATAGAGGTAATCCCGGAGAGAGGAGCCAAGAAGGAAGCCAATCTGGGGCCTGAAGAGTGGTGAGGTGAAGTCCGTGGTCCTCTCGACAAACTCCCTGTCTCCAACACTTGGCCCGTAAGGGAAGAGGGAAACGCCTGGGCCAGCAGGACAAAGGAAAGTCGGTATTTGTCCAGATACACGGGTAGATACCCCTCCCCCGCCCGAATTTGTCCTTGGACCCCTCAGATGTCCTTGGGTTCTAGCTTGAGAAAGCTTGTCTTAAATATTTCTCAAACGAGTCTCCCCCTTTCGTTCTTGGCAGCCCTCCCTGTTGGCCTGGATACCACCGCATCTCATAGGGCCCACTCGGCCTCCTGGAAATTCACCCAACACCCCACCCACCACGGCACCATCCAAGTATAAACCTGGCCGGGTCCTACCTGATTGTATCACATGACGGCCTCATTCTCAACATTCTTCACCTGGTTTCCACACCCCCAAGTGTCTTGGGGGTCTCCTCCCCATGCAATACTGGGACTCCTTTTCATGTCTACACTTTTTTTTTTTTTTTCATGTCTACACTTTTATTCCAGTTCTTCAAGCCCTCTTGCCTCCTTGGGATGCTTCTCCTTCTCCAGCTCCTATTCATTCTTTCCAGGAAGCCGCCTCTTCGCCTTGAGCATACCCCGACCTCCCCTGGGACCTTCCATTGTGTCTAATACCCTGCATTTATTCCTCTAATCGCACCTATCAAGGCAGCAGGTCCGTCTCTTACTAAACAGTACCGTGGTCACTTCTCTCCACCTCCCAGCCTGGTGCCATGTACAGAGCCAGCCCTCCGCACCCAACTCTGATGCTGTCCCATAGCCCACTGTGGGAGTTGACGACCCGAGAGAGTCTATGAGCAGGCGGGCTGAGACGAGTCTTCAGTTCCATCTCCCCTCTAAAGGGGGTAGGGGAGCAGCTGGACTACCGATGGCCCAGAGGAGGCAGCACACATACCCACAGAACCAGCTCCCCCTGCTCCCCCAAAAGAGCCCTCACTGGTAGATCTAATCGAGCTGCCAAAACTACAGCATCCACATCTAGCTCAGATCTCTATATCCCAGAGTGGAGGGACCCCACCTCTCCAGGGACATTTACCTTTCTCTGGCTTGATGGGGACTGGGGCAGCCGTTGAGTGTGCCGTGGATGCTGCCGGAGGGAGAGTAGTGAGCGTCCGCGAGGTTGTTGAAGATAGTGATGTTGTTGTGCTACTCTGGCTGCCTATCGCCAGGGAAGTTACTGTGGTTCCTGGGCATATAGGAGAGAAGATTGCAGTGGGTCTTATTATCTGAAAGTAGCAAACAGTGTCACAGATTTCAGGAGATGGAAGAAACTCTCTCATCCATCTTCTGCTCAAACCCAAACTGCTCCCGACAATAAGAAACAGTCCTCTGGGGTAGAGTGGATGGTCCGCCTGTCACTCTCCACACTCGCACTCAATTCGTCTTCTAGTGGAACTGCCCTCAAACTAGGCGAACGCACCATCATCGCTCAAGCCCTCCTCTAGGTCGAACTGAACGAATGAGGCCACAGTGAGAGACAAATATCCCGGACTCCCGGCCTACCTGAGGTCTGAGTGCTCAGAGTGCGGCTGGAGAATGCTGTTGAGTGTCGCTCTACTACAGTTGTCATTGAGCCTGTTGAGCTGACTGGGGTAACACTTCCCGTGACACCTGGTGGCATGAGCCCTGTGTTGCCAGCAGTGCTGTTTCCTACTACTGACTCTGTGGGGACGTGTGATGTTGTTGCTGATGTGTTGCTTTTGCTGGAAGATGATGAGGTGTCACCAGGGAAGGCTGATGGTGTGGGTATTTCTGCCACTGCGGAAGGTGTGTGGCTGACACTGGAAGGGGACAAAGTGCTTGGTGTGCCAGACAAGGCCGTGTCCATGTCCTGGGTCGTGCCATCTGTAGGTGTGTCTTCACTTTGGGAGGATGAGAGAGTGGATGTGATCCCAGCTGAGACACTGCTGGCTCCAGACTCTGTGCTGGTCTCCATGGTCTGGGTCGAGTGACCCTGAGATGACGCTGTTGTCTCTGGAGTAGAAGTCAGGGAAGAGTGGGCTGGTGAGTGTCCCCCTGGTCCACTTGTCATTGAGTCTGTTGAGCTGACTGGTGTAACACTTCCCGTTTCAGGTGGTGACGTGTGTCCCGTGGTTCCTGCTGGGGTGTCTGATGCAATCAGTGTCGTCGGGACCTGTGATGTCATTGGTGATGTGTTGCTTCCACTGGAAGATCTTGAAGTGTCCCCAGGGGAGGCTGATGGTGTGGGTATTTCTGTCACTGCGGAAGGTGTGTGGCTGACACTGGAAAGGGATGAAGTACTTGGTGTGTCAGACAAGGCCATGTCCTGGGTCGAGTCATCTGTAGGTGTGTGTTCACTTCGGGAGGATGAGGGAGTGGATGTGATCATCGCTGAGACACTGCTGGTTGCAGACTCTGTGCTGGTCTCCATGGTCTGGGTCATGTGACCCTGAGATGATGCTGTTTTCTCTGGAGTAGAAGTCAGGGAAGAGTGTGCTGTTGAGTGTCCCCCTGGTCCGCTTGTCATTGAGCCTATTGAGCTAACTGGTGTAACACTTCCCGTTTCAGGTGGTGACGTGTGTCCTGTGGTGCTTGCTGGGGTGTCTGTTGTAATCGGTGTCGTCAGGACCTGTGATGTCGTTGCTGATGTGTTGCTTCCACTGGAAGATGATGAGGTGTCACCAGGGGAGGCTGATGGTGTGGGTATTTCTGTCACTGCGGAAGGTGTGTGGCTGATAGTAGAAGACGATGAAGTGCTTGGTGTGCCAGACATGGCCGTGTCCTGGGTTGTGCCATCTGTAGGAGTGTCTCCTCTTCGGGAGGATGAGGGAGAGGATGTGATCATCGCTGAGACACTGCTGGCTCCAGACTCTGTGCTGATCTCCATGGCCTGGGTGGAGTGACCCTGAGATGACTCTGTTGTCTCCAGAGTAGAAGTCAGGGAAGAGTGTGCTGTTGAGTGTCCCCCTGGTCCACTTGTCATTAGGCCTGTTGAGCTGATGTGGGTAACACTTCCCATTACCGGTAGTGACGTGTGCCTTGTGGTTCCTGCTGAGGTGTCTGTTGCAATTGGTGGTGTTGTCGGGACCTCTGATGTCGTTGCTGATGTGTTGCTTACACTGGGAACCAAAGAGGTGTCACCAGGGGAGGCTGATGGCATGGCCATTTCTGACACTGTGGAAGGTGTGTGGCTGACACTGGAAGGGGACGAAGTGCTTGGTGTGTGAGACAAGGCCGTGTCCTGGGTCGAGTCATCTGTAGGAGTGTCTCCTCTTCGAGAGGATGAGGGAGAGGATGTGATCATCGCTGAGACACTGCTGGTTGTAGACTCTGTGCTAGTCTCCATGGTCTGGGTGGAGTGACCCTGAGATGACGCTGTTGTCTCTGGAGTAGAAGTCAGGGAAGAGTGTGCTGTTGAGTGTCCCCCTGGTCCACTTGTCATTGAGTCTGTTGAGCTGACTGGTGTAACACTTCCTGTTTCAGGTGGTGACGTGTGTCCCGTGGTTCCTGCTGGGGTGTCTGATGCAATCAGTGTCGTCGGGACCTGTGATGTCATTGGTGATGTGTTGCTTCCACTGGAAGATCTTGAAGTGTCCCCAGGGGAGGCTGATGGTGTGGGTATTTCTGTCACTGCGGAAGGTGTGTGGCTGACACTGGAAAGGGATGAAGTGCTTGGTGTGTCAGACAAGGCCATGTCCTGGGTTGAGTCATCTGTAGGTGTGTCACCTCTTTGGGAGGATGAGGGAGTGGATGTGATCATCACTGAGACACTGCTGGTTGCAGACTCTGTGCTGGTCTCCATGGTCTGGGTCATGTAACCCTGAGATGACTCTGTTGTCTCTGGAGTAGAAGTCAGGGAAGAGTGTGCTGTTGAGTGTCCCCCTGGTCCACCTGTCATTGAGCCTGTTGAGCTGACTGGAGTAACACTTCCCGTTTCAGGTGGTGACGTGTGCCTTGTTGTGCCTGCTGGGGTGTCTGTTGCCATCAGTGTCGTCAGGACCTGTGATACTGTTGGTGATGTGCTGCTTTCACTGGAAGATGATGAGGTGTCCCCAGGGGAGGCTGATGGTGTGGGTATTTCTGTCACTGCGGAAGGTGTGTGGCTGATAGTAGAAGACGATGAAGTGCTTGGTGTGCCAGACATGGCCGTGTCCTGGGTTGTACCATCTGTAGGAGTGTCTCCTCTTCGGGAGGGTGAGGGAGAGGATGTGATCATCGCTGAGACACTGCTGGCTCCAGACTCTGTGCTGGTCTCCATGGTCTGGGTCGAGTGACCCTGAGATGACGCTGTTGTCTCTGGAGTAGAAGTCAGGGAAGAGTGTGCTATTGAGTGTCCCCCTGGTCCACTTGTCATTGAGTCTGTTGAGCTGACTAGTGTAACACTTCCTGTTTCAGGTGGTGACGTGTGTCCCGTGGTCCCTGCTGGGGTGTCTGATGCAATCAGTGTCGTCGGGACCTGTGATGTCATTGGTGATGTGTTGCTTCCACTGGAAGATCTTGAAGTGTCCCCAGGGGAGGCTGATGGTGTGGGTATTTCTGTCACTGCGGAAGGTGTGTGGCTGACACTGGAAAGGGATGAAGTACTTGGTGTGTCAGACAAGGCCATGTCCTGGGTCGAGTCATCTGTAGGTGTGTGTTCACTTCGGGAGGATGAGGGAGTGGATGTGATCATCGCTGAGACACTGCTGGTTGCAGACTCTGTGCTGGTCTCTATGGTCTGGGTCATGTGACCCTGAGATGACGATGTTGTCTCTGGAGTAGAAGTCAGGGAAGAGTGTGCTGGTGAGTGTCCCCCTGGTCCACCTGTCATTGAGTCTGTTGAGCTGACTGGTGTAACACTTCCCGTTTCAGGTGGTGACGTGTGTCCCGTGGTTCCTGCTGGGGTGTCTGTTGCAATCGATGTCGTCGGGACCTGTGATGTCGTTGCTGATGTGTTGCTTCCACTGGAAGATCTTGAAGTGTCACCAGGGGAGGCTGATGGTGTGGCCATTTCTGATAGTGTGGGAACTGTGTGGCTGACACTGGAAGGGGACAAAGTACTTGGTGTGTCAGACAAGGCCGTGTCCTGGGTCGAGTCATCTGTAGTTGTGTGTTGACTTTGGGAGGATGAAGGAGTGGATGTGATCGCAGCGGAGACACTTCTGGCTGCAGACTCTGTGCTGGTCTCCATGGTCTGGGTCATGTGACCCTGAGATGACGATGTTGTCTCCAGAGTAGAAGTCAGGGAAGAGTGTGCTGTTGAGTGTCCCCCTGGTCCACTTGTCATTAGGCCTGTTGAGCTGATGTGGGTAACACTTCCCATTACCGGTAGTGACGTGTACCTTGTGGTCCCTGCTGGGGTGTCTGTTGCAATTGATGTTGTGGGGACCTGTGATGTCGTTGGTGATGTGTTGCTTCCACTGGGAAACGAAGAGGTGTCACCAGGGGAGACTGATGGCGTGGCCATTTTTGACACTGTGGAAGGTGTGTGGCTGACACTGGAAGGGGACGAAGTGTTTGGTGTGTGAGACATGGTCGTGACCTGGGTTGTGCCATCTGTAGGAGTGTCTCCTCTTTGGGAGGATGAGGGAGAGGATGTGATCATCGCTGAGACACTGCTGGTTGCAGACTCTGTGCTGGTCTCCATGGTCTGGGTCGTGTGACCCTGAGATGACACTGTTGTCTCCGGAGTAGAAGCCAGGGTGGAATGTGCTGTTGAGTGTCCCTCTGGTCCACTTGTCATTGAGCCTGTTGAGCTGACTGGAGTAACACTTCCCGTGACACCTGGTGGCATGAGCCCTGTGTTGCCAGCAGTGCCGTTTCCTACTATTGACTCTGTGGGGACGTGTGATGTTTTTGCTGATGTGTTACTTTTGCTGGAAGATCTTGAAGTGTCCCCAGGGGAGGCTGATGGTGTGGGTATTTCTGTCACTGCGGAAGGTGTGTGGCTGACACTGGAAAGGGATGAAGTACTTGGTGTGTCAGACAAGGCCATGTCCTGGGTCGAGTCATCTGTAGGTGTGTGTTCACTTCGGGAGGATGAGGGAGTGGATGTGATCATCGCTGAGACACTGCTGGTTGCAGACTCTGTGCTGGTCTCCATGGTCTGGGTCATGTGACCCTGAGATGATGCTGTTGTCTCCGGAGTAGAAGTCAGGGAAGAGTGTGCTGTTGAGTGTCCCCCTGGTCCACTTGTCATTGAGCCTATTGAGCTAACTGGTGTAACACTTCCCGTTTCAGGTGGTGACGTGTGTCCTGTGGTGCTTGCTGGGGTGTCTGTTGTAATCGGTGTCCTCGGGACCTGTGATGTCGTTGCTGATGTGTTGCTTCCACTGGAAGATGATGAGGTGTCACCAGGGGAGGCTGATGGTGTGGGTATTTCTGTCACTGCGGAAGGTGTGTGGCTGATAGTAGAAGACGATGAAGTGCTTGGTGTGCCAGACATGGCCGTGTCCTGGGTTGTACCATCTGTAGGAGTGTCTCCTCTTCGGGAGGATGAGGGAGAGGATGTGATCATCGCTGAGACACTGCTGGTTGCAGACTCTGTGCTGGTCTCCATGGCCTGGGTGGAGTGACCCTGAGATGACTCTGTTGTCTCTGGAGTAGAAGTCAGGGAAGAGTGTGCTGTTGAGTGTCCCCCTGGTCCACTTGTCATTAGGCCTGTTGAGCTGATGTGGGTAACACTTCCCATTACCGGTAGTGACGTGTGCCTTGTGGTTCCTGCAGAGGTGTCTGTTGCAATTGGTGGTGTTGTCGGGACCTCTGATGTCGTTGCTGATGTGTTGCTTCCACTGGAAGATGATGAGGTGTCACCAGGGGAGGCTGATGGCATGGCCATTTCTGACACTGTGGAAGGTGTGTGGCTGACACTGGAAGGGGACGAAGTGCTTGGTGTGTGAGACAAGGCCGTGTCCTGGGTCGAGTCATCTGTAGGAGTGTCTCCTCTTCGAGAGGATGAGGGAGAGGATGTGATCATCGCTGAGACACTGCTGGTTGTAGACTCTGTGCTAGTCTCCATGGTCTGGGTGGAGTGACCCTGAGATGATGCTGTTGTCTCTGGAGTAGAAGTCAGGGAAGAGTGTGCTGTTGAGTGTCCCCCTGGTCCACTTGTCATTGAGTCTGTTGAGCTGACTGGTGTAACACTTCCCGTTTCAGGTGGTGACGTGTGCCTTGTTGTGCCTGCTGGGGTGTCTGTTGCCATCAGTGTCGTCAGGACCTGTGATACTGTTGGTGATGTGCTGCTTTCACTGGAAGATGATGAGGTGTCCCCAGGGGAGGCTGATGGTGTGGGTATTTCTGTCACTGCGGAAGGTGTGTGGCTGATAGTAGAAGACGATGAAGTGCTTGGTGTGCCAGACATGGCCGTGTCCTGGGTTGTACCATCTGTAGGAGTGTCTCCTCTTCGGGAGGATGAGGGAGAGGATGTGATCATCGCTGAGACACTGCTGGCTCCAGACTCTGTGCTGGTCTCCATGGTCTGGGTCGAGTGACCCTGAGATGACGCTGTTGTCTCTGGAGTAGAAGTCAGGGAAGAGTGTGCTATTGAGTGTCCCCCTGGTCCACTTGTCATTGAGTCTGTTGAGCTGACTGGAGTAACACTTCCTGTTTCAGGTGGTGACGTGTGTCCCGTGGTCCCTGCTGGGGTGTCTGATGCAATCAGTGTCGTCGGGACCTGTGATGTCATTGGTGATGTGTTGCTTCCACTGGAAGATCTTGAAGTGTCCCCAGGGGAGGCTGATGGTGTGGGTATTTCTGTCACTGCGGAAGGTGTGTGGCTGACACTGGAAAGGGATGAAGTACTTGGTGTGTCAGACAAGGCCATGTCCTGGGTCGAGTCATCTGTAGGTGTGTGTTCACTTCGGGAGGATGAGGGAGTGGATGTGATCATCGCTGAGACACTGCTGGTTGCAGACTCTGTGCTGGTCTCTATGGTCTGGGTCATGTGACCCTGAGATGACGATGTTGTCTCTGGAGTAGAAGTCAGGGAAGAGTGTGCTGGTGAGTGTCCCCCTGGTCCACCTGTCATTGAGTCTGTTGAGCTGACTGGTGTAACACTTCCCGTTTCAGGTGGTGACGTGTGTCCCGTGGTTCCTGCTGGGGTGTCTGTTGCAATCGATGTCGTCGGGACCTGTGATGTCGTTGCTGATGTGTTGCTTCCACTGGAAGATCTTGAAGTGTCACCAGGGGAGGCTGATGGTGTGGCCATTTCTGATAGTGTGGGAACTGTGTGGCTGACACTGGAAGGGGACAAAGTACTTGGTGTGTCAGACAAGGCCGTGTCCTGGGTCGAGTCATCTGTAGTTGTGTGTTGACTTTGGGAGGATGAAGGAGTGGATGTGATCGCAGCGGAGACACTTCTGGCTGCAGACTCTGTGCTGGTCTCCATGGTCTGGGTCATGTGACCCTGAGATGACGATGTTGTCTCCAGAGTAGAAGTCAGGGAAGAGTGTGCTGTTGAGTGTCCCCCTGGTCCACTTGTCATTAGGCCTGTTGAGCTGATGTGGGTAACACTTCCCATTACCGGTAGTGACGTGTACCTTGTGGTCCCTGCTGGGGTGTCTGTTGCAATTGATGTTGTGGGGACCTGTGATGTCGTTGGTGATGTGTTGCTTCCACTGGGAAACGAAGAGGTGTCACCAGGGGAGACTGATGGCGTGGCCATTTTTGACACTGTGGAAGGTGTGTGGCTGACACTGGAAGGGGACGAAGTGTTTGGTGTGTGAGACATGGTCGTGTCCTGGGTTGTGCCATCTGTAGGAGTGTCTCCTCTTTGGGAGGATGAGGGAGAGGATGTGATCATCGCTGGGACACTGCTGGTTGCAGACTCTGTGCTGGTCTCCATGGTCTGGGTCGTGTGACCCTGAGATGACACTGTTGTCTCCGGAGTAGAAGTCAGGGTGGAATGTGCTGTTGAGTGTCCCTCTGGTCCACTTGTCATTGAGCCTGTTGAGCTGACTGGAGTAACACTTCCCGTGACACCTGGTGGCATGGACCCTGTGTTGACAGCAGTGCCGTTTCCTACTATTGACTCTGTGGGGACGTGTGATGTTGTTGCTGATGTGTTGCTTTTGCTGGAAGATGATGAGGTGTCCCCAGGTGAGGCTGATGGTGTGGGTATTTCTGTCACTGCGGAAGGTGTGTGGCTGACACTGGAAGGGGACGAAGTGCTTGGTGTGCCAGACATGGCCGTGTCCTCGGTCGTTGCACCTGAAGTCATGTGGTCACTTGGGGTGGATGAGGGAGTGGACGTTTTTGCTGCTGAGTGACTGCTCTTTGCAGAGTTCGTACTAACCGTGTTAGTAGTGTTTATTGTTGTAGAAGAACCTGCTTTCCCTGGAATAGAAATGAAGAGTGAGTCTCGAATATCTGAGTGACACACATTTCATTGAGTCTTTTGATGTAATTGGAGTAAAATATTCCATTTCATGGTGTGGTGTGTGTTTTGTGTTTTCTGCGTTGTCATTTTGCCTTCGCCACCCACTTTCTCATGTTGTCAGATTGGTGTGTTGGCATTTGAATAGGATTGTCCCTAAAAATATACTTGGTAGAGTCTGTTCACCTATGAGGGTTAGTGGATTGTCACCTTAAATGTAAGATAGAAGGGCTTATGGGACGTGAGATTCTATGCCCGTGAAATTGTAGAGTGTATAACTGCTTTTGCATATGTCCGTCTGTATATCACGTTGCTCCAGAATAAATGGCAATAAGTTTTAATTATTTAACCACGGCTATGATTTCTACTCACATAGATAACAACGAATCTTAAATGATACAGTAGTGAATGTTCGTGGTAGAATTTTGTCTCCATTAGCAATTATTTAAGAAGGATATTAATGAATAGTGATGGAGTTCACCTCCTACTTTCCCAGTACAAATTTAGAAGCCATCACCCATGTGCTTCAGATTCAGATCATTTTTTTAAAGGTTTCATTTATTTACTCATGAGAGACAGAGAGAGAGAGAGAGGCCGAGACCCAGGCAGAGGGAGAAGCAGGCTCCATGCAGGGAGCCCGATGTGGGACTCGATCCCGGGTCTCCAGGATCAGGCCCTGGGCTGAAGGCGGCGCTAAACCGCTGAGCCACCCGGGCTGCCCAGATCATTGTTTTATTTAAAATACACACACAGTTCATGTACTCAACAAATTTCAAATTGTCACACATCCTATACACATATTTCTCAAACACTACGAAGGAGACGGGAAGCCTTCTCTTCTTTTTACAGCCTCCTTTTCTTTCTCTTAATCCAGCCTTTATCCCTCTGGTGTCCTTCTCAATCTGTCTCTTAATCTCATCAAAACTTTTTCCAGTTTTCTCCCCTACTGATAATCTTGTGATCTTCTTTTTCTCCTTCATTCCTCCCCATCCCCCCCTCTGAAACATGCAAGATATTTACTGACTTATCAGAAGCTTCTCTGGAGAGCCAGGATGGGTAAATACGTTTGAATTTGTATGTTTGAATCCCTGACATCCCTAAATACATATACTGTCGACAGCAAACGTATCAACCACTTTAACTGTCTTGTTTATTAAGTATTAAGCATTTGGAAGTACACTCAGGAATACTAGAGAATTTAGGAGGACTCAAGTTTGAAGTGACTCCTTCTCTGGAATAATGTGGGTTTCTGTCATGGGGGTGGGTATCCTGTCTCCTATTTAATAGTGACGTTTATTTCATTTCACTCTCCCTGAGGACCTTCCTCATGAGTGGTCCCTCTACCTACAATCCAGAACTTTCCCTTCCTACTTTAATTTTTCTTTTTAAATAGGAGTGAATTCATTCTGTTTGCTTTCCAAATTATGTGGGTTCTTGAACACAGGTCATCCCCCTTTCTACAAACCTCAGCAAGCTGTTTCTAAAGGCACCGCCACCCCACAATTGCCATCTGGGCCATGACCTGGGGCCTAAGCTACTTTTAGATCAACAAAACTGTTTTTATGTTCTTTTTTTTTTTTTTTAAAGAATCTGAAAGGGAAAAAGTCAATGTAATTATAATGAATATGTAATAATTAATCCATCCTTGGCCACATTTGTCTTTAGTCCAATATGGTTATAAAATAGTTTTTACATTTTTTAGAAAGTGAGGGGTCCAGGATGGCACAAATGTCTAGGGCCCATGAAAATCTTTGTGTGGGATCCCTGGGTGGTGCAGCGGTTTGGTGCCTGCCTTTGGCCCAGGGCGCGATCCTGGAGACCCGGGATCGAATCCCACGTCGGGCTCCCGGTGCATGGAGCCTGCTTCTCCCTCTGCCTGTGTCTCTGCTTCTCTCTCTGTGTGTGTGTGTGTGTGACTATCATAAATAAATAAATAAATAATATTTTTTTAAAAATTAAAGAAAATCTTTGGCCATTTATTCAGATGTCTCAATAAAAGTGTGGACTCATTGGTAAAGAGATAGGCATCATTGGAGTTCATTGATGACAATCTAATTTCATTTAATATTTTGCATTAGTTCAGTAACTTGAATTGTTTTTTTCTTCAAAAATATCTTTAGCTAAAAAAAAAAAAACTTTAGCTCCCCCCAAAAACATTTCCCCCATTCAGTTATTGAGATTCAACAATGAATCTAGTTTTAAAAATTTGAAGTATTTAGTTCTTTTGAAAACCCTTTCCCATTTACCAAGAGATGTTGTTCTCCTAAATATTATGAAAATCAAGACTAAGATACTGCTCCTTCTTTGAAAAGAGTTCTTTTCTCCAAGGTGACAATAGCCAATTTCAAAATACTTACCTGGAAGAAGGAGATTTTTCACGATTAGCCAAATTCAAAATCCTCAAAGCATTGATAAGATTAATGTTTAGAAGAAAGGGCTTCTCTATGTGGTTGAGGGCTCTAACATATATAGTCAGGACCCCAACAGTACATTTGTCAACTACATATGTTAATTTTTAAAAATCCTGTAGTGTGAATGTCCTTCTCAAATGAAAAAGACATTATCAATTTTTTCAAGAAGTTTAGAATAAAATTAAATTTTCGTATTTTTTATTTCTTTTGAAGTGGCCAGTCTTTCTTGCAAATATTTCTACCCTTAAGGCAGTCCTGAGAGGTTCAAAAAGGTGAAGACCAGTTCTATCCCGATGGAGAATAAATAGTGCCTATGTAGAAGGAAGACATTCAGTCCCTTAGCACAGTGTGCATCTCTGAATAGCGAGGCAGCACTGAGGCTAAATGAGGCCTAGGTTGAGTCTAGACAATAAAACATGCTTCATGTCGGGAGATTTAGACATGCCTGCAGGTAAACTTAGAGGAAAATTCTGCAACAAGACTAAAGGGTGGAGGTGCAGGATTCCTACAGAGTAAGGCACCTGATCAGGACTGCTGCAAATTGTTACAAAAGAAAAGATTTCAGAAATATAACAACACAGCAGGGGATCCCTGGGTGGCGCAGCGGTTTGGCGCCTGCCTTTGGCCCAGGGCGCGATCCTGGAGACCCGGGATCGAATCCCACGTTGGACTCCCGGTGCATGGAGCCTGCTTCTCCCTCTGCCTGTGTCTCTGCCTCTCTCTCTCTCACTGTGTGCCTATCATAAATAAATTTAAAAAATTAAAAAAATTAAATAAAATAGTATTAAATGAAAAAGGGAAAGAAAAAAAATAACACCAATAAAATTATTAAAAAACAAAACAAAAACAACACAGCAGTTTTCCTTATGAAGAGGAGGACAAGGTTAGACTAGAATGGTTACCAGACTGTTTTAAACCCCTCAGTGGGAGACAATGTTAGCTCTTGCAGAACTAGAACATTTTAAAAATAATAATAATTAAATGTCTACTTCCCCCCCTCATCTTAAACATTTGTTCTAGCAGAAACCTAAGGAGTAAGTGTACATATTCTATCTCTCATCATGTCATACAATGTTAATTTAATTGATCATGTCTATTTTTTCCCCAATTTATCTGGTAGGCAGGATATTTAAGTATCAAATTGTTCGGTTTAAAATATTTGTACTCCCACTAGTCACTAGTCACAGACAAAGCCTCAGTCAACCAGTAGACCCGATCATCCCCCTGAATTTTACCTTTAGGGACTTTGAGTCTTTTAAATCAAAGAAGAAACCCCAAAACATTGAGTCTTTTTGTGTGTGTGTGTTTTTGTTTTTTGTTTTTTTTTTTTTAGGAACTTACTCTTTTTGGTTTTCATTAGCTCCCTAGCTGTATTCAAACATTTTTTTTTTAACCTCAGTGTTCATGACTAGTTAGAGATGAGACGCTGGTGAATGTCATCAAAAAGACGTGACACGCTCCCTTCCCCTACTGACGGGTGAACTGGACCTGGCGGCTCACAGGCTCCTCACCCCTTCCCTTGACCTTAGAATGTGGGTTTTGCTTGCCTTTCCCGCTCCTGGAGGCTGCTCCAAGGACAGCCTTCAGAGGGCGATGTAGTGTTGAAAACACCTGCAGGATATATGTGACTGAGCCCAATTAGGGCCTCTTTATAAGCTTTTAAGATCTGGCAGGCAGGTGGAGGGATCTATTCCTCTTGTTGCTGCCCAAGACAAGCCTGCATGTAAGTTCCCTTTACTATTATTAAAACTGCCACCTACCAACCCGGAGTGGCCTCCCTCTTTCTTGGGTCTCCTTCTGCCCTCTGAGTACAGGGGCCAGTTTCAGATTATACTTGGGAAGCTCCCAGGAGGGTCACAAACCAACAGATAAAGTTCACAGAAAGACAAACTCCCAGAGAAGAAAGTTTGAGTGCAGTTCCTGGAGTTGACTATAATTCCACCACTTTCTCTTCTTAAGAAAGCAATTTAGGGTCTCTTGGGTGTCTCAGTTGGTTGAGGGTCTGCCTTCGGCTGAGGTTGTGGTCCTGGGGTCCTGGGATAGAGCCTCGCATTGGGCTCCCTGCTCAGTGGGGAGTCTGCTTCTCCCTCTCCCTCTGCCTCTACCCTTCCCCCTACTCATGCTCTCACTCTCTGTCATATAAATAAATAAAATTTTTTCAAAAATTAGAAAAAGAAAGCAATTTAGACTTTCAGGTTAGTGAGAGTGATTATGAGTCAACTCTAATTTTTTAAAATATAAGTGACTCATTTGCAAGCTCCTGTACTTTGTTAATAGTAATTAATGACAGGTGACACACTTCTAAGCTGGTGTGAACAAATGCACAGGTTGAGCTCCAGAGCTGAGTTTGGGGGTCCTTGGGTCCCTACTTAACACCCAAATAAGTCTACTTTAACCTTAAAAGGAGACTTCCTTTATTCAAAATAAGTAGATTTGCTTATAGGACTTCCAATTCTATGCTTAAACCCTCTTCAATAAAGTTCCAAAATTTGGTTTCTCCAGATAACGTTTAGGTTAGAAACATTCCCTACACAATTATCATTAACCTTATTTCATTTTCCTGAGAACATAAATAAAAGCATTCTCTATTATCAGACTTTGAGATACCAGCCAGAAGCTATAGACATGCCAAACTTACTAAATTTATTATAGATTCTTTTTTTTTTTTTTTAAGATTTTATTTATTTATTTATTCATGAAAGACTGAGAGACAGAGAGAGAGAGAGAGCCAGAGGGAGAAGCAGGCTCCATGCACCGGGAGCCTGACGTGGGATTCGATCCCGGGTCTCCAGGATCGCGCCCTGGGCCGAAGGCAGGCACCAAACCGCTGCGCCACCCAGGGATCCCAATTTATTATAGATTCTTGGCAATTAATATATTTTCAGAACTTGCATCACCTCTGTTAAAATCAGTATTAGCAAAAAAAAAATAAATAAATAAATAAAAATAAAATAAAATCAGTATTAGCAGCAAAAGTTTCATGATAGCATAGTCCACTTTTTAAGTAAATATTTTTGTTTGTTTATAAGTGATACAACTCCATTTCTAGCAATATGGCAGAAAAGATAAGCCTTTAATCACAAAACCTGCAAATGCCAGATAATGTGTGCAGAGTTGAGACCAAAAGAAAGGAAGGGAAACAATCAGGGGCGAGGGAGCTGAAACCTGAGCTGGTAAGTCAGGACTCTTGCGGGATCTGCAGACCTTTGAGATCTAGAGTGTTGAGTGTTAAGGGCTCCATGGAAAAGGAGACACATTCTTAGATTAGGACACTGTAAATTGAATATCTTCTGCATCAATCTGTCACCCTTAGAGAAAAGGTGAACCAAAAAATCAGAAAGAAGAAAGGAAAAGAAAGCTTAATGAAGGATATAATTAAGAAAAGGACATAATTAAGCAGAAAGAATTTAAAATAGAATCAAAGCCAAAAGTTGATTTTTTGAAGATATGCTAGACAAACTTTTGGCAAGGTGAATTAAGGCAGAGAAAGAAAGAAAGAAAGAAAGAAAGAAAGAAAGAAAGAAAGAAAGAAAGAAAGAAAGAAAGAAAGAAAGAAAGAAAGAAAGAAAGAAAGAAAGAAAGAAAACAGAAAGGAAGAATATTAGGAATGAACATAACTTTGCAACTAAAAAAAAAAGAAAGAAAAAGAACAAACTAAACTCAAAGCCAGCAGAAGGAAGGAAATGATGAGCAGAGATACATGAAATAGAGAAGAGACAATCAATACAGAAAATCAATAAAACCAAAATCTGGTTCTTTGAGAAGACCAGCAAAATTGATAAGACTGTAGCCAAGTGGACTAAGAAAAAAAGAGAGCAGACTCAAATTACTAACCTGAGAAATGGAAGTGGGGAATTCTACAGAAATAAAAGGATTATAAGCGAGCACTGTGAACAGCTATATGCCAACAAACTGGATAACCTCCATGAAATGGTCAATGTGTTTCCTAGAAACATACAACCTGTCAAGACTAAATCATAAAGAAATAGAAAATCTGAATAGATCTATGACTTGTAAGGAAGTTGAATCAGTGATCAAAAATCTCCCAACAGGGGCACCTAGGTGGCTCAGTGGTTGGGCGTCTGCCTTTGGCTCAGGTCGTGATCGCGGGGTACTGGGACCTGAGTCCCGCCTCGGGTTCTCTGAGGGGAGCCTGCTTCTCCCTCTGCCTATGTCTCTACCTCTCTCACTCTCTCTATTTATGAGAACATGAATAAATAAATAAAACCTTAAAAAAATTCTTCCGACAGAGAAAAGTCCTGGACTTGATTGGCTTCTGGGGATTTCTACCAAACATTTAAAGAAAAACTAACACCATCCTTTTCAAATTTTTCCAATAAATTAAAGAAGAAGGAACACTCCCTAACTCATTCTTTTAGGCCAGCATTACCTTGATACCAAACCCAGATAAAGATACTACAAGAAAAAAAAAACCCACTATATCCCTTATGACCAATATTTCTTATGAATATTGTTGCAAAAGTCCTCAACAAAATAGAAGCAAACTGCATTCAGCAGCGTATTAAAGGATTATACACCCTGACTAAATGACATTTATTCCTGGAATGCAAGGAGGATTCAACATACACACCTTGATCAATGCAACATATCACATCATTAGAATGAAGGTGGAAAACAACAGTCATCTCAATTGATGTAGAAAATGCATTTGACAAAATACAACACTCTCTCATGATAAAAACACTTACTAAACCAGAAGCAGAAGGAAACCACCTCAATATAATACAAACCATATATTAAAATCCTACAGTGAACATCATATTCAATGGTGAAAGGGTGAAAGCTGTTTCTCTAAGATCAGGAATAAAGTAGGGATTCTTGCTTTCACCACTTCTATTCAACATAGTACTGTAAGTTCTAGCTAGATCAGTTATGAAAAAAATAAGAAAAAAAATAAGAAAAGAAAAAGAAAAGAAAAAAAGAAAAAAGAGATAAAAGGCATCTGAATTAGAAAGAAAGAAGTAAAATTATCTCTGTTTACAGATGATATGATCTTATATATACAAATCCTAAAGGTTCCACACAAAAAAATTGTAAAACTAGTTAAGTGAATTCAGCAAAGTAGTTGATACAAGGTCAACACACAAAAAGTCAGTTGTGTTTCTATACACAAATAATGAACAATCCGAAAAGGAAAGTAAGAAAACAATTCTGTTTATAATAGCATCAAAAAGAAAAACTTAGAAATTAACTAAGGAGGTGAAAGACTTGTATAATAAAAATTACAAAATATTGCTGAAAGAAATTAAAGAAGACATAAATACATAAAAACAGCTCCCAAGTTTAATAGACTTAATATTGTTAACGTGTCAGTACTATCTAATGTGACTTACAGATTCAATGCGGCCATCCCTGTCAAAATCCCAATGATATTTTTTTGCAGAAATAGAAAAATTCATCCTAAAATTTGTATGGCATCTCAAAGAACCCTGAACAGCCAAAGCAATGATGAAAAAGAACAAAGCCAGAGGGCTCATATTTCTGATTTCAAAACTTACTACAAAGCTACGATAACCAAAACATTATGGTACTGGCATAAAGACAGACTTACAGCCCAGTGGAATAGAACAGAGGCCCAGAAATAAACTGTTGCACATATTGTCAAACGATTTTTAAAAAATATTTTATTTATTATTCATGAGAGACACACTGAGAGAGAGGCAGAGACACAGGCAGAGGGAGCAGCAGGCTCCATGCAGGGAGCCCGATGCGGGACTTGATCCCAGGACCCCAGGATCACACCCTGAGCCAAAAGCAGACGCTCAACCGCTGAGCCACCCAGGCGCCCCTTGTCAAAGGATTTTTGACAAGAGAACCAAAACTATTCAATGAGAAAAGGACAGTTTGTTTTTAAATAAACAGTGCTGGGAAAACTAGATATCCACTAGCAAAAGAATGAAGTCAGGCCTTTGAAGAGGTATTTGTATACCTATGTTCACAGCAGCATTATTTATAACAGCTAGAACGTGAAAGAAACCCATGTGTTCAAAGAATGGATCAGCAAAGTGTAAGTACGTACAATGGAATATGATTCTGCTTGAAGAAGGAACAGAATCCCGACATATGCTGCAGCATGAATGAATATTGAAGACATTATGCTCAGTGAAATAAGCCAATCACAAAAAGACAAATATTGTACAAACTCCACTCATATGAATCATTTAGAATAGTCAAAACCATAGAGATAGAAAACACAGTGGTGGTTGCCAGAGGCTGGGAGGAAAATAAGGAGTTACTGTTTGATGGGTATGAAGTTTCAGTTTTACAGATGAAAAAAAGTTCTGGAGATATGTGGTGGTAACAATAGCAAAACAGTATGAATATATTTCTTGTTTGTTTTTAAATGTGGTGTGATTTTTTTTTTTTAAGATTTCATTTATTTGACAGAACAAGAGAGCACAAGCAGGGGCAGCAGCAGAGGGAGAGGAAGAAGCAGGCTCCCCGCTGAGCAGGGAGCCCAATGGGGGGCTGGACCCCAGGACCCCAGGACCATGACCTGAGCCAAAGGCAAGATGCTTAACTGACTGAGCCACCCAGACTCTCCATCAAGAATATATTTGACATCACAGGATTATAAACTTAAAAATGGTTAAGGTGGTAAATATCATGTATGTGTATTTTACCATGATTAAAAAATAAGATGACTTGAGAAAAAATAGAAACCTGATATAAACTATTTTAAAATGAATAAGGAGTTAAAAAATAAACCCACAAACAGTAGGTCAAGATGATATTATAGGTAATTAGATAATTCCAAGTTTATACAAACTCTCCCAGAGCTTAGTAGAAGAGGGAATGCCCTACAACTAATTTTGTAAGGTTGTTATAACTTTAATGCCAAAACCAAAGACAGTATAAAAAAAAACTATAGATCAATAAATCTCAGCAATAATACAGATGGAAATGTCCAAAAAATACATTAGCAAGCCAAGTTCAACATTGGATTTATTTTTTTAAAAAATTCATCATGACCGAGCTGGGTTTAAGCCAGAAATGCAAAAATATAAGACTTCATTAATGTAAGTCATCATTTAAACAGAATCAAAGGGAATACATAATCATCACAACAGTTGCAGGAATAGCATATGACCAAATTCAATACTCATTCCTGGTAAAAATCCTAGCAAACTAAAAATAAATGTTGACTCTTAACCCGACAAAGGATGTCAATAAAAAACCATTAGTAAATGTCATACTTGAAAATAAAATATTGGAAACATTTTCTTTAAAATTTGGAAAGAGTCCATGATGTCCAGTGATAACTACTTCTACTTGACATTATGGTGGAGGTCTAGCCAGTGCAATAAGACAAAAAAATAAGAATAAACAGGGACATGAAGGTATACAGAAGTTCTTTTTGGCATGGAAAGGAAGGAACACCCTGTGATCATTTGCAGATGATATAGTTGTTTACATATAAAGCCCCCCTCAAATTTCAAATTATTAGGAAAGTTCTACATATATGATCAAAAATGTAAAAATAGCTGTATTCCCATACATCAGCAAAAGAAAATATTTTTAAATGACAGTGTTTATGATACTGTCAAATATAAAATACCTAAGATTAAATCTAATAAAATATGTGCTTAATCTTGGTGGACAAAGTTATACCACTTCATTGCAATATATTAAAGAAGATCTACTCATTATTTTAAAATTGCAAAATAGGGATCCCTGGGTGGCGCAGCGGTTTGGCGCCTGCCTTCGTCCCAGGGCATGATCCTGGAGACCCAGGATCGAATCCCACATCAGGCTCCCAGTGCATGGAGCCTGCTTCTCCCTCTGCCTATGTCTCTGCCTCTCTCTCTCTCTCTCTGTGACTATCATAAAAAAAAAATAAAAATAAAATAAAATTGCAAAATAGAGATAATTGAAAGATCCACACCCCATAATATCCCTACCCAGACAACCACATTATTTTATTTTTATTTATTTAAATTCAATTAACTAACATATACTGTATTATTAGTTTCAGAGGTAGAGGTCAGTAATTCACCTGTTGCATACAACACCCAATGCTCACTACATCAAGTGTCCTTCAAGCCCACCACCCAATTACCCCATTCCTCCACCCACCACCCCTCCAGCTACCCTCACTTTGTTTCCTATAGTTAAGAGTCTCTTATGGTTTGCCTCCCTCTCTGATTTTGTCTCATTTTATTGTTCTCTCCCTTCCCCTATGATCCTCGCTTATACAATGGAATATTACTCAGCCATCAAAAAAATCAACACCTTACCATTTGCAACGAAGCGGTTGGAACTACAGGGTATTATGCTAAATGAAATAAGTCAATCAGAGAAAGACAATTATCACGATTTCACTCATATGTGGAATTTAAGAAACAGACAACCACATTATTATGTGTCCTTCCAGCAGTACAAATCTTTTATGCCTCAGGTGCTAGTTTTTTTCTCTCCTCCCTTTTGGAGGTGTGGCAGTGTTGGCTGGGGGCAGGGGCTGGTGGAGCAGGGAGGAACTGGTCAGCTAAGCCCACCAGCAAGATCTTAGGTATTGTATGAAAAGTTCCCTTGCTGAGCTCTGGAGGCCCCTTTTCCCAACAAAGTCATTCCCTCCGCCAAGAACTTTCATTGTCACTAATTCCTTGCAAATGGTGTGGCACTGGGGCAGGCCTCTCTCTGGAGCACTAACTTCAGTGTGCTTACTTAGCTCTAACCACCCCTCCGGAGATAATGAGAGCTCAAGGATCATGTTCACTCTGCTGGGTCTTTGCTTGTAAGTTTTTCCCTGACCTTCCTTAATGCTTGTTCCATGTGTTGCTAGTAGGCCGGTGTGATAGAGTGTGTGTGTGTGTGTGTGTGTGTGTGTCCATGCCCCTGTGGAACATTGGACATTGCCTTTATACATTAAATAATGTAAACGCCTAGACTGTTTCCAATGTGTCATTATTATAAATAAAGCTTTGATGACTGTCTCTCCGTATAATATTTTGTGGGGTTTTTTTTTTTTTTTTTCAATATTTCAGCTCATTTCCTTCACATAAATTTCTTAAGTGGACTTACTGGTTAATGCTGTTATAAAAACTTTCATGTCATTAATTCCTCCCGCCAAACTTCTTGGCGGAGAAGTCAGGCTAACCATTAGCAGTATATGAGAGAATACCTACTTCCCAATACTCTCTCCCTTCGGAAAACATTTGTACTTGGTAGTACCCATTTTAAATCTTGTCAAACAGGGCTGTATCCTCCTTTTGAATCTTTGTTTAAAAGACTTGCCAGTCCTGGGCTGAGTTGATGAGACCCTCCTGCTCCAGTGAATAGGCAAGCAAGTGAGCCCCTCCAGGCTGATAACTCAGTTTTATGCTGTAGGGAGGTAGGCACAGTCTTAAATCCCTAATCTGTTGGACTTGCTGTTAGGAGGAAGAGATTCGCATTAGTTATATCAAAACTGCAGTAAGGTGTTTGTCTTTCACCACCATTTAAACAGTAAGTCTTAAGCCACTCCTTCAATGGATTAGTCAGCAATTTAGGAAAACAGTTCGCTAAACTCGGGTGGGTTTTTCCTCTACAAGAAATCCTGGTAGGGCAGAGAGCCATAGAGGAGCTCTTTTTGGTAAGAAAGTGGTTCTCAAAAGATAGGGTGCGCCCAAATCCCTGCGGGAAACTTGTAGAAGTGTATTTTGGGGCCCACCACCAGAGTCTGATTCCCTACATGGGGCGGGGTCCAGGAATCTGTGCTTAACACATGTGCTGGGTGGTTTTGATACCCATGATCTATGGACCACATTTTAAGGAACACTGCCCTTAAAATAAAATGATAGTATCTGCTCTTAAGATCTTTTTTGTAAGCTAAAACCACCTTATCGAGGTTGTAAGGCACTGAAATTTGGAGTCTTGATCAAGCTTGGTTCTCAGGATTTTCCCAGCCTTATTCTTAGTGCTCAAGGTTTGCTGGAATGAACAGATCTTGTCGTTTACGAGAGCACTCCCAGCTCCTCAGCTCCTAGCAGATTGTTAGACAACCAAGGCCTGTCGTTCTTGCCCTGGCCAAATCCATGACATATTTGCAGAGCTGAGAGCTATGGATTTGACTGCGAAGAGCTGATATTTGAGAGAAATGGGTTTTTCCTCTCCTCTCCTCTCCCTCCTTTCTCTACGACAATTCATCTTCTACATCACTGAAAAGACCATCTAACTTGATCTACATCCCAGAACCCTCTCCACCAGGAAACATCTCGGCCTTCACCAGGTCCCTCATCCTGCCCCAGACAATGGTCCGAATCTCTACCAAAAGGCTACACACACACACACAGACACACACAGACACACTCAGGGCCTTGTCTGCTCCCTTTCTCCCTTCTCAGTTGGCTTAGCCCATCACTTCTCTCTGAGAGTCTCCTTCTCTTCTGCTGACAAACACATCTAGATTTCTCTTGACCTAAAGTAAGTCCTTCATCCATCTTATGTCCCCCTTATCCCCTATCATTTATTTCACGCATGAGCATCCTGAAAGACAGGTCTACACTCTCCATCTCTTTTTTATCATCTATCTACTCCTTACATTCTGCCCTCCACCCCAACCCCACTCACCTCACCAAAAACAGTTTTAGTTTTTTCCTAAAAAGTTACTAAAAACCAAAAACAAAAAACAAAAAACAACTCCTTCTTCATCACCAAAAGCAATTTTCTTCAGTCCCTGTTAGTCTCTGTGAAATCTGGCATGATCCAACCATCTGGTCAACAAGTATTTATTGAGCGTCCACATCAATGTTCACCTCAGCCATTGTCCCCTTAATATCTGCATTACATTGTCTTCCTTGAAGCTGAACAATTCTGCTCATCCAGCACTCTCCCCATTCCTTCTGCTCCCTGGGCGATTTCTCTTTTCTTCTCAGCTTCCAGATGAAGTCGGTCTTCTGGGTGTCCTCTCCAGCCTTTCCTTTCTTTCTACACTTTCTTTCTGGCTAGACTACATTTACTTTCACACCTTACAAATCTATAATTCTACCCTGGCTTCGCACCCGTTTTTCCAGACTCACCTTTCCAGTGATTTCCTGGCTGGCCTGTCAAATGCAACACGCCAAACTTTTCCTCAAACTGTTTCTTCTATCTTCCTTAAGTTAATTGTAACATCAGTCCCTCAGGTACTCAGGACAGAAACCCCCTGAGTCATCTCTGATTCCATCCTCTTCCTTGTCCCCAGCATCGGTTTGGCACCAACGATTATCTCTCTGAATTATTGCTCCCATTGTGGTCTCTTGTTCACTTTGCTGTGTTAACCTTATTACTCTGACCGATGCAGCAGCCTCTAACTGCTCCTCTTGATTGCTCCACTCCCTGCCTTCACCCGCTGCTGGCTTGATCTTCAGCTATGGGAACCACAAAGGAGAGTCTCTCATCACTTCCTTAGCAGGGATCTTTGAGAGAATGCCTGTATTACCCTCCCTGGAAGGCAGGCGCTTGGATCCTGAGGGCATGGGTCTAATTGTCTTATCAGGGTCATGAAGACGAGTGACTGGAATCGTTCCTATCATCCTCTCACAACTGTGATAAGAAAATCAGGATCCTGAAGCATGTGTCCTTAGGGGGAGGCTTTTTGGTTCTGGCTGATTCTCATCTGTGGCTGAGAAGCATGTTCAATAGTCTTGTCCTTAGGTCTATCTGTACTGTAGAGTGCTTCCTGGAGGGAATGCCCATTACCAAGACGTTTCTGTTGGAGACATTGTCTCCTCTTTGAGTTCTTGAGTGTCAACTGACTTGTGGCTAACTTGTCCATACAGTTGGGAATAGGGATTTCTTTTGTACTTGTCTCACTAGGTACATTTTGACTCTATAAATAATAAAAATGTTGATGCCAAATATTTGTATTGTGCTTTATCGCTCCTTTTAGTTAATAGGACCCCATTTCACAAGAGAGGAAACTGAGACTTGGAGAGGCTGAGTGACTTGCATGCCTTGTAAGTGGCAAGGCAGAGGCTCAAAGGTAAGAGTCAAGGCTGGGAAACTGTGAGCTATTGTTGAGCAGCAGGACTGTCACCGAGGGCACGGCCTCTCCACAGTTTGGGCTCTTCTAACCCTTCTTCAGGAGAGCTGAAGTAAGGGATGGAGAAAAGATGACTGCCCTGCCCTGAGTCCTTAGTCTCCCACAAGCAGAGTGGTCTGAGCCCTGGGGGAATTCAGCACATTTTCAGGGGCAAGTGATGTGACACCAGGTTATTTCTGCCAATTTTCCTAGTATCTCCTTTTCTGTGATGATGTCAGTGAGTTACAATGGTTGTTGACCCCTTGGGGTGATAAAACTACTGTCAGAAGACCCAAGTGTGATATAGCCTAAGATGGATAGTTCAAAAGAAGCTCCCTCAGAGAGGAGGAGCCTGCATCAGGAGCCAGTGAGAGCACCAGGGCCGGTATGAGGTAGGGCATTCCTCACTTGGAGTCCTGGAACCCTCCACGGGTTTCTTGGCTACCACTGCAGGGAGAGAGCTCTCAGCAAAGCAGCTATTAAACTGCGTCTGGTGGGAGGTACCTAGCCCTCGTCTGAGTCCTCTCAGGACTGCAGGGAAGGCAGAGGTTGATGGTGTTGATAGAAACTGTTTCTGTGGCCCTCTGGTTACTCCACAGGTATGAGGAGGTGGTGGGCGTGTTGTTGACTCAGCTGAAGGAGTGGTGGCCGCAGTGGTGATGCTGATGGAAGATAACATTCCCACACCACGGTAAATCACTCCTTAAAGAGAAACAAAGCCTATGTCTTACATGTGTGCATTGTGGGCAGAAGTTTATTCTTAGTGCCTGCTCTGTTTGTCTTAAGTTATTCCTGGAACTGGAGGTGAGGAACCCATGAGCCATATCACCCACAAAGTTTCACTTTTCTGCTGTTATTTCCTGATTGGTGGGACTCTGCCAGGCTGTGCCTGGGGCCGTGTAGAGCTAAGGAAGCACTCAACTGTGAGGATAGCCTTGAAGAGAAAATTGACTCATGAATGGGCAGCAGGTGCCCTGAAAGCTAATAAAGAGATCAGCAGAGAGAGGCAGGACCCCCCGCCTGGCCTCCCTGTTTGGGAGCCAAGAGCCATCTGTACCTCTGTCAGCCGCAGCATAGGCACAGCTCTTACCCTCATGGTGGTAACCGGGCTTTGGGTACTCCCTCAGCCCCTCTCCCGGAAGAAGAATTAGGTCATGGAAACTGTTGTTCACACACAGCTGGGTCTGTGCTTCTCAGAATTGAAGACTGGCGTTCCCTCAGAAATTCTTGGTGACCAAAGAGTGAAATTTCTGAGCAGTTCCTGGGCTGTGGGGGATTTCAGTGGTTAGTGTTTAGGAGCTGGAGAGTTCCCAGAGCTGCCCCGCAGGGACCTTGTGTTGGTATGAGATGATAGACATACTATGGCTGTTGGAGCCATGGCTGAAGGGTCTATGACAGGTGACAATGGAGGCGGTAGCTATGGTTTGTGTTTCTACTTTTATTTTAGAGGAAACAGGAACTGTGACCAGTATTGGGTCTGTTGAGTAATTTCCTCCATTGTTCCTAGAATTCGAGATGAGGAAAGATGCTAACTCAGGTTGTCCTTAGGATTACTGATCTTACGATATCTTCAGCACCTAGAATGGTGGCTGGCTTACAGAGATCGCTTCATAGATATCTGTTGAATAAATGAACTCATGTGTCCCCATCCCCTGGTCTTTGGTTCTTTCAGCTGAGGTTTGGAGAGAGTGTGAGGCGGTACCTCACACTCACACTGTCGTAGTCACAGTGGTCCCAGGGCCAAGAGGAGGTTAACGCGATGGCTGCACCCTGGGAGGTTGAACACAACTGTAGCAGAAGATGGCCAAATTCCTGAGGGCAACCCTAGACTAGGAGGGGTGCCTGCCTCGGAGGGGAGCCAGGGAGAGATGAGCTCTAAACCCAAGCCTAGAGAAGAGGAAGGGGTGGGGAAGAGAAAGCCAGAGCTGTGCTTGTGAACATCTGGTTGAAGCTGGATTTTGACACTGCTTGGCTAGGTTCTGGAGCTTCTGGGATTTTCACCAGGGTAATCTTGGTGCTGCTACACGGATGCTGGCAGAAGTTAGGTCAAATGACCTGTGATGGCGTCCAAGGTGAAGTGACACCTAGTTGATAGGTATTGTTTGTAATGTGACTTCGATGGGTATAGTCAGAAGGAAAAGATAAAGTTCTTGTCTTGGAGCCAACTGTGAAGGGCAGATTCTAAATTTTTCCCCCACAGTGTCATTGACCTAAACGTTTGAGATCAGCTCAAAGGAGGTGGCTCCTACTAATGAGGGAAAGGAGGGAGATGCCCGAGGAAGCTATAATGATGTCAGTTATAGTCATTGTCAGCAACTTCAATACCTCAGTTCCCTCAGCTCACAGGTCGGCTGGTCTTTGACTCGGGGAGAACGCAATGAAGCAAGAAGCAAGATTGTAGTAATTACTATGATTTAGCGTTTGCTTGGTTGCGTTAGCTGGGGCTCCTCAAAGACATGAGGAGGGTGATCCCCCCAACTGGGTCCTTTCTGGGTCCGACATGGACAATTAACAGCAGAATCTGATCAGGCCAGGGAGTGGCTAAAAGTGTGGGTTCTAGAGTCAAGCTGACCAACATTCACTGTGCGACTTGGGCAAGTTACTTGACCTCTCGGAGGCTTGAAATCCCTGTCTGTAAAAGTGGGATGATGGTAGATAACAGGCCAATGTGTGTGATGCATGTGAAATGCTCCGCTCAGTACGTAAGCTCAATAATGGCACCTTGTGCTGCCCCTTATCTTGGTCATTACGAAGTTCTGAGCTCGTGGTGAAGGCAGCAGTCTCTGTGGCTTACTGCTGTTTCCTCTTGTCTGTTCCCTTCCAGATCGGCTCTGCCATGGCGCCTTCTGCCTGGACTCTTGCAGCCTGCGGTTAACCAGTCACCCATTTCACCCTTGTCCACTTCCAACCCATTTTCCTCTACTCTATTCAGAGTAATCACTCCAAAATTCAAATCTGACTATGTCTCTCCTCTACCTGAAACCCCTCGCTGTCTGCCCCTTCTAGTTCCTTAAAACCCACAATCCGCTCCATGGCTCACAGGCCCTGCGTGCTCTAGCCCGTGCCTACCTCTCTCAGATCCTTCCAAGTCAAGCCTTCTCCCGCCCCTGTGCATCTTCCCCTGCCTGGCTGGTGCTTCTTCACTCCCCTGCCCCCATCTGGCTTACAACTCAGCCTTCTCCTCTCAGCTCAAAGAAAAGCACTTGGTCAGAGGCCCTCCTGGACTTCATGATCTAAATGAGGTCTCCCTATTTTACTCTTATCAGATTACTTGTTCAATGCGATACCACATTTGTAGTTGGGAATTTGTCTGTAATTATTTTATGTCTTTCTGCGTATTAGATCTTAGCTCCAGGAGGCTGGGCCCTGTCTGTTCCGTCCCTCACTGTGTACACACAGTGCTGCTCTAGAACAATGTTGGGCGCTCCTTAAATAGTTTAAGTAACAGATGTGTGAACAGACAAGTGAATGAAGGAACGGACGAATGGATGGATGAATGAATATCTCAACAGGGTTGTAAGCGCTTCTATTCCTCCTCATTGATGGACTGTGCTGGTTTGTAAACGGTTTTGTTATGTGGTGCAAACCCAGTAAATGAGGAGTCAGGAAATTTGGATTCTAGTCCCAGTTGCCCTACTTACTGGCCGTGTGACCTTTAAAAAGCTTTGGAGGCAGGAACGACACATGACTTATTCATCTTTGTGTCTAGAACGTTTGGCATGAGTAGAAGTTCAACAAGTGGATGAACAACTGCAAAATCTTTCCTACCCTGAGGTCCCCAAAGCCCATTGCCAACAGGACTTTTGGGACTCAAACTGCTATTTTAGTCGGGAGCATATAGAGAGAGAGGATATCTATGCAGACCTTAAAAGCACACACTGGAACGTAAGCCAGGGCCCTCTGTTTGAGCAGGGCCACGATTGTAGAGGCCTCATGCACATGCACAGACCCCCAGTTCCCGGGGCCTCTTCAGAGTCTCAAGGAAGATGCCAAGCATCTGGACCCCTACAAAGTGCCAGCAAATGGAGTTTGTTTCAAGTCATCTCCTCAGCGCAGGGCTGGGGAATAGGCACAGTGTCTGCTTGCCCTGAATTCCACCTACTAGAAGGAAAGACAAACAGTCGAGGAGAAAGTTTGCAAGTAGGAGGAGAGACACCGGGATCCCTGGGTGGCGCAGCGGTTTGGCGCCTGCCTTTGGCCCAGGGCGCGATCCTGGAGACCCAGGATCGAATCCCACGTCGGGCTCCCGGTGCATGGAGCCTGCTTCTCCCTCTGCCTGTGTCTCTGCCTCTCTCTCTCTCTGTGACTATCATAAGTAAATAAATAAAAAAAAAAAAAAAAAAAAAAGGAGGAGAGACACCTCTAACGTCTTCAGTCTTGGCCTTCAAAGAAGTGGCCCCAAGAGCCACATTCTGGGCAGACCTGAAGCATTGAGGGGTGTCACAAAACCAGGGAAGAGACTGCACAACCACTTGCTGGAGCACATAAAAAGCCAACTGCCTCTTGGCCTCCTGGTAATGAAGACAATCACTGGCACGTCAGACGCTGCCGGGACAGCCTCGGCCCCCAGGGCCACGGCCAGGAATCGAGGCTGGGGAGGGGATTTCTGGGCAAGGCCCCCCGAGAAGCAGTGCCCTCAGCTCCAGCGGGCGCTCCAGGTGATGGCAGAGCCGGCCTTCGGGGACGCTCACGCAATGAGCCCCGTCCTACTAAGTCACGCCAGCCTTTGCAAACCCACAGGAAAGACCGGGGTGGCCTTTCAGAGGCTCAAGAATGCTTGGATGAATGGAAATGCCTGAGCCAACAGATGTGCCTTCCCCTCCTGGCTTCGCCCTCCTCACCCTCGAAGTCCCCAGCCCTAAGCGGGAGCAGTCCCTTCTCTCAAACAAGATTTTTACGGCTCTTCCACTTTACAGCAGACACTACCTCGTTGTATCCTCACCACAATGCTTCCCACTTAACTCATTTTGCCAATAAAGTCACCAACCTAAAGGGACTCTTCTCATGTCCCCTGGGCTGCCTAAGTGGCAACATTCACTCAAAGTTTTCTGATTTGAAGTTCCTGCTCTTTGCTGTACATTTTGCTGAACCACTGACCTAAATTTGATCTATCTTCTTACTAGGACCTCTTGTTCAGGGGTTCTCTCCTTTTGGGTGTCTCCAAGCACAGCGAGAGTTTCCTGGGGTGGGAGTGGGGGAGCAGATGGCCTGTGCCCTTGGTGGCATCTGGGTAGGCCTCTCCCAGACTGCCAGACAGCCTAGAGGTTCTCTGAAAGAGGGAGAGCAGGACACCCTGCCCTCTGGGGCCCTCTGGGGTCCTCCGTGACGGCGGTCATCTCTGGCCTGCACTTGAGGCAGCCCCGTAAGCTCCCAGTAATGGCCCAGGGCAGGGCAGTGGCCCCTCGATTACTGGGACACTGATAGTATTGGAGACTGGATTTGAGTTTGACCCAGTTTCCTCGCGCAGGGTGTGGAATCAGGCTTCTTTCCAACACATTCTCAGCGGGAGCCGCTAGTCTCCACTGGGCTTCCATCAGCTCCCTGCCCAGCCCACGTCTGTCCACCCTCCTTCTGCCTTTGACTTTTGACAGCCAGGGATTTTCCTCCAGGAAGTCCTTACTACTGCAGCTTCTTCATGGAAACCACAGGGCTCCCCCGCCGGCCAGACACACGGCTGGGCCTGGACCACGCACTGGCAGCAGGGCCGGAAACAGGCAGGTCGGGCCCTCGGCTGGGGGTGGGAATGGGCCTGACCTGTCTTCTCTTGCCCAGAAGCTCCCTGGGACCCGGGGGGCTAGGTAGTGTCCTGCGGAGACTGTTTCCTCCCTCCCATGTCCCCCAAATGCTCAGTCACGTGCTTGGGGCAGCACTTCCCCCCACGCCCCCGTCCTCCCAGGTCCGGCTCCGTCTTGTCCCCTCAACAGTGCACAGGCCCCAGCACCCAGGCCGTCCCTGTGCCTCTTCCAGGTCCTCAGCTTCATGGTCCTTTACTCCTTCTCTTGCGCGTGCCCTGTGGCCCCCGGGGCTGTTCCTGCCCACCCCAACCCCAGTTCCTGCTCTCTGAGCTTTTCTCCACAAACTCCCTGGCTCCTCTTGTTCAAGAGACTCCTGAGGCAAGGCTAAGTGCAGAGCTGGGGCTGAACACTTTTTCTGTTGACTTCACATCCCAAGATAGCAAAACTTTAAGAACTCGGGAATCCAGAGGTTATGCCACTCATCACCCTACTTTTTATATAGGGGAACCGGAGCCTGGAGAGAGAGGGGACCAGAGGGCCCGGACATAGCAACCAGATCAGTTAGTGGCACGGCCAAGTCTGGGCCCCAAGGCCCCTAAATCCAAGTTACCATCTCCCCATTGCCTAAGGCCAATGCCTAAGGTCACTTATCCTAAGTGGCTGGTCACCGCAGGCCCTGGAGCCTCCTTCTGGCCTTACTCTGAGCAGGCTGGCTAGGGACGAAGGGGGCCTGTGCGGTGGAGGGCTGGAGGGTCGGGGAGGCCGTAGCTGTTTCACTTGCTCTCAGCCAAGCCCTTATGCATTTCGAGGAAGGCAGGACACTCCTGCACCAGCACTGCGTCTCCTACCAGCTGGAAGAGCATATTCCTTCCGACCCTCTCCCGAGAAAGGAGCCCTTGGGTGAAGGCTTCCCCAGGCCCGTCGAGGAGGGGAACGAGCTGCCATTATTTCTTTGATTTGGGCTTCTGGCCCCTCATCCTCTCTGGGCCGCCAGAGCCTCACAGAAGACCCTGACACCCGGAAATACACCCCCCTCTGGCCTGGGGCGCGGGGGCGGAGAGGGGCTCGGCAGGTGGAGCTTCCCCAGCCGGCCTTGCTCCCAGCCCTCACCGGAGGGAAGCGGCCCGCGGGAGGCCAAGACCAACAGAGGCCTGTGCGCCCTGCCCCGAGGGCCGCAGCCGGGAGGAGGCTGCTCAGTCCCAGGTCAGGCGCCAGAAGCCAACCTCTGGGCGCCTCAGCGGGCCTCTGTCCCGGCCTGGTGGCGAGCCCGCTGCCTGTGTCCTTCTTGGCCTCTCCCTCCAGGCCTGCGGCCTCCTCCGCCTGTCCCCTTCCCCTCCTCTCTCTCTCTCTCTCTCTCTTTCCCCCCTCACGTTGATTCCTCTACTTCTCACCTGTCTTTTCCTCTGACTCTGCATCTTTTTTTTTTTTTAAGATTTTATTTATTTATTCATGAGAGACCCAGAGAGAGAGGCAGAGACCCAGGCCGAGGGAGGAGCAGGCTCCACGCAGGCAGCCCGACGCTGGACTCGATCCCGGGACCCCGGGGTCACGCCCTGAGCTGAAGGCAGACGCTCAACCGCTGAGCCCCCAGGCGCCCCTGACTCTACATCTTTTTGCCAGTTTTCCTTCATGTCCCCTCCTCAGCTTTTCTGTTTTGTCCGGCAGCCTCCCTCCTCCTCTCCCGCCCTCTCTCTGCAGTTGCCCCTGCGGCTCTTTCTCAGCATGAACCCTGTTTCCCCAAGACTGCCCGGCCCCTGAGCGCCGCCCTGCTCCTCGCTGTCCCTACACCCCCTTTGCTGGCTCTTCACCGGCCTCCCGCTCTCCCCCATCTCGTCCCTCGCCCCTCCTGCCCTCCCTCTCCCTCGCCCCCCTGCCCTCTCCCCCCGCCAGCCCAGCCCCCCGCAGGCAGCCACCCCCTGCCCCAGGCGCATCACTCACCCGGGACCACGGGCCAGAGGAGGCAGGAACACAAGCAGCTCAGGAACACCCAGGGGACCCTTCTGCCCCGGGCCCCCCTCATGGTCCAGCAAGGTTCCCTCGGGGCCCCCGGGCAAGCTCCGCAGCACACAGCAGGTGTGAGGAGCAGAGGAGAACTGGCGGCTCAGGCTGGGGACAGGTGTATTTCCCTGAGGGGCCAGAGTATCAGGGGAGGAGGACAAAAGAAGGCGGGGCCCCCTGCCAATCAGCCTTGCCCGTCTTTTCTTTCCTCAATCTCCAACCGCCGCCGTTTATTCCCCCACCAGGAAAAAGAGAAAACCCTGATCCACCTATTGATCTGCTCCCGGGCAACCTGAGCTGCTTAGGGGGACGGTCAGACACCAGGGCACACTGGCAGCCAGCGGGCCACCCTTCTGCCTGGAACCCGTGGGCCCTCCTGTCCCTCCCCAAGGGCTGCCCTGTCCTGCCAGGGCTTCGGGCTGCTACCAAGGGAGGCAGTGGGGTGGTTTCAGAAGAAAGGGAAGGGGAGAACGGAGAACACGGGGGCCGAGAGGGAGTGAGTTTGGGGCTGTATGATTTGGAGAAGGGTGAGCTTTGAGGAGACCCTAAGGAGTCTCACAGGGAGTGAGGGGACAATGCAGGCTGAGAGGTAGGCGTTGGAGATGCCCTGGATGCAGGGGCGCCCGGGTGGCTCAGTCCATCAAGCTCCTGTCTCTTGGCTTTGGTTCAGGTCATGATCTCAGGGTCATGATCTCGGTCTCCCCAGCTGAGTCCCACTTTGAGCCCTGTGCTCAGCACGGAGTCTGCCTGAGATTCTTTCCCCCTCTCTCTCCCTCCCTGTCTACCCCCACTACACTTGCTCACTCTCTCTTGCTCTCTTAAATAAATAAATGAATAATAAACAAATACATGAAAAATAAATAAATGAAAGAAAGAAAGAAAGACCCTGTATGTAACTTTTGGAAAGGCGTTGGGCTCAGAATATCTGCTTAGCACCAGACACACCATAGTGTCTCACCAAATGGTGGGTTTCTTCTTTCTAAAGGAGGGAACACAGAGCTGGGGTCCAGAGAGCCCAAGACAACCTGGGAAAGTGGCTTTAGGTATCTGGTATGGGTAGAGGGATTGAAGGTAGAGGCTGGGGAGATGTCCTAGTGACCCTACAAGAAACTATGGGATTCTCTTCTGGAAATCATAAGGCTCAGGTCACTCCATTTTTACGTTTTGGGACTTTCCCACAGCCAAGAGGGAACAGGAACCCCAGACAGGGTGTGCCAGGTATAGTTATGAGGGCGGGAAGTGGGTGTAGCTCCACAAAGGAAAACAGTGGAGATCTTCTCCCACCCCTTGCCACAGCATGAATCTCTCCCTCTGGTTCCTCAAGACTTGGTTCCCTGTGGGGGGTGGATCTATGGAGTGATTGATCCCAAAGCAGGGAGTTCAGGATCTCAAACACAGGCCCAGCCCAGGACAGGAATTAGCATTTCCACATTCCCAGGTGGAACGAGCCGTATCCAAAGAGGAGTAAACGGCCAATGCCATGATGCTCTCAGAGGACCACGAAGGCCCCACCACCCTGTTGGCTTCTTACTTGCTGAAGCTTAAAATCCAATTACATCCAAGGCATGAAGGCCAGACCTTCCAGTTATAATGCGGATACTGCAGGAAAGTAGCACGGTGTCTCTATCAATCCTTTTACCTCCGCATGGATGAGCCGATTCCATTCTCTCCCGGGAGCAGGAAATTCATAAAGGCAAAGGGGGATTTCAGGCAGAGAGTATCTAGACAGAACAGGAGGAGGATATCACTGAAGAGAATTTACAGATACCAAGGCCCAACTTGGTCTTCCTAATCATTTGTCTGTGTCAGGTCTTGCTCACGTGTTTTCCCTACTAACTCGCTGTGTGTTTTGTTTGGTGACACTCTCTGGACTGCAGTGTCCATCTACAGAGTAGAAAAAAAGCATTACAGGTCAGACCAAAGTAAGAGTTGGACATATTGTTGACCTGACCCCGCAGATAACCTCCCACTATCCAATGCAAGGAAGACCAGAGGCACAAAATGTTCTTCGGAGGCCACTGCAGAGGCTGAGATTCCGCTGGGCATTAGGACACCTGGGCTTGAATCCCAGTTCTGCTCCCCAAACTAAGTCACAGCCTTTTTGAACCTTATTTTCCTCATCTATGAAACAGGGATAATACATCAAAGAAAAACCAGCTGGACAGTAGTGAAAGCAGTAAAAACAGATTTTATTCAGGACTCTTGCAGTAGGGGAAAGGACTTCAGGATAGAACCAGGCTCGACTCCGAATATAGCATGGACAAGTGAGTGGGGCGCAGAAGAGGGTCAGTGGATGGAACACTATGAAGAGAAAATATCGGGGGAAAGTGGGTTTCTAGCTAAACCAACCTAACTGGGCTCTTGCTGAAGACAGGCCACCAGGGTCATCAGATACCACCTGGGGAGTGGGGGGTGAGGAACCAGATCAGAGATCGAGGCGCTCAGATATTAAGGATGGAACACTCTTGCTGAGCTGAATTAGCAGGGTTCTTGCTAAAACTGAACTTTACAAGGAAGTGCATAGATGGGCCTAGAAGAAGGTTTAGGAGCTTAAGATCTAATCAAACAAAATATCTGTCAATTCAACACCCGCCTCGAAGGTTGTGAGCTCATACATCATCCCTAAAGTTAGAAACACATGACAGCAGCCAAGGGACAAGGAGCAGTCTGGAAAAGAATTTCCAGGCCCTTCTGTGTGCTGGGGTCTTTGCTGCATCCCCATAGGGTTTACAACCCCCATAGGGTTTTTTTTTATTTATTTATTTATTTATTTATTTATTTATTTATTTATTTATTATTTATTTATTTATTTTAAAGATTTTATTTATTTATTCAGGAGAGACACACACACACAGAGGCAGAGACAAAGGCAGAGGGAGAAGCAGGCTCCACGCAGGGAGTCCGATGTTGGACTCGATCCCGGGACTCCAAGGATCACGCCCTGGGCTGAAGGCAGGCGCCCAACTGCCGCTGGGCCACCCGGGCTGCCTCCCATAGGGCTTTAGACATCGGTGTGTGCACACCTCATTCATCTTTTCTCTGCCTGCCTCCACTTCCCCTCTCGGTTGCCCTTTCTGCCTGGCTCCTTCTCAACTGGCTCCTTTTCCAGAGCTGGGATGGCTCCTGTGTCTCTGCAACAAATGCCTCTGTCTTTGTCTGTTTGTCCTTCCTTCTCCCCTCCCAAGGCATCCGATGGGGACACAGAGGGGAGAGTAAGAGAGGAGGCCATGAGTGGATTCTCTCCGTCCTGTTTGGTGGAGACCTCCTAGGCCTGCAGACCATGGTGCTTACTCACAGCAGGAACCTGAAACCAACTTTACACTGATGCTTCATGGGGACATCTAGAAAGCTCCATCTGGATTTGCGGTATAAGTAAATTGGACCAAGGATAAGATTATGACCTTCTCAGAGTTGGCTGAACAGACTCAGCCTGGGTTCAGGGCACTGGAGTCAAGATCCCAAAAGGAGATTTCTCTTCTAAGCTAACCAGAGTGGGAGGGCCTAGGAGGGTTTTTGGGGGGAGGGGGTTGCCAAAATTGCTGACATCCTTATAATATATGCCCTGATAGACAGTCAGGCTGCTAATTACGTTCCTTCTCACCAGACCTACAGTACCTAGATGAGATGGGGCAGGAGGAGCCCCTGGTGGCTCAGGGGTTGAGCATCTGCCTTCAGCTCAGGGCGTGATCCTGGAGCCCCAGGACTGAGTCCTGCGTCGGGCCCCCCGGAGGGAGCCTGCTTCCCCCTCTGCCTGTGTCTCTGCCTCTCTCTGTGTGTCTCTCATGAATAAATAAATTTAAAATCTTAAAACAAAAGAGAGAGACGGGCAGTTAAGTCAGACATCAGGAGTGCCAGGTCCTGCGTGTGTCCCCATAACCCTGTGAGGTGCATGTGTCTCCCCCACCCCCGGCTCACCGGAGAGCATCCGGGTTCAGGGAGATGAACAGGCGCCCCTGGCCTCGCGGAGTCACTGTCCAGGCTGGGCGATGAGGCGAATCGGGAGACCGTGAGCTCCCCTGATCACTCGGGCACAGGCCACGCAGGAGTCCCGGAGCTGTAGGGCAGCCCAGGCGGCCTCCGGGCTCAGGAGGGGACGGAACCGAGCCCAGTGCTCCACGGAAGGGCGCCGGCAGGGAGGGCTGCTGCCCAGCTGCACAGGTGTGATGAGTTGACACCTTCCGCTTCTAGCTCCTTCGCGGTGCACCTCAGCTCTCAAAACCTCGCGCTCTTCTGAGTGAGGCAGCGGGGCCAGACCTTGGCTTCTCTACGCAGGTGTCGCGTCACTGCCGAGGGGGTCATTGAGGTGATGAAGGGGAAGCTCTGCTCCAGAGGCCTCGGCTCCCAGACCCCGGGGAAAGTGGGGGCCCTGGCGTTTGGGCCACATAAAGGCCCCCATCATTCTTCCAAGATGGGGTTTCTCAGCCCACGTCTTTAAAAGTGCCGAGCAGCGGGCACCGGGTGCTATACTACATGTTGGCAAATCCAGCTTCAATAAAAAATTAATAATAATAATAAAACATTGATGCAATAAGTAAATAAAGTGTAGAGCATCTTCATGCCAATTAGCTCAGTTCCTTCTCATTTGACTTCTGAGGCATTGGGGGGCATAATGCTTACCCCAGCAGCATCTTCCTGCCTGGGGTCTCTGTGAAGGGGAAGCCGCCCTGAGTGTGCAGGCAGAGATCGAGGGGAGATACTGACTCAGGGGCCCCCAAGTCTGCATTTACCCATCCACTCAAACTTATTTTTTTTAAGATTTTATTTATTTATCCATGAGAAACACAGAGAGAGAGGCAGAGACACAGGCAGAGAGAGAAGCAGGCTCCCTGTGGGGAGCCCGACGTGGGACTCGATCCCAGGACCCCGGGGTCACGCCCGGAGCCGAAGGCAGACGCTCAACCCTTGAGCCACCCGGGCCCCCCCCCAACAAATTTAAAGGGAAGAAAACCAAGGCCAGGAAGGTAACCACAGGGCTAAGTCAAAAACCCAGCTCCTTGGGCCCCAGATTTGCTCTCCGTGTCCTACACTTAGGTTTCTCTCTCTAAATTCTGAAAGACAAAGAGAACTCAGCGTCACTTTAGGACTGGAAGAGACCTGGGCGATCGTGTGGTCACACTCCCCATTGTACCCGGGAGGACGTGCAGGCCCAGAGGGAAGGGAGCATCCGAGTTCACAGAGTCCATGAGTGGCACGTGTGGGTCCACGTTTCCCGTGCTCATTTGGCTTTGCTCTCCGGCCTCCCACGTTTATCCGGTTGTTCTGGCACATTCCTGGCACCCCAACCAGAGACCTTGCCCCTAGTGCCAACCCCGTGCTCACAGGCCACACTCAGGCCATGAATAATGGCGACTGTCCCGCTCACGCTGGACGGCCAGCTGACGCCTCCGACCTCAGCCTTCTGACGGAGAGTCCTGGCCAGCCTAAAGACTCTTTTAAAATAAAGCTTACCAGTTGTTGGGTTTTTTTCCCCATTATAAAAGTAATATAGGCCCATTATAGCAAATATGGAAACTATTTCAAAGTAAAGAGAAAAAAAAACCATCACCAATGATTCACCACCGAGAAAAACCTGCCTAAATACATTGATAGGTTTCTAGCCTCTTCCCCATGAATGGCTCGTACACACAGTTTTAATCTATCATATATCATGGATAAAACACCACGTAAGGTTAAACCCGAGCATTTCTTCCTGTCAGTATGAACACGTCAGTCACGTACAAATTTCTCATGACATTCCATCGAGTGGACTCTACCATATGTTGTTTAGTTATGTTCACAGTTGTCCTTATTACGAGTAATGTAGAATTGAGAGTCTTGTGCCTAAAGCTCCTTGCATATCTAAGCTCTTTGGATTAGGGTCAGGCTTTGTGTGTTTTTGTACACTGCTCTGACCTTCCTTCTAGAGCAGGAAGTCAATGAACACGAATTAGCTTGTCTACAGGATGTGGGGTGCATTCTTGAACACTTGGGGCCCATTGAGTCTCTAATGCTGACAGACTGATGGTAGAGGTGAAACCAACAGAAGGAGGGACACTTGGGTGGCTCAGTGGATGAGCGTCTGCCTTTGGCCCAGGGCGTGATCCTGGAGACCCAGGATCGAGTCCCACATCTGGCTCCCTGCATGGAGCCTGCTTCTCCCTCTGCCTGTGTCTCTGCCTCTCACTCATGAATAAATAAATAAAATCTTTAAAAAAAAAAAAAAGAAACCAACAGAAGGAGATAATGACTCAGGTGAGCTAAAAATGATGGGTGGATTAAGGACTGCAGGTGGGTTGAGGAACAGGTGGAGTCCCTTAAGGAGGCCTTCCTGGGTGGGCTCCCAGCCCTGATCCATGACCAACTGCCACACTTCTCATTTGAATATCTGAGGTTTGATACATAGCCCAGGAGGCGATTCTAGGGAAAGTGATTCAGAAGGAATTGGAATTAGCCAGGGGGTCAAAGCAAAAGAAAATGGAAATGGTCCAGAAACAAAATCTAGCTGAGCGAGGCCCGTGCTCCCCTAGGGAAAGGAACTAGGTAACAGGGAAGGCCACGCGGAGCAAAGAGGAGCAGAACCAGGGAGCCCCAGCAAGCCCTGCTCCCCAGCATACAATGGAGCAACAGAACCCGGACGGAGCACTAGCCTGGCCCTCCAACAGCCGATTTACCCTGTGAGCTTGTGTGCCGGGCACTGTGCCTGGCCCAGGGGATGCTGAGATGAGCAAGGCCCTGCCCCTGTCCTCACACAGTCACATTCTAGACGGATCTAGACCTGGGTGGAGGGGCATTTGGGGGCAGGCCCTCTGGGTCTGTGGCCCTGAGCTCTGGGGGGGAGTTGGGCAATGGAGGAAGCTCACTGAGGGCCATCGAAGAGGATCTCAGTATCAGTGTCCTACGGCAGCTGTAACAAAGCACCGCAAACTAGGTGGCTTAAAGCAACACAGTTGTATTCTCTCACAATTCTGGAGGCCAGAAGTCCTAAATCAAAGCGCTGATGGGAACATCCTCCCTCCAAATCTCTAGGGGAGAATCCTTCTTTGCCTCTTCTAGCTGGTGGTTGCTGACATCCTCGGTGTTCCTTAGCCTGCAGCTTTCGTCCTCCCATGGCCATCTTCTCCTCCAGGCATCTGTGTCTGTTCACTCTTCTTATAAGGACACGAGTCATTGGAGTAGAGCCCATGCCAAGCCAGCGTGATCTCCATTTAACACAACTGATCATATCTTCATTCAAAGAATCTGTCTCTAGGTAAGGTCACAACGAGGTTCTTGGTGACATGGATTTTGCGGGGACACTTATCCAACCCAGTATAACCTCTGAAGAAAGTTTGGGAAGGGTAAATGTACGAGTCGTTCCAATAGATGACCTCCACAGGGAGGCCCAGCAGGTGAGCCACTTCACCCTGGCTGGCCTGGAAGTCCCAAACCCCTGCCTCGGTCACTACTGAGCTATGAAGCCAGTCGGGGTGACCAAAGGAAACGTCTGTACTCGATCCCTTGGTCAAACTTCCCAGGGGTGGGAGGCTGGGCAGGCAGCAGACCCAGGAGCTCCCCACCCTGTCTCCTTATGTCCCGCTGCCCAGGAGGGCTGGAGAGAAGTGGTGGAAACAGGGGGGCGACCCAGCTGGAGCTCACCACACCTGCCCCTGCCCTGTGATTTCAACCCCATTCTTTCAAAGGCGGACTTACACTACAGCTGAGTGAAGGCCTCGTACTTCCTGGTTTCCTCTTGAATCCCAAGAAGAGAACAGGGTAGGCAGGGGGAGAGGGACAGGACAGTAAAAACATAAAGGAACCCTACCCTGTGCCCCAGGCATTCCACAGCCAGGCTTGGAGCCAACTCTCCACCCCCCACACCAGACCCCTCCCTGCTCTCCGGGGTTGGGAAAGAACCTACACGTCTTCCCCTCTGCTCACACAGTCCCAGACTCTTCCTTTATAGGAAAAAGTGACTTCTCACTTTGCTCTGTCCCCCTTGAAATGCCTTCTTCCGAATGTGCCTGGAACGTTGTCTCCCCCTAGCCCTCAATTGCCACCCACACTTCCTGGAGCCCCGGAGAGCTGGGGGTCAGATGGGAGAAGGAGGCAAGAGGATTGTCATCGCTAAGCCTGCGTCCCATGTCCCATGTGGGGGTGCGGTACTGCAAGATGAGGTTGGCTCTGAGGTGAGCATGAAGCTTCGGGGCCAGGAGGCTGTGTTAGCCGTGAGGTGCCAGGTCAGGGGAGGGGGCCTGAGGGAGGGGCCACCAGCTGGTTCTCCTTCCAATGAAGGGGAATGTGAGGGGGAGCTGCGGCCAAGCCCCAGAAGGCAGAGTGGGTGCTCCAGGGGAAAGAACAGGGCTTTGGGGTCACCATGGGCAACCTGCTTTCCAGTTGAACCTCAGTCTCCCCATCTGCACAATGGGAATAGTAATGATTTCTATTAGGTTAACACATAGAAGTTTCTTGACTTTCTCTGTATCAGTGTTCCCTCCCCCTGCCCCACCCCCCACAGAAAAAGAGCCAAGGAGTTGTTTAGAGCAAGAGCCTAGGTCTTTGGGGGGCGGGGTCAGCTCTTTGAGGGGATTACAGTATAACTGGAGTGGAGTGACTAGCTGGGGAAGGGAAATAGGGCAGAGAGGCCTGGCTATAGGGCTCAGGAGCCTACTATCCCCACCAGGCTCCTGGTAAACTGGGAGGTGATCTGCTCTGCTAGATCACGTGAACTGATGTTCACTGATGAGGCTTGGAGACTCAGAACCAGCGGTACCGAATCAATCTGCTAAAAAGCATAACATGCAAAGGCAAGGAAGAGGCATGTCCTGGGCAGATATTTTCGATTCAATCGAGTTTTTTTATCCTGACACTAGACCATCTCACAGGAAGCCCGCAGACCCTTGATGCCCTGACTGTGTTGGGAGTTCAGATGTAGACTCCAATATCTTATTAGAATAATTAATATGTAGTATAATAAATATTGCAACATGTGATAGAATTAGCATATTTTATATAAAATTATTGCATTAGCCTAATTTGAATGTGAGATTGGTTCTTAAAAATGCTTTCAAAGTTTTCACGACTGTTCTTGCCTGGAGAGCCCCTGAACGTACGATTCTCTTTAGCAGGTCTGCAAGCCAAAGCCCAAGCCCCTGGTCCCTCCGAGGCTATCAAGCCACCCACCCTTGTTAATTTGTCCCTCTGCCAAGACAGGTACCCGCTGCAAGGCCCTGGCTTTCTGAGGACACTGACTATGGGAAAACCTACCCCACTGCACCCCGGGGCCATCAGAGTAAAGATCCCTGCATTTACTTAAAGTATTAAGAACATGAACCCAACCCTGTTGTTTGGTTTGAACCTCTTCCTTCTCCGCCAGCCCCAAGTAGGAGAAAGAGACAAGATTAACATTTGCTATGATTTCATTCATCTCTTGAGTCTGTGTTTCTGTATAAATGGCCGATGCATTAAAGAAAAGACTCCTTGTACCCTTCTCAGGGCCGAACATGGCCTTTCATCAGAGGAATACAGGGGGTGAGGAAGGCAAGAAGGAAATGGGGAGAGCAGGCGGGGAGCGCTGGACAAACTTACAGGCCCGCTCAGGCGTCTGCTCAAGGCCACAGGGAAGGCCGCTGTGGGCAGGGTCCCTGGGGCACAGGACAGGCCTCCTGATGGGGGCAGACAGGGAGTCGGGGCGCTGGGGAGGCAACTCTGGGGTGCGGGTGAAGGGAGTGCCTGTGGGGAAGCCAGAGCCCTTGTCAGCGCACTAGGAGTTTAATGTGGCCTGAGTGGCACCGTGAGAAATGTGAGGAGTACTGGGGGCTGACTCACCCAAATTCCTCCAAACGGGAGTAAAATCTGTCCGGGCTCTGCTTGGAATCCAGGACACCTGCCTGAGGGGGGGAGCCCCAGAAGGTGGAAATTGCAGAGAAGAATCTGAGGAGCCAACGGGGCTCCAGGGGCCTGCTTTGTAGACAGCAACAGCACCCACCTCACTGTGCTGGGAGCAGGTGGGGGGGTGCTTTGTGCAGAGGGCGCTGGGGTCTGCGGGGTTTGTAAGGCTGGGTGTCGCTGTTTCCCACCTGGGATGGAGGACTTGGAATTTGTGGAGGGGAGTGAGAGAGAGAAGGTGGGGGAGACCATGGGCAGCCCGGGTGGCTCAGCGGTTTAGCGCCTGCCTTCAGCCCAGGGCGTGATCCTGGGGTCCCGGGATCGAGTCTCACGTCGGGCTCCCTGCATGGAGCCTGCTTCTCCCTCTTCTCCCTCTGTCTCTGCCTATGTCTCTGTCTCTCTGTCTCTCAAGAATAAATAAATAAAATCTTAAAAAAAAAAAAGAGAGAGAGAGAGAGAGAAGGTGGGGGAGAGCCGGAGCGCGTGAAAGTCCTCATCTGGGGAGGAGGCTTTCTGCAGGAAGAGCTTAGGCCAGAGACTTCCAGCTTCGCCCTGGTGCCCGAAGATGCTTCTGGCTTTCAGGCCCTTCGTCTGTGGCTCTGTGCCCACCTCCCACTCACCACCCAGCTCCCAAAGCTCTGACAAGGCCCCCAGAAAACCTCCAGGTACCTGCTGCTGGGGAGGAGGACAGCCCTCCCGCCGTCCCAGGGGATCCTGCCTCAGCCTGCTTCCCCCCACAGCCAGGGCTCCATCTCCGCTCCCCCAGGTGCTCACAGGTGCCTCCGGTGCGCTGCACTGTGCAGAGGCTTGTTCATCAGGCTGCAGCTTTTTCTATCTTCCAGGCACCTTAGCTTCCTTACCTGCTCAGGTACTGCCTGCAGCCCCCCAGGTGCCCAGAGCTCCCCTTCGCCTTCCTCTTCCCCCTCCCAGACTGTCCTGAGCACCGCGCTTCCCGGGCCATTTACTGAGCTGAAAAGACATACCTGCCCGTGTCACAGACAGGGCCTGCCACAGTGTCACGGGTGCTGGCGGGAGACCTGAGGAGAGCTGAACCTCAGGTCGGGTAGTCGGGTGTCGGCCGCCTTGAGCCCCCAGAGGCCACACGGAGGCGCCGGCCTGGGCTCTGCACACACCGTGCTTGTCCCAACTGAGAAACCCTAAGCTTAGGACAGTCGGATCTTTTTAAGAGGCTGCCAGGAAACCTGCCCAGCGTTTCCTTGGAGGTAAACATCCTCTTTATGATACGGGACAGCCAGCAAATCTGCTTCTGTCTCTGTCCCTCAAAGCTGTCCCCCACCCAAACACCCTTGAAAAGATAGTCTAGAGCAAAAGGCCAACAGTATTTCTGCTCCTGAGACTTGTAAAAACATGAGACTGGTGGAGGACTGTCTCCCAACATCTGAGATCCGGCGGGGCCGAGGCCCGGGTCCGCGGGCGGGGGTCGTCACCTGCACCCCGTCAGCTCCGCCCCCCACGCCGTAGGTGGGCCCGGTGACTCCCTCAGCACCACACCCCCCTTCCCGGGTCTCCGCACCAGCGCAGTGCCCGCGCCCCAGTAGACTCTCAATAAATCTTTGTCGGATGGATGGATGAATAATTGAGACTTTACAGAATTTCTGCCTTACAGCCTGAAAATGACTGAAACATTTTTTTTTTTTTAACCACAAAAGCAATGACAACTAACATACGCTGAATATTTACCATGTGCCGTATGGTCAGTTCTACTGTCATCAGAGCTGGGTCAACTCCCTCCCTCCGTCTCTCTCTCTCTCTCTCTCTCTTTCAAATAAGTAAATAAAATCTTTAAAAAAAAAAATCACTTCTAGGAATTCATCCAAAGGAAATCACAGGCCGCGTAATACCCGAACGTGGGGACTGCCTAATGGCTCAGTACTGGCACGTGCTTAAGTTCTTATGATGCAGCCGTACAACAGACCATAGTGCATCCGTTCAAGATGATCAGGCGGAAAAATACACAGCGGCCAGGGGAAGTCAATAAAACATCGTGAAGCAAAATGTTTATAAAATGGTTTACATGTTTACAATGGTCCCTATGTGATCCAAAAAGGTAAAACCTTTTTAAAAACCTAAAAAAAAAAAAAAAAAAAGCCAAATACGATGGAAAGAAAGAAAGAAAGAAAAAAAAAAAAGAAGAGCCTGGAATGAAATACCTGCAAATGTTAAGCCTGCCATTGCCCGAGCGGTGGGTGCCTTTCATTCTTCTCACTCAGTGGTATTTTCTTTTCTTTCTTTTTTTTTTTTTTACTCGGTGGTATTTTCAACAAGTGTTGTTTTATAATAAAAGAGGCAACATTGGGATCCCTGGGTGGCGCAGCGGTTTAGCGCCTGCCTTTGGCCCAGGGCGTGATCCTGGAGACCCAGGATCGAGTCCCACGTCGGGCTCCCGGTGCATGGAGCCTGCTTCTCCCTCTGCCTGTGTCTCTGCCTCTCTCTCTCTCTCTCTCTGTGTGACTATCATAAATTAAAAAATTAAAAAAAAAGAGGCAACATTCTGTGAGTTCTTTAAATGAAGATTTGTCTTCCTACCCGAGTTCTCCTCAGGTGAGTCCTGAAAGAGTCTGAATCCCTTGAGCAAACAGCCCCAGAGCTGCAGGCCTGCCATGTAGGCCCAGCGGGCGCGGCGCTTGCCCCAGGTCACGCCGAGCCGAGCGCCGGGCAGGGCGTCTAGGCAGCAGCGGAGCCGTTGTCGTCGTTGTAGCTTAGAAACATGGTGTGTGCCCTGGGCAGACCCAGCCCAAGCAGTAGTTATGCGTAGGCCGCAGGCTGAAGAAACATTTGCGGGGCGCCCAGAGGGCTCAGCTGGTTCAGTGTCCGCCGCTCAGGTCATGACCTCTGGGTCGTGAAATCGAGCGCCTCCGGCTCTGTGCGCTGGGCATGGAACCTGCTTGAGATCCCCTCCTCCTCTCGTCCCTCCCCCACCCCCACTCGCTCTCAAAAAAAAAAAAAATCTGAGACAAAGTGCTCTACAGTAACGCCACCAAGTGCTGCTCAGCCCCAGGTGGGCCCAGTGACGGGGAACTCACTACCTTTGTGCTGGTTCTCGACGGCGCCAACCGTCAGATGGATTTCCTTACATTTCACAAGCTCTGGCTTCTCCTCATGCCCAGTCACCCCAACTCCCGCGGCTCCAGGCAGCACGCCGGACACCGGAGGGCCGTCACCACACCACGCCTCAGTCCAGCCTGGCCACCCCCTACTCAATCCTTAGCCACACTCTACTTCCAGGTTCCGAGGGCCTTGTTTTCCGCTGCCTCTTCTGAAGTCATCCTCTCTCCAGCCCCCTGGCTCCGTGACACCCACCACCCTCTCCCAGGACCGAGGCCACCATGCTGGGCCATCTGGTGAATACGCTGAGGCCCAGCCCGGGAAGCCATTGACAGGACGGCCTATGTTACGTCGGTGAGAAAAACTGTGGCCCTGGGCCCGGGGAGGGTGCTGAGGAGGGTGCTGGGGAGGGCGCTGGGCAGGGTGCTGGGCTGGATTTGTCAACAGGCCAGGGTGGTCCTTGCACACGCCAGAGGTTCTGGGGTAGCAGTGACCCCTGTTGTCATCAACCCCTTGGAGTCAGGAGGCCAGACGAAACGACCTCTGGGTTTTGATCCCAGAGGTTCTCCGTGTGGGTGTTTTCTGGCTCAGGGAAGTCACAAAGTTTCCAAAACCTGGACAGTCACCGCTGTGTGACCTTGGGCAGCTACTCCCCACTCTGTGCCAGGGTTTCCTCGTGTGTGAAATGAGGTTGGACTAGTCAGCCGCTAAGGTGCCTTCCAGCTCTGCCGCCGTCGGACTCTGAGTTTCCTGGGTGCTCCCTGATTTCAGAGGTGCTGGCCCAGTGGGCGTTTTGGGCCAGGGCGGCAGCGACCTGGGTGCCAAGAGGAACAAGGAAATAAGGGAATGTTTTCAATTCAGTTTCATTTTGGGCTGGCATGGGAACTGCACGCGGGAGTCACGGACTGTTCTAGCTCCTGCGCCCGGGGCAGCGAGGAGGTGGCCGTGAGCTCAGGGCCCTGGGCGGGCAGAGGAAACAGAACTGGCTGCCACGGCCCCCGGGCCCCGGGCCCAGGTGAAGAGGGCGGCCCCCAGCGCAGGAGGCTGTGCCGTCTCCACGGGCCTATGGCGACTCCCTCTCCTCTCATGACAGGATGGGCCGGGGCAGTGGTTGAGGACAGGGACATCGATGGGAAGAGGGGACGTGGGAGGCTTGGCCCTCAGTTCCCAGAGCTTTCTTGCCCAGAACCCCAGCCAGGCCTTCACCCTCCGCTGGCCCCTTCTCCGCAGATACGAGCGCTTGGAGCAGGTGCCTCCCCCGGGATGGCCTCCTCGCTCTGTCCATCCTTGCGGAGCCACCCCGTGGCCCTACAGACCCACGGCCGGCCGTCGTGCATGAGCTCCTCCTGGCTGGCTCCCCAGGTCGCCCTGAAGTCGTGGCGAGGCCCAGCCCGGCTGCTGTGACCTCTCAGCCCCCATACCTCCTCCTTCCACTGTCCTCCAGAACTGGGCACCTACCAAACCCCTGTCAGCGCCTGACCTCACCCCTCCCTGACTCATCTCTCTGCTCCCTCGCCCTACTTCCCCCTTTTCCCATTACTCCCTCACTCACCTCTGGGTGTCCCATTGCTGAGGGCCCAGGCCCGTGATCACACCTGTGGCCCTCAGCAACTTTAACATTTATGGAAGACCCACGATTCCTAAAGCCGATAATTCTAGAGTTGGGAGGTGCTCAGAGGGAGGTAGCAGGGAGCCAATAGACCGCTTGGCCTTGTGCCCGGAGCAAGTGCTGGCCTCCGGGGCCATGATTCCTGCTAAGCGAACCCATGGGGGACAACCCATAAGCCAGCATGCCCACTTAGTGCCGAACACAGAAACCGGGGCTCCCGGACCAGCTCTTGATTTATTCCATCTGTTCCAGCCTGTTAGTCTCCGGCCCGGGCGCTCCCTCTCCGAGGATTACAACGCCCACCTCTGGGGCGCCTGGGTGGCTCTGCGGTCCAGTGTGTGCCTTCCGCTCAGGGCGTGACCCCGGGGTGCCGGGGTCGAGTCCCACGTCGGGCTCCCTGCGTGGAGCCTGCATCTCCCTCTGCCCGTGTCGCTCTCTCTCTCTCTCTGTGTCTCTCATGAATAAATAAATAAAATCTTTAAAAAAAAAAAAAAACTCCCGTCTCTGATTACAGGGTGTCTGTTCCGTTGTTCACACCTGGGAGGTAGGTGAAGACTCCACCGAGGCAGCCTAGCATCGAGTCTGAAACCAGGATTAGGGGAGGAGGGAGTGGAAAGCGGGAAAGCGCGGTCCCCCAAAGCAGAGTCTGAGACAAGGACCCTGCAAGTGAATGGGGTTTGGAGAAGGCCGCTTCGTCCCCCGGCCCCCCGAAAGTCACTACGTGTCGGCCTAATCGAGGCTCCGACGGGAACATCGTGGTACAAGTAGTTTTCCACCTTTAGCTGACTGCACCACTGTCCTCCCCCGTGCTCCCCAGGACACTCCCCCGGCCGCTCATGCTGGGGTGTGGGCCACAGCAGCTTCTGGAAGGTGGAGAGCTGTGCCCCGGCTCCCACACCAGCACCCACAGCCAGGGCCCCTCCCCCGCCTTCAGCCTCCTGGGCCCCCTTCCTTGCGCTCCTCTGCTGGTGAATTCTTCCTTTTTCCGTGTCCTTGGTTGTCTCTGGACTGAGAGCGGCTGTGGGTGGCTGTGAGCCGCTGTGGGCGACTGTGAGCGACTGTGAGGGCCTGTGCGGGACTGTGAGCCACTATGGGCTGGAGCCGTGCTCTGGGGCGCTCAGGGCAGCGAGGGAGGAGAGCACCATGCAGAAGGGCTGAGGGGACTGAGACAAAGCCATCAACCTCGGTGCGGAGCTAAGGCGGGACCCACCGTCCTGGAGGGATTTAGAAATGCGCTGGGCAGAGCAGGCCTGAGCTGGGGGTGAGGCCTGGGAGACGGACTGCTCCGTCGTACGCAGCGAGCAGAAGCTGGGAGTCAGGGGAGAGCTGGACAGAGGGAGACGGAACAAATAAAAACGCGGGCTGTCCAGTTAGATTTGAATTTCACGTAAACAACAACCACCTTTCAGCATATCTCATGCAATATCTGGGACATACTTCTACTGAAGACTATTCTTTGTTTATATAGAATTTTTTTTAAGATTTTATTTATTTATTCATGAGAGACACGGAGGGAATGAGAGGGGCAGAGACACAGGCAGAGGGAGAAGCAGGCTCCACGCAGGGCCCGACGCGGGACTCGATCCCGGGACCCCGGGGTCAGGCCCTAGGCCAAAGGCAGACCCTCAGCCGTGCCCCCCCAGTCCCGTTTACATGGAATTCAGCTGTAACTGAACGTCCTAAACTTTATCCGGCCACTCTGCAGAGGCAAAGGGGGTGGCCTAGTTGCCTGCGGAGGCCATAGGAGGACGGCCTGCCCTGCAGGGACAGCAGCTATTTGCGCAGCGTGGTCAAGGAGGGGCCCTGGTCGGGGCCCTGCTGCAGGTGGGCACCGCATGGGGTGGGGAACGTGCTCACCGATCAAGGAGAGAAAGGCCTTTCTCACATTTGGGTTGACAGAGAGATGGAGACAAAAGCACATCTGCTTTGCGTACAAGAAGCCACGAGGCAGGAAACCAGAATGGGGTGCGGATGCGGGTGGGGGTGCGAGTGCGCAGACACAAGAGCACCACCTCCACCCACCACCAAAGGGCTCTCAGTGCCTGGGGGGAGCACTGGACTTGACCAGGGAGGCGGGATGGGGCCCCATCCAACTTTATCTCTAGTCTCCAAGGACCGAATGACTTTGGTTGACATTTGGGTCACACGTATTTATATGCGTTTGTGTCTATGTGTCTGATCTTACCTCGTATGTGTTAGTTTTGCTGCTCCGGCTCTCAGAACCCGGGTGCCACCTTACTGTTATCCTTAAGGGGGGCCTCAGAGACCAGTTATGTCAGGGCCCCACGGCAGACGTGGAGAGCTAAGGCCCATGGCCGTGAAATGGCTTGTCCAAAGCCACGCAGCTGAGCCCCAACTAGAACCCCCTGCGCGTGCTGCAGCCCTTTCGGCTATTCCAGGCTCTCTCTCCACGGTCACAAGAGAAAATTCTGTGCGTCTGGTTCCTCCCCTGTAGGATGTAGACGTCACGGGATCATTGTGAGGATTGACTAGAGTGATTAGATGTGTCGACCACTGCCACATGCCCAGGGAGGGTTGAAGGCTGTTCTCGTCATCTGCTGACACGTGTGTGGTTTCAGTCCTCGGAAAGGCTGACGCCCGTGGCACCATCAGACACACGGGAGGTCTATGTCTATGTCTACGTAATTTAGTCTTTATCAGAAAGAAATGCTTCTGACAGGACAAGGGGAGTTCTCTACCCCTGCGCAGCAAAGCTCTCCGTAACTCAGTGGCTGAAACGACGTTTTTATGATTTCCCACAGTTCCTGAGGGTCAGGAATCTGGAGAGACCCAGCTCGGTGGGCCGGGCTCAGAGGCTCTGGGGAGGCCGCAGCCGGCGTGAGCAGGGGACCAGCGGCGACTGCAGGCCCCAGCTCACTCGTGCGGCTGTTGGCTGAAGGCTTCGGCATCTCCATCTCGCCTTGCAGCCTGGAGCGGCTCAACAGTTTGGCAGCTGACTTCTGAGACAGAGAGAGAGAGAAAGAGAGAGAGAGAAGAGACAACCAGGACAGAAGCTGCAGGATCTTCTCTAACGTTACCTCAGGAGCAATATACGGTCACTTGTGCCGTGTTCTGGTGGCCACACACACCAGCCCTGGCACAGGGTGGGAGGGGACTCTGCAGGAGCATGAATCCCAGGAGGTGGGGTCAGGAGGGCCCATCCTGGAGACTGGCCACCGCAGAGAAGGCACCGGAAGAGGTGAGAAGAGCCTTCAGATCACCACGCGGATCTGACCCCTGTGAGAGAAAGAGGGAAGGAGGGATGGCCCAGTAGGAGGAGTCCTGGACGGGAGCCCAGTCTACGAAGGTCTCCATCGGGCACGTAAGGTGTCCCTAAGCAAGAGTCATCCATTGGAGAAGTCCCACGTTCTGCTGGAAGGTGCCTGCAGCACGCCTCACTGGGCCCAGGCGTGGGCTGAGGGCAGCGTCGGGGAAGACTGTGTTTTGGGGGAAGGTGGTGGACGCAGGAGGCGGCTCTGGGGTGTCAGTGGGTCGTGCTCCATCTGAGCAGCAGGACATCTGAGCAGTGCATCTTCATGACTGTCACAGCACCAAAGTATCAGAGAGGCTGTTCTTCAAAAGATAGCGTGTGCCGTAGAGGGGACGGAGGGCCCGGGGAGCCGTGCGGCCAAGGGCCGAGTCGGTCACAAGCAAGTGATTTTCTTTTCAGCCAACAAATATTTGCTAAGTTGCAGCTCTGCCTAGACCTGAGGAGACGCAGGCCAGCCTGAGCCAGCTGCCAGGGAGACACGTCCAGGAGGGCTTCCTGCGGGAGGTAACGCCCCGGCTGACGGCAGAGGCGAGTACTTCTGACAGACGCCGTGTGGCGGAAAAGTTTGCCAAGCTCTGCTGTGTACGATGGAACTGGAACAAGCTCAAAGCGCAATGAAGGGTGTCTAAATTACGTAATTTAGTCTTTATCAGAAACCACACCCTAGGTAATCATCGCGTGTTGATGATCACAAAAGAGCTGTAAACACAGCCTGCGACCTGAAAACCGAGAGGGACTCCCGGGTGGCTCAGCGGTTGAGCGTCTCCCTTCCCCCGGGGCGTGATCCTGGGGCCCCGGGATCGAGCCCCGCGTCGGGCTCCCTGCATGGAGCCTGCTTCTCCCTCTGCCTATGTCTCTGCCTCTCTCTGTGTGTCTCTCATGGATAAATAAATAAAATCTTTTTTAAAAAATAATTTATTTAAAAAAAAAAGAAAAGAAACCAAGACCTTGACGCTAGGCCTACCCACTGCTGCTTCGCTGTCTCTCGGGCGACACAGAAAGGAGGTGTGTGTACACCAGCCCACATACACGTACGGATTCAGGAATGTCCTTGCCCGGGCCTTCTGTATGGATATAAAGCTCACACGATTCACACTGATGTGTCCGACTCCAATCCATTTGCACGCGGATGCTTCTAGGCCGCCGTCAGAATTCTCAGCCTGCACCTCCGTGACGAGGAACTATGCTGCTTCTCTGTCTTTGGTCTTACATGCTTCGCTCATTTGCAAAGTTGCTTATCTTGGCACCATTTCCCCCACTGCCTTTAGTAAGATCCTTTTGTACATTTGCGACACGGTTAGACAGTTTTATCACATTATGCGTTCCACCCTGGCCCTCACGCCCCCCCAGATGGTCCTTGTTTCATTCCCATGAGTTCCCTTAGCCTCCATGAAACTGCGCGGGTCTTGGCACAGGCATGGTGTCACGCACGCACCATTACAGAATCATCCAGAAGAGTTGCACCGCCCTAAAACACCCACGTGCCTCACCTTCTCAGTTCTGCTCAATCTCCTCTCCCTCTCCCCCTTAGCAACCGCTGATCATGGTACCATTGCTCTACTTTTGCCTTTGGCAGAAACTATTGTGTGGTGTAAAAATACTGATCTATAATGAATTGATTTTTTTTTTAACTTTTTAAATGATTTTATTTATTTGGGAAAGAGAGAGTACAGGTTCAGAGAGGGAGAGAGAGCATGAGTGGGGGGAGGAGGAGGGACAGAGGGAGAGGGAGAAGCAGGATCCTCGCTGAGTAGGGAGCCCAAAGTGAGGGGCTCAATCCCAGGACCCTGGGATCATGACCTGAGCTGAAGGTAGACTTTTAACAGACGGAGCCATTCAGGTGCCCCTCTAATGAAATTTTTTTTTTTTTTTTTAAGTTTTAAACCTGGGATCCCTGGGTGGCACAGCGGTTTGGCGCCTGCCTTTGGCCCAGGGCGAGATCCTGGAGACCCGGGATCGAATCCCACGTCGGGCTCCCGGTGCATGGAGCCTGCTTCTCCCTCTGCCTGTGTCTCTGCCTCTCTCTCTCTCTCCGTGTGACTATCATGAATAAATAAATTAAAAAAAAAAAAGAAAAAAAATTAAAAAAAAAAGTTTTAAACCTGATTCTTCACCACAGGTAGTTTGTTTGTTTGTTTGTTTGTTTATTTATTTATTTATTTATTCATGAAAGACAGAGAGAGAGGCAAAGACAGGCAGAGGGAGAAGCAGGCTCCGTGCAGGGAGCCCGACGTGGAACTCGAATCCAGGACCCCAGGATCACGCCCTGGGCCGAAGGCAGGCGCTCAACCACTGAGCCACCCGCGTGCCCCACATAATGACTATTTTTAAAGCCACAAATCTGAAGACCCTTTGCAGAAGTGGAAGGCCCCCATACCACTGCCGAGCCTACTTAGCCTGACTTCCTCCTCCTTTCGGAGACCCCTTCTACTCTGACCTCACCCTGGCTCCTCCCTCACTCTCTCACTGGTCCTTTGTCTACCTATTTTCTGCTTCCTCTTCCTCTTCCTTCCCCTCCCAACTGTGGGCTTTCCTCAACACCTGGGGCTCAGGTCTCTCCTTTGGCGTGTAACGTGCTCCTCGCGATGGTATCTCGTCCCTCCGTGTGGACAGCTCGCAGGCCCATCCTCCCACCCCCTGCAACCTGCTGGGTCCTGCTTGGAATTCCCCATGTGCCTTCAAACTGTGCGATGGCCGACCAGTGGCTCCCAGCAGTTAACGGGGTGATCGCAAACTAGATTCGTAAGGACCACAAACTCACCGTGTTGAAACCTCGTTATGGTATTTTCACACAATTGTATACTCCATGTGGCCAGGAGAAGAATGAGGCAACTTCGTATGTATTGACTTGGAGCAATTTCCACAATGTTACGTGGAAAAAAATAAGATGTAGAGTCTTGTGCAGAGCGGTGCTGCCCGGCAGAAACATAACGGAAGCCGCACGCGTCATTTTAATTTTCTAACAGCCACATTAAAAGTAAAAAGAAGCAGGTGAAATTAATTTTAACAATATAGTTCATTTAACCCAGCATATCCAAAATAGGATCATTTCAACATATTGATATGAAAAATTACTAATGAGGGGCGACTGGGTGGCTCAGTGGCTGAGCGTCTGCCTTTGGCTCAGGGCGTGATCCTGGAATCCTGGATTCGAGTCCCACGTCGGGCTCCCCGCGGGGAGCCTGCTTCTCCCTCTGCCTGTGTCTCTGCCTCTCTCTCTGTGTGTCTCTCATGAATAAATAAATAAAATTTTTTTTAAAAAAAGAAAAGAAAAATGACTAATGAGATATTTAACATTTTTCCTCATTGAAATCTTTGACACCCTAAGCCTCTGAGGTATCCTTTGTAGGTCTCCGTCTGGGCTGGCCGTGTGCCGGGTGCTCAGCAGCCACGCGCCCCAGGAGCTGCCCTCTGCGCTGGGCAGACCAGGCGAACAGCAAGCACACAGCAGGAGACAACCACGCACCTCCACGTCCCCAGCCACGTACCTCGCTTGAAGGCTCTATGGGGTGGGACCTGGTGACTGAGCATGGGCCAAGGGAGCAGCTGGAGGACCCCTTAGATGTGTTCTCTAGATCCCTCCCTGCCCGCACGGCTCCAAAGGGCTGCCAGGAAGATTCTTCCCGTTTTTGCCCAGACGCTGTCTCCCCGAGGAAGCAAACCCGCCCTCATCCCAACCCCATTTTCATCATCCTCTCCGTGAAATTGGTCAAAATCAACCAATCAGCCAGTCAATCCACAAACAGTCCTGGGCGCTGACTTTGTGCGAATTTCTTGCCAGGCCCTGGGCGCGTGAGACCCCTGGTTCCCGCCGGCCCGGAGCTCCCAGTCTACTGGGCAGTCTCTCCCCAGGCCTCCCTCCCCACCCAGTCCCCCTACCTGCCCTCTTCTTCCCCTTAATCCTCTTCCTTCCTCCCTCAGAGCCCCGGTCTCTGTCCTGGGCCCCGTGGACAGTGACAGCTGGCTCCCCCCAACGGGCCAACCACACCCTTTGGGGCTTGGTCTCCATTTCAGAATTCAGGCTGGTCTGTGCTCTTCCTGGGGAGGTTTCTGTGTATTAGTCACCTGCCCAGGGAACATGGGAGGGCCGAGATGATGGGGTCACCAGGAGGCCAGGGAGGGAGTCTGGCCTGCAGAGTGAGGACCTCCCAGCCTCTGAGTTGCTCTGTGATGACCAAGGCCAAGCTCCCTTGGAGAGAAAGGAGAGCGCAGGGGGAGGTGGTGCTGAGCTTCAGGGCTGGGCAAACTCCCCCTCGGGGACTGAAGGCCTGCCTCTGTGGGGGTCCAGGCCTGCATTAACTCTTTCCTCCTTCAAGTCCAACAAACCAACATACTTCCTGCGGGCACCCAGTTCAGTCCCTCAGACCTGCTCCCTGTGGCCACACAGGTGGCCTCCCTAATCATCCTCCCGCCTCCTCCCTGGTTCATCTTGCACCAACCACTACATTCACCTTCACGACCCTCCTCTGTGACATCTGCCACCGATGACCCTGCTGGATACCTGGCCCGGCCTCCGCCTGGATACCTGGCCCAGCCTCCACCCATTACGCAGCCCTGCCTTCCCTCCCAGCTGCTTGTCCTGCTAACCCTCAACTGATGGGATGACCCCCAAGTTCACCCCCCTCCCCAGACTCCTCCTGGGAGGGGTTCTCCAGGGAAATGGAGGTTAGAAAAAATAGAGATGCGGGCTCCTGGGTGGCTCAGTTGGTTGAGCATCTGCCTTGGGCTCAGGCCGTGATCCTGGGGTCCTGGGATGGAGCCCCACGTCAGGCTCCCTGCTCAGTGGAGTCTGCTTCTCCCCCGACCTCCCCCCTCTCATATTCTCTCTCTCTCTCCCTCTAAAATAAATAAAATCTTAAAAAAAAAAAAAAAAAATAGAGACGCTGCCAGTACAACAGGGCACCGCAGTTGTGACTGTCGATGTGGGCGAGAGAAAGGACTGCGGGCCCCGGGAGGACACGGAGGCCAGTGTGCTGTGTCCTCTCCTCCCCGCAGCTTCTGGGGTGTCCTCACGGCCCCACGAGGAGGGAACCGAGAGCCAGGCGGGTAGCTGGAGGTGTTGTGCCCAAGATTGCGAATCTGAGAAACCACCGAGGAGCCGATGCAAACACTCGAGGGCTCATTAACAAGCTCGAACTTGGGTCCAAGTGACACAGGGGAGCAGGGACTCGACCCGAGGGGGGTTCCAGCTGAGTTTTAAGGGCTGGTCTAGGGGACCAACAGGAGCGGGGAAGGAATTTCTCAAGTTCTGTTCACATTCTGATATGGGGCCTTCAAGGGCATTGACCTCTGTTCTCATGATGATATGGGGCTTTCTGCCCCTGGCTTGGGCTGCTCTCATTCTAATATGGGGCTTTCTAGGGCGTTAAGCTGGGCTGTTTTCTTCCTGTAACTGAAGTAAGGCAAAGTTCAGCCCTTAGCCATGGGGCCTGGGAGGGCTGCACCGGTGCTAACGCTGACCTTGAGGTGGTGCTAACGCTGACCTTGAGGTGGACTGGCCTAGATTTCTCTGGGCCTCCACAGGAGGTTGATGGAGTGTGTGCAGGCGCCTGGAGCGCGGGCTGGCCCCCCAGCTCCCAGGCAGCCACCGGCCGTGGCAGGTTGGGGACCCCATTCCCGAGGGACTCGGGGCCCCAGGACCCCCCACACCCTTGTCAAGGCCCCCGTGGAGCCTGGGCTCTCCCTGCCTCTCGGCTCCCTCCCTCCTCATTGCCCTCCACAGCCCCCCAAACCCTTGAACATTCACCCCAACCCTCCCCCACACCTTCCCCACCCACACCGGGCCAGCCTCCTCCCCGCTGACTCCAACAGAAGGAAACGAGGAGGGGGAGAGGGGGAGCTCCCCCGATGCCCCCCCCATCTCCTCTGCTCCCTCAGGGCAGCCAGGAGGAGGAGGACACCCAGCGCTGGGCAGGGCAGAGCCACCCTTACGGGGCCCACCAGCCGCGTGCGTGTGGACGTCACTCGTGCACCTGGCAAGGGGGGCCCGCCAGGCCCTGGGGCCCGGCCGCTCGCAGCCTGAGCGCCTGCCGTGGTTCTGCGTGCGTGGGGAGGTCTGTTCTCTGTGATCAACAAACCGGGCCACCGCCTGGAGGCCACGCAACGCCAAGAACTACCAGCGCAGCTGAGCAGCCTGTAGGGAGACACCCGGAGGCGTGGGTTCAAGTCTTGCTCGCTTCCCACCGACGAGCTGTGTGAACTGGGCCAAATCACTGAACCTTTGTGCACTTGGTTTTCTTGGCTAAAGAAGGTCACGCCAACACTTCCCCCCAGCCCCTTGGGAGGACTAGATGAAGAACATGTTAGGGCCCCGCCCAGGGCTCTCCCGGGGGACCAAGGCTGGCAAGGAGGACGGTCATGACCCGGGAGGGCGGCTGGGGACGCGCTGGAGGCCGTTTCCGTGTCCCCGGGCCTCCGGCCACCAGCGGAGAACGCCCGCAGGACACTGAGCCCGGAAAGCACGAGGAAATGTCCTCTATTCCACGCAGCCCAGCAGGTGTTTGCACAATTTTAAGACACGCAGAATTTTCCAGGAAAGCAACTACTGGGCAAACTGAGGGGATTTCAGAACGTGTCTTGTTTGGCTCTTACCGAGAGCAGGTCACTGGTTTAGAAAATCCTCCCACTTGCGGTGTCTGCGCGGCCAGGAGGTGCGCCTCGCGTGGCCTGCTGCGCACACGTCCCCCTCCCCCCCGGACCCCGCCGCGGTCCCCGTCCACCTGCAGGTCCGAGGCAGGAGCTGAGGCCCCACGGCCCCCATGCCCCCGGGGGAGGCCGCAGGGTCCTGGCGCCTCTGCAGCTGAGTGGGACCCCAGAGAGCTGCTGGATTCCAGATTCTTCTTCTTGCGATCCTCTTCATATGACAGGGCACCGTCGCAGGAGGCGCTGCCCGGGAAACAGACATGTGTGTGTCACGGGGTGTGTTGTTGGAAGCACCCGTGGGGCGTGGGAGCGCAGGCTGGGGCAGGAGAAGGGGTGCCACCGTGCCGTCCCCGGGGAGGCCTCCGCTCCTCCCTGGGGAGCTCAGGCCCCGCGGCGGCCCCTCAGGGAGGTCTCACGCTGAAACAGGAGGGGCTGGCTTTCACCCCACATCAGGCAGTCACTGCAAGGGATCGGGGCGCACCCTTGGCTCTGGCGTCGGCGAGTCCTAGGGGGCCTCGGCGGGGGCCCTCCGCAGCCAGCACCCCTCTCCTGGACCAGGGATCCGGGCAGGACTCCTGGCAGCCTGCATGGGCCGTGCTTAGAGTGTTTAAATAGTATATGGGAACAGATTGTATTATCTGTGAAATGTCATTTTAAGACATAAAGAGGATGTTTCCAAAGACTTGTAGGAAGGGAACTTTGGGTTTAATTTAGAACCTTTGAACAGAGTAATTGGCCTAAGTGTCTACTCACAGAAACCAAACCTGACGCACATCTCCCGGGGGCTTACTCCGCGCCAAGCACTGTTTTAGGCACTTAGATCCGTCAGGGTTGTTGTAACCTCCGTGGAGGTGACGTTCTAGCAAGCGCCAAGAGGCCCTCCTGCAACCCGTGCCGGCCAGGGGGCACCTGGCCCAGGGGGCAGCCTCTGCTCGCTCCCTGCCCCATCCCGGCTGCCCGCACGGAGCAGATTCTTGTCCATTTGGCTTCATCTCTCACCTCCGTCGAGATCTCCTTACCAGAGGCGCCCTCAGCCTCCGGGCGGGCGAGAGGGCCCCCTGCTAACCGGGTCCCTGCCTGCTGGCACCTTAAGCACCCTACAAGGGAAAGTAGGAACGCTTCTTCCAGGAAGATGCCGTCTGAGGCCTCTGGTCCCTCCACGCCTCAGCAGCCACCGACCCTCGGGCGTAGAAAGAGCCGCCCCCCGCCCCCAGGTGACGGACGTGGTGGGACAGTAGATGATAGGAGAGACCCACAAATGATCCCAATATTGGGGGCGCTATTCAAGGACTTGAGGAGAACGCTGATTACCAGGTGGAGGGAAATGGGGGGGGAACGGATTGGGGGGTCAGCGCCCTGGTGGCTCCGCGGGCTACGCATCCGCCCTCGGCTTGGGTCCTGGGATCGAGCCCCGGGCTTAGGTCCTGATCTCAGGGTCCTGGGATCGAGCCCCACGTCAGGCCCCCAGCTCAGCTCCGGAGTCTGCTTCTCCCCCTCCCTCTGCCTGCCGCTCCCCCTGCTTGTGCTCTATCGAATAAATTAATGAAATCTTTTTAAAATTAATTAATTAATTAATTAATTAATTAAAATAAAATAAAACGACTGAGGAGACTCTCCAGAAAGCCAGGACTGTGGCCCCAGGCAGGACTGTATGGAAGGTGTAGGCTGTTGCCTTGGGGGAGGGGAGGGGGCAGGTGATAGGTTTTATTATTGTGATAATAAAATGATATTTTCTCATTCTATACTAAAATGTGATAGGCTTTATTACTGGCCAGGTCTTCTCTGCTCCTCCCCGCATCATCCTTACCTGGAGCCCCTGTTGCCCTGTGACTTGCTTTTCACCACCGACGTGGAAGTGAAGTGTATGTGTTTCGAGGCAGCAGTCTCGGGGTGCCGTCGCCCACCCCCGTGAATCCGGTACGTCCAGGAGAGGGGATCCTCCATCAGCCTGGGGCCCACAGGGGACAGAAAATAACTTTGTTTCTGTGACGCTAGGGGGAGGTGGCTCAGGAGCAGGTCAGTCTGGGCTCCCGGGGAAACCTGCCGGGGTCCTGCTCTGACGCTGGAGGGCTCTGAGGCTTTCTTGCCCAACCTTTCATTCACTCATTCATTTATTCTTTAAATTCTTACTAAGTGCCTGAACCCAAAGGTGCCGGAAAACAAAGATGACTAATTGGGTCCCTGCCCCCTTGTACTAAATGGCAGGGCGAGAAGTAAACAGCTCTGAGAGCCCCCCCCAAGCTGGGGGGCAGGAGGCCGCCTTGAGTCAACGCAAATAATGTGATAAGAAAACAATAGTAAATAAGATAATGACCCGTAAATCCTCCTAAATCTCTTGCACTTCTGCCAGTGGTTATGTAGCTGTCCCCAGCATTCTGGAAACATCTGAGGGACACCTCGGACTGTTTCCTGAAATGCCGAGGGCCTGGCCAGAAAAGGGAGGTGCCCAGAGCCACACGGCGTGGACCCAGTGTGAGTGGAGTGTCACACGCTCAGTGTGAGTGGGGAGTCACACGTTCGGGAGCTGCGGCAGACTACGGAGCAGGATGACTGTCGTGCCAATGGGTTTAGGGGAATAGAGGACACTTCCCTTTGATGAAACGGCAGTACCCATTGCTGGGTGAGCCCGAGGCCACCTTGTGGGTGTCTCAAAGCCCACTTTAGGCCTCTTTCCCTCTGTGGCTCTCTGTCCACCATATCATCCTGCACTCAGGGCCTCACGGATTTATTTTTAGAAGAGACGTGCCCAGCCTAGAGGAGCTAAAAAGAAGGTCTCAAGCAGGGGGCCCTTCCATGGCAGCTCTTGGAACCACTGGCCCTTCTGTGGGGCAATCCCTATTTCTGCCCTGAATCTGCGTCTTCAAGGCTCAGTCTCAGTCCCAGGACCTCAAGGACGGCCAGGTAAGGCCCAAGTCAGGGGACAGAGCAGCTATCTTTGTAAATGAACGTGCACGCACTTGTCTGAATTTTTCTGAGAGTCTAGGAGCTTGGGTTTCCAGCCAGGCTCCTCCATAGACCGCCCCCCCCCCGCCCCGCCCCAGGGAATCAGCAACTATCAACCTCAGATAATTTTCCAACTCACTAATAAACACAATTCTTACAATGGGTCTATTTCTATAATGCTTGACTTCCTTTGAGTACAAAATTATACACACGCATGCACACGTACATGATTTAGAAAGTTGAAAAACTGAATATATATATATATATATATATATATATGAAGAACTAAAGATTACCCACAATTTGTCCACCCACAGTCAGGCACCACCAAGTCAGGATGAATAACCTGCTAGGTGCTTTCTTTGCAGTTACAGTAGAACTCTCAATACCTATGACAGCCAGGGCTGCATTCTTTTTTATTTTTTAAGATTTTTTTTTAATTTATTCATGAGAGACAGAGAGAGAGAGACAGAGACAGAGACACAGGCAGAGGGAGAAGCAGGCTCCCTGCTTGGACTCGATCCTGGGACCCCAGGATCACGCCTTGGGCTGAAGGCGGTGCTAAACCACTGGGCCACCCGGGCTGCCCCAGGGCTGCATTCTTATTAAGACCTTAGCATTTGTTCAGGGAATATGTGTTTAAGCAACAATACTGTTCACCACTTACGGCCCCACTGGGGCAATGAGCCCCCTCCCAGGACCCTCTTCTGCATCCCGATTCTCCAGCTTCTCTAACCTGCAGTTTGTGCCAAATGCTTTACATTCTTATTTCATCGAATCCCTACAACCACCTTAAAATATAATTTATTATGCCCATTTCATGGATGAAGACATTAAGACTCAAAGGAACTAAATAGTCTGCCCGGGCGGCAAGTGGAGAGCCTAGGTGTGTGGGTTCCAAAGCTCATGCCCTCTCCACAGCAGCCTGCAGCCTGCTGGAAGCCCTCTGGGATTGCCCTCACCGGAGGAAAGGCTGAGGGAAGATTCAGGAAACATCTTCTGACCCATGCAGGGGTTTGACTGGAGGGGCAAGGGCCTATTCTGTCCTGAGGACAAGGCCAAGCATACGGCCAGAGGCATGGCTAAGCATCCCCCCATGGTAAGTGAACTCTATTACGAGCCAGGGTCTGTACTGGGAGGCTTTTGAGAGTGAGAAGTGATGCTACTAGCAAGATGGAGAAATAGGCATGCGCGGGAATGTGCCAGAGAAACTGGGATGCTGGTCACCCCGCCTACTGAGGGCACTCTCATAGGGGGTCGCCCAAAAAGCCAGAATGCGCCATCTCATTCCCTCAGGTGTGCCCTGGGCACAAGGAGAGCTTCTAAGAAGTCACGTGGTGTCTTTGGTTGTCCTCTGACTCATGATTGGGTTCCCAGGATCCAGCCTGTTGGCAAGCTGGGTGCCTGGCTGGTAGCGAGGTGGGTGATGGAGTCACCAAGATCTGAATCTAGTCCCATCTCTTTCCGTGGTTTTGAAAAAAAAAATCACCTAACCTTTCTGAGTCTCCGTTTCCTTGTCTGTAAAATGGAACAAATAAAATCTAATTTGTGGGCTTATTGTGTGAGATGAGATTAGGTCTGTGAAGTGCCTACGACTTAGCAAATGCTCCATGGAGGTAGTGGAGTCTGTGGGTGGGTGGGCCTGGGGTCATCAGGGGGATGCTAATTAAGTGATGGGGCCAACGTAAGGGATGAATCCTTGATTGGCCCGTGGCTTTCTCCTATTTGTAGACCCTCAGGAGTGCAAATCTGAGAGGCAGATCCTGTCCCAGTGTGAAGTCTGCTATTTGAGACTCTGGAGAGTAAACGGTGGCAGGTAAGTCGATAAGGAACTCACAACCTGAAGTAACAGCAAACCAGCAGCGACACTGGATGTCCTTTCTGGCATCCCCCAGCTTGGACTCAAACATAGAGGAAATCTGGAATTGTGGCCTGGGGGCAGCCAGAAAGAGTTCCAAAAGAAGCTATTTCTGGTCCGAGGAATAGAAAAGGGACTCCTGTGGGTTCAAGTGAGTGGAGGAAATCCACATTCATTCTTGTTCTGTCCCCCACTCCCTGGCAAACCCACACCAGCAGCGGCAGCAATGGCCACAGAGGCAACAGAAGCTCAGGGGAGGCTGTCTCTGACCTGACAGCCTGTGGTCCCAGAAGGATGAGAGAAATCCCCATTGCCTTCACCTCTCTCTCCGTTCTCTCAGAGGAATGGTCAGAGGCAGCTGCGGTCATGGGAAGTGTATGGTGAGGAAACGATTCAAGTCCTGCCTGTCACGACACCAGAAAACCAGAAAGGAGGGCCTGGGGTTTTAAAAAGTGCCAGGGAGATTGTGAAGAGGAAGAGGCTCAAGGAATCAACCCCATAAAGGGGTATATAATTTCCTGGGCCCATCCCCAAGCTGCCCATGCATGGGTCTGGCCCTAGAGGACACAGCAAAGGCTCTGGAAAGTGAACTATGGGACAGACTGCCAGCCGGGGCCCGAGCTGGCCACCACGCGATGTATGTGTTGGGCCGATGGGAAGAGCTCACAAAGCCCTGCAAAAAACGAGAGGCAAACCCATAGGGGAACCACGGCCCACAGAGGGTAAGTAGCGGCCTGTGGCCTGAACCTAACTGAATCAATTACGTGCAAAAACAAACAAAACTACATCACCCCTAAGCTTTATAAGACCAGAGCTTTATAACAGAATTTTCACAATGTCTGCATACTCAAAAATACTCAGTGTATGAAGAACCCCCAAAATCTAACATCTCAAGGGAAAAAAGAGAGTAGATGCCAATCCCAAGATGAGGCAGATGTTGGAATTATCTGGGAGGCTTTTTTTTTTTTTTTATTCTTTTTTTTTTAAATCTGGGAGACTTTAAAGCAGCTGTTATAACCATGCTCCAAGAAGTAATAACAAACACTCTTGACCTGAATAAGAAGATCACCTCAGGAGAGAAATAAAAGATTAAAAGAACCAAATGGAAATTACAGAAGGGAAAAATACAATCACCTAAATAAAAAATTCCCTGGGTGGGCCCAATATCAAACTGGCCACGAGCCTTGGGCTCTACAGATGTGCAGACTAGGGTAGATGCCCCAAGTCCGGCAACAAACCAAGCAGCTTTGATCTGGGGACCCTTGGGGAGGCGGCCTCTGAAGCCTACACGTGTGTGAACCTGCCGGGTTCCCCCACTCCCCAGGCCAGGCGGTGCATACTAGCTCCCCACCCTTCCAGGCCCCATTCATATTTGCCAGAGCCACCTCCCCATCCACTAAGCTCCCTGTGGGAAGGGCCTTATAATGCTCTGCACGCAGCAGGAGGCACACGAGGGGAATCTGGCTCACCTCCAACTTGGGCCGAGGGGGAGAAGCAAACGTTAGTGGGTAATCAGAGCTCACTGCTGGAAGCTCTGACACCTTGACCCTCACAATTGCTCGCCCTCATCTCAAGATGAGGAAACTGATGCTCCTGAGAGATTAAAAGCCTGAAATGAGGTGGCACTGGAGCGGCAGCCTGGGGCACCGCCAGGGCTTCTGTCTGGGGGCCGGCCCCTCACACACGGTGAGCAGTGCAGGCGGCAGCAGAGTGAAAGCATCCGCTCCTCCTCCTTGGGCCTGGTTCTCACAGACCCTCTCTAGTGGGCCCTCTTCTAACCCCTTCTTCTTCTTCTTCTTTTTTTTTTTTTTTTTTTTTAAGATTTTATTCATTCATGAGAGACACAGAGAGAGACAGAGACACAGGCAGAGGGAGAAGCAGGCTCCCTGCAGGGAGCTCAACGTGGGACTTGATCCTGGAATCCCAGGATCACAATCTGAGCCAAAGGCAGATGCTCAACCCCTGAGCCACCCAGGTGCCCCTAACCCCCTCTTTTATAGCCCATGAAACTCAGGCCCAGGAAAGGACAGGGACCTGGCTAAGACCATACAACCAGCGGCAGAAATTCCTCCATTCCTGAACTCTCTGTATTTTTTTTTTTTTTTGAACTCTCTGTATTTAAGGGGAATTAAGTACAATAAGGCTTTTCAAGGTTTCAGTAAGGATTTCCTTTTTGCCAAAATGCGTGCCATTTAAGGAAAAACGTTCTTAGGTGTAGATGTGCTTAATCAATACCTTGCAAAAATAGCATGGGTAATTATTTTGCAAGGGCTGTACCAGATTAAATGCTAGGCACTGAGAAAAGTTGGTTAAATAGAAAAGAAGTGGGAACTCCGTCTCTGCCTGACCAAAGGAGAATGAGTAAGAAGGACACTGTGGCTTGGATACTCAGCGGACTGAGTTGATGGTTGTAAGATGAAGTGAACACAGTGGGGGAGAAAATAGGACCAACGTCAAGATGGTAAAGGGATTTGTATTCAAGCGCCAGACTACATATGAGCAAAACACTTTATTTCTTTATGTTCCAGAAAATCTAAAATGAGACTGTTCTTTTGGCAAAAAAGGACATGTGTTTCTTGGGAAGAAAAAAAAAAATCCTCACTCTTTTTATTTTGGTAAGGGGCCTAGCGGGAGCAAGGCTCGTCTGACATTAAGTGAACGCCAGGTCTGGTGGCCCATTCCTGTCTGGCTCCTGCCTGTCCCTCCAGCTCCTACATCAGGGTCTGGTACACAGCCGGAAAGCAGGCAATGTTGGCTGAATAAATGGATGGATGACATATTTGGGAATATTTGATATCTGACATTTTAAAATACCTAGTAGAGGGATCCCGGTGGCGCAGCGGTTTGGCGCCTGCCTTTGGCCCAAGGCGCAATCCTGAAGACCCGGGATCGAATCCCACGTCAGCCTCCCAGTGCATGGAGCCTGCTTCTCCCTCTGCCTGTGTCTCTGCCTCTCTCTCTCTCTCTCTCTCTCTCTGTGACTATCATAAATAAATTAAAATTAAAATTAAAATACCTAGTAGAGACATAAAGGAGTTGAAAATAATAATTATTCCAAATGGGGGGGGGGCGCCTGGGTGGCTCAGTCGGTTAAGTGTGTGCCTTTGGTTCAGGTCATGATCCTGGGGCCTGGGATTGAGCCCCTCACTGGGCTCCCTGCTCAGCAGGGGTCTGCTTCTCCCTCTGCTCCTCACCCGTGCTTGTGATCTCTCTCTCTCTCTCTCTCAAATAAATACATAAAATCTTAAAAAAAAAAAAATCATTCCAAATGGGAACCCAAAGGAAAACAAATGCACATGAGAGGAAGCTGTTAGCCTCCTCCCCTGGGTGTCAGGCTGTAGGGAGACCAGACAAGACACAGTGTCACAACCCTAGCCCTGCGGCCGCCAAACCACTTCTCCCAAACAGGCCAGACATGGATTTCTGCAGCTCTTAGCCTCCCTCCCTGACCTGCTCTCCCTTTCCTCCGCAGCCTGAGGAGAAGCCCATGAGTGAGAGAGGGGGGCAGCTGACAGGCCATGGAGAATGGGGGGCAGGGGTGCCCCTGAAGCCTAGTCTCCAGAGGCCTGCCCCTGACACAGGGGTGCTCACCCCACCCAGCGGCCTCCCCGGTGCTGGCAGGGGCGGGAGGGACTGGGGAGTTAGTGATTTGCCTTCGCAGACAGGATGCCTTACAGGCCTGGGATCAGGGTATCTTTAAGTGCCCACCAGTAGCCCCTCACTGAGTTCCAACAGGGAGGGAGGAGGGAGGGAGGGGGAGGGAGAGAGGGAGGGAGGGGAGAGGGAGGGGGAAGGAGAGAGGGAGGGGAGAGGGAGGGAGGAGAGAGGGAGGGGAGAGGGAGGGAGGAGAGGGAGGGATGGGAGGAGAGGGAGGAGAGGGAGGAGAGAGGGAGGGGAGAGGGAGGGGGAAGGAGAGAGGGAGGGGAGAGGGAGGAGAGAGAGGGAGGGGAGAGGGAGGAGAGAAGGAGGGAGGAGAGGGAGGAGAGGAGGAGAGGGAGGGAGGAGAGGGAGGAGAGGGAGGGAGGGGAGAGGGAGGGGGAAGGAGAGAGGGAGGGGGAGAGGGAGGAGAGAGGAAGGGGAGAGGGAGGGAGGAGAGGGAGGGATGGGGAGGAGAGGGAGGAGAGGGAGGGAGGGGAGAGGGAGGGGGAGGAGAAGGAGGGAGGAGAGGGAGGAGAGGGAGGAGAGGGAGGGAGGAGAGGGAGGAGAGAGAGGGAGGGGAGAGGGAGGAGAGAAGGAGGGAGGAGAGGGAGGAGAGGGAGGAGAGGGAGGGAGGGGAGAGGGAGGGAGGGAGGGAGGAGAGAGGGAGGGGAGAGGGAGGGAGGGGAGAGGGAGGAGAGATGGGGGAGGAGAGAGGGTGGAGACAGGGAGGAGAGAGGGAGGGGAGAAGGCAGAGACAGGGAAGGGAGAGGGAGGGAGGGGAGAAGGAGGGAGGAGAGGGAGGGAGGAGAGGGAGGAGAGGGAGGGAGGAGAGGGTGGAGAGGGAGGGAGGGGAGAGGGAGGGGAGAAGGCAGAGACAGGGAAGGGAGAGGGAGGGAGGGGAGAAGGAGGGAGGAGAGGGAGGGAGGAGAGGGTGGAGAGGGAGGGAGGGGAGAGGGAGGGGAGAAGGAGGGAGGAGAGGGAGGAGAGGAAGGGGAGAGGGGGGAGAGGAAGGGGAGAGGGGGGAGAGGGCGGAGACAGGGAGGAGAGAGGGAGGAGAAAGGGAGGGGAGAGGGAGGGGAGAGGGAGGGAGGACAGGAGAGGAAATGCAAATGCTAACCTGGAAAACAAAGCAAATAACTGCCGCCTCCCTGGAGCCAGAAGAGGGAGTAAAGCTACAAGGCGGCTGAGCCGGTGAGCACCTCCCTTCAGCCCAGGGCATGATCCTGGGGTCCCGGATCGAGTCTGCATCTCCCTCTGCCTCTGTCTCTGCCCCCCTCGCTCTCTCTGTCTCATGAATAAATAAATAAATCTTGAAAAACGGGGAGGGGGCAGGTAGGGCGGGGATGGGTCCTGGGCTGGTGGGTGGGACAGGGCAGGGAGCACAGCCCTGGCCTAAGAGACCGGCTCCGGCGGCCCAGCAGCTTCTCAGGATCAGAGCAGAGCTGCCCCTAGCTCAGGGCTTTCCGCACTAGATCACTTCCATGTCCCCTGGGAATCTTGGTAGAACAGATCCAGTCCAGCAGGTCCAGGATGGGGTTCAGGGTCTGCGTTTTTAACATGCGCCCAGGTGACGCTGGTGTGGCTGGCCCTCACAAGGCCTCGGGATAAAGGGTGAACACACGGGAGGGGGCCTGTGACAAGGCTAGTGACAGGCCTGGACATGTTTCCCTCAGGATTTGCTTCTGTGGTTTCTAAAACTCTACCTTGACTGAAGGTCACAGCGGCCAGCAAGAGAAGAGGGTTCTAGACACTACGCCAGAGCCACAGAGGCAGAGGTCGCGCAAGCCTGGGGGCCACCCTGGCCGTGTCACTAGGAACAAAGAAACCTGCAAGGGCTACTTCCGAGAAGACGGGGGGGGGGGGGGGGGGGGGGGGGGACAGTGGGAATGTCCTCAGCTGGAGAATGCATGCATTCTTGCTTCGCTTTTTATTGTGAAAAGGAACAATAACCCCTCGCACGCCATCAACAGCTTCCACTATGATCAACGAATGGCCCGTTTCTTCCAACCATCCAGACTCGACTCAACATATCACTCAAATATTTTAAAGCATGTCTCTAGTCTATAGGTCCTCTTTTTACTGATATATATGCTTTGTTTCAATAAAGGAGATAAATCTTTCTAGAAAGCCATTTATTTGTTTGTTTGTTTGTTTATTTATAAAGATTTTACTTATTTATCCATGAGAGACACACAGAGAGAGAGGCAGAGACCCAGGCAGAGGGAGACACAGGCACCCTGCAGGGAGCCTGATGTGGGACTCGACCCCAGGACCCCGGGATCACGCCCTGGGCCGAAGGCAGACGCTCACCCACGGAGCCCCCCAGGGGCCCCTCTGGATAACCACACAGCAGTATTTGTTAAGATAATTTCTCATAAAATAGGAGCACCAAGGTGGCTCAGACGATTGAGTGACTGACTTGATGTCAGCTCAGGTGGTGACCTGAGGGTCATGGAATAGGCTCCACGTGGGATCCACGCTCAGAAGGGAGTCTGCTTGAGATTCTCTCCTCTGCCCATCTCCCAGCTCTTTCTCTCTCAAATAAATAAATAAAACTTAAACAATAATTTGTTACAAAATAAATATATTAACATTGTATTAAATAAAATCTCTGCATTTCATTTCTGTAGAGTGAAAACCATGCAGTGTTTTAAATTTTGACACTTAATGACATTTGAGAAAATGAATTTGGGTCACCTGGGTGGCTCAGTCGGTTAAGCATCTGTCTGGCTCAGGTCATGACCTCAGGGTCCTGGGATGAAGCCCCGTGTCAGGCTCCCTGCTCAGTGCAGAGCCCGCTTCTCCCTCTCCTTCTGCCACTACCCCTGCTTGTGCTCTCTCTGTGTCAAATAAATAAAACCTTTAAAAAAAAAAAAAGAAAATGAATTTTAAGATATAAAAAACTGCCTGTGGTATAAAATATTAAGTAAAAAAGAGTGACACAGGACACTTGGGTGGCTCAGCAGTTGGGCATCTGCCATCGCCCAGGGCGTGATCCTGGAGACCTGGGATCGAGACTCAAGTCCTGCATCGGGCTTCTGCAGGGAGCCTGCCTCTCCCTCTCTGTGTCTCTCATGAATAAATAAATAAAATCTTAAAAAAGTAAAAAAATAAAAAATAAAAAGGGTTACAGAATAGTAGAAGCAGGATGACCTTAATTTTATAAAACTACAATACACACAATATATATGTGCACGGGAAAGAAATTGGAAGAAAATATATAAAAGTTCCAGGTAGCTTTCTGGGTAATTTTTTTTCCAAGATTTTATTTATTTATTCATGAGAGATGGGGGGGGGGGGGAGACACAGGCAGAGGGAGAAGCAGGCCCCACGCAGGGAGCCCGACGGACTTAATCCCGGGTCCCCAGGATCACGCCCTGGGCTGAAGGCAGCACAAAACCGCTGAGCCCACCAGGCTGCCCTTTCTGGGTAATTTTAATTTTCTCATTGTGTTTTTCTGAATGTTCAATGAATAAGCATGTATGGCAATCCTAAATGTTAAAAAACATAAAAAAAAAAAATACAGTAGTGGCTGGGGCTTCCCAAAGGGCCTGGTGTCATCCTAGGGCTTGTCACTGGTGCGTGACTGCCTGCGCTCCCTGAGCCCGCAGCATCCCAGGCGCCCAGGTACTTTCCTGGATTTGGGGGTGGCCTTCACAGCCGCTGCCCAGTCCCCTTTCCCCGCATTGGATCCTAGCTGCCTGCCATTTGGCTCCAGATGGTGGGCAAACCGGTTCCCTCCCCTCCCAGATTCCCGGGGACGAGTCCCCTGAAGCACCCATGGGCTTGGGCCAGCAGCCTTTGGATTTAAGGGATTTATTGGGCAATGGCTTTACACAATCTTCTCTCTGCACCATCGGAAACGCAGCCGGCCTGCAAGGTCCTACTTGGCCGACAGGCGGTGCTGCGGACACAGGAGCCCTCGGCCCCAAGGACCCTAGATTTCAGGGACCCTAACAGTAACTGCCTTGCACGGCTGCATGAGGGCATGGGGACAAATCGACCACCCGCCGCCACCACGGCCATCACCACTCAGGAATAGCCGTTTCAATACCAAAAAGGTAGGAAGACAAAATCTCCGAATAAAGGCAGTCCTCGGACCTGATTACATTTTAAGAAAAACTCCTCTGTATTATTCTTATTCTTGTCCTTTCAACTGAGACCCATGAAAACTTGTCCCCAGACCAGCACTGGCCTTTGGGAATCCCAGCTCTAGCCAGGGGTTCTAGGGGTTGGTGATCCCTCCATCCCCCAAGGTCAAATTTCCATAAAGATTAATTTGCTTCTAATTAAGAACACCTTTCGGTTCCCAGCGTGCAGCGAGACACACTTACTCCATCGCTCCTCACTCGAGGCTAAAGTGGAGCCGCTTGCCACGGTCACGCAGGGCTCTCGCTCGCTCTAAAAACACACACGGGCCGTGTCAGTCCCCTGCCCACCCTCCGCGGCCTCCCTTTGTCCACACACTCAAAAGGACTCAGGATGTCACACCTGCCACTTCATGACACAGGCCTGCCCCACTCGCCGGGATCAGGATCGCACTCGGCCCCAAAACACAGCAAAAGGATGGCTTCCAGCCTTAGCGAACTTCAGGCCTTCCACCAAGTCTGTTCCCTCCACCTGCAGTGTTTGATGCCCCTCACCTTCCTGACACACGCCTCTTCGTCCCCAACCAGTCGGCACAATGTCACCTACTCCAGGAAGCCACCTCCTTTGCCCCCAAGGCTCCTGGCACATAAGGATCTTAAGAGTACTTGGCCCCACGTTCTGCTGTCAGTCCTCTGGGCAGACTGTCCCTTCAGCTTGTGTTCCCTCTTCAGGACTTGACTGAGGTCCCCAGTGAATCCTTGATTGATTTTTAAAGATTTTATTTATTTATTCATGAGAGACGCAGAGACACAGGCAGAGGGAGAAGCAGGCTCCACGCAGGGAGCCTGACGTGGGACCCCGGACCCCAGGACCAGGCCCCGGGCCGAAGGCAGGTGCTCAACCGCTGAGCCACCCAGGGATCCCTGAATCCTTGATTTATTGATTGGCCTTGTTGGCAAACAAGCCCGGACCAGCTTTTTCAAAATCCTCCCTTAAGATCTTTTCAATAAACCCCGGAGATGCTGGCAGGCTGGTTAGAGTGAAACAAATAGCAGGAAGCCCTCGGACTTAGGGAACTGAGTATCTGGCAAAACTACACTGGGTTTCCTGATACTCTGAGGAGCCCCTGCTCCTTTGCGGTCACTCTTGCAAAAGCTCCTTCTGAGATGTACTAGCTCCGCCACCGTTTACCAACAAACATTTTTAAAAAATGGACTTGAACATGTCCATGACCTATAAAAAGGAATGACTCTGTTACCAAAGAAGACATTATTTCAAAAAAAAAAAAAAGTGAAATTAAGGGGAAATGGAAAGAGAAGGCAAGTGTGCACAGAGCTGTGGTCGGTGAGTAATGCAAGCTGATTGATACAAACAGCAGGGACGTGAAAAAATGTACAATGATTACGCTTTATTGGGCACTTGTCATGGGCTGTGTACCAAGCAGGATACTTGGCCTACACAAGCTCATTTAATCCACACAACCGCCCTAAAAAGCAGGGATGACTAGCCTCCCAGTTTATAGGCTCAGAAAGGCTAAGTAACTTTTCCAAGACCCATACAGCTGAGAACAGAATCCAGGTCTAACCGCAAAGCCCCAAATTAGCTTTATTTATTTATTCATGAGAGACATAGGGAGGGAAAGAGAGAGAGAGGCAGAGACCCAGGCAGAGGGAGGAGCAGGCTCCATGCAGGGAGCCCGATGCAGGACTCGATCCCAGGAGCCCAGGGTCACACCCTGGGCCAAAGGCAGACGTCCAACCCGAGCCACCCAGACATCCCTGGTGATATGTTGTGATTATACTTTCTAGAGGCGCCTGGGTGGCTCAGTCAGCCGGGCCTCCGACTTGGGCTCAGCTCCCCACCTGGGGTTCCTGGGATGGAGCCCTGAATCAGGGCTGAGCAGGGAGTCTGCTTCTTCCTCTGCACCCCCTGCCCCCCCACCCACCCCACCCGTGTTCTCAAGCACACACACGCTCTTCTAATAAGTAAAAACTTTAAAAATATTTATTTTTAATAATAGTATTTTTTTGTTTAGATTTTATTTATTCATGAGAGGCAGAGACCCAGGCAGAGGGAGAAGCAGGCTCCATGCAGGGAGCCCGACGTGGGACTCATCCCAGGACTCCAGGGTCACACCCTGGGCCGAAGGCGGCCCTAAACCGCTGGGCCCCCGGGGCTGCCCAGTAATATTTTAACTAGAATTGAGCTCTTGACTTGGCACACAGGGTGCACAGAACAGGCCTGGATCTGAAGGCTCCAGATCTCCCAGGCCCGAGGGCCCCGGCGGGCCGGCCTGGAGCAGAGACACACGGACCGCGCCCAGCTCCGTCCTAAATGGCCTTGGTGTTGCTTTTAGCAAACCTAAACCGTCAGCTTCGTCTCTCAGGATCTGAGGAGGAGGGCAGCCCCCTCCAGGGCAGACCCTCTGGCTCTCCAGACACCGTCCTGCTCAGACGTGGTGAAGCTCCAAGAGCTAATTCCTTTGCTCCGGTCGTTTCCCAAGAACCAGTGACAGACTAATAATTTGCCTTTTTTTTTTTTTTTTTAATTTATGATAGTCACAGAGAGAGAGAGAGAGAGGCAGAGACACAGGCAGAGGGAGAAGCAGGCTCCATGCAGGGAGCCCGATGTGGGATTTGATCCCGGGTCTCCAGGATCGCGCCCTGGGCCAAAGGCAGGCGCCAAACCGCTGCGCCACCCAGGGATCCCAATAATTTGCTTTTAAACGGGCCAAGGGTATTACCAGGCAGCTCGCAGAAAAGGAAATGTAAACGGCCCGTGTCATTTTTTAGGTTTATTCACTCATTAGAGAAATGCAACTTCAAGCCAGGGAGACCTGTCTCGCGGGCGAACCCTAGAGGCTCCGGGAGCCGTGGGAGGCCCGGGTCGCTGCGGCTGCCCGAGACCGTGCTCCACGGAGGGGCCCAGCGAGCCCCGTGGTTGCTGCACGCGCCGCAACTCGGGGCTCCGCTCCCGGGAACCCGTCACCCGTCCTCCAGGCTGGCTTCGGCGGGGAAGACAGCCACCTGCCATCTGCTGCAGCAAAGGACTGGGCAAGACTCAACGCCCTCGGTCCACGGGGTGACGAGGTACGTCCACGCGGCCCCAAACGAGAACGGGACGCTCGTTCAGTGCGACTATGAACTCTGCCGAACAGTCTAAGTGAAAAACCCAAGACACCGATGGTGCAGGCGGTCCCTGGGGAGGGGAGGTGGCTTCACTGCGGCCCCAACCCCCTCTGAATTCTGACCCATACGAAACTCAGAAAAACAAAACTAAGACACGCACTGAAGCTCTCCTTGTTCGGACGTTGCCTTAGCTCCAGCTAAGTGAGCTGCTCCACCCGCTCCGGCAGCGCGTCCTGCCCTCTGGAGCTTGGAGCAAGAACTCGGGGGGCTGGGGGTGAACCCCGAAGGGGAGAGCACCCTGAGGGTCACCCAGGCCGCACTTCCCCCCTCTGTCCACAGGGGGCGCCCCGAGGCTTGCTGCCGACTGATGCTGTCCCCCCACCCCCCCCACCCCCCGCCGGGGGACCTCGGGGACCTCAGGCTGTTGCCCGAGAGGCAAAGACACAGGCAGGGACAAGGAAGTAACATAAAATAGAAACTAGCTTTATTTCTCTGGAAGAAGCAGGGATCCATAGCCGGGGCAGCAACTTTGGTGGCAGACGCTGGCAGGAAAACACGGAACAGCACAGGGGAGGAGCTGGGTCAAAGAGGAAGCGCTGGTGTCCCTCCAGGGCAGCTGCCCCCTTGGTCTCCTTCCAACCCTGGGGCCTTGGGCCCTGGTCCCTGCCAAAGAACAATCTGGCACCCTTGCTCTGCTTCCTCAGCCACCTAGGGCTATTTCCAGGCACAAGATCCTAAGACCTGCCAAGTCCCATAACGTATCCATGGTGTGGCCACAAGTCACATTCTCTCCGACATCCCAATGCCCACCAGGAGATCCCTGGAGAAGGGCGCTGCCCTGAGGGCCTGCTGGGTGCTGGCCCCCTTCTGTGGGGCCAGCACATCCTCCCGGCATGGGTCAAGCCTGGCTTCCCCGGCGGCGGCAGAGCCTGGGGACACTCTCCCGTCCCAGGCCCCCACCAGGGGCTGGCGCAGAGGCAGCTCGGCTGCAGGGCCCGCGGAGGCCGCCCCCAGGCCCGCCTTCACAGGGCTCCTTCCTACCCCTTGGCCAGGGGCACCAAGAGCTGATCCAAAGTTGCAGGGACAGCACTGGGTGAGGGGGGACGGCAAGGCGGGGCTCCCAGTCTCCTGCTGCCTTGGCCTTGCTCTGCCACTAGGAGCAGCAAGTGGCAGCAGGTCCTCCGGGCTGGGGGGGGACCTCCCCACCCTTGTCAGATGGACAGACTCAAGTGATTCCTTCAGGACAGACCCTCTGGCTCTCCAGACACCTCAGCGCCTGCAGGAGGGGAAACAACCAGAAAGCCCCTCTGTCAAGGGTACAGAACGGCTAGTGCGGGTGGGCACGAGCGGGCCTCCTAGTACCAGGCGAGCGAATCTAGCTGAAGAGTCAGCAATAATTTTGGAATTTACCACCCTGGGATGTGTTCTAGCTTCAAAAAAAAAAAAAAAAAAAAGACAGCAGTGTTGCTGCTGAGACGGCCAGAGGGCGGCGGGCACCGTAAAGCCTGAGGAAGCCCCCACGGGGCAGGGGCTCCTCGGACCCCCAAGTTCATCCAGACCAGGTGCTGAAACATCTAAGCGGGCTTAGAAGAAACTTCTTTCACCCGGAACTGCCTGCCCCGCAGCATGGGCCGCCATCCGCCCCCAAGCTGGGGGACCCCGGGGCCGAGTGGGGGGGCGCTCACTCACTTGTGGTGGGCAGGGCCGCAGGAGCCCAGCAGGTGGCAGCCAGCCTGCTCCAAGTTCCAGTCGCACATCTCCAGCACTTTGTGGCACTCGCTTCGCGGCCGCAGACCCAACCCAAAGAGCTGCTCCACCTGAGGAGCAGAGGGTGGTGCCATGGGACACGCTGGGGCTGAAGGGCACCAGCCAGGGTGGGGGCAGAGGAGAGCCAGAGGCAGGATGGCAGGGAGGGGTCAGGGGAGGTGAGAGCGGCAGAGCCAGTCTTCAGGGTCCCTGAAAGCCAGAGTGGGCGGGAGGTGGGGGTACCTTCAGATACTGTGCAGCCCTCTGCACGCTCCAGCTGTGGCTCTGCAGGGCCGCCTGGCACTCCTCTGTGGTCACCCCATGCACCATGGCCTGCAGCTGGGCACACCCACCCACCTACCCGTCAGCACCGCCTGGGCCCATTCCTCTGGGGCCCTCAGGCCCCGCCCCTCCGCCCAGCAGCCGGGCCTGGTGCTCACCATCTGGACCTTGTCTGCCGGCCGTCCAGCCTCCGGCCCGTCCCCAGGGCAGCCCCTCTGTGGCAGCCGAGCAGCGGCCCGCAGGGCTGGTGGCCGGGGCCCTGGATTACTGTTGTTGGTGGAGAAGTTGGCCTTGGGATCGGGGGCGGCCTGGGGCATCGGTCGAACGGTGGCAGTGGGGGCAGCAGGAGCCGGGGTGCTGGGCGGGGGCAGCAGCAGGGGCACGGGCAGGGGGGCCGGCTCTTCAGGGCTCTGAGCCTCACGCAGGAAGCGCTGATAGCGTTCCAGGTAGGGTGGGCGCTCGGGCAGCAGGTAGTAGTGGGTGCTGCTGACCTTCTTGCCATCGCGGACAATGGGCAGGATGCAGGGACCAGCCCGCGGGCCGGGTGCCTGGATCACTTGGGGTGTGGCGTACTTGGGGTCGGAGGCGAAGCTCTGGGTGGTGGGCATGGTCTTCCCAGGTGAGCTGGAGAGCCGAGGTGGCAGCGGGGAGCCGCCGGGTGGAACCAGGGGGCTAGGGGTCCGTGAGCCTTGAGGGGACAGGGGCTCCCGAGGAGGCACCCGGGGAGGGGAGGCGGGTCCAGGCCACCGCCCTATCTCCTCCTCGCCTGAGGGGGCTGGAGACAGCTCGCCCCGTGGGCGGGTGGGCCTCGGGGGAATGGGCACGCGGGGGGGCACCTGGGGCTTGTCCTCACCCGCTGGGGCCGGGCCAGGAGGAGGGCTCAGGGAGCCAGCCGGGACCTGCAGCTGCCGCATGCACTCCTGCTGCAGCGCCTGGAAGATCTCTGCGGTCTGGGCCGAGTTGGGCGGCTTGCTCCCACCCTGGGGTGGGAGGAACAGATTGTCCTCCAGGGGAGGGAGCAGCTGTGCCTGCTCAGGCACAAAGGCGTAATTGGTTTCGCCCTGGCTGGGCCCAGTGCGGACCCCTGCACCCACCAGGGTGCTGTTGATGGAGCAGACCTCGAAGTCATCCTCGTCCTGGGCCACATCGTCGTAGGCAGGAGGCGGGGGCAGCGGGCGGGCGTCCCAGTCCACCACGGGCGTGGGGTGCAGGGGCCGGGGCAGGGCCCGCGTGGGGCTCTGCGGCGGGGTCTTGTCCAGTAAGGAACAGGCATCCATGGCCAGCTGCGCCAGTGAGGGCGCGCAGGGCCGGGGGGTGGGGACGACGGGCTCCTCGCCAAAGTCAATGAGCGTGACCTCGCCCCCACCGCCACGACCCGCCTTGGTGCCGGGCACCCGAGCGGAGGGCTTCGCGAGCCACAGCCCACGGGTCAGGGCTGGTTTCCGGAGGCCCAGCCTCTTGAAGTCGCTGGACAGGGGGTCCTGGTCCTCACTCACAGGGTCATAGGTTGGCTCTAGGAGAGGGAGGGAGACCCCACCGGGAAGGCAGTGTCAGGCAGGGGGACGGGGAAGAGAGACAAGTACCCTCCCCCGCCCCCCACTCCCAACGCCCCCAGAGATTAGCCCCTCGGCTGCCAAATTCCTCCACGCACGCCAACCCTGTTCCAACAGGAGGACAGAACCTGCTCCGGACACTCAGTTCTCCACATGGGCTCATGGACCCCTGCCTCCATCTCAGCTAGAGCAAGCGGTACCTCACAGCCATATGATACCCCGACACACAAGGCCCCGAACGCCCCAGACTCCTGGGCCCCGGCTGGTAACCCCATATCCCCACCCCATTACGCACACCATTAGTGCAGGCGGGGGCCACGGACAATCCCCCACCATCAAGGGCAACAGGAGCTGTCCTCGGAGAGCACAGAGCTCCTGACCAAGCACCGTGAAGCCCCGACACGGCATCTGCGGGTCCCAGAGGGAGCGGGACCAGGCCGCGTGACGGTGGAGAGGCAGGCGCCGGGACCACACACTTGCTCCAGAAGCCTGGGCTTTGGGGGGTCGGGGGAGAGGCAGGCATGCTGGGCCAGGTCAGCAGCCAAAGCTCACAGCACACACGGCATCAACCCCCCCCCCCCCCGCCACCCCGCCAGCCCACCAGGGCGCTGTACCTTCCAGGAGAGGAGGAATGAGAGGAGAGAGGGGGCAGGGGCAGGGGCCAAGGCTTCGAGAGCGGCCCCACTTACTCTGAGCGAAGATGGCAGGCTGAGGTGGGCGAGGTGGAGGCTCCCCTGCAAGAAAGGCCATGCGGAGAGCAGAAGGGACAGAGCGGGCGAGACAGGGGAGAGAAGACAGACAGACAGGAGGGCAGCGTGGAGAGAGACAGAGAGAGGGTGGTGAACAGGGGCCGAGCCAACAGTACAAACCCAACAGCAATGGGAAGCAGTGGGGCGGCAGGATGGGGGGAGCCCGCGTTCCAGAACGACAGGCACAGGATCCGGGAGGTGGATGAGGCTCCTGGCCAGCGTGAAGCCTGCGGGGTGGTTTTGGCTCGGGAGAGGACAGCAGGCTTAGGGGGAGTGAGGAAAGGCAGGATCTGAGTGCGTGGGGAGGAGAGAGGGGGACGCTGCGGCGGGCAGGCCAACATGGCCAGCCGGGGATGCCCACCTCAGCGGATGCAGTGGCCTCTCGTCTTGCACCCACGGCCAGCCGGAGCCAGGGCACAGCTGTCCCCCTGCAGCCCTGACCCCACTGTCCCGGAGCCAGGGCAGCCTGCTACTGGGCAGCGGACGCACAAGGGGCGCCGGGAGGGAGGCCGGACTCTTACTTTTCAGCCTTCCTAGATGCTGGGTGGGCCGGGGGGTGCTCAGTTCCACGCTCAGCAGGTCAGGAGGATCCATGGGGTTTCCCAGATACAGTCTGTGGGAGGACGACCGGGTCAGATGGTGGGGCTGGGGGAGGCACGTGGAGCGGCCCCAGGGGGAGGAGATGCCCGGGGCCAGGCCGAGACCAGAACCCTGAGTGCACGCAGAGAACCACCTGAGCCAAGCCCCGCCAAGAACCTGGGTCGGGAGCCCAGGACCCCCAACTCACGGCAGCTCCCCGAAGACTACACGGGCCGGGAGCTGTGGGGAGGGCAGAGACGGAGCTCCTGACCCCGACCCCTGCAACTGCCGTGGCGCCCCAACCCACGCCTGGCCGTCACCTGCCCACACGTGCTCTTCTGACCCACCGGGCCCAGAGGCATCGGGCCGCACCACGCCGTCGGGGGCGCAGGAGGCCCCTCTCTCCCCCACCAGGCAGAAGGGGGGCTGGGCCACCTGGCTTGCTCCCCGGTCACCCTCCCAGCCCCCGTACGGACTGTCAGGCCCTGGCACTTAGGCCCGGGGCTGAGGAAAGCCTGGAGGACCGGGCTGGGCTGGCCGCAGCACGCCAGGAGCGGGCCAGAGGGCCTCTACACAGCTCACCCCTTCCCTCAGGCTCGTGCTGGCTCCTGGGACGTAGGAGGCAGCGGCTGCTCTCCCAGGCTCCGCGTTGGGGGGCGAGGGCAAGGGCGAGGGGGACGGCCTGCCTCCCTGTGCCCCAGAAGCCAGAGCAGGAAGGGCTGCCGGGAGCCCCCGCTGCCAGTAAGGAGGCATGAAGCGGGCGCTCGCTCAGGAGCTGCCGGGAGGCTCGCTGGGGCAGGGTACCCGGGAAGGGACTACTTCTCTTCCTGTGTCCTCCGGATGCCCCCCCAGGGACCTCCTCCTTTCACTTAAAGGACACTGAGCCCCCCCGGGGCCCCCCAAGTGCAGAGTGAGCAGGCAAGCAGGGCAGCTGCCAAACCTTCCCTCTGGAGTCTCCCCACAGGGAGCTCTTTGTCTACGCCCCCCTCCCCAGGACACAGCGGCGTGTCCCCTGGGCCTGTGTGCACCCCCAGGGCTTGACCCAGGAGGCTGGGTCTCCAGGACCGTGCGGGGTAAGCAGGGCCACTACCGCCCCAACACCAGGGAGCGTGACACAGGCGTTCCTGCTGAAGCCCTTCCAAAGGTGGTTCCGAGACAGGTGGGGTGGCACCAACCATCCTTGGGCTCCCGACACCGCCCCCCCCTTGAGCCTGCAGGGACGGCTTCTGGGGGCTGCAGACTCTGGCGCCACAGGCCACAGCCCACCCCGGCGCACTCACTCGTCAATCTTGTCGGGGAAGCCCCAGCAGTGGCGGGGGTCGCTGTCGCCATGTCCTGTGTGGATGAAGCTGTTCTGCAGCGGCTGACTGATGTCCTGGGCCGACAGGCCAGCCACGGAGGTCACCACGTTGCGAGGGAAGGGCCCCACACACAGCGTCCGCGTGTTCTGGCCGCGCCACCAGTAGTTCTCCGCCCTGCCCAACAGAGACCACGCGGTGAGCACCAGTGCGCTGGGGCGGCCCCAGGGCGTGGGACCCTCTCCAAACCCAGCTGCCTCCAGCCTCGCTGCCGCCTGGCCACCTCGGCACAAGGGGACCGGAGGGCGTACGGCCCGACACCAGGGTGGTCTGAGTGCAGGGCCCGGCTGGCCGCACACACCTTACCCTCAGATACCGAGGGGGGTCCCACAGTTTTTTCTACAGTTTACAGATCAGGAAACGGGTTCCAACAAGCGACCAGGCTTGCCCGGAGTTCCCAGACACATCGCAGCAGACCCAGGATCAAATTCTGTCGTTAGTCTGCAAGCCGGCTCCCTTCCTACCGAGCCCCTCACCTCCCTCCTCCTGGCAAGGCCTGGACCCCCAGCCTCTGGCCACCGGGCCCTGCTCCTCAGCCCAGGATCCAGGCATCCCGAGCTGGAGACGCCAAAGCAGCACGACGGCCTTGCACTAGTGGCCTCGCAGCCAAGCCCTCCGGCCACACTCGCCGTGGGCACGCAGCCCCTGGTGCATTTGGGAGCGCTCGGAGCAAGCCACGCCTTCCCATCACTTCTGTGTGTCCAGGGCCCTTCACAACCTCCGGGCAGGGGTGTGGGACACCTGCCCTTATGCCTGTCCATCTCCCGGGGAACTCTTGTCTTAAATACGGGGTCTGGAAGCGGCCTAGCTTCCCAGTACAGCCGAACCACGGGAGCTCCTGCTCCTCACTCTGATCTCAGACACGAAAGCTCTGCTAATGTAGCCTAAGCCCGGGGCTGGGGTGGGGGCCGGGGCAGGAAGGGGCCCCCCGGACACTCCGAGTGGCAGGCTGCAGCTCCTGCATCTGCGCTGGGGTCACCCACAGCTGACCACACGGGCAGGGTCTGAGCCGAGGCAGAGGCGGTGCTGGCCTCACGCCGCCGTGGTGGGCGTGCACACACCCGGCCAACCCCCGGCCGCATGCCCCGAGCGCCGAGGGGCCCCTCCAAACTGCAGCCGGGCTGCAGGGGCCGAGGGGGGATGGAGGCCGAGCTCCTGGATCCTCGTCCGTGAGGGGACGAGGCCCCCGGGAGCGGCATGACCTCCCACTGCCTGCCGTGGAGACCGCAAGTGGAAGCCCACGAGCACAGCAGCGCTCGGGAAGCCAAGGGGGTGGGGGGTGAGCCGGGAGCCCGGCCTCCCCATACAGAGCCGCTGACCAGCCCCCCGGGGTGGGAAGGGCGGGAGGCGAGGGAAGAAGGCAGGACGACACCCAGGGAGGGACGGCGCCCACCGCGAACGGCAGGGCCACTCCGAGGCGAGACGTCGCGGGACACTGCGGCCCAGGGCTGGCTGCGGCTGCCGTGCTCCCCTGAAGCAGGACGAAGGCGGGCGCCCGCCGCCGGGGACCCCGCCCCTGCCGCCCCGCTGCCCCCCCCCATCCCCACTGGCTCCCTGGGTTCTGCGTGGCCCTCCGGGGACCCTCTCGGACACCCCCGGGCCGGACGGCGGACTCTGCCCTCCACACCCCCTCCGACGTGCTCGCCAACCTGGCTGAGCGGCAGCGGAGGTGGCCGGCGGGTCCAGAGATCGGGCCCGCGTCCAAGGCCGGGGCCGCCCCGTGACCACGTCCTCCCTGTGGACCCCGAGCAAGGCCACGCTGGCAGGTCACTGCCTCCACTCCTTCCCCGAGCACAGCCGCAGCGTCATGCTGGCTCCTCCGGACACGCTTCGGAGAGGACAGAGGCCAAGCCACCTCCCTTTACTACAGGTGCGGCCGAGGCAAGAGCCCCGGGACTGCCTGCGGGAGTCCCGACGTCATTTCCCACCAACACTTTGCTACTGGGGAGGGGGAGTTGGGGGTTCAGGGCACGTGTAAGGGGGAGACACTCATAGGGCGCCCAGGGGCTCCGCGGTGGAGCAGCTGCCTTCGGCCCAGGGTGTCACCCCAGGGTCCTGGGATCGAGTCCGGCGTCGGGGTCCCTGCAGGGAGCCTGCTTCTCCCTCGGCCTGGGTCTCTGCCTCTCTCTCTGCATCTCTCATGAATAAATAAATAAAATCTTAAAAAAAAAAAAAAAAAAAAGAGAGGGGGGACACTCTTGGGAATCACATCCCAAGCACACTCGGAAGCAGCATCCTCCCGACCAGGCTCAAACGTATCTCCTGAGACGGCCGATGCCGCCCTGCACCACCTGCCTAGCCCCCGAGGTGGGGGTGGGGGGACCAGGTGCCAGCGGCTCAGAAAGGCCTGAGGCTACCCTTGCCACCCGGCCTGCACTGGCCACACCCGCTCCCCCTCCACAAAAAGGCCAGAGTGTCCACAGCAAAGGGAGAGTCGGGCCCACCGAGGGCAGACACCACGACGCGGACAAGTCCCTGGGGGAAGAGAAAAGGACCCGCGTCTCCAGCACGGACTTTCTATTTCCTGCGGCCCCGTCAGTGGCCTGGGACAGGCAAGAGGTGGGCGGTACCTGGGAAACTGAGGTCTGGGCTGAGAATTGCCTAAGGCTGGCCCTGCTCTATCGGGGACCGGCTTCTGGAAATTTCAGCGCCCTGTCCCCGTCCCGGCCCACGGCGGTCCAGTCCAGAAGTGGCTGGTAAATGTTGCTTAGACATTCTGCTCAAGACACTGCCCCACTCACTTCTGAGTGACCCGGGCGGCCCCTGGTTTTAAGGGACAACACGGGCCCTTGCTTCCCCCCCACCTACCACTGGAAGCAGAGGCTCCGGGGATCAGGCCAGGCCAAGGCCCCGAGGAAGGATTTCAAATCCTCAGTCTCCTTTCTCTGGTTCTCTAAGAACAGAGCATGAAAATGCTGCCGGCTGCCCCAGCTTCCAAGTCAGACCCCCTGGAAAAGACCAGTTCGTCATCCATCCCTCCATCCAGACGCCGAGTCACAAGCCCCAGGCAACATCGAGCTGTCCTCTCTGCCCGGTGCCCGGTACCCTGAGAGGCACTGAGCCTCCAGAACCAGCCAGAGCCGGGGGCCAGGGGGTCCCAGACTCGACCTGGAAACAACGCCAGCACCTCTGAAGCAAGAGGAGCACAGGGCCAGTGGAGGAGCAGAAACAGAGCGGCGAGCCAGGCTGGGGAGACGGAGAAGCAGAGACGCACACGCAGGAGCCAGACCCAAGAGACCGTGAACAGAGCCCGTCCACCGGAGGCGGGGAGACCGTGAGCCAAACACACACAGAGACGTCTGGGTGCTGAGGAAACAGGGGCCCCGCACCCAGGCCCACCCCCAGGCCTCACCGGCCGCCGCGGCCTCTGGCCCCTCAGCTCCCCCCTCCGAGCAGCTCCAGGAACGCGAGCGGGCGCCGTGGCCCACGCCGGCCCTGGCCCCCGAGGAGGAGCCCAGCGAGCCCACACTGGCAAGGCGGCCGCGGAGCCAGCAGCTGGGGCCAATGGGAGCCCGGGACGCCGGGGCGGGGCACGGTGCCTCCAGAGGAGTGGCTCCCCCGGGGCCCCACCTGCACCCAGGCCACCAGCTCCAGACACACGCCCCCGAACCAGAAGCAACTGAGTCACTCCCTGGGGAACCCTGGGGCCCCACTGACAGCAAGGGACGGGCGGAGGTAAAAATCTGGGGCCATGGGGCATGAGCGGGGAGGCGCAGAGCTCGGGCTCCTGGCCGTGGGCACGGATACAGGCCCAGCCTCGGGCTTACGGGCCCACATGCGCCCCCCTCCAGGCGGGCCTCCGCTCTCATCTTCCTCTTTCCAGAAGGCTCCCGAGAGCCATGCCTACGGTCCCGTCTGGCGCCTCAGCCCCAGACCCACAGACTATCTTCCTCCCTGACCCCTGTGCCTCTCTCCTCCTGGAAGCTGTTGGCTTCTCTCCCCCACCACTAACTCCCCAAACCGCTACCCCCACACCCGACCGAGATGTCATTCGCGCTCCCAGATCCGGGGCCCAGAGTCTAGGGGGCCCCGTGCTGGGGCCACAGCGAGGGCAGGTCACGTGTCTGCAGGACCGCAGGGGCTCCGGGCCTCCCCCATCACCCTGACTCACCCAGAAGCTCCCCAACCGACGCCCGCGAGGCAGAGAATTTCACTAAAAGCCCCAGGCCCCTCGACCTGAGGTCTAAGCACAACGGGCTGTGTGGGAAGTGACCCCCAGCCCCAGCCCCCACCCCGCCCGGCTCTGAGTCACAGGAGCAGGGGCACCGGGGATTTCCTCCGCCTTGCGCCTCTTCCTGGTCCTCTGGGCTCACCCCTACCCCAAAGGCACCTCAAGCCTGCCCTGCCCCAACCAGTTCCTCAGCCGCCCTGGGGATCAGATAACAGAGGGTGGGGTGGGGGTGGTGGGCCTCCTCGGCAGAAGGCCCTGAGCAGGGGCCCCAGGTGGGAGCCATGAGTCAGGAGATGCCGCTGGAGGCAGAGACAGACACCCAGGTGTTGGCGGGGGGGAGGAGTCAGGAACAGAGGGCCCGGCATGGGGATGGGGCGGAGGAGCCCAGGGGGCACCCCAGCGGAGGAGGTCGGAGTGGGGAGGGGGCCCCGGGATGGGGACGGGGGCTCAAAGGGAGGGCAGAGGCTGCTTTGGGGGCTACTGCTAGGCACTGGGGGGCAGTCAGGGCCCCTGTCCTGGGAGGAGGCGGGAAGGGGAGGGGAGGGGAGGGGAGGGGACGGGACGGGACGGGGAGAGGAACGTTCAGGAGCTCCAGAGTCCCTGGTGGTGGCCCTGGGGCCAAGCTGAGCCACTTCCTACGCGTCACCCCAACGGCAGTTTGGCTCCGACCCACACAGCCAGAGCCGAGCCGAGTGGGAAAAGGGTGAAGGAGGTGGTGCTGTGCAGGGAAACTCTGAGCCCGACAGTGAGGTGAGGCCGGCCCGTCCTTCCCCGCCGCCCAGCACTGTGAGCCGTGGCCCTCCACCTGCAGCCCGCACCCCTCAAGGCCCTGCAGGCCCGGCCCCGTGCTCCCTACCTTCCCTCGATGACGGTGATGACGTCGTTCATCTGGATGTGCAGCTTGTCTGGTTCCTCAAAGTCCTGAAGGGCACGCATGTCGGTGGGCTGGGCCTGGGGGCAGAGCGGGGTCAGTGCCCACCCTGGGACTGAGCCCCCGCATGGGCACCCCAGCCCCGGGCACAGACCTGCCCTCACCTCCAGCAGGAAGTCCCGCAGAGCCACGAACGTGGGTCTGTCCTCTGGCTTGTGGGCCCAGCACTGGACCATGACGTTGTAGACATCCTGGGGGCAGTCCTCCGGCCGCGGGAGACGCTCCCCCTCCTTGTCAATCTTATGCAGAATCTGGCGGTGGGGCGGTGCAGTTGGAGCACAAGCAGGGCACCCAGCCCGTCACTCCCCACCTTCCCTCAGGCCCATGGAACAACGGGAGCTGTGGGCCGCCGTGCCTGCACCCCGAAGAAAAGCTGTGTCGGGGAGCCCAGCCCCGGGCCTCCGGTGGGGGCCTCTGGAGAGGTGGCCGCGGCAAGGGAGCAGAGCGCGAGCGAGCCTCGGGCGGCCCCGGCCGGAGCACTGCGGGCCCCTCTCTTGGCTCAGCGGCTCGAGAGGTCATGAGACGCGGGGCATGGGGGACAGGGATTCCAGCCAACGGGAGCCAGTTCCAACGGGCCGGGTGGGAGCCAGGAAGCAAGTCAATCCCCGCCCGGCACGTCAGGAGCTCCGGCCCCTCACCTGACTGCCATTGAGGCCGATCCAGGGCTCCTGGCCGTAGGTGAACATCTCCCACAACGTCACTCCAAACATCCAGGTGTCACTGGCGTGGGAGAAGGTGCGCGTCTTCAGGCTCTCAGGGGCACACCTGGCAAAGGCAGGGGTCAAACAGAAGGCCTCTCAGAGCACAGCCACCCCCATCAGCCCGACGGACAGAGCAGCCGCTCAGCACATCGCAGCCCTGTGCACCAGGCTCAACGGTAGGTGTTGGTGACACACGTGAACAGGGACAGGACTTACTGACTATGGGATGCACAGACTCGGAGGACATCATCTACGCTCCTGTCTTTATTCCCATGGAGCCCGGGCGGGAGGAGGGTGACGTGTGCAGGTCAGGGAAGCAGTCGGGGGAGAGGTCAGAGGCTCCAGAAATTGGTGAGGGGGAGGAGAGGGGATAACATCTCAGGCTGTTTTCTAATTGTGGTGGGAGGATGACGATTTCCGGATTTGGGGCAGGATCCTGGGATTTGGGTCATTTCAGCAGGAAGGTGTGGGTGGGAGATTTGGACAGGGTTTGGGGAAGAACTGACATGGATGGAAACCGTTTACACTGGCTTCACCCAAATACCCCACACTCCCTGTGGGACCCCCTTTTGGGTGAGCCAGAGAAATGCCCCCAGTGCAGCGGAGCCGGCAAAGGGGTGTCCCTGGGTGGGCCAAGGTGCGGAGTGACGGGGAAGCTGACCTGACCGAGAACCAGACTCTCTCCTGGGACTGGAGAGCCGGCCTGGCCACTCAGGTGGGGGGCGAGGGGGAGACGCTGCCCAGGGACAGTCACTCAAGACCCGCAAGCCCGGTGTTCCTCATCTGGGAAACCTAACAACGATCTGCTGGCTTCATGCTGCCGTAAGGGGACTCTATGGTTTACCACTCAAACCAGGATGCTTGGGTATGAAGGGGGTGCTATCAATGACCCCAGAACAACCAACACAATCCGGAACGTGTAGTCACCCTACGTAAACGATCGACTGTGAGCGGGGCTGTGTATCCTAGGTTAGGAGGATTTTCCGGCAAGAACACGACTTACTCGTCGCACCCCAGAGCGAGGAGACCACACACCCCCTCGGGTGCCTCCAGAACCAGTGGATCATGACGGTCTCACACCAGGGCCGGGGCCAGGGCAGGGCCAGGTACCACCCTGGTGAGGTGAATGTCCCTGGTCAGCCTACAGGCCCTGACGTGGTCTGGCCCTGCCCGCAGCTAGCTCTACCTGGAACATACATACCCACCAGTGTGCCTGCCTAACTTCTGATAAAGTCTGGTATTTGGGGAGCTGACTATGACAGAGTCCTCCTGGGCAGTCTTTCTGGGCCCCCACGGCACTCATCCCTGTGCATCTCAGTACCTGGCACCCGGGCCCAGAGAATTCCCCCGGGCGGATGAGTGAATGGACTACACACAAGAAGGCTCCCCGGGCCCAGGAAAGACAGAGGCTACTATGGGAACCGAAGCCCCGGAAACTCTGAGGCTGGGTGTGCAGGGACCGGGGGGGGGGGGGGGGGGGGGGGGCAGGCCCCGTGAGCCAGCAGCACCTGTCCCTCACCAGGCAAAGGGCACCTTGCGATGCTCTTGCATGACATAGTGGTCGTCATTCTGGGGTAGCGCACGCATCAACCCGAAGTCCCCGATCTTGACCAGGTCACGGGTGGCCAACAGCAGATTTCGGGCAGCCAGGTCACGGTGAATAAAGCGCTTGGACTCCAGGTAGCCCATGCCCTCCGCCACCTGCACAGCGTAGCGGCTCAGAGTGCCCAGGAGGAAGTGGCCCTGGTGCTTGCGCAGCCGGTCCAACAACGATCCTAGCGGCGCCAGCTCCGTCACCTGGGGCCATGGAGGAGGCAGGAGGAGTAAGTGCCACCGAGCCCTGCCCCTCCCTCAGTGCCCCATGCTGGGCTCCCAGTCCCTCTCCTGAAGGCCTGAGCCTGCCCTCTGGGGACCTCTAGGACTTCTACAGCCTTCCCCAGCCTCTCCCCCTCCAGGTCGCACGGGAACCCGAGGCTCAGAGAGAAGCAACCCACAGAGGCTCAGATTAGAAATTCTAAAAACGAAACTCTAGGGCCGGCCCCTCCTATGAGTGCAACCCTCTGCCAAGGAGCACAAACAAAACCCAAAGATGGACTTGGGCTCCGGAGGACAGAGCACCAGGTTAGGCCCCGAGGAGCCGCTTTGCCACAGCAGGTGGAGGACCAGGGCCCCCTTCACCTGGACGGAGCGCGAACACAGCACCGACAGGGGGACGGGCCCCTCTGGGGGCGCAGAGACCCCACCTGAGCACCCACCCGCTGCCCGCAGGGCTCACCATCTTCATGGGCGGCGTGAGCACCACCCCATAGAGGCGAATGAGGTTGCGATGGTCAAGCGAGTGCATGGCGTTGACCTCCCGGATGAAGTCGTCCATGGCCTCTGGCTGGCTCAGCACGTCAGGCTTCAGGCACTTCACAGCCACACTCATCTGCCCGCCGCAGGGATGGGGATGGGGATGGGGATGGGGGGGAGGAGTCAGGACAGACCTCAGGCCCCAACACTCTGAGCCCACCTGCTCCCCCTCCAACTCAGTCCTAATAGCCCTGCCCCGGGGCTGCTGGTCTGGGCGGGTGAACGTGCCCCGGGGGCCTGCGGCCTGGCCTGGGCCCCCCTTCCGGGCGGGTGGGGAACGCCCAGGTTAAACAGCAGCCATCACTGTGATGACAGACGTTCAAATGTCGTAGTAAAAGTGGAATACTGAAAATGTTGTAAATATAATGCCAAAAAACGAATGTACGGCGGCAGGCGGCAGAAATCCCCGTAGTGCTTCCCTCGGAGGAAGAGGAGACTAGGGGGAAGGGGCAAGAGCTCCCTCCTGGGGATGCGGGCGGGTCCTGCCTCCCATCCCTGCTTACACTGCTCCGCGCGGGTGTAAAAATGCACGAAGCCGAAATACTAACTGTGCTTCCTCTGAGTCGTGGGATTACAAACGCTTTTTCCTTATTTTTAAAAACAATTTCCAAACCTTTGTAATAATTATTTTTATAACTGAAGAAAATCAGACCCGTCTAGTTAACCTGAGCGTGGCGTCCAGAGCAAGCCCCCCTCGAACTGCGTCCAGCCCCGTCCACATCCCGGCAGAGGGGGGCACCTGCCAGAGTACCTGAAGAGGCCTGTCCCTCTGCCACACCCCACAGGACCCAGAAAGCTCACCGTCTTCCCCGAGGGGGCATCCCACTCGCCCCTGCGCACCACGCCAAAGGAGCCATCTCCTAGCTTCTCGAATAGATGCAGGTCCTTTTCCCCAATGAGGCAGGTGAGGCTCTGTAGGGGCCCCTCCCCTGCTGGGCCCCCCGGGGTGGGTGAGGTCTTCCGGAAGGTGCTCTGAGAGTGATGAGGGGGGAACTCAGCCTCCAGTCGCTTTCCACTGAACACCTGTTTGAAGGCAGCCAGGGGCTAGATGGAAGCCGGAGGCCCCGGGGCCGGTCCTCAGTCCTGCCCCGCAGGGTCGTCCGCTAGGCCTCCAGAGAGCTCCTGGCGTGGCCAAACTGCCAGGGTGCAGACTGGCTGGAGGCCCACCCCTCCTCCAGACCACACCCTCAAATGGCAACCCCCAGTCTCAGTGTGGCCTCAGGGTGTGGGCCAGAAATGGCCTGACAGCCGTGCAGCTTGTGACGCCTGTGACCCCACGCCCAGCTGTGGGGCCAGGGGGAGCCCAAAGCCACTCTAGACCCATCCTCTGCACCACCTGTCCCCCCGTCCCCCTGCCCAGCACAGACTCTGGCCCCCAACCCAAGCAGATGGGCAGGAGCCCGAGGGGCCCTCCGCAAACACCTCCCTTTCCATATTTAGCCCTGGCCCCTTCTCTGGGTTGCCCATTTGGCGCTGTCCGTCTCCACCCTCCCTGGGGAGCTGACTGCCCTTCATCCTGCCAGGGGGAGAGGATAATTTGAGCCTGAGGTTGGACTGTGAATGTGTGTGCTGGCGGGGCTGGCGGGGGGGTTGGGGGGGCGGTGTGTGTGCAGATGAAGCAAGGCCTTGCTGGGCCAGGGCCTGGGAAGACAGCTGGGCGGCTGGAGGGGCGCCGAGAGCTGTGAAAGGAAGACTGGAGGGGACTCTGCAGCCCAGGCTGTGGAGGGAAGGGGCCCAAGGCCAGGGGACAGGAGGCCCTCAGGAGTGGAGGTGGCCCCATGGGTCGGACTCGGCCACCCCCACTGGGGCATCCGGGCCTTGGCCTCAGACTGCAGACTCCGTCCACTTGGGCCTCTGCCCCGCACAGGTTGGCAGAGCTGATCTGCCCAGGGCAGGGGGTGTCTCCAAGCCAAGGGCCCCTTCTAGCCACCGCTCTGCCCTCCTCTCCGTAACTGAGCTCCCTTATGTCTGCGAGCAGTGCTCGGCTGACAAGGCCCTCACAGCCTTTATCTTGAGGGACCCTCTCCACTGCCTGGTGAGGTGAGCTGGCCAAGTGCCCCCGGCCTTCTACCTGAAGACAGGCCTCAGGTCTGGAGAGGTTCACTGACTGACCCCAAGGCCTCCTGGGTGGTGGATCCGCGATCCCTGAATCCCAGTGCAACCCCTGAATCCCGGGGCGCTGCACGGCTCTTCCCTCCTGCCTTCACCCCCCCAACAAACCCATCCTTCCTAAAACCTGGGCAAGGGACCAGGACAGTGTCCCCAGAAAAGGCCACAGGCTCCCAAGAGACAGCCCCTTTGCCAGATCACAGCCAGGAAATCTCGGCTGCCCAATCCCAGTCCAGCTGTTCTGCCGTAAGGCACCCCCCACCCCAGCCTTGAGGCCAGGAGTGGGGAGGGAAGGCCCTGGCTGGTTCACTTCCTCTTGCATTGTCTTCCAGACAATGGGCAAAGTTCCACTGAGTCAGACCAGGGACTCACCACTCCACGGACCCAAATTAGGGCAAAGGGGGGGTGGCGGGGCAGGCTTGGGGAAGGAAGCTGTCAGCAGGCCAGAGGTCCAGAGAAACCCCCTGAGGACCAGGGATTGGGCGGGGCGAGGAGGGGGGGAGCGAGGCAAAGATGTCCTGGGTCCAGACAGTCCGCACCATGCTGCCCTGGACACTGGCCCCAACAGTCAGACAGGGCACGGGCTCAAGTTACGGTGCGCTTGTCAAAGAGCGCCTGCACCGCAGGAGGGGACACGAAGCCATCGTGGCACACGGGCTACTCACGTGCCATCTCTGGTGGGTACAAGAACCAGGCGGTTCTACAAGCACCCTGCCCAGGGAGACCCCCGGAGGAGGGAGGTCTGTACCAGGTACAGATGACACCCGCCTGGGAATGGAGGAGTTTCCTAGGCCTGACCTCAGAGGGAGGCCTGTGAGGCTGCCCGCCCCACTTGCTCCTCGTCCACGCACCTTGCTCATCCAAGACTTGCGTTTGCACATGGCCTTTCTCCTCTTCACAGCCTCCCACAACCGCCGCTGACCTGCGGGGAAAGAACGGGTTCCGATGTTGTTAAGGCAGCTCACGTCCCCCAGAGAAGCCACCTGCCTGCATGCTTCCTTGGTCCCCCGGGGTGGGTCTGGCACTAAATACTGCCCAGCACAATGACACCAAGGAAACACCATTCCAACCAACCAGGGGCCACAGCTAACGGTCACGGCATTCCACTTCCAGGCAGTGGTTCTTGAACTAGATGGAGGTGTTTAACCACCAAAACTGAACAGCAGTGATCTTTTTCCAACTCAAAAAAAAAAAAAAAAAAAAAAAAAAAATCAAGGTAATGGATAGAATTTGCTCAGCTGTTTTTTTTTTTCTCCCATAAAATTCTATTACGTGCCTGGCATCAGATACCAACTATCCAAGCCCAACTAGCCTATGTCGATGTCTGATTTAGCAGGTTATTACTTATTTAGCTATTGTAAGCTGACTGTGTGAACAAATTTCTAACGCTCTACATGGAATACCATGGCTTCTAGATGTTACGATCAGTACTTTTAGGATAAATACGTGGAAAAGAAAGGAGTTCAACTTCTACGGCAGACCTTGGTGCATGGGAAACAGAATGAGTTCAGTTTACGGCAGATCTTTGTGAGAAAGAGACAGATGAAGGGCAAATTGGCAAACCATCCGAGGGTGTTCATACAGATCTCTGGATGCTGACCCCCTGGTGTTGAGAATGGTGAACAGAGCAAACTCACTTCCAGTTTATGGCAGAGGAGAGATGGAGGAAACCCATCCTACAAATGTCTGAACAAACCAAAAAGGGGTGTATGTTTAATCCTGAGTATCCAGAGCTCGAAGACTTCACTCTCCTTAAACTCCAGTTCACCTTTACAACTGCCAGCTGTTCTCATGCACTCACTGTGTGCAGCATGTACTGATGCCCCTCCACCCCACCTTGGGGGTTCCTGGACAGGCAGCGAGAGTTCTCAGCTGTGCCACCCCATGGAATGAGGAGGAGGGCTCTTCTATGCGGTGGGCAATCCTGAGGATAGAGGAGGTAGATGGTCAGTGGGGAAGCAACAAGCACGGCCAACGTCCCCACCTACCAGGCCGGCCCATGCCAATCTTCTCCAGGTCCTCATTCTTGACATACTCAAAGTGGGACAGGCGGGTAACATTGAGGTCATCGCGGAGCCGCAGGAAGTACTGTTGCAGCTGCACCTCGGACAGCAGCTCTAGCAGCCAGCCTGTGCCCTCCTCCGGCTGCATGCTGCTGCTGCCCAGCCTCTGTGGGGAGGAAGAAAGGCTCAGGGACTAAGGGGTGCAGGCAGGTAGTGAGGGACTCTGCCCTGAGTGCCCTGGCCTCACCCACATCCTACTAAGCTGCTTCAACAAACCCAAATCACTTTCTTGTTTCCCCCCAAACAGCCGTAGAGGATGGCCTGTACCCCTGTGCCCCTCTTCCCACCAGGAACGACGACAGAACTCGGGCAGTTGGAAATCAGCCCGGGCTCTGGAGTCGGGGTCTAAAGTCCACACTGTGGCCGACTGACCGGAGATCAACCTCTCTGTTCTCAGACAGTCAACAAGCCATTTGAGAAGCATCAAAACTATCGGTTGTGTCTCCAGGAAAATATACACATTCTTAAAGTTTTCATTTAAAAATTGGGGAGGGGCACCTGGCTGGTTCAGTAAGTAGAACTAGTGACTCTTGATCTCAGGGTTGTGAGTTCGAGCCCCACACTGGGCCTCATGTTGGCTGTGAAGCTTACTCAAAAAAAAAAAAAATATATATATATATATATATATATATATATATACTACTTTACATATATGTATCGTTTTAAAGGTTTTATTTATTTATTCATAAGAGACACGGAGAGAGAGAGAGGCAGAGACACAGGCAGAGGGAGAAGCAGGCTCCATGCGGGGAGCCTGATGCGAGACTTGATCCCAGGACCCCAGGATCATGACCTGAGCCAAAGTCAGACACTCAACGACTGAGACCCAGGCGTCCCTATATATGTATATAATCTTAATTGGGGGGGAGGGTGCAGGGTCCCTTGAGACCCATCCATAGGTTCCGCAGACCTGATGGGCCCCAGAGAAAGCACTGTGGACCAGATGAGCTCTAAGTCCCACCCAACACCTGACATCACCAGAGCATCGCTCCCCAAATCCAAAGACCATCCCGCAGGAGACCACTCAAGTGCCGGGCTGTCAGGACCACAGTGAGTGGAAGACAAAAGAGGGGCAGAGGCTGGGGTGGGCTTTCCGATGCCGGCTCAAAGAGGCAGCACTACTTAGCTCCATCAACGGCTGTCACCAGACTGCTGCCCAGGGTTGTCAAAGCTTTTCATTTTTTCAAGAAATATTGGAAATCTGGGAATCCCTGGGTGGCTCAGCGGTTTAGCACCTGCCTTAGGCCCAGGGCGTGATCCTGGAGACCCGGGATCGAGTCCAGCATCAGGTTTCCTGCAGGGAGCCTGCTTCTCCCTCTGCCTGTGTCTCTGTGTCTCTCATGATTAAATAAATAAAATCTTTTAGAAAAATATTGGAAATCTGAATCTATATGTGAAATCTCACCATTTTTGAAAAGGTAATATATGCACATGGTAAAATATTCAAAAAGGCGTTCTTAAACAGAGATGGATGAATGAATGAAGTCTCATTCCCTGGGCTGCTGCACAGCAAGCCACCTACCCCCCGTCCCCAAAGCCACCTGCCATAAACGACTTCTACATATCCTTCCAGACTGTTTTGCCCCCACACAAATATTCACCCATCAACCACACCATTCTGTTCCTTGTTTTCATTTCACATTACATCTTTCTCCTGACCTTTTTTTAAAGATTTTATTTATTTATTCATGAAAGGCAGAGAAAAAGGCAGAGACACAGGCAGAAGGAGAAGCAGGCTCCATGCAGGGAGCCCGATGTGGGGCTCGATCCCGGGACCCCAGGATCATGCCCTGAGCCGAAGGCAGATGCTCAACCACTGAGCCACCCCGGGATCCTATCCCTGAGTTTTTAATTATGTCAACGAATTCAAGTTTGCGGTACACATGCACGTGTGCGCACACACATGTTCCGTGCTGGCCAAGCAAAACACATGTGCAGGCCAGAATCAGCCAACGGGGCCATGGGTGAGTGAACCCTGACCTACACACTCTGCAGCCCAGAGAAAGAGGACGGGGCACCCCTTGAAACGAAGCAGCCTGACCCACTGGACCCAAACCCATTCCTGTCCAAGTCATACACCTCAAAGCTGAGGGCTTGCCCAGGGCAGCCCCTGACCCGCGTTCCGTCCCCAACCGAGGATGACCAGCTGCGCCTCAGCCTCCCACCGAGTCCGAGGTGGCCGTGGGCCCCAGCTCCCATCACAGGGCACGGTAAGGGAAGCAGACACTTGCAGCTCAGGCCTAGCGTGAGCCTCCTGCCTCCACAGTTCCCAGCGGTGCTGAGAGCCCAGTGCCAGGACTTCAGACCCTCCCAGGCAGCTCAGGGCAGTACAAAGAGCGACAAACGGGATGAGAAGCCTCAGTTCAAACCATGGCTTAAAAAAAAAAAAAAAAAAAACCCTGGCTCCTCCACCAAGGCAGCTGGGCGATGGGGAGGGTTTTTTTTTTTCCAAACTTCAAGCAGTGACCCTTTACCCAGATGGTGCTCATGAGGGCTGTACGGCCCCCTAGGGGACATTCTTGGTTGTCATCATGTTGGGGGCCAGTAGTGGCATTTAGTGGGTGATCAAGGGACAAGAACACAAGTTATCCTACAACATGCAGGGCAATCTCACTGTCCCAAGTCCTGTACAATGTAATTCATGCAGGTGGGAAACTGGCTTATAAGCATGCGAACCTAGAACCAAATTCCATTTTACGTGCGAACAAAATCGGATTTTGCAGTTTCAATACGCACCGAGAATGAACACGTAAACGGTGGAGGGGGGGAGGGGGACTGGCCTTTGTTTTATCCAGAACTTACCAAAAGTTGTTTGCTACTTAGAAAAACATCACTGAAGGCAACCCAACTTTATTGTTTCAAAACTCCCCTGTGGGTCAGCACTTGTAGACGCTGCCTCCCCGGTGGTTCTACTGGAGGTCCTAGCGCTGACTACCTCATCAGGTCAGAGGGCCCTGACGTATCAGGAAATGCTATCATCACCGTCCTTTCACTTCTCCTTTCTTTTTTTTTTTTTTTAAGATTTATTTATTTATTCAGAAAGAGAGAGAGAGAGAGAGGCAGAGGGAGAAGCAGGCTCCATGCAGGGAGCCCGACGTGGGACTCGATCCCGGGCCTCCAGGATCACACCCCGGGATGCAGGCAGCGCTAAACCGCTGCGCCACCGGGGCTGCCCTCACTTCTCCTTTCAACTACAGGTGACATCCCGGTGACTGACAATATACACACACGGCAAGAAGGTTATATTTCTATTAATTTTACTTGAGAAGAAAAACAATCGCCCTAAGGCTTCGACTGTATTTACCATATGCCAGGCACGAGTCTAAGCAGTTAGCTGTAGTCACTCACTTATCCTCAACGACAGTAGCTGTCACACACAAAGGAGTGTGGACAGGACGTCGCTGCTTTCCAGAAGGCGGCCCCAAAGGTGCACCGTGAAAATCACCGACCCAGGCTGCGCGTCTGCCGCCGCCACTCCCACCACCACGGCACCCCCTGCGTGCCCCAGGGCGCGGCCTGCCAGCAGGGCCAGCAGCCTAGAGACCCCCTCCTCTTCCTGCCCCGTGTCCAAGTCTCAGGGCGCCAGGCTCCCCACTCCCACCCCCGGGTGCTCCCAACAAGAGCCGAGGGCCATGCCCTGGGTGCGGGGACTGCGCGGACACCAGACCCGGAGCCCTTCCCCTGACGCCGCTCAGAAAGCACAGAGTGGCCTGGTTCTTTTCGCCAAGACACCGGGAACAGCCCTGCCTGCCCAGCTGGACACTCCCCCCAGCCCCAGGGACAGGGCTGCTCTGCGTGGGGGTGTGCGGGGAACTGGGAACACTGGGACCGCAGCGAAAAGCCACCAGGCCCTCAGTCCTGCCCCCCGCCAGTCCCAGGGTGACCCTGGACAAGCCCCCGCCCCCCCACTCCCCGTCCCCTCCTCACCAGGCCTCGCTGGCCCGGAAGCACAGGGCACGCACCGCATGCCCCTCCGCTCAGTCCCCGGCTGGGGGGCCCCGGCCGCGGTCCCCACCTGTGTCTGCCGCGGCGCCGGACGGCGTCCCGTCCCAACCAGGCTGCAGCAGTCCAGGGCAGAGGCCCGGAGCCCAGCGCCCCCCTCAAGCCCTCAGCCCCTCCCAGTCCCACACTCTGCCCCCCAGTGACCCGCTGGCTCCAGGGGCCGACCCCAGCCCCAGCCAGTCCTACCCGCACCCCGGCCTCACTCACTGTGTACAGGCGGCGCCGCAGTCTGGCCAGGAGAGGGAAGGAGAGCTCTAGGCCAGGGAACCGACGAGCTGCGGGCATCTCCACGGAGCTGGACCCCCGGCCCCGGCGCTGGGGCTCTGGCCCAAGGGGGGGGAGCAGGGGCTTTAGCTCCTGAGCTCAGGGTCCTGCCCAGAATGGAAGCTGACCAGAGGTCGGCCCCAGGAGTCCCCCAAATCCCACACAGGGGTGCGGAGTGGGGCAGGAAAACAGGGTGGGCCCCTTTTCCCGGCTGCACAGCTGTTTCCCCAGCTGGCTAGTCTGGCAGGGGCAGGTTAGCTCCCCTCGGGCTGGGGGCTGGGGGCTGGGGGCTGGGGGCTGGCTGCGGCCGGTCCCCCGTCCTGCTGCTCCGACTGCTCTTCAGCGCAGTGGTCACAGCTCAGCCCTACTCCCTGGCTCCCCCGCCTGACCGCCCGCCCGCCCTCCTCCCTCCCTCCCCAGCTGAGCAGCTCTGACACTGGCTGAAAAAGGACCTTTCTGAATCACTGCCAAGAGGGTGGCGGGAATAGGGGGACTCTTCCTCCCAGCCACCCGCGCTGGCCCCCCTGTCTCCCCATACACAAGGCCCCCTGTCTCTGGCTTCCACCCCAGCCCCCATAGCTGCAGACAACTCCTGGGATTTTAGGGTGGGGGCTATGGGAATCGAGCAGCACCGTACAAAGAGGGGTACAGACTCCCATATGGGCTTGTCTGGGGCCGTGGGGGCCAGAACACAGCCTGAGTTGGGGGCCTCGGCCCCAGTCAGTCATTCCTGGGCCCCGGAGGCAGACCCTTCAGAGACCCTCCCCCATCTCCAAGTCCCAGCCTTGGCTGGGCGTCTCCTGGCTCAGGCCCTAATGTGGCCCTGTTACCCTGGTGCCCGACGGAAATAGGAGGCCGGCAGCCTGCCAGAGTGGGACAGTCCGGCCAAGAGCGAGGGGGGTTGGGGGGGTGAGGAATCTCCACCCCCTCCCCTGGGGTTGCCTCACACTGCCCGCAACATCCAGGGTGCCTCCTCCCCCAGACCAGCTGGCTAAGATCCAAAGCCCCCTCAAAACAAACAAATATGCCCCTACTCTCTGCTGGGATGCCCCCACCCCAAAACAATAGGGTTCCAGGCTATATAGGAGGTTTCTCATATAGCACCCCCACCCACAGACAACAGCCTCAGCTAAAGGAACTAGAGACACTCCATCAAGCCCCCATAAGCCCCCCATGTTCCTGCAGCTGACAAATGATCCCTCTGCCCCTCCTCAAGAGTGCCAGCTGCTCTTACACCCCCCTCACTGCGGCCCCCAGACACACCTGACAGCTGCAGGAAGTCCTCGCAGTCTCCCTCGGCAACCCCTCCCCCCTCCGCAGCCATGCCCGGGGAGCCCGCGTCTAGTACGTACACTGCTCTCTTGTCCCTATCCAGCTGGCTACTGGCTCCGGGAACCCCAGCTGGTGGGGGGGGGGGGAGGTGGGGGGCAGGCAGCTGGGTGAGAGTTTGGGGAGCCAGCATCTTAGGCTCTCTTTCCAGGACCTCTGTTAGTGCTCGAACATCCTAGCAGAGAGGTGGTCACCTGAAAGGTCAGCCATTTCCTGCTCTGACCCCACGGCCCCCTGGCAGGGGGATGACACTCCCAGCCCCATGTCATCCACCGCCCAAAGCCTGTGGCGCCCGCCAGGTACTGCCTCCTGTTGGTCCAGTGAATCACGGTCTGAGGCTGGGGTCAGAGCTAATGGACAAGATGAAGTCAGGCTGAGGTCACCCTGGAAGTGACTCTTCCCCCAAACACTGCCAGACAATGCCCATGGCTCAGGGAAACCTACTGCCTATTTCCCACCAGACCCCACCCTCTAAGGAGCCCCAGGGACCCAACTCTAGGGAACAATTTAAGGAAAAATTACTTCCTCTGCTGTAAGACGGGGGCTGCTGGATCAGAACAGCCAGATTAAAATTTCTGGCTGCCCCCAAAAGACGAGCCCCAAGTCCATCAAAACCCTATGCCGGACTCTTCCCCTAAGACGTTGCATAGGAACAAGCCTCAGCAGCTTGCTCAGCAATCCAGGAAAAGCAAAGCCCGGTCAGAGGTGGGAGCTCAGGCCAGTTCTAGGACCCCTTCTGCTCGCCCTAGAAAACAGCCTCCACCTTTTCTGCCCCCCTTTGCCCTGTCAGCTGCCGCCCTCTGCTGACCAAGAGAGAAAGTGCTCGATCTCCAAGAAGGGAAGCGGCCCCATGAATGCAGGGATTTTTCTCTAAAGCAAACAAGGACATTTAGGTTAATGTGCACATTCTCAAGTGAGCAAGAGCGCCGGGAGGCCGAGGCCGCAGCGCCCCTAAAACACCGAAGCAAATCCTGGCGCCACTCCTGGGGGCTCCCGCGGAGGGCTGCAGTGTAAGTGGGTCCCAGGGAACCCAGGGACACCGAGGCAGGTGGCCCCGCTGACTGGCCGCGCACCCTGCACACGCACACACCCGCAGCCCTCCTCACCCCAGATCGCCCCCCCGGGTCTGGCCGGGGCCCAGGGGCGGGCACCCCTCACCCCGGGAGGCCTGGGGCTCTGCGGGCTGGGCCCTGTGCTCCCGGGCAGGTGATGGGTGTGGGGCCCGGGCGCCTGCCTGCCCCCCCCCAGCTCCTCCCGTTACCTGCGGGCCCTCCTCACCCCCAGCAGGCGCAGCTGCGCGGATCTCGCCCCGGGGCACCCACCCGGGCCTCGGCCTGGCAGGGGCAGGGCCCTCCCGCGCCCCCTCCCGCGCCCCGCGGCGTCACCGCCCTGCGTCCTGGGAGGCCCGGCCTCCAGCATCCTGGGGGGGAGGGGGAGGCTGGGGCTGCTAGACGCCCCCCCAGGGTCAGCCCGGGGGTCCCCGGGGCCTGCACCGACGATGGGGTCCCCCGGGGCCGCCCCCCCGCCCGCTGAGCCCCGGGGAGGCCCGGGCCGCCGCACCTCCACGACCGCGGGGCCAGGGCTCCCCTCGGCCCCCGGGCCACCCCCCGGACCCCACTGCCCCCAGTCAGGCCCCCGGACTCAGCAGGCCCCCCCCCCCCACCCCCGTCCCGGCGGAGGTCCACGGAGACCGCCTAAGACGCACCGCATCCATCCCGCCTGGACCGAGACCCCTCCCCACCCCGCGGGGCCTGGCGCCTCGGCCCCCACCCGGCCCACCCGGCCCACCTGCCCGCACCTGGCCGCCTCCGCTCCGCTCCGCAGCGAGCCCGCGCCCCCCGCCGGCCGCCCACCTGCCGGGCTCCCCGCGGCTCGCCCCGCCCTCCTCGGCCCGGGAACAGGCCCCGCCCCGCGCGGAAGCCCCGCCCCCACCGCCCCAGCCACGCCCCCGCCGCGGAAAGCCACGCCCCCGCCGCCCCAGCCCGACCTCGACAGCGGCCTCCCCCGCATCCCCGGGCTGCCCGGGCTAGGTGCGGGGGGCTCAGGGCGGGGCTGCCCTCCGGCTCCCGGGGGAGGTGCCCCAACACGTGCCCACGCGGGGCCCTGCGCGCAGCTCCGGCCGAGGAAGCCCCACCGCAGGGGCTCCTCGTCTCCTCCAGCCCTGAGGGCCCCACGGGCCCCCCCACCCGCTCATTCTGCTGGCATCTGAAGCATCCTCGGACTCCTTAGTACCAGGTATTTAGGGCTGAGCTCAGGGAACCCTCCCCTTCCAGGGCTGAGGCAGAGGAGGACAGAGATGCTGTGGGGACACCTGCCCCCCCCACCATCCCCCCCAAAAAACTCAACCTCAAGACCGAGGAAAGAGCCCCCAGGAGGCTATAGGTGAGTTTCTCTAAGGCTCACGCTCCTCACGGGCTCCTTCTCCATCCTGAAGCATGCTGCGGGGGGCTGACCCCCGGGGAGCAGGGTGGGGGCGGCTGACCCTGCCAGGCAGAGCATCTATTCCCGGCAGAAGTTCCTGGGCATCTTACCCCAGCTAGAGCAGAAACTAGTTTTGTGGGAGGCTGCAAGAACCCAAAGTCAGGAGACTATACTAACCCAAAGTTAGAGGGGAAAAAAAGCTGAAAATATCAGGCCCATCCATTCTTCCCCTGGCTGGATGAAGGGTGTGATCCAAACCATTCCTCCCTCCGTTTTCTTCTTCCCTCCCCCACCCATAACCCCCCTGCTTCCTAATGCCATCCTGCTATAAGATAGCTGCAGGATCCAGACTGCCTCTGGGATTTGGAGGGAACCTGCCCTCCATGTGTACCCCTCTGGTCTAGAACCCCCATCTCTACAGGGAGCTGGGAGTGGCCAGGAACCAGCTCCTCTCGGCTGTCCACTCCCCTCCCCCAGCCTCTCCGGCAGCATCAGTGAAGTGACAAATCCACACTGAGGAGCAGACATGACATGTAATTTCCGGCCAAGAGATTTTTCCAAAACAATCTACCGTATTCTTGGGAGTATATGCCAACCTCACCTCCAAGCCTGCCCCCTCCATGCAGCCCCCTCCCATCCCTGCCGTCCCCTCTTCTGTAAGCCCTGGAGGGAAAACAACACACTGTGGAAGGGGGGGGGGGGCCTTAAAGTTCCTCCCCCGGCCAGAGGATTATCTTGCCTCCACATGCCAGCCCTGCCAAGCCCACACAGCCTCAACTCACCCCTCTGTACGCAGGCCCCAAGCTTCTGGACAGAAGCCAGGCTGGTTCCCCTTGGGACCTCATCGCAGAGGGAACTGCACCAGGTAACCCCACGCCTTCAGGTCAGTCCAGATCTGACATCACACTGGTCTGGGGAGGAGGCTGGCCTGAGGCCAACAGAGACAGGAGTGATTCAGACGTGCAGCATGGCTGTCCACACCCTCTCCATCTCCAGGACACAGGGGCCCAACCCCTTCCAGGAGAGTTGGGCAAGCTGCAGTTCTGAGGAGAGGCAAAGCTGAGGCGGACTGGCTCAGTGGTGCCAGGCCCACAGGCCCCAAGTCCAGCCCTGCAGCCTCTTCTCCCTTCGCCGTAGCTGCGGATATTTTCCGAAGACTTCTAACTCTCCCTTCCTTCTCTTCCCAGTGGATGCTCTGCTGAGCGTCCCTTCCTCTCCTCGCAGGGCTCCAATTATCCCGTGCCGTCGGTCTCCATCTCTGACCTCCTGAAGCTCTAGGCCCATGTTTGCAGACATTTCCAGGACAGTTCCACCAGGAGGATGCATGGGTACCACAAATTCTGTTATATCCAAACTGAGCTTGTCATCATCCCCTTAAAGCTAGCTCACACAGGCTCCTAGATCCTGACCAAAAATATCACAAGCCAACATGGGCCACCCAGGCTAGAAACCTCACCCCAGGGCCTCCCCCCAACTGTAACTTCCTACCTTCCCCACTGGGCAGGCCACAAAATCTTGTTTCTGCCTCCTCATCATTCCTCCCATCAATACCAATGGGATCAAGAATCAGACGGATGTAAAGTCTTAAAAAAAAAAGAAGAAAAGAAAAGAGAAAGAAAAGAGAAAGAAAAGAGAAAAGAAAAGAAAAGAAAAGAAAAGAAAAGAAAAGAAAAGAAAAGAAAAGAAAAGAAAAGAAAAGAAAAGAAAAGAGATGCCTGGGTGGCTCAGCAGTTGAGTCTCTGCCTTTAGCTCAGGGCATGACCCTGGGGTCCCGGGATCAAGTCCCACTTCGGGCTCCCCACAGGGAGGGAGACTGCTTCTCCCTCTCTGTGTCTCTGCCTCTCTCTGTGTCTCTCATGAGTAAATAAATATAATCTTAACAAAAAAAAAAAAAAAAAAAAAAGAATCAGACAGACCTGAGTTGAAATCTTGGCTTTGACACTTCCTAGTTGGGCAACTTTTGGGCAAATGACTTAACTTCTTTTTTTTTTGTTTTTTTGTTTGTTTTTTTTATGACTTAACTTCTATGACACAATTTCCTTATCTGTAAAATGGGAATAAACAGCACCTCCTTCACAGAGTGCAGATTCAATGAGATCATGAACGGCACACTTAGCACAGCACCCGGCCCACAGCCCCCTATTGCTATTATTGTATCCGAAGTCGCTCCCCTGCTTATATCCTTCTGTAACTCCTCAATAAACCAAATACAAGGCCCTTCAGGACCCACTCCTTGCCTATTTGTCCACCTCCACACCTTATCATTTTCTTCAAATGACTCCATGTTCCAACCAAATCAGATACTTGCCCTTCCCTAAATATACTCCCTTCTTTAGTTTTAATGTCTCTGAGCGATCCCCTTTGTGATGGTCCTTCTTTTGTTCTACATGATGAAAACTCTACACATTCCTCAAGATCCATGTCATCTCCTCTGTAAACTGCCATTTCCTACCCCTAAATGGTTATTTTTGACATGCTTCCCATATTACTGTTAAAATAATATTTGAAAAGAGGAATGGTATAAAACATAATACAGCTAACTCTTGGGTTTGAATAGTACAGGTCCACTTATACATGGATTTTTTTCAGTAAACACTGTATGGTACTGGAAATGTATTTTCTTTTCTCCAGTTTAGAGTTGTAAGACTACAGTATATAATACATATAACATATAAAATATGTGCTAAGTGATTGCACATATTTATCTTAAGTTGTTTAAGTTTTCCGGTCAATAGAGGCCATCAGTAGTTAAGTTTTCGGGGAGTCAAAAGTTATATGCAGATTTTTCAACTGTGCGAGAAGGGTCAGCACCTATAACCCCAATGTTGTTCAAGAGTCAGCTACAGGGGTGCTGGGTGGCTCAGTCAGTTAAGCATCTGCCTTCGACTCAGGTCATGATCCCAGGGTCCTGCGATCGAGCATGTTGGGCTCTCTGCTCAGTGAGGAGCCTGCTTCTCCCTCTTCCTCTGCCCTTTCCCCCTGCTTGTTCTCTCTCAGATAAATAAATAAAATATTTTTTAAAAAGAGTCCACTATAGGGGCACCTGGTGGCTCAGTCAGTTAAGCATCAGCCTTCGGCTCAGGTCGATTGTATCCCAGGGTCTGGGGATCAAGCCCTGAATCGGGCTCCCTGCTCAGTGGCGAGCCTGCTACTCCCTCTCCCTCTGCCATTCCCCCTGCTTGTGCTCACTGGCTCTCACTATCTGTCAAATAAGTAAATAAAATCTTTAAAAAAAAAAAAAGTCAACTACAGTATAGTGTATGTGGAAAATAGCCAAATGAATTTAAAAATTAATAATCCATCACGATCTGATCCATAAAGGGTCACTATTCTTATAACAATCCGTATTAATATAGAATTCTACGGAGAGAGTTCTATAAGCAAACCTCTACTGTGGTTTGTATCTTGTAACTATCTGTTTTTATCTGCCAGTTTGAAGCCAGAAGCTGGCAAGGTAGTTGGTCAAGAGAGTTTGCTAACAGGACTTCAAACCCATCAGACGGACACTGGAGAAAGGAGGGTTGCCTACTCCCAGCGGACACCAGGAATAAGCTCACTGCCTCCCTGCCTCCACCCACCCGGGCTTTGCTCCCAGTATTTCTAATCCAGAAAGCAAGCACCTTTGTGGAAAGAGGGGCTGCCAATCTCATTACAGCCACTCCTGTCCCAGAGCCACTAAGCTACTTTGTCCCCACAAAGCCGTTTCAGCACCCGGGAGGACCCGGCCAGTCCCTGAGACCGACGGAGCCCTCGAGGGCGGCTTCTGCAGAGGCTGCGTCTCACCGGACCCCGCAGGGAGAGCTGGAGGACAGACACCACAGCTTTGAAGCGAAGGAAGTCCAGTTTTGTCAGGCATCCCAGCCTCACCAAGGGGCGTGAGGGAGGGACAAGGTGGGGAAGGCCGGGCACAGAAGCAGGGGACCAGGTCAGATATGGGACCTGCTACGCCTCATCTTCTTCGACTCCAGCGGGGGAGGTGTGACTTCAGAGAAGAGAGGCAAGAATCTTAACGAAACACCACTACACAGACCCACACTGAACTCCACACCGCCCCACATGCACCAAGCTGGTCCTGAATATATTCTGTTGCCGTTTCATGATCCCGCAGCTCAAGACTGGCATGCCAACCCTGACACCCAGAGACAGGACGCCGAGAGCCCCAACACATTCCCGGGCATTCCTCCCACCAACAAAGCACCACTCGTGTGTGGCAGAGGATAAATTCCAGCAGCTGTCTGGGTTTTGTGCACACGCACACCAGGCATGCCTTGGTGCCAGGCCTGGGATGCAGGGCACTGCGGAGAGCTGCCTCTTGCCAATCCTCTGGCCCAGGCATCATCACAGCACTCAGTGATGCAGAGCCTCCCGGGAAGGGAGGAAGGAGGCAGCCCAGCTCCCCCACCAGCCACTCCCAGAGCTCTTCCAGGGCTGGGCAGGGGCTGCCCGGCTGGTCTCCTGCCTGCTGGCTCAGGCCTCACCCCACCCCCACCCCTTCAGCAAGAACCTAGAGCTGAAGGGGCCTATTGTTGAGGCTGGCGGTGGGGTGGGGAGAGAAGCCAGAGCTGTGACTGGTGGAGCACGGATTCTGCAAGAGGGACTGCTCATCCCCTCTAGACCATGTCTACACCAGACCCCAGGAGCTAGCAACTTCCGCGGCAGGACAGGCTGCAGGGCCCAGGAGAGGAAGGGTCTGAAACTGGAGTGAAAGAAATGTTGGACCACTCGCCACCCACTATATCCTGCCTATCCATTTTAGCAATAAAGAAACTGAAACCCTAAAAGGGGAAGGGACTTGCCTGGCGCAACACACTTACAGAGCGCCTGTCTGGAACTGGAGGAGATCGACGGCTCGGAGGGGCGGTGATCCTCTTCCAGCCAGAGCGGGGCAGCTGTGCCAAGGTCAGGGACGAGCAAAAGGTAAGGGGCCAGAGAGCAGGCACAGCACATGGGCGACAAGCAGAGACAGGAAGGACCCGGGGCTCTCACGCCCAGCCGCAGCCCTCGGCTCCGGGGCTCCCAGAAGGCCCCGCTGCTGAAGGAAGAGACCAGGCCAAAACTCTCGCGCCAACCCCGTCCCCAGTCGCTCACCACGTACCTACGATGTGCTCCCCCTGTGCTGCGGTTCTGGGGACATAGGAAGGAGAACTTATAGTCTGGGTCCTCAAGAAGACACTATGGGCAGGTTCTTTTTTTTTTTTTTTTTTTTTTTTTAGTAGAAAGCAACGGGTTTTTAAAAATTCATTCATTGATTCATTTTTAGTGAGCTCTACACCCAAAATGGGGCTCAGACTCAAGACCTCAAGATCAAGCATCACATGCTCTACTGACTGAGCCAGCCGGGTTCTTTAAAAGCTTTATTAGGGCTGGGAGGAGAGGGAGATGGGGGGGGGGGCGGGGGGGCTGGGCAGTTCAGTGGGTTAAGCATCAGACTCTTGATCTCAGCTCAGGTCTTGATCTCAGGGTCATGGGTTCAAGCCCTGAGATGGGCTCCACGCTAGGTGTGGAACCTACTTCAAAAAAAAAAAAAAGCTTGGGACGCCTGGGTGGCTCAGCGGTTGAGTGTCTGCCTTCGGCTCAGGTCCTGGAGTCCCCAGGAGTCCTCCGGTGATCCTGGAGTCCCGGGATCGAGTCCCACATTGGGCTCCCTGCATGGAGCCTGCTTCTCCCTTTGCCTACGTCTCTGTCTCTGTCTCTGTGTGTGTCTCTCATGAATAAATTTTTTAAAAATCTTTAAAAAAAATAAATAAATATAACAGCTTTATCTTCACTGACTGCTTAAAAACCTCCCCTTACTATCCCGCATGATCCCCGTTTTACAGGTGAGAAAACTGAAGTTTGGAAAGGTGACCAGGGTCCTGCAGAGAGTAAGACAGAAAGCCAGGACTCAGCCCGTATACAACTGCACATTGAATTTCTTGGCTCATATATGCAGGTCCATGGAGGGCAGAGCTGGGGTCTTATCATTAAATACAAACTGAATGACTTCAGGGATTCTGTGAGGAAGTTTAAAGAAAGGATAAAGGTTCCCGGAAAAGACAGCAGATTGCACACACACATACACAGTTCCACTCCTTCCCGAAACTCCACCAAACTACAATATTAAAAAGAAAAAAAAATTTTTTTTTAAGAAAAAAAAATTTTAAGAGAAATTTTTTGTTTTGTTTTTAAAAGATTTTTTCATTCATTCATTCATTCATTCATTCATTCATTCATTCGAGACAGAGAGAACAAGTGAGCTGTAGAGGCCCAGGCAGAGGGAGAAGGAGGCTCCATGCAGGGAGCCCGATGTGGGACTCTGGGATCACACCCTGAGTCAAAGGCAAATGCTCACACGCTGAGCCACCCAGGCGTTCCTAAGAGAAATTTTTTGAATGGCAGAAGTCTCTAGGATGGGAAGAAGAACTACAACAAAACTTTGGAAGTTGGAAAGCAGATGGGCCAGTGACAAGAGGGAGCAGACTTGAGAAAAATCATTAACTCCCAAGAGGAGAAGCAGCTGACTGACCCCAGAGAATCCTCAAATGGCCTGGGAAATGGAAGCCCCAAAAATCTATACAAGAAGTGGTGGCAGAGAAGTGCTAAAAATATAGAGTATTACTTAAAAGCTATTTAAGAAGCCATAAGACCCCCTTAGACTCCTTCCCTATTGGGTGGCTATCCCTCTACCACCCTGCAAAAGCCAGGGATTTCCCTAGAAGGGATAAATGGGACCTCTCAACTGGACTGTGGGTTTGGAGAATGGGGGGCAGGGAATGCTGGGGGAGGAGGGAGGTGTGTGCTCTATCCTAAACAAAGAAAGCACACCTAGATGTTGACATCCCAATTCCCTCCTCTACTTGCTCCTGGAACATGAAGCCAAGCTTCCACCTCTTGGTAGGAGATAAGACTATCTTGTCTGATGACTCTGACCAGGCCAAGAAAGATATAAAGATACCGACACCAGGAGTTCCCAACAAATGGCCCATCCCAGGTCACCACACAAAGAAGCTCCATCGACAAGTCTATCCAGTACTGTAGTTTCTTACCCTTTGGCTGCAAACAGATAACACAAAATTACCAGACACCCAAGGCAAGCCTCTAACATGGAAGAGAGAATGCAAAATACAAAGAAAAAAGCAACCAAGGGGAAACCAACTATGAGGGAAACTTAAGACAAAAAATACTCATTAATATATATTCAGAGAGATAAGATTTTGTATCCACAAAATAAGCACAAGACATTATTAGGGAGAAAGATCACAAACACAGTAGGTGACAGACAAAATTCAACAGATCCATCCCCACCCCACCCAGCAGAGTCTGGCCCACAGCAGGTCTCATTCATAAATATGTTAATGGATAGATGAGGTAGTGATTCTCAAGCTTTAATGCAAATACAGATCACCTGGGATCTTGTTAAAATGCAGATTCAGATTCCACGGACATGGGGTAGGGCCTAAGAGTCTCCATTTCTAACAAGCTCCCAAGTGACACGTGTTGGTCCAGTAGACCTTTATAAAGCAAGGACCTTCAGGAAGTGCTCTGTGCACTGGCGATGCATTAAAATCCTCGGAGCTAGGGGAGTGTCAACGTGTAGGCCCCACTCGCTGAGGTTCTAATCAACTTGGCCGAGGTGAGACTGACGCGTCGTATCTTTAAAGCCTCTTCAGATGAATCCAGACTGGAGTTGAGAACCACTGCTCTGGAGAAAGCCTGGAATCATGCCAATCACTTGACCTGGCCAAAACAGTCCTGTTCTCACATATTCTCTCCCATTGTTGACACTGACCACTTTGCAGAAGGCCCTTCTCATCATGAACATCAGTCTCTGGGACTACTTATACTCACGATGCCTCTCAATTCTAAGTCCCACTAATGTCAGTGGATGGAGAAATCATTCCAATGAATTCCCAAGCAATTCATTCTGAGAATATTCTCCTTATTAGATGCTCACACTTATCTCAACCTTCCTAATTTCTTTTTTACTCCGGACCTTAAAACTATCAGGTTAAGCCCTTTTAGGGAGGAGTTTTTTGGGGGTTTTTTCGTTTGTTTTAGTGAAATGTGGGTATTTCCCTATCAAAAGTCCTAATTCATTTTCCCAATGTTTCTATTACTAAAGCTGAATTTAGGAGTTTTGTGTCTATTTCATCCTTGCCACACATGGGGTACAAAATCACATCAATAGAGAGGTGCCTGGGTGGCTCATTCGGCTAAGCATCTGCCTTTGGCTCAGGGTCATGATCTCAGAGTCCTGAGTTTGAGCCCCACATTTGGGTTCCCTGCTCAGCCAGAAGCCTGCTTCTCCCTCTCTTTCTCTCTCTCTCCTGCTCCACTCCCCCTGCTTGTGCTCTCTTTCTGTCAAATAAAGAAACAAAATCTTTAAAAATAAAATAATATCGGGCAGCCTGGGTGGCTCAGCGGTTTAGCGCCGCCTTCAGCCCAGGGCGTGATCCTGGAGTCCCAAGATGGAGTCCCACATCAGGCTCCCTGCATGGAGCCTGCTTCTCCCTCTGCCTGTGTCTCTGCCTCTCTGCCCGTCCCCTTTGTGTCTCTCATGAATAAATTAAAATAATAATAATAATAATATTAGAAATTTACTGCTATCAAAATTGCTAAAATTACAATAGAAGGGATGGAGCATAAAGTCCAGGTCTTCCAAAATAAAGAGCAAAAGACAAAAGATGGCAAACAGGAGAAAAAAAAAAAAAAAGAAATCCAGATGATCAGTGTAAGAACGTCCAATATCTAAACAAAAGGAGCTTGGGGGAGGGGGGAATGAGGGAGGAAAAAGACCAAAATAATACAAGAAAACTTCCCAGACCTGAACTACAAGTTTCCTAACTAAAAGGGTTCACTGAGCATACAGCACAATATAAAAACAGACCCACAGTGAGCCAAATAATTAGGAAATCACTAGGAAACAGAATACTGGCGAGAAAGAGAAGATCTTACACACTCCAGAGCAAGGTAGAGGGTACCGCACAGGTCCCACACAGGATATGGAGTGACTTCAGGCTTCAGTGTTAACTCTAGAACCTAAAAGCAATAGCTTCAAGATGCCAAAGGAAAGCAATTTCCAACCTAGATCTTTATATTCAGCTGATTGAGTATCAGGCTGGCAAGGTCTCCAAATAATCTCCCATCCATACGCCCTTCACTCTCAGGAAGCTACTAAAGGACAGACTCTACCAAAACCAAAGAGTAAACCAACAAAGGGGAAGACATGCACACAGGAGATCCAACACAGAAGAGCAGTGAAGGAGATGCTCAAAATGCTGAAAGGAGGTGCCGAGAGGACAGCTAAGCATCTGTGATAGAAAGCAACCAGACCATGTTGCTGCAGGGCACAAGGCTCTGAAGGAGACTTCTTCAGAAAAGTACGTTTGATAGAACACCTAATGGAATTGACATCTTGAGAAATGTAGACAGCTACTGGAATTTGGCTAATTAAAAGATGCGCAGAAAGCTAAGCAAACAAAAGCAACTCCAGGGAGAACAAAAAATTGTGCAGGACAAGAAAATTCATTACAGTTTACTACACCATAACAATATAAACATAGAGAGTAGACAGAAAGGAAAATGAGACACTTCTAGAGTGGACAGACTGAAAAATCAGAAGGGTGGCAATGAGGGAAATAAACTCAAATTCTCATCTTGGCCACGATGGAATAACGAGGATCAGATTTACTCTCCTGACTCCAACAACAACAACAGAAGATGGACAAAATATACAAAATGGTTTTGAAGACACAAGATATCAGGGAACAAAAGACAGTGACACCTATCACAAGAAGTCAGCCCTATGGTTGAGTTTCCAAGCTACAGCACAGAAAAGGGAACCAGTCAGACCCCAGAAGACTACACAAATTGAGGAAATAGAGCCGAGAGTCTGGGGAGTCTCAAGGGGGCAGAGTTCACAGAACAGAGCATCAGAGAAAAGAGTACCACAGTCTGTAAAGGGACTCCTCAAGTGTTTTTTTTTTTTTTCTTCAAGTATTTAACTAAACAGTAATCATCAAGTGAATGTGCAGAAATTACCCAAGGCTGGGGAAAATAACTATCTGGATTAGCAATAATGCCTGGTGCTCACAGGCCTGAGAAAAATGCCTGTTTCCACCAAATGGGAAAAGCTAGGCATTGGGTAGAATTCAGAGATGGGTCTTGCTTCGGCAGGAGAATTAGTAGCCCTACATTGAGCATAGTTCTGGTACTACCTAACAAGTCTTAAAAACAAAGCCTAAGATAATGAAACTGTTTCCTACTCACTGCATCCTAGAATAAAGCTCAGAAATAGTTACAGAAATACAAAAAGCACCTAGCAAAGAAATCAGGTAAAATTTACACTGTCTGGCATCCACTAAAAAATTATTAAGCATGCAAAAAAGCCAGAACTGTGACCCATAATGAGGAGATAAAGCAATTAATCAAAACCAACCTAGAGGGATCCCTGGGTGGCGCAGCAGTTTACTGCCTGCCTTTGGCCCAGGGCGGGATCCTGGAGACCCAGGATCGAATCCCACGTCGGGCTCCCGGTGCATGGAGCCTGCTTCTCCCTCTGCTTATGTCTCTGCCTCTCTCTCTCTCTCTCTCTGTGACTATCATAAATTAAAACAAACAAACAAACAAACAAAAAAAAAAAAAACAAAACCAACCTAAACCTGACACAAATGTCAGAATCAGCAGACAAGGACATAAAATAATGAAACATTTAAAAATCACTAAAATTATTACTATAAAACTGTATTACTATTAAAAAATAGGTGTGTCTGTATATGTTTTTTTTTTTTTCTTTTTTAAAGTTGGCTCCATGCCCAGTGGGGAGCCCAGTGCAGGGCTTAAATTCATGACCCAGAGATCAAGACCTGAGCTGAGATCAAGAGTCCAATGCTTAACTGACTAAGCCACCCAGGCGCACCTAAAAATATACTTTTAAAAAGAGTGTAATTGGGACACCAGGGTGGCTCAGCAGTGGAGCATCTGCTTTTGGTTCAGGGTGTGATCCTAGTGATCCCAGAGTTCCAGCATCGAGTCCCACATGGGGCTCCCTGCGGGAAGCCTTCTTCTCCCTCTGCCTGTGTCTCTGCCTCTCTCTCTCTCTCTCTATCATGAATAAATAAAAAAAAAAAAAGAAATGAAGCACTAGAAATAACTATATGGGTAAATAGTTAAGATTTTTTTTATTATTTAGATTTTTTTTTTTTAAGATTTTATTTATTTATGCATGAGAGGCACAGAGAGAGAGGCAGAGACACAGGCAGAGGGAGAAGCAGGCTCCATGTAGGGAGCCCAATGTGGGACACGATCCCGGGTCTCCAGGATCAGGCCCTGGGCTGAAGGCGGCGCTAAACCGCTGAGTCACCAGGCTGCCCTATTTAGATTATTTCAAAAGATAAATTGACTGTGTAAACAAAAAAAAGATCAGTATAGTGTAGGTTTACAACATGTATAAGAGTAATTTTTGACCAGAATAGCAAAAACAGTGAAGAGAAATAAAAATATAGGTTTTTATACCATTATCTATTTATACTACTATTATTATTAAAGGATAGGTATTTATATTTGAAGGCAGACTATAAGTTAAAGAAGTATATTATGAATCCTATAGACAGTATAAGAAAACTGTCCTCATAAACATAGATGCACTGTTAACTATGGAAACAAACTGGGAGTTGCTGGAGAGGCGGTGGGAGAGTGGACATTAAAGAGAGCGCATGATATAAGGAGCACTGGGTGTTTTATGCAACTGATAAATTACTGAACTCTACACCTGAAACTAATGATTCATTATATGTTAACTAATTGAATTTAAATAAAATAAAATAAAATAAGTGCAAAATTCTTAAATTCTCTAGCAAAGAGAATCCAACAATGCATTTAAAGAATAATACATCATGACAAAGTGGAATTTGTAAAAGAAAATCCTAGAATCACAGAAAAAAAAATTTTACAAAAGCAAAATAGGAATAGAGGGAGCTGCTTCAACCTGATAAAGATCACATATGAAAAATCTACAGGGACGCCTGGGTGGCTCAGTGGTTGAGCATCTGCCTTCGGCTCAGGCCGTGATCCCGGAGTTCCAGGATCGAGTCCCACATCAGGCTCCTCGCGGGGAGCCTGCTTCTCCCTCTGCCATGTCTCTGCCTGTCTCTCTGTGTCTCTCATGAATAAATAAAATCCTTAAAAAATTTTAATTAAAAACCTACAGCTAACATCACGCATAATGGTGAAAGACTAAATGTTTTCCCCTGAAGATCAGGAACAAGTAATCTTATCTTCTATTCAATCTTATACCAGAGGATATAGCCAGTGCAATTAGACAAGAAAAAGAAAGAATTATCAGGCATAAGGATCAGAAAGGAAGGGGGACCTGGGTGGCTCAGTGGTTGAGTGTCTGCCTTTGGCTCAGGTCATGATCCCAGAGTCCTGGGGTCTATTCCTGCATCCGGCTTCCTCTGGGGAGCCTGCTTCTCCCTCTGCCTATGACTCTGCCTCTGTGTCTCTCATGAATAAATAAATAAAATCTTTTTAAAAAAATCAGAAAGGAAGGAAGAAGTAAAACTGTCTTTATAGCAAATGACAAGGCAGTCTATGTATAAAATCCAATGGAAACTACAAAAAAGCTACTAGAATATATTTAGAAGGTGGTAGGATTCAAAGTCAATATACAAAAGTCGGTTGTGTTGGGCAGCCCCGGTGGCGCAGCGGTTTAGCGCCGCCTGCAGCCCAGGGCGTGATCCTGGAGACCCTGGATCGATTCCCACATCGGGCTCCCTGCATGGAGCCTACTTCTCCCTCTGCCTGTGTCTCTGCCTCTCTCTCTGTCTCTATGAATGAATAAATAAAATCTTTTTAAAAAAATCAGTTGTGTTTATATATATACTAACAGCAAACAACAGGAGATTGAAATTTTAAAAAAAGACCATTTTATAGCAGCATTACTGACAATAGCTAAAAGGTAAAAGCAACCACCACCAGATGAACAGAAAACAAAATGTGGTATATTAGTCTAAAATGGGTTTTACAACGGGTTATTAGCCTAAAAAAGAAGGAAATTCTAACACATGCTACAACATGGATGAAACTTGAATATATTATGTATGGTAAATGAAAAAAGCCAGTCACCAAAGGACAAATACTGTATGATTCTATTCCTATGAGGTATTTAGAATTCATAAAGTCAAATTCATAAAGACAAAATAGAGTGTGGTTCCAAGGGCTGGGGTGGAGGGGGAATGGAGAGCTACTGTTTAATAGGTACAGAGTTGGGACGCCTGGGTGGATCAGTGGTTGAGCATTTGCCTTTGGCTCAGGGCGTGAATCCCAGCGTCCTGGGAAGGGGCTCCCTGCATGGAGCCTGCTTCTCCCCCTGCCTGTGTCTCTGCCTCTCTCTGTCTCTCATGAATAAATAAATAAAATCTTTAAAAATAAATAAAATTAAAGAGACTGATCATATCAAGTGTTTACAGAGTGGATGAACTAGAACTTTTTTAAAGAGTTTATTTATTTATTTACGTATTTATTTATTTATTTATTTATTTATTTATTTATTTATTTAAGAGAGTGAGACAGCACAAGCAGGGGGAGCAGCAAAAGGAGAGGGAGAAGCAGGCCATTATGGAGCAGGGAGCCCGACTCAGGGCCCCAGCCCACGACTCTGGAATCATGACCTGACCTGAAGGCAGACGGAGCTTAACCAACTGAGCCACCCAGGCGCCCCTGAACTAGAGCTTACTTTCTTTTTTTAAAAAGATTTTATTTATTTGACAGAGAGAGTGAGGGAGCACAAAGAGGAGGAGTGGCAGAAGGAGAGAAAGAAGCAGGTTCTCCTCTGAGCAGGGAGCCCAATGGGCACCCAATCCCAGGACCCCGCGATCATGACCTGAGCCAAGGGCAGATGCTTAACCAACTGAGCCACCCAGGTGCCCCCCTGAACTAGAACTTTCATACACAACTGGCAGGTATGGTAAAACAGTACAACCACCTTGGAAAACAGCCTGGCAATTTCTTTAAAAGTTAAATGTATCCCTACTGCATGACTCACAATTCCAGTCCTAAGGATTTACCTAAGAGAAGTTAAACATGTCCATAGAAAAACTTACACATAGGTTCACAGTAATAATCCTTTGTTCGCAATAATTCTTTGTAATAACCAAACACTTAAAACAACCCATCAACAGGAAAATGGACCGACTGCGGTATATACATATAATGGAATGTTACTCAGCAATAAAGAAGAATGAGCTGTTGAAATACATAACACGAATGAATCTCAAAATGACTATGCTGAGTGAAAAAAAGCAAGGCAGAAAGAGCCACACGCTGTCTGATTCCATTTACATAAAATTCCAGGTAATCTGAACTAATGTAGAGTGACAGAAAGCAGACCAGTCTGTTGTCTGGGGAAAAGGGACAGCAAAGGAAAGACACAAAAAACTCGGGGTGGGGGTGGGGGGATAATAGGTATATTCATTATGTTGATTGTGGTGGTGGTTTCCCAGATATGTACATCGATTAAAACTTATTAAACATTTTCTAATCACTGCATGTCGCCTCAATAAAGCTGTTATTAAAAACAGAAAGAATAAACACTTCGTTTTCCAGAATAAAGCACAAGGCAGAGGATACTCATGGACTCGGGGAGCAGAGGGCAAGGTCTGGGAGCACGGACACCTCCTCCCTGACGTGTGCGGCCACCAGATGCCCCAAGGGATCTGAGCCCTCTGCACTCAGGGCACCGCAGGAAAGACCAGGAGTCACTGCACAGAAACTGAAGCCCAGAGTCATTCTCTTGCCCCAGGAGGTTACACGCTAGCAAGTGGTTTAAACCCGGATCTTTGCTTCTCTTCCTCCACCACAAATTCAAAAAAGCTGATCTGCAATAGGATCAAGATGTACGCCGCGGGTTAAGAACAGGCCACTCTCTCGGCTGGAGCCAGAGAGCCAGAACCTGTCTGGCCGTCCCAGAGGAGCCAGGCATCGCGGACACAGCAGCTGAACTTCCGGCAGGAGTGTTTGGGGTGGCAGTGTGACAGGCAGGCGTGGGACGACGCTGACAGTCGGTCTGGGGTTTGCATGAAGGAGCGGACTAACCGGCTCCTCCAGCACAGCCCAGCAGCTGAGGGCCTAGGGCTCCGCAGCCACTGCGCCCGCCCCGACAGGAGGGGGCTATTTCCACGACACAGGCTCAGACAGGGGTCCGGGGGCCAGGGACTCAGGGACCACTCCTGCAGCTGAGTCAAAGACAGGACCCAGCGGAGGCTGAGGCGGGCACCCGCCCGGTGCCAGGGAAGGGCTGAGCGACCCTAGGAGGATGGGGTGACCGGGCCAAGCAAGCCCTCCGGGCCAAGCACGAGCAGGCCTGGCGCCCAGGCCTCGGGGGAGTCAGCAAGAAGCCAGGTCGTCCCCAGCCCTGCACCCCCCACCTCTAGGCTGGGCTGGGGCTGGCCCGCACTGGCACAGAAGCCACGGCACTGCCCAGCCGTGGGCCCACCTCCTCCGGGCCACGCAGGATGCCCAGAGCTCAGCAGCACAGACACCCCATGCTCAGCCGCCGCTTTCGGGGTGGGGGCCCTGAGAGCTGCAGCAGCGGGAGGCGTCACCAGTACTTCTGCCCTCTGCCCCTCCTCACCCTTGGCCCTGGACCCTGGGCTATTAAGCAGCTGGGACCAGAAGGTGTGACTGGAGGTCAGGCTCAAGTGCTCAGGTCACCAGCCACCACCCTCCTGTCACCCCGGGTCACGTGGCTAATAGGGCTGCTAGATAAGGTCCCCGCGGAGCGATGGGCCCCTTCCCTTTTACGGAGTGTGTTTTGAAGACCTGAGGAGACCTGTGCTGGTTGCACCCGCCCAGCCCGGGCCTGGAGGCGCCCCACCGACAGGGGCGGGGGGGGGGGGGGGGGCACTGCCTCCTCTGCGGCCTCCCGCCCAGGCCCGGCAGCCACCCAGCAAGTCTCAACTCCAGTCTAGACTCCAGGAAATGCCCCATCACTCCGGTGGGCACTGCCCGCTGTCGGGGGAGGGGTCCTGTCTGGCCGTTGGAAACCGCTCGCTCCCTCCCTCCCTCCCTCGCCAGGTGCAAACCGGAGCGCGGGCCGCCCTCTCCGGCAACAGCTGCAGCCCCCGCTTCCGCACACCCCGCGTCTCGCGCCGAGGGCCACGGGCTCTCCTTACCTGCTGCCCTGGGCCGCCTCCCTGCAGACGCAGCTTCGCTGGGGTCCGGGCCGCGGCGGCCGCCGACGATCCCGGGCGGCGGCTCCCGCGCTCCGACCCCCGCGCCCCTACATCGCGCGCCCGCCGCGGCCCTGGGAGCGCCTCCGCGCGGGGCAGCCGGCCTGGGCGTCACCACCTCCGCCTCCGCCGGCGCCTCCGCGGCCTGAGCCCCTCAGGGGGGCCCCCTCCGCGCCGGGCCCCCTCCTCCGCCCCCAGGTGCGTCTCCTGCACGGCGCGCACCGCCTGCCCCTCCTGCACCCCGGGCAGCCAGTTTGCTTCCTGCACCCCCAGGCGCCCCTCCCCCTCGGGCCCCCGGGGCCCCACGGGCCGGGCCCTGCCCGCGACCTCGAGCCCCCCGCGGCAGCGCTCCCAGGACGGCGCCCCGCGCGCCGCGGAACTTTCGGGCCCCTCCGCGCGCGCCCACGGGCGGTCTCCGAGCTCGGCGAGCGGCCCGGGCTGCTGCGAACGCCGGCGGCCGCCCTCCCCCTGCTCCTGCACCCCGGCGCGGGCCTCCCCGCGCTCCTGCACTGCGGGGCTGCCCCCGCCCTCCTCCTGGTGCTGCCCGCGGGGCCCCAGCCCCTCCTCCTGCGCCACCGGCCAGCCCGCCGAGCCGGCCCACCGCGCCGGGCGCCCGCAGCCCGCGCCGTCCGACGGGCCCCACCCGCCCCCCGGGCTGGGCTCGCGGCCGCGGCCGCCCCGCTCCTGCACCCCCGGGCCCACCCCGCCCTCCTCCTGCACGGCCGGCCCCGCGCCCCCCCTGCTCCTCCACGCCGCGCCGCAGCCCGCGGAGCTGCTGCGGGCCCCAGCTCAGGCGCCCGACCCGCTGCGGCCGCTGCTCCGGCAGCGCGGGGCTCAGCCCGCCGCGCTCTCCTGCGCCGCCCCGCGCGCTCGCCTGCCCCCGAGAGGCCGCGCGGTCCCGCCCCTCCAGATGGTGCCGCCCCCGCCGCCCCCCGCCCAGCCCGCCCCGCCCTCCCCGCCGAGCCCCGCCGAGGCCGCCGAGGCCGCCGCGGGCCGGCGCCCCCCCGCTCCTCCGCCCCCGCCGCGCCCCGCGCCCCGCGCCCCGCGCCCCGCAGGTGCAGCGGCCCCGCGCGCCCGCCCGAGTTCCCGGAGCCCGCCTGCGCCTGCGCCAGCGCCGTCCGGGGGGCGTGGCCCGCGGCTGGCCCCGCCCCTTGGGGGGCCGGGCCTCGCTGGCTCCTCCCCTCGCCTCTCGCGGGTGGAGGGGAGGGCGGGGGGCCGCCACCCACCCCCCTGCTTCACTGGGGGGCTCCCCACCCCAGGCCCACCTTGAGAGGAGAGATGGAGCCGACGGCAGGGGGGTCACCCTGAGGCCGTGCCCTCGCCCCGGCTCCGTGAAGGAGCACTGAAACAGGAGTCTCCAACTCTCAGCAGCAGCAGCAGCAGCAGCAGCTCCACCGCGCTGACCTCCCATGGGACACTGTAAAGAGCCCCTTCCAGCTGGTCTCAGCTGCTGTGTTTCTGAAACGGAGAGGTTGATTGGAAAGTCTCCAGGGCCACAGTCAGGGGAGTGTTTGTTTGCAGACAGGGACTCAAGTCCTCAATCTCTCTGCGAGAACCACCCCCCCCCCCAAGGCCTGGAAACCTGGGACACCTCCATCCTTTCCCTGGGATCAAAGGAGGACATTTCAGCCCGGGACAGGTGGTTTTAGGCCGCTGACACTTCCTTCTGGGAACGCAGGTGGAAAAACGTCCCTTCCTCCCTCTTGGGTGCTCTCCTCCCTGCACCCACAAGGAAGGAGAGAATTCAGAGCTCCCAGGGACCCCACAGCCCTCAGACCAGATCCTAGCTAGTTGAAGGCAGCCTTAGCCACGGCGCCTAGAACCCTGTTACCGACTACCTCATCCATATAATGGGCACAATAATAAAACAAGTCCAGAGAGAACTGTCCCAAGGATAGGACATCAAAGAACTGTGTAAGGATGGCGCTTAGAGCACCCCTGCTGTCCAGCATTGGGCCCAAGGGCCCTGGCCAGAAGGCAGTAGGGCAGTGAAAAGAGAATGGGTTCCAGGCACCTGTGGGGGTCGGGACTGGTGGATTTGGGTCATGGTGTCTTGCCCTGTGAGGTAGGCAGGGCCACTTTCCACTAAATCGCTTTTTTTTTTTTAAGATTTATTTATTTATTTTTGAGACAGAGTAGAGCATGCGCAGAGGGAGGGGCGAAGGGAGAGGGAGAGAATCTCAAGCCCACTCCCCGCTGAGCGCACAGCCCAAGGCAAGGCTCAATCGCATGATGCCGAGATCCTGACCTGAGCTGAAATCAAGGGTTGGACAGTTAACTGACTAAGCCCCCCAAGTGCCCCTCCACTGAATTATTTGATAATAGTATGTGGAGCAGCTTTCCTTAGTCAGGAAGCGGGAGCCACCAAGCAGGGGGTGAACATGCCCTGCCTGGCCCAACAGAGGGTCCAGGGCGGCCAGGACAGACTCCACCTCTGGGTACAGCCTCCTTCCCCCTGTTGCCTGCTTTCAGGGGAGAAAGCCGGCAGGAGGGCATCCCAGAGAGTCCCCTCCCAAGCTCCTTGACACTCCCTCAGTGAGGCCCATTGCTAAGGTTTCCTGTGGGTAAGAGCCTGCTTGGCATGTATTCTCATCTAACTGCCACCACAATCGAATGAGGTACACATCACCATCCTCATTTTATTTATTTATTTTTAAATTTTTATTTATTTATGATAGTCACACAGAGAGAGAGAGAGAGAGAGGCAGAGACACAGGCAGAGGAAGAAGCAGGCTCCACGCACCGGGAGCCCGACGTGGGATTCGATCCCGGGTCTCCAGGATCACGCCCTGGGCCAAAGGCAGGCGCCAAACCGCTGCACCACCCAGGGATCCCACCATCCTCATTTTAAAGATGGACTTGACATTGTTAAGTAACTTGCTCAGGGTCATACAGCTGGTGGTATTAAAGCCAGGATTCAGATCCAGTTTTTGACTCCAACGTCTCCTCTGAACCATGAACACACAGGAAAGCAATGCCAAACCCAGGAGTCTCACCTTGGGATGCATCGGGTCTGACTAGATTTGGGGGGTCAAGAGATGCAAACAATTGATTTGGAGCAAGCTTTCTGCCTGTAAATCCAGCTCCAAATCAAACAAAGCAAGAGGTCAAAGCACTTGCATCCTGGTTGGTCCCGCCAGGTGTTTTTCTTAGGGAGGCCAACTCTGATTCCTCTGCCTCCCGTCCAGGCGCCCACAAGAGCCAGAGCCATGCCTATTACATCCCTAGTGCAAGGTTATCTGGAGCTTTAGTTTCACAGAAAAGAGGTCTGCTCCTTTCCCCCAGCCTGCCCCACCTCCTAGACCTGTCTCCACCAGCGCTCTGAGCACCGGGGGCTGTGCTGAGAGGTCTCTAAGGCCGTCTGTCTCCTCCTCTGCATTGCCCTTCGAATCCAGTACGGGTAACCTGGAGCCCCCGAGTGAGGCTGCTCTGCCCCTAGGGAGCTGCCAGCACGGGGGAGGAAATGAGACACAGGCCTGAGCATAAAGCCCAGGAGCTCCAGCAGGTGCCGTGGGGATAGGCCCCAACCCGCTAACGTGCCTGTACCAGTCTCTTCCCAGATCTGGAACTTGAGGAGAGTTGCCCACAGCAGACTGACTGCAGGGAGCAGGCCTTGCCAGGTCTAGTTCTAAGTGGAGGCGGACCAAGCTGCTTGAGGGAGGCTGGTGGGTGCCCTTAAGAATCTCCACTGTGGGTAGCCCGGGTGGCGCAGCGGTTTAGCGCCTGCCTTAGGCCCAGGGCCTGATCCTGGAGACCTGGGATCGAGTTGCATGTTAGGCTCCCTGCATGGAGCCTGCTTCTCCCTCTGCCTGTGTCTTTTCCTCTCTCTCTCTCTCTCTCTGTCTCTCATGAATAAATAAATAAAATCTTAAAAAAAAAAAAAAAGCCCCAGTCTGGTGACCTGGCCCAATGGATGCCATTAAAAAAAAGAATCTCCACGTGAGATGGCTGCACTGCGGGGTATATGGGAGGGCAAGGAAGCAACTGTGGGGTGCTGAGGGCCACCTGGCCCATACCTGCAAACAGGTGCTCAGCCAAGAGTGGTGGATAACGCTGAGTGCGCTGAAGGGTTTTTGTTCTTTAAATAGAGCAATATTATTTTAAGATTTTTATTTTTTTTATTCATGAGAGACAGAGACACAGGCAGAGGGAGAAGCAGGCTCCATGCAGGGAGCCCGATCGATGACTCAATCCCGAGACCCCAGGATCATGCCCTGGGCCGAAGGCAGATCTCAACCGCTGAGCCACCCAGGCGTCCCAACTTCTACAGTTTCTATGCTCAGCTTCCCCCTACCTGGGTCTTCTACATTTTGAATAGCAAGGCTTTGGACTCAGATTGTTCATAATGCCGCACACAGAAATCACATGAAAAGCTTTTATTTATTTTTTTTTAAAGATTTTATTTATTTATTCATGAGAGAGAGAGAGAGAGGCAGAGACACGGGCAGAGGGAGAAGCAGGCTCCCTGCGGGGAGCGAGCATCATGGGACTCCCAGGGAATGGGATCCTGCCTTGGGCCCGAGGCAGGTGCTCCACCCCTGAACCACTGGGGCGCCTGAGAAGCTTTTCAAAACACTGATGCCCAGGGGCGCCTGGCTGGCTGCAGCACTGAGCATGTGACTCTTGATCACAGGGTCAAGAATTCTAGCCCCACACTGGGTGTGGAGCCTACTTAAAATAAAAAACAAAAATAAAACTCTGATACCCAGGCTCCCCCCCACCCACCCCCGCCACCGGGAATCACTGCATTAGGATCCTGGGTGAGGCTCACACAGCTCCCCAGGTGACCCCCGCAGGCAAGCGGGGATGGCAGGGGCCAGGTCCCCTGTGCAGCCCCAGGGCCTGGAACAGCCCCAGTGAAGGGGAGCGGGGAGGGAGCTGGGGGGTCCCCGTCTGGCATCCGAGCAAACGGTCCAGTTTAACATCTGTTAGTCCAAAGGGGCCGGCTGGTACAGGGGAGGCGGCGGGGGTCATTTCCAGGGGGCCCCCGGGGCTGAGAGCACCCCACGCATATGGCCCCCGGCAGCGTGGCTCCCAGGCCTCAGGGAAGCAGGGGCGCACGGGAATCTGCGGCCGGGCTTCCCAGGGATTGGCCGCACTAACCCCGGGCTCCCCTTAGCGGCAAGGTCTTACCCCCTCCAGGTGCTCTCCTTCCCTTGGGGGCCCCTGCGGGCTCGCCCGGCCCAGGGCATGACCCCGGGGTCACGGTCAGTCCCTCATTGCTCCTCCCGCAGGAGCCTGCTCCTCCCTCTGCCTGGCTCGTCCTCTCCATGTGTCTCAGGAGCAAATAAATAAAATCTTTTAAACATAAAAATAAAACCTCTCCCCACTGGTAGTATAGACCCAGCACAGTCCTTTGTCGCCTGTTCCTTTCTGCCCCTCCCTGCGCCGACGATGGCCATCCCGGAGAAGGCCCTAGAAGCCCCTGAGACAGCCCCAGCTTGGCAAGCTCGTGTGCACTCACGCACACGCGTCACACGCGTTGGAGTGGCGAGGCCTGCGGTAGAGCCTCCTGCCTCAGTGCCTGGAGCCTCGGGAGCACCCAGGGGTGCTCTCTGGCTCCCAGACACTGGGACTCAGCCGGCCCATCTGAGGAAGTGGCAAGGAGTCCAGCTCCGTCCCTTACTCCCCGGGCTCCTCCTGCATGCCCAGAGGGCAGCCCCGGGTCTTTGGTCCCCCAGCACCCTCTGCAGACCCCAACCCCTGCAGGGGCCCACCCTCCTGCCTCCTCTCCTAGCTTCCGCTCATCGCCCCATCAGTGCCCTTACGAGGACCTGAGCCCAAGGCCACCTTCCCCACACCATTTCTTCATTTATGACCAGCAACTTTGAAATGCTGCGTATGGAACTCTGCATTCACTTCCCTGTGGGGCGGAACAAACCCTTTCATGGGGCGGGCCTCTAGCCCCCTTCCTGGGAGACTGCGAGAACTGGACGCGATGATACTGTGATAGCTGGATCCCCTTGAATGGCGTTTTACCCTAAATGTCCTTTCACGACCTTACCCACTTCAGTCTCTTTGCCTCCCTGTTAATTCTTTGTTCATTTTTCTCAAACACCTGTTAATCACGTTACTCCCTTACTCAAGAACTTTTCATTGCTCCCCAGTTCCTCCTAAGTAGTCTGCAAATCACAGCAGGTGATTTTCATGTATATAGACAGGATCTTGCTGGGTACACTGACTTTTTTTTTAAGATTTTAATTATTCATGAGACAGAGAGAGACAGAGAGAGAGAGAGAGAGAGAGAGGCAGAGACACAGGCAGAGGGAGAAGCAGGCCCCACCCAGGGAGCCCGACCTGGGACTCTATCCGGGGTCTCCAGGATCAGGCCCTGGGCTGAAGGTGGTGCTAAACTGCTGAGCCACCCTGGCTGCCCTATACACTGATTTTATTAACCCTACATTCTTGGAATAAATCTTACTTGGGTTATTTTTTTATACATTGTTGTTTTTGATTTGCTAGCATTGTTGAGGATTTTTGCATCTATATTCATTATATTGTCTTGTAACTATTGGTCTATAGTTTTTGTAATGTCTATTAGGCTTTGGTACATTGTATTAGCCTCAACAGTTTCCTTCCTGTTTTCTTTTTTTTTTTTTTTTTTTAAATTTTTTTTTTAAACTTTTATTTATTTATGATAGGCACACAGTGAGAGAGAGAGAGAGGCAGAGACACAGGCAGAGGGAGAAGCAGGCTCCATGCACCGGGAGCCCGACGTGGGATTCGATCCCGGGTCTCCAGGACCGCGCCCTGGGCCAAAGGCAGGCGCCAAACCGCTGCGCCACCCAGGGATCCCCCTTCCTGTTTTCTGAAAAAGTTTTAAGATCCGTGGTATTCCTTCCTTGAATGTTTGGTAGAATTTACCAGTGAAACAGAGTAATTTTGTTTTTGGAAAGTTCTGATACGTTTCTTTGGTATAGTCATTCAAACTTCCTGATTTTTGTGTTAGTTTTGGAAAGCGGAATTGTAAATAAATTTGTCAACTTTGTGTAAGTGGTCTAATTTGTGGGCATAAAGTTGTTCATGGTATACCTTTATTCTCCTTTAATGTCCATAGGACTTGCGATAATTTCTTTTTCATTCCTGATGTTGGTGATTGTTTCATACATTTTTCTTGATCAGTCTAGGGGCTTTTTGGTTGTACTTCTCATTCCAAAAAATCAGATTTTTGGCTTTGTTACCTATTGTCTGATTTCTACTTTATTGATTTTTGCTATTATATTTCCTTTTTTTCCCTTTCATTTGGGCATCCTTTTTCTTTCTCTAACTTGTTAACGTGAAAACTGAGGTCATTGATTTTAGATGCTTCTTTTCTAATATTTAACTCTACATTTCTCTCTAAGCCATGACTAATAGGACTTTCTACAGTGATGTAAATATTCTATTTTTGCTGTCCACTACAGTGGCCGCTAGCCATATGTGCCTACTGGGCACTTGAAATGTGCCCAGTCTGAAGAATTGGAACTTTTAACTCTAAATTTAATCACATGCCTAGTGGCTACTGCATTAAGCAGTGCATCTTTAAGCACTGTTTTACCCGCATCCACAAATTTTATATGATCATTAAATTCAAATTTGCCTAATTCCTCTCGTGATTTTATCTTTGACCCATAAAGTACTTACAAATACGTAACTTGATTTCATGATGTTCTGGGGTTTCCTGGATATCTTGTGACTGATTTTTCACTCCACTGTGGTCAGAGAATACAAGTGTATAATTTTAAAACCTTCATTAACACTTGCTTTACAGCCCAGACTATGTTCTATCATGCATACATGAAAAAAAAATATCTTGCAGTTGTTGGAGGTAGTGTTCCATAAATGTAGATTGAGGTGGCTGATAAAGTGGTCTAAATCTTTTGTCTTGATTTGTCTAATAATTCTGTTGACTGCTAAGTGGGTGTTAAAAGTCTACTATAGGGAATCCCAGGGTGGCTAAGCGGCTTTGTGCCTGCCTTCAGCCCAGGGCATGATCCTGGGGACCCGGGATCGAGTCCCACATCCGGCTCCCTGCATGGAGCCTGCTTCTCCCTCTGCCTGTGTCTTTGCTTCTCTGTCTCTCATGAATAAATAAAATCTTAAAAAAAAAAAAAAAAAAAAAACCTACTATAGCAGGGTGCTAACTGGCTCAGTCAGTACAGCATGTGACTCGATCTTAAGGACATGAATTCAACCCCCACATTGGGTGTGGAGGCTATTTAAAAAAATTTTTTTAATCTATAGCAAAATTGTCAGTTTCTTCCTTCAATTCTTACACTTTTTATTCATGTATTTTAAGGCTGTTAGGCACATATTCATACTATCTTCCTGATGAACTGTCCGTTTTATCAATATGAAATGTTCCTAAGTTTTACCTATGGCAATAATCTTTGTATTGAAGTCTGTTTTTTAAGATTTTATTTATTCATGAGAGACAGAGGCAGAGGGAGAGGCAGGCTCCACGCAGGGAGCCCGACGTGGGACTCGATCCCGGGTCCCTAGGATCAGGCCCTGGGCTGGAGGCAGCGCTAAAACACTGAGCCACCCGGGCTGCCCCTTGAAGTTTGTTTTTTCTGGGATGTAATATAGCCACTCCAGTCTAATGCTAATTTGCATGTTCTATTTTTTTCCATCTTTGACTTTAGACTCATCTGTGTCTGTAAAGTTTCTTATAGGGGTCACCTGGGTGGCTCAGCCGTTGAGCCTCTGCCTTCAGCTCAGGTCATGATCCCACGGACCTGGGATCAAGTCCCACATCAGGCTCCCCGCCGGAGCCTGCTTCTCCCTCTAGGTTTCTACCTCTGTGTCTCTCATGAATAAAATCTTTAAAAAAAGTTTCTTATAGGCAGCATATAAATGAGTTTCTCCCCTAACCCACTGTCAGTCTTTTAATTAAATGTTAATAGGTCAATGTGTTAATTATTGATATGGTTGGACTTTGGCATACCATTATTCAGTTGGTTGGTCTCCTTTTTGTTTCTGCCTAACACTTCAGGTTTTACTCCAGTGTTTGCCTTTGTTTTTAAAGCCCTTGGGTATTTTTCCCCCTATTTTAACCAGTTTATCATTATAAGCAATGGCAGAGTTGGGTTGTAGGGCTTACATCGTGATAGTGGAACCAAACCACCCATGTGTGCTTTTATGAAGGTTTCATGGGCATTCTCACGAATGCATAGACTACTTTAAAAGTATACACAAGAAATTGGGGGTTGTGAATTCGGGGAGAAATTGTGAAAAACAAGAGGGAAAACTTACCTTTCAATACAGACCATCCCTCTGTACTTTGACCAGTAGTATGTATGTATTTTCAAAAAAGGGTATTAACTAGTCAAAGTAGTTCCATGTGGGATGGACTAAACAGTAGGTAAAGGACAGATGTAGCAAACAGCAAAGGCTCTAACCTCATCACTTAGAAAAGTAAATCTACTGGTAGTCACAAGAAAGATAACAGTATCTGAAGTGTGATATTCCAAGTGAAAGTCTATCTTGCGGATAAGCACATCTTAAATATTTGTTTAGGTCTGCCTCCTGGCCCACCATTTTTCACATAGGCACCTTCCCCTGTAGAATCCAGCAGTTTAGCTATCGTCATGCTTCTCCGCAAGGGTATGCATGCAGCTACTCATTCTCACGGGAAAATCTGGGCAATCAAAAAGCTTCCCTATTCTAGTGGGGGCAACTCCTGCAATCCTACTGAAGAGTCCTGGCTGGCACTTGTAGTGATGAGATTAAATCATATAATGGCTTTTTTGGTAACTGTATAGTAGAAAGCCTATATTAAAAAAAAAAAAAGCCAAAAACCTTAACAATCATGCCTTTTGCTATAGCAGCAGTGTCTGTTAAGTCGCTATGGAGATCTTGAAATGTGGGTATTCCAAATTGAGCTGTAAGTACAATGGATTTTGAAGCATTACCCTGAAAAGAGGAATATAAACTATTTTGACATTAATTTTTAATGGATACATGTTGAAATGATAGTATTTTGGATATATGGAGTTATATATAGAAAAATCTCACTGTTTCTTTTTAGTTTTTTAATGTGGCTATAAGGACATTTCACAGCTCATATTTCTGGGGGGAGAATCTTAACTAGAGTATTCCTAACAAAAACTCATGACCAGTTGGACATCCACGTGTAAAAAAATCTATACAGACTATAATACCCTTTACAAAAATGAGTTCAAATGTAAAATGCAAAACTTACAAAGGCATTGTCAAGAGAATAAGAAACCAAACCACAGACCAGGTGAAAATATTTGCAAAACACATTATCTGACAAATGAGTTATCCAAAATATACAAAAAGTTCTTAAAGCAATAAAATGAACCTAATTAGAAAGAGGCAAAAGACCTGAACAGACACCTCAAAGATATACACTTGATAAACATGAAAAGATGCTTAACATAATGCCAACAGCAAAATGGAAATTAAAACAATGTATCACTACACACCTATTAGAATAGTCAAAACCCCAAACGCTTGACACCACCAAATGCTAGCAAGTATGCGAAGCAACAGGAACTCACTCACTGCTATAGGAATTCAAATGGTAAAGCAACTATGGAAGACACTTTGGCAGTTTCTCACAAAACTAAACATGCTATTACTGGATGATTCAGCAACCGCACTCCTTGGTATTTACCCAAATGAACTGAAAACACATCCACATAAAAACCTGTCCAGATATGTTTGTAGCAGCTTTATTTGTTAATTGCCAAAACTTGGGAACAACGGAGAGGTCCTCAGTAGATGAATGGATAAATAAACTAAGTTACATCCAGGCAATGGAATAAAATTCAGCACTAAAAAGAAGTGAGCTATCAAGCCATAAAAATACATGTAGAAACCTTACACACATATTACTACGAAGTGAAAGAAGCCAACTTGAGAAGGCTACACACTGTGCAATTCTCTAACTACGTGACATTCCGGAAAATTCAAAAGTATGGGGACAGTAAATAGACCAGTGGTTGTCAGGGATTAGGGGAGGGAAGATGAAGAGGCAGAGAAGAGGGTTTTCAAGGCAGTAAAACTATGATTTGTCCATACTCATAGAATGAACAACACTGAAAGTAAACCTTAATGGAGACTATGGACTTTGGGCCATAATGATGTCAATGTGTGTTCATCAATTGTAACTTGTATCCTACTCTGGTGGAGGATGTTGATAGTGGGGGAAGCTGGGCCAGGGTGTGTAGGCAGAGAGTAAATGGGAACTCCATCCTTTTTCAATTTTTCTGTGAACCCAAAACTGCCCTAAAACAAAACAAAACAAAAAAAGGACACCTGGGCAATTCAGTGTTTAAGCGCCTTTGGCTTGGGTCGTGATCCCATGATCCTGGGATCAAGCCCTGCATTACACTCACTGCAGGGAACCTGCTTCTCCCTCTGCCTATGTCTCTCATGAATAAATAAATAAAATCTAAAATAAATAAATAAATAAATAAATAAATAAATAAATAAATAAATAAATAAAATCTTAAAAATAAAATAAAACCAATTTTAAAAAATGACAACTCAGTGTTTCAAGCATTTTATTAAGTCAGATAAGGAACTTCCACACTGTTGCATATACCAGCTTGGACACAATTTTAAGGGCATATCACTTGTTTACAAAGATACAGACGAGCAAAAGGTTGGCCAGTCTAATAAGCCATGGTTAGCCAACTAAAATTTCAAGAATATTCAAAGAGGAAACATAGTAAAGGTCATGCAAGTTTAGAATAGCGAGTCATGATAGAGCTCACTTATTTTATCCTTTACCCTCAAAATGCACTTGATATCTATAATCAGAAAAAATCTGAAGTTCAGCAGGTTGTCACTACTCAGATACACATTTCATTCAGGAATATTAAGTCTCTTACCACTTACTGGCTTTTTAAATTAGAAATAACTGAATCCTCACCATAGACGAGGTTTTTGAAGAGATTTACTGCTGTACATGGATGCCCATTATTCATATGATGTCTTCAAGTTCTGGAGCTTTATCATTAAAGTATGAGAAAGCATGATACCCAAACCAGGAATCCCAGCTATGACCTTTCTGCTTGGCTACACTAAATACCAGTTCAAGATAAAATGCTGTGAAGACTAAAAAGACCAAAAGCAGTGAAGCTGTAATAATCTATGTCTTCTAGGTTAGCTTAAGCAGGTGATGCTAAGTCTAAGAAACGTAAGAGACTCTACGGACTTTTTCTTAGGTGTCGATTTCTTCAGGGTGAACTGTCCTATGACAAACAGCTGATTATCAAGTTTATAATGATGGTTGACTAGAAAATAAAGTCTTTAGTCATGTAGCTTCAAACTCATTTGTTCACATCTATATTTAACTTAAAACCACCACATACTAATGGGTAGGTAGAAATGATCAAAGATCCTTTTGCAAGCTTCGCTTCCCTACACCCTTCACCCCCCACCCCCGCCCCTCCACGAGCCTTGCAGGCAAATTTCCCGATTTAAGCTAAAAGGTCAATTCTGGATTCAAAGTAATATAAACTAAGTTTACAGGAAACAACATGCAAATAAGGGGATAAAGTTAAATTCATTTGTCAACAGCAAACATTATAAATGTATACTACTATCCCGCTAAACAGAAGACCTGGAGAAACCACAAGTGAAATACTACATTAGGTTTAAAAACAAGGAATCTTGAAGGAAGTAATTTTATTTTATAGTGGTTGAATTCACTCACCAAATGTTTAATGACCATAAAATGTTTCTGCAACTAAAACTAAAAGAGAATTACAGGGAGCTGGGAATACATGTTAGATACTAACGATCTTCAAGCTTTGAAGATGTCATTGCATGAAGAAAATTATGGGAAACACTGTTCCCGATAATTACGTACACCCTTAGTGTAACATATGGAGATCACTGTCTCCGATATAGACACTGTGGTAGGCAAAAACTACCTTGTTCTTTATACATTATGGAAGACACTGCTCCCGATAATGTGAGTTAGGTTTGTGACAAAGGTACTGGAAATTTTGCAAAATTCGAATTAAAGTTACACCATGGATAAACTGAGCGGTAAAATTTCACACATAGGAGTACTATCACAGCCTTTAAGTGACATTAATTTATAACTTGGTCACAATTCCTTTCCTTTAAGAGAACTTCCACTTTTATCTGGTTGGCTAAACAGAAGTCTAACTTGATTAGCAACTCCTAATTAAATGGAATTCTTCACCGATATTTAGCTTTATAATTTTATTTGGCTTGTGGCTGTTTTCTAGAACCCTCAAATGTTGACCATAAATGCAAAACTTCCAGTATCTGTTGGGTTTTATTAGCAGATGCTGCTTTTATAAAAAAAAACGACAGTATAACTGTCATAATTATGGAAGGCACTGCTTCCGATAATTATCTTCTATAAAAAAAACACCATTTATAGTGAACTCTGTCACTGATAAATAAACAATAAATATCTCAGTGCCAAAATGATAGAAAGCTTTTCCAAAAAATTAACACTTTGGCCAAAATTTGGCAGTGTGTTCTTTAACGTCTGACAAACTGAGTTTGAAATTAAACACCTGAAGCTGGTTCTCTTTCAAAAAATACTTTGGGAAACACAAAAACCACAAAAAACTAATAAAGGCTTATCGGGCAGGGGCAGAGGAAAATAAAATATAGGTCTTTGGCTTCTGGTCTCCCCTCTCATAAATAACCTTGAGGTTAACGCATTAAGGCCTTATTCCTGTGATAACGGTTGAACCTCATCTTATCCAGCTGAAGGACCTGTTTCAGATCTCCTGGGCAAGAAAACAAGTCCCATCTCTTCTGAAAGTTAACTGTTTCATTCAGGGATATGGAAACCAGCTAAATCCTTAAAGAAGGCATATATCTCGTTTGGAGAATGAGGTCTTAACACCTGGTATCTCCTATCCAGCTTCAGGTGAAGGTAGAGGATCACACTAAGCTACCATTTTCAACCTTCAGCAGATACCACCCTCCTACTCCCCCTTAGAAGATACCAGTTCACGTCCTTAGGATTTAGAGCAATAGTTCATGTAACTGGTTCTTACTTTTTCATAACTGTAACAATAAAGAGGCAGTTACCATACAAAGCATTTAAAATTTTAGAGATAATCAGAGAAGATTCTATCTTGAATATCTTTAAGTGGTTATGCACTTTAACTTGAAGTACAAGTACCTACCCCCGTATGAAAAGCTGCTGCCTAAAGACATCTAGGAGTATCAAGGTGGTTGGGTAGAAATTTAACGATACTAGGTTTTGTAGTCCTACTAAAAATTGAGCACAACCAGCACAAGTCTAAAAGTCACACTACCCTGATGTTCTTATAGAAGTGATGGGCATCACATTTAAAGCTCATTGTCAATGTCCCATATGTCACCAGAGAGGGCATTTGCAGCTCCTTGAATAGTCCAAGTTGCTAGAGCCAACTGATTTCTCAACAGTGTTTCATTAAAAGCACTCTTATTTTTCTGACGCAGCTTCAAATGCTCCACTAAAGCTGGCAGAGTGTGAGAGCCAGAACCCCAGAAGATATGACGGAAAGGAGAATCTCTTGGAGATACATAGGGTGACAGGAAGTTATGTTCCACCTACAAAAGCAAAAACACAAGAGAATTTACACAGATTTCTTGCTGTGAGGGAAGGACCTGATATCAGTAAGACAACTGTCCTTCTCTCACTTTAAATGTTAAAATCCCCCACATTTAAGGATGTGGAGAACCAGGCTACTAATCTTCTAACGTTAAAATTATAAACTGTCAATTCCTTTGTAAAAGTGAACTAATTGCATTGTTTTTTTTTTTTTTTTTTTAGTTGCAGCATATATATGGAAGATTTACAATTTCCCATTGTAATCAAGTCTTCTACCTCCTTCCTAGCAGATTAAGATAAAAGCTGTTAAGGGCTGAAAACAGGAATACAGATAAAATGACAGCTAAAAACCATTAGTGATCCTTTCCTAAAAATGTTTTTAAAATCTAAAAAGGTTACGTCTAGGTCAAATGCCTCTTGTATTTCTATTTTAGATATGTCAGTTCAAGGTCTTGCTAATAAGAGTTAAAAAATCTGTGCTCAGGGCGCCTGGGTGGCTCAGTGGGTAAAGCATCTGCCTTTGGCTCAGGTCATCAACCCAGGGTCCTGGGATCGAGCCCTGCGTCAGGCCCCCTGCTCAGCGGGGAGCCTGCTTCTCCCTCTGCTGCTCCTCCTACTCTCTCTCTCTCTCTCAAAAATAAATAAATAAAATTTAAAGAACATTAAAAGAAATCTGTACTCAATTTTTCCCCCCCCAAACACACAAGGGTTTATTTACAAGCTCGAGCTTGGGTCCAAGTATACCCGACACAGCAGAGCAGGGACTTGGACCCCGAGGTGGGTTTCAGCTTAGTTTTAAGGAATGGTCTAGTCTGTACTCAATTTTAAAGCAGCACAGGATTCTAGGCTCCTGGAGTTACTACTCTAGTTTTTAGAAATGCAAGATTTACCAATTAAAAATCAGCATACTTTTCTTTTCAGTTCTCTTTGGGCATTTACTTACTTTCATGATACGGTCATTGATCTCCCTCATAACAAATCTGTTTGTTCTCTCTGCGTTCTTATAATCTGTTGTTAGTCTGGAGGTGGCTCGGAAAAAGTCTCCACGAGCAGAATACAGCCACTGTAGGTTCAGACCCATCTCCTGAAGGAGAAAGACATTAAACTCTCCATTAGATGTTCTATTTCTAAGGATGTTATTCCACGTTATCTTTCTAATTTAGTGGTTACAACTGCAATGATTCTGATAAGGGGATGACTCCTGGACAAAGCTCAAGACTCCAAGAATGCTAGACTTAAACACCTTACCTAGGAGGTCCCAGACTCTACGAACTTGAATATATTTGTATCTAGGGACGCCTGGGTGGCTCAGCAGTTGAGCATCTGCCTTTGGCTCAGGGCATTATCCTGGGGTCCCAGGATCGAGTCCCACATCAGCCTCCCTGCGTGGAGCCTGCTTCTCCTTCTGCCTGTGTCTCTGCCTCTTTCTCTCTCTCTCTGGGTCTCTCATGAATAAATAAATAAAATCTTAAATATATATATATACATATTTGTATCTGAGCCTGGCAGATGGCGTATTTATCCATTCTTAGCCTCACAAGGAAGCTGTCCTCAACAAGAAATATAACAGGCAGCCGGGGTGGCTCAGCGGTTTAGCGCCACCTTCGGCCCAAGGCGTGATCATGGAGACCCGGATCGAGTCCCACATCAGGCTCCCTGCATGGAGCCTGCTTCTCTCTCTGCCTGTGTCTCTGCCCAACCCCCTCGTGAATAAATAAATAAAATATTTAAAAAAAAAAAAAAAGAAATACAACATAATTTACTCAATACATAATTCCTGTACCATATATTGTTTCCAGTCCAATTTCCCTATAGGGGAAATTTTAAACATTTTGGCTCAATGAACTTCAGAATTCAGTGATTTGTCTCCAAAGTCCCATTTTCTAATCAATTACAATTAGTTTCAAGTTTCAAGAAAGCCATAATCATTAAGATTTATCAGTGATTTACTTCATTTAAGGGATCCGTTATGGATAACGGATCCATATTAATTCCATAACGAGCTGGAAACTACATACTAATATTAACTTCATTTTGTCAAGCATTTGAATATAACACAGCAGGATCAACACTATAACTATTGTTATTTGGGGGATCCCTGGTGGCTCAGTAGTTTAGCGCCGCCTTCGGCCCACGGCGTAATCCTAGAGACCTGGGATCGAGTCCCACATCGGGCTTCCCTCCCGCATCGGGAGCCGGTTTCTCCCTCTGCCTGTGTCTCTGCCTCTCTGTGTGTGTCTCTCATGAATAAATGAATTAGAAAAACAAAAACTATTGTATTCGGGTATAACTATTGGCTATGTTCTATCTCCATTTGTGAGATCCCTGGAAGGCATATATGACATACGGCCTGAACTCATAGGTTCAGTCATGGTTCAAATTTTTATATTCTCTGGGACCTCTTTATAAGTTGCTTGAAATTACAAACTTAACATATCTTGGCTAATTAGACTCCAAAATACTTACTGTGGTGTATTCTAGATTTATAACCCACCACTTCTCAGCTTTCCTTTCAAATGAGTTACGAATTCTAAAAAAAATTATACATTAGTTCACTTTGAAACATACTTCAGCTACCAATCATGTCCTTCCTCAGGAACCACTAAACATCGCTCTTCAAACTGGTATTTCAGCAATGAGAACCTGATTTTAGGGCATCTGGGTGGCTCAGTGATTGACCATCTGCCTTTGGCTCGGGTGGTGATCCCGGGTTCCTGGGATGAGTCCCGCATCAGGCTCCCTGTGAAGAGCCTGCTTCTCCTTCTTCCTATGTCTTTGCTTCTCTCTGTATGTCTTCTCATGAATAAATATTTTTTAATCCTTTTTTTAAAAGATTTTATTTATTTATTCATGAGAGAGATAGAGGCAGAGACACAGGCAGAGGGAGAAGCAGGCTCCATGCAGCATGCAGGGAGCCCGATGTGGGCCTCGATCCCGGGTCTCCAGGATCAGGCCCCAGGGTGAAGGTGGCACTAAACCACTGAGCCACCACCCGGGCTGCTCTTTAAAAATCTTAAAAAAAAAAAAAAAAAAAAAAAGAAAGAAAGAAAGGAAAGAAAGGAAAGAAAGGAAAGAAAGAAAGAAAGAAAGAAAGAAAGAAAGAAAGAAAGAACGAACCTGATTTTAATTAATGCTCACCTTTATGTCTGTCCTGAATTGGTTCATATCCCTCACAAATGAAAGTATTCTGTCATTATACATCTCATAGTTCAGGTTCAATTCAAGATCATAGGTAAGTTTCATTATAAGCTGACCAGCTACTTCTGCTGCTCCACGTGCCATTTTGTTCAACTGAGGAATTTTCTGATTCAGGTTCTCATAGAGATCCATGGTAGTACCCAAGTAAGGATAATCTGTGTCCTGAAAAACAAAGCTAGGTGAATGGACTCACAGGTGGGTCATCAGAGTAGGAGCCTCACATTTGTCTTACCATCAAGGTGATAGTAGTTGCGATTCTTCCTTGCCCACTATTCTGGTACCACTTTTGCTACTTCCTCTGAACCTAACCTACTTCTAGAACGAGCGCTTTCTTCTAGGTCCTATAGAATTCTTATTCTATTGCATTATATACCCTGAACAGATAGATCTCTAGCCAAATTTCTTGAGGTTATATCTTTGTTTTCTTCTCTCTGAGAAGTTTGGCTCATTAAATGACGAAAGAGGACAGCATGCATGAAGTGTGCTTTTAGACTAAACTTGACCTTTCTTTTTTTTTTTTTTTAAACTTGACCTTTCTAATGATTCAGCACTCAATCCATTCATACATGTTACCTTTCTAACAAGAATGTCTTAAAAAAAAAAAAAAAGAATGTCTAATGCTCACATGAAGTTCTCTACCTTCATTAGACAAAGTATTTCTTCAACTCTATTTCCTACCATTGTCCTCGGTGACAATCTCACTGATAATCTTTTGATCTGACCTCAATTCTTTGACTATATGGTTCTATATTACCTGCTAGATTTTTGACATCTTAGAAATCAGTAAGAAAAGAAGTTTTTAAAAAACCTTCCGGAGATCAACAGAATTCACCCATAAATCTCCTCAACCCTACCTAGGACCAGACATTCAGTTCTTCCTAGTAGACTAAACAGATAACTGTGATCAGCTATTTCAATGCCATCCACACTGCTGTTCTAGCGGAAGGTCAAGAGAGTTCCAGCTATGTTCAACTCCAGATCCAGAGCTTACATCCACTCAGACCTTTCCCTCCCTAGTCCCAGGCCAAAACACCCAGTGATAAGAAGTCACATGAGGCCCTGGCCTCTGTGGAATGAATAATTTGATGCCAAAGCCAACGGCTTCCACCCTGACCTCCTATACTAATTCTAAGATCTCTTCACCCCTTAGAGCCCACTCCAGGGCTGGCTTTCCAACTCTAGCACTTTGGCACAGAAGCCTTCATCATTTGTTTACTCAGTAGCTTTCAGTGCCTCCAAACTGGCACCTAAAACAAGGTAATCTTGCTCTCCTACAACTTGGTCAGTCTCATAAAGTTGTCTTATAACAACAACTTACATCTGTTTGGCTTTTCTGCTTTTTACTTATAATCCCTGTTTAAGAGATTAACATCTCTGGACAAATGTCTAGAACCATGTTTTAACACGTATCAAGAAAAGCAATGTCCAGGTGAACCTTCCGTTTGGTGGAAATATTCTGTACTTGCAGGGTCCAGTAGGTAACCTTGTTATTAAAACTCATCATACCTAATTGAAAAGACATTCCAGCAAACAAATTCAACTGCTAATTAAGCTAATTGAGAAAAAGTCTACATTAAGACTGGTAATAAGGGAGCATACAATAACTACACATGTCTAACTTCTTAAAACATCTTAAGCATTCTAGGATACTCAAAATCAATCAAAAAAGATCTAAGATATAACTTTAGAGTTCTTTAGACTTACCTCACAAAAACAGAAAGAAACTGCTGGGATTCCAGAATACGCAAGGAAAGGGAAAGCAGCATTATCCAAAGACAATTTCTCGCTGCAAGGAAAGCAAAAATGTGTCTAGAAAGTTTTCTAAAGAGCACTGTGCTATCATGCAACCCCACCCCATCCCCAAATAAATTCTTAAATTGACTCTAAGTATAGGTAAGCTCACTGCAAGGGGAGGGTTAGATTTCTACCTACCACAGCAGGTACTACTGGATGATTCTGCTTTTCTATAAGCTGTTCATTCACTTTTCTCAACTTACACTTTGTTGATCCAGTTGCTGTCCCGATAAAGAGACTGCCCAGTAATTGGATGTTTCACCTATAAAATAAAAAATTAAAAAAAATTAGTGTCACTAAAATGAATCTTTCTAAACATAGTTATTCACAAACATATTTAAGATCTATAAACATTATAAAAAAATTTATTGTATCTTCTTGAAAAAAATTTAAGACCGTTAAAACAATCTCAACTTTCTAAAGTTATTCCTACTAAGCTCATGGTATCAATTCCTTTAGTTACAGGGAGCAAAAAATGTTCTCCTTTAACCATTTTAAAAGTGGCTTAGCCACAATTTCAAAAACCCTTTCTAGCATTCATGATATGCCTATCTTCTTTCTGGTTTTTTCCTTGTAGCACATTTTATACTACCACAACCTAACCTGCAAATACATTACAGCCTTGTTGGAGACGCTACAGCAATTCCTAATTTCCCATAGGATCAACGCCAAGTACTCTGACCCTTCTTCCCTCCGTCTTTTTTTTTTTTTTAATTTTTTTTAAAATTTTTATTTATTTATGATAGTCACAGAGAGAGAGAGAGGCAGAGACATAGGCAGAGGGAGAAGCAGGCTCCATGCACTGGGAGCCTGATGTGGGATTCGATCCCGGGTCTCCAGGATCGCGCCCTGGGCCAAAGGCAGGCGCCAAACCGCTGCGCCACCCAGGGATCCCCTCTCCGTCTTTTTTTTTTTTTTTTTTAATTTTACTTATTAATGATAGGCACACAGTGAGAGAGAGAGAGAGAGGCAGAGACACAGGCAGAGGGAGAAGCAGGATCCATGCACCGGGAGCCCGACGTGGGATTCGATCCCGGGTCTCCAGGATCGCACCCTGGGCCAAAGGCAAGCGCTAAACTGCTGCGCCACCCAGGGATCCCCGCTCCGTCTTTAATCGTTCCGCAGACACCTGGGTGGCTCAGCAGTTAAGCATCTGCCTTCAGCTCAGGTCATAGTCATAATCTCTGGGTCCTGAGATCAAGCCCCAAGTCAGGCTTCCTGCTCAGCAGGGAGTCTACTTCTCCCTCTTCCTCTGTGCTCTCTCTCAAGTAAATAAAATCTTTACAAAAAAAAAAAAAAAATCCAAGATATGGCCTCTAAACCTATTAGCTAAACCATATCCCTCCTTATTGCCAAACTATGGTCATTCACATGCCTGTCTTTACCCAATGAATACTGCATCTGGCCTTCTTGTTTAAGTATTAGGTATAGTTCATTTATTAAAAAAAAAAAATTTAAAGACTATTTTTAAGCAATCTCTACGCCAAACATGGGGCTTGAACTCACAACCCCGAGATCAAGAGTTGCACTGCATACTCCACTGACTGAGCCAGACAGGTACCCCTCCAGTTTAAAGCTTCCGTAACATTCTAACTCCACAGACACCCCCCACTGAATACCCATAGTACTGCTTAAGCCTCAGGAAATTCTGCAATGTTCCAAAACAGACTACATATTTTTTGACATCAGAGCCCTTCATGTACCACCTCCCTCACCTTATATTTACTGAGAATAAATATGTTGTTTACCCTCACCTCACATGGTTCAATAGAGCAAATAAGCCAAGAAATGACTTAAATAATGCTGCTAAAGAATTTATTCTAAATTCCTATACTTGAAAAAAAAATAAATTCCTCTAATTGGTTACACTTCTGATGGCTTAAATATCATTTTCCATCTTTTTGTAAATTAGATGAAAACAGGGGAATCCCTGGTGGCTCAGCGGTTTAGCTCCTGCCTTCAGCTCAGGGCGTGATCCTGGAGCCGTAGGATCGGGTGGGCTCTCTGCATGGAGCCTGCTTCTTTCTCTCCCTCTGCCTGTGTCTCTGCCTCTCTCTATGTCTCTCATGAATAAATAAAATCTTAAAAAAAAATTAGATGAAAAATTAAAAGTTACAAATTTTGGAAAATTAGGTATATACTCACATCTTTCATCGTTTTCTCAAGAAGTGAATATAACAGTGGGCTTGCAGAAACCTTGAAGTTGCTGGTACCTGCAAAGAGATTGTTTTAACATTGTCCCTTCTTAAGTAATTTTTACATGGCTACTTCTACAACTAAAAGTACTCGACAAGAAGGAAGGCAATAATCTAGATGAGTGGCCAAATACAACTATCCTCTTCAAGTAGACAAAAGTGTGATTTAAGAGTCAAGGTTTTGGCAACTGCTAACCCTAATTTGACTCAACTGAAGCTCTTACTCCTAAATTTGCAGATGTTAATGTTAATGATTTGTTTTTTGGTACCTTTCTAGTCCACCTATATTAGAGCACTCATCTGCTAGCTACTGTCAACTTCCCATACTCCATACATTCTGCTGTACAGGTAAGAGGGCAATAAAGATTTAGTTCAATTTTAGCTCCTTCCCTCTTTCTTTCCAGTGAGATATTTCACTATTCTCAGTTCATCCACTGGCTTACGTTTAGAACATTCAAACATTCGTGATGTCACCATCTAGCTAAATGTGAATGAATTAGTCTCTAGAAAGACCATTCTATATGGTATGGTTTAGTTACTTCTGGTCTAAAAATTAGTCCTGACTAGTGGTTCTCAGACTTTAGTGCATCAGAATCACTCAGTGTTTGTTAAAATACAGTTAAAACATAGAAGGTCTGAAATTTTACATTTCTAACAGTTCCCAGGTGATTCTAATGCTGCTAAATGAGGACCACACAGGGAACCTGCATTAAACAAAGCAATCTGCACCCATTCCATAATTTAGTGGATGACTTAAAGCTAAGTCAGTCTTAATCAGGGAATGGACTATGTAAATTGTAAAAAATAATCAGTATCGTTTTAGAAAGTTTTCTAAATAGTTTATCTGAATTCATAAGTAGCTGACGAAAAGATACTTACCAAGAATAGCTTTATCCAGATTAATGTAAGTGAAAGCCTTTAAATGCAAGGAAGAAAGGTATCCCTAGAAGAGAAAGAAAAATACTAAATGTACCAATGTGTTAATCTAATTGTCACATAGAGTAGCTATTACTAGGGACATCTTTTAAATTTATAGTCAATTGAGACTAAATATACAAAGGCAAAAATGATATACAGTTGACTTCCCTAACACAGGGGTTATGGGTGCTGAGCCCCCAACGCAACTGAAAATGCACAATGCACATGTAACCTGACTCCCCCAAACTGAACTACTAATAGCTTACTGTTAACTGGAAGCTTTATAAAAAAAAAAGTTGATTAATGTATATTTTGTATATGAATTATGTACTATATTCTTACAATACAGTAAGCTAGATAAAAGAAAAATGCAAGAAAATCATAAGAAAGAAAATACAGGGACTCCTGGGTGGCTCAGCGGCTGAGCATCTATCTGCCTTTGGCTCAGAGCATGATCCCGGAGTACTGGGGATCGAGTCCCACAAGGTGTTCCCTGTAGGGAGCCTGCTTCTCCCTCTGCCTATGTCTCTGCCTCTCTCTGTGTCTCTCATGAATAAATAAGTAAAAATCGAAAGAAAGAAAGAAAGAGAGAAAGAAGAAAAGAAAAGAAAAGAAACAACAAAGAAACGAAAAAGAAAGAAAAGAAAGAAAATACAAGAAAAGAAAAAAAATAAGAAAGAAAGAGGTGTGGATGCAGGCTGTACTGTCCGGTCCCTTCCTTCCTTCGTTCCTATCCTTCCTTCCTGCCTTCCTTCCTTCCGTCCTTCTCCCCTCCCCCCTCTCCCTCCCGCCCTCCTGCACATACCGCAATCCCGACCATCCCTCACCTCCCGCCCTTCCGTCCAATACAGAAATAAATCCCTAAAGAGGGATCCCTGGGTGGCGCAGCGGTTTGGCGCCTGCCTTTGGCCCAGGGCGCGATCCTGGAGACCCGGGATCGAATCCCACATCGGGCTCCCGGTGCATGGAGCCTGCTTCTCCCTCTGCCTGTGTCTCTGCCTCTCTCTCTCTCTCTCTGTAACTATCATAAATAAATAAAAAAATTAAAAAAAAAAAAAAAAAAAAAAAAGAAAGAAAGAGGAAAAGAAAGGAGAAGAGAAGAAGAGAAGAAGAGAAGAGAAGAGAAGAGAAGAGAAGAGAAGAGAAGAGAAAGAAGAGAAAAGAAAAACTACAGCTAGAGGACTATACTGTATTTTTTTTTTTTAATTTTTATTTATTTATGATAGTCACAGAGAGAGAGAGAGAGAGAGGCAGAGACACAGGCAGAGGGAGAAGCAGGCTCCATGCACCGGGAGCCCGACGTGGGATTCGATCCCGGGTCTCCAGGATCGCGCCCTGGGCCAAAGGCAGGCGCTAAACCGCTGCGCCACCCAGGAATCCCGAGGACTATACTGTATTAAAAAAAAAATCCACATAAGTTGACCTGCACAGTTCAAACCTGTGTTGTTCAGGATCAACTCTAATCAAATCTAAAAAAACATGGTTTCTGGAGGACAAATTAAGTCAAAACAAGTTCAGCTGCCCACTCTAGGTAGTTCAAATACACTACCTCTAGCCATTCAGTGGCACCAATTGCTCCAAAGTCTCCAGCACTCCAGCTGGCAAAGACAATGCTTCTGCTGGGTTTAAAGCCACCTAAAGGATAACAAAAAATTAGTTTTATCTTGGGAAAGGTTATAGGTAGGCAACTGACTTAAGATGAAATCAGAAATTTCTAATTCAAGACAGCAGATTCAAAAATACTTCTTTCCCTTTTGAGACCCCAGGTGAAAGAACAAAAAAAATAAAAATAAAATTTTTTAAAAGTAATCTACCAAAAGAAAATTAAAAGTAATCTACGAAGAACAGGATAAATCATTTTCAAATAAGACTTCAAACACATAGTAGGCACCAAGTTTCTACAGGAAGTCACTTTTTTTCAACTCAATTCTTTGAGCCCCGTATCTTCTGAATCAAGAGATACTTGGAAATCATGGTGTAACTACGATGTGTGCCTTCACCGAAACAATCTGCATATATGTTAATCACTTAAAATACTCGGTTACTTTACAAACAACTGTTATGAAAGTAAAAATTCACAAATTTAAGTTATAAGAGTTTTCAGAGAAAACATTAAGACAGCTTCTTTGGGGCTGTATGTGCCACTGCTCTCCATTTCTCTCCTTTCCTTGGATATATATTTTTCTGTATTATGTGCTTTTGCATAGAAGTTAAGCACTACAACTTACCCTATGACCCAGACTCAAGAATGTGATGGGGGTTTGCATGCATGGGTGTGTGTGTAGAGGAGTGGCATGTACTAAGAGAGAAAGGCTTGAAAGTTAAGTGTGAATATATTATAAATATACATGAACATATCCAGTATTCTAAGTATAATGTATAGAATTACATATTATAACTTTATAACAAAATTATAGAAAATAAGTAGAGGTATACCACTGCTTCCTTCAAAATAGATTCCTTAGAGACCATGCTAGATTTGCCCTATTATTCTGAATCTGTCAAATTAAGAATTAGAGTCCAGTACAACACTTTTTCGGTATTTCAAAGGAGTTGATTCCCAGTGCAATGAAGACACTGCATGGAAAGCTGTTTCAAAGTCAAAGGCAGAGCCAACAAAAGACAACCTACTTCGTACCTAAGAACTCAAGAGTCCGGCACAAGTGAGCCATAATAATATTGGTAAAAGTAAGAAAGCATATATATAACACATAGATCTTCAAGTTCACAAAATTTGTACTCTACCTTTTAAGACCATATCAGAGAATATCCGGGCAAGTTCCAATAGGAGAGCTGTTCCTACGCTAGACTTTGCAGCTCCAGGACCCCAGGCATCCCTCTGAGCCCCTATTACAACATAGCGATCTTAAAAAAAAAAAAGATAAATTATACAGTTAGCTCTTTTTACCTGTTTTCTAATATTGAACTCAAGAATAATCATGTTAGTAAAAAGGATAAAAATACAGTATATGTGCTAAGGATAAGGTGCTTCATCAAATCTGACTTAGAACTCTGGGAACCAAAAATTCACACGACAAAGAAAAATATTCACGTGACAATACTAATTTATTTTTCCTTATTAGTATTGCTACTCTTTTTCCAAATTACCAGTTAAGTTTACTCATCGACTACTTATTTGTGCCCTCTAATTATTCAATAAGCAACCTAAGTCCAAGGGCTTTCCTCACTAAATGGCAGGACTATTAGCTTCTGCTTAAATAGGTAGATGGTCTATTCGAGGGGGTCAGTAAATCACAGCCTACCTGCGCATTCAGTACATATCATTTATGGCTGTTTTCATGCTACAACGTCAAAGTTAAGTAATTGCAACAGAGACTGTATAGCCTGCAACATCTTTATCATCTGCCCCCTCTAAGAAGAAATGTGCTTACTGCTGATCCATTCAGTAACTTAAAAAGAGATTACCTAGTCATAATGGTCAGTTTTTGACCAGTTTATTTCCTAGAACCTATTATCTTCCAATAAAACTGACACTTAAACAGTTCGCTTCAGGACAGACAAGAGTCAGCATCCACAAAACCAAGCCAAAGCCAGCTTGCCAGCACTCCCTCTTCTGGCCACATTCTTAAGACAAAAAAAAAACAAAAACAAAAAACCAAGGGTCCTTACCAGGTTCTTCAAAACCTTTAATAACTCCAAAAACGTTAAAAATTCTTATCTCTTTCAGCACATTGTTCACAGTGAGATTCACATTCTTGTTTGAGGACGTTTCCAGCCTACACGAGGGGTCTATTTCCCAGGCAGAAGGACAGTCTCCTTCCATATTTCTAGAAAAATACAGACATCAGAGTTTTTTGTTTTTTTTTTTTAATTTTTATTTATGGTAGTCACACACAGAGAGAGAGAGAGAGAGAGAGAGAGAGAGAGAGAGGCAGAGACACAGGCAGAGGCAGAAGCAGGCTCCATGCACTGGGAGCCCGACGTGGGACTCGATCCCGGGTCTCCAGGATCGCGCCCTGGGCCAAAGGCAGGCGCCAAACCGCAGCGCCACCCAGGTATCCCTCAGTATACATTCTTATCCTAGTTATAAAATAATATTTTCTTGCTGCTGATGGTTAGGTCTATCTTCCCCTAATTCCTCATGTTACCCGAATAATGAGTGCTCTACTTATATGTCAAAACATAATTACTCCCCACTTTACAAGGGTAAGATAGGGAGCTGGCTTCACGAGTTAGGGAAGACTTGTAAGTGGTGATAAGAATGATCTGATTTGAAATTTAAGTAAAAGTCAATAAAAATCACCTATTAAAAAGGCCTCACAAATAGCATTTTAATAGTCACACAGTATTAGATATGTGTTCTTACATGTAGATGCTCTTCGTTTGAAACCAATCACCCTGTTAAGTAGAATATAGTTTAACTATCTATGGATCCCTGGGTGGCACAGTGGTTTGGCGCCTGCCTTTGGCCCAGGGCACGATCCTGGAGACCCGGGATCGAATCCCACATCGGGCTCCCAGTGCATGGAGCCTGCTTCTCCCTCTGCCTATGTCTCTGCCTCTCTCTCTCTCTCTGTGACTATCATAAATTAAAAAAAAAAACAAAAAAAAAAAAAACTAAGTTAAAGAAATGTCATCAGCGAGGTTAGAGTAACTTGTTCTAGGTCACACAGCAAATAAATGCTCACGTTAAGTGTCTGAGAGTAGGTCTATATCCTATGCCAATGCCAGGTGGGAAATACGTCCAGATCAAAATAAAAACTAATGATAAGTACTCTAATCAGACTGGGTTCTGATTAGAGGGAGGATAGGATACCCAGGACTAATGAGTGTAAAGCATCTGGAAACTGTCACGAGATCGGAGGATAGTCAATCTACGAACCAGAAAACCTGAATTATTCTGTTGCTAAGAGAAAAATCTAGAACTAATGGGTCTTATAGGGAATAAGATTTCATCTCAACAATGAATCCTGTCAGATCTACTCCAATAACTGAACAGGTTGCCATAGGCAACAGAGTGCTTTACCTCAGAAGTCCTCAAGCAGAAGCTCTGCCAGGAATAGTACCCAAGGAATTCACTGGGTAAACTGAACAAGGAACCACTGAGCTTATATATCAAATGTCTAATTATTAAGATTACTTTATGGAGGAAAAAATTCATGTTTATGTACAGCAAAGTAATAGCTATGCACCCAAGATATGCCAAATAAGGAAAATTAGAGCCAACTGTTTTAAAATCTTATCAAATTAACTGAAATGATTATTATTCCTTTCTAGTCATAAAATCAGTTTTCAAATAAAAGCTTTTCAATAAGAACTTACTCAAACAACTTTTCTGCAGCAGCTCTGGAAATTGTTTGGACAGGTATGCTGGGCAATCCTGACGACTGAGACGGTGGAAACTGAGTGTGATTGAATGACGGGAATCCAGGCGTGTACGGGTCACCTGTTCCCAGGTGAGCCTGTAAAACAAAAGAATAATGTGCTCTGTCAGGCATTTGTTCAAGAAATCCCCAGAAGATTGAGATTCAGTGTAAGGATAAAGCCTAAATTTAGTTTAGCACCTCAAAGCCTGAAGGCCTGAGTGTCTCTACATGTGACTCTTGTTTTTATATGCCATATACCCAATTCTCAATTCAAGACACTGTTGAAAATTTCTGTTAGCAATTAATAAGTAGGTCCCTGAATCACATAATCCATCTTTTTTGTTAATGCTAAGGCCCTCCCAGGGAAAAAATTTTAAAAGAGTGTATTTAAGGAAGGAATGTTATACTTCCACTAATGCAGATGGAACCCAGCAATTTATAGAACTCAAAAACTCAGGACCCCTGGGTCGCTCAGCTGTTTGGTGCCTGCCTTCGGCCCAAGGTGTGATCCTGGAGTCTCAGGATCGAATCCCACATCGGGCTCCCTGCATGGAGCCTGCTTCTCCCTCTGCCTATGTCCCTGCCTCTTTCTCTGTCTCATGAATTTAAAAAGAAAAGAAAAGAAAAAACACAAAAACTCATTTACTTAAGAAATAAGAACTCACATGTCCAAAGAATGGAATCCGTGCATTAACAATTGGAAATCTAGCCTGGTCCATGTATATCAAGACACCAAGTGCATTATAACTTTGAGCGTTTGCAACCTAAAAGGAAAACAGGTAAAGATCAGAAAATCCAGATGTAATCACACAAAATTAGAATACATATTGGGCTTTATGCTATAATAAAGGGTTACAGAGGACTATACTGAATCCCCCCCAGTGTTTCAAGTGTTTCAGATACTTTATATATGTTTGAGATAAAAATTCTTGCCTTAACTCATTAAGGGGTTTCAAAGACAAGAGAAATAATAAAAACTCATCCAATACAACCACTGTCTTTTGATATTTTCTATTCTAGGCCCTTACAGAGGTTTGACTTAAGTTTCCTTTTTATAAAACAGTTATAACTAAATTCTATAAAATTCAGCTCTATGTAACATAATGAAGCACCTTAATTTAACGGTCCTATATAATAGGATATTGTTGTTTTAAACTTAAACTGCTTTCACTTAAGCATTTCTGATTACTTCATTTTCACTAAAAGACAGTGACTGCAGAATATTCCAAGTGGTTATACCATAGTTTTAGAAGTGTTCTATAGTTTAATTAGAATTTATTTGACCTGTTGAACACTTCAATAAATTGTTATTAGGTATGAGATTTTAAGACTGACAGCTTCCAGAATGTAAAAAAAAAAAATTTTAAATGAAGAATGGAATGATACAAATGTATTTAAATAATACTCACCTTTTCAGCAAAAGTGATTTTCCCTGCTCTAGCGATCACTAAAGATCCATTCACAGGAGATTTTAAATTCTCGAAGTCTTTTTTGGTGCCAAAATTAACATGGACCAGTCTACCCTAGAATAAAGACAGGGTTAGTGAGCATTAGAGTCTGAGATAGGATGGTTTTACAGATCAAACCTAAGAGAGAAAACAGGGATTAAAAAAAGAGGCCAGAGCCTAGAATGAATATAAGAGAGTTCTGGTCAAACTGGTCAGAGTATTCAGGAGTGAATCAAGACTTCTGGCCTCCTATATTCACATCTTGTATCATCACACACTGTCTTTAATTTGCATTGACCTATTGACATTTAATCTCTTTTACATTGCTTCCAGTATTTTAGGGGGAGAGAGAGCTAACAGGATAGGATAAACAGAGACATATACCAATATAAATACTGTAGGGACACCTGGGTAGCTCAGTGGTTGAGCATCTATCTGCCTTCAGCCCAGGCCATGATCCTGGAGACCCGGGATCGAGTCCCACATCGGGCTCCCTGCATGGAGCCTGCTTCTCCCTCTGCCTGTGTCTCTGCCTCCCTATGTCTCTCATGAATAAATAAGTAAGTCTTTAAAAAAAAAATACTGTAGGCTAGTCCTAGCAGCACCAACTACATAAACTTCCTAACATCTGAATGCTAGATAATTGAGGACATATGAAGGAATAGGTCTTAACTGAAAATTCTGATAATCTATGTGAAAATTGTTAAACACTGTTATAATTGACTTGCACAGCAACTTTTAGATGTTTATAAAAGCGGTCTCACCAAAAATAAAAAAAAAATAAAAAATAAATAAAAGCTGTCTCATAATGTTCCTAAATTCTATTAATAGAGCTATAGGCTAAAACTGACAATCAAATATCTAATATAGAAAGTTTGTGGGCCAACTAAAAACCTCAATGTTCAGGGTGCCTGGATGGCTCAGTGGTTATCAGTGGTCTGCCTTTGGCTCAGGTCGTGATCCTAGGGTCGTGGGATTGAGTCCTGCATCAGGCTTCCCACGGGGAGCCTGCTTACCCCACTGCTTAGGTCTCTGCTCTCTGTGTCTCTCATGAATAAATAAAAATCTTAAAAAAAAAAAAAAAAAAACCCTCAGTGTTCATTTTCTTAAAATTTAAAAGAAAGAGCAGGGTGGGGCAGAGGTAGAAAGTACCAAGCAGACTCCACACTCAGTGTGGAGCCTAACACAGGGCCTGATCTCATGACCTGAGATCATGACCTGAGCTGCAACCAAGAGTCCGGTGCCCGATTGTGCCACGGCACCTCCAAACCCTCAATGTTCTTTGCCAGAACAATCTACCCACTTTCAAACCCCTAGTTTGTAGACAGCCAGGGAAAGTGATACAGCACAGGTAAGACTTCATCTAGCTTGGAAGGCATCCACTAGGTAGACCCCTGACATACAAACATATGTTTTTTAACCTGAAAAACCTAGATAGATCTTTTTAATTTCTTTATTAGTTTGGCCATATTTGCCTACATTTTAAAAAATCAAGCATTAAAGATTCAGGCTAAGACTAGACTTCAGCCAAGATAGTTACTTATATCTGTCCTCACATGGAACCTTGATATTCACATTCATCCAGCAAACCCCACCATGAGTCACCATGCGTCAAGCACTGTCCAAAGCTCTGTGACATAGCAGTAAATGAAGCCAACCTCTAGCCCTTCAAGTAGCTTATTATTTTAATGTGGAAAGAGATAATGTCAGGTGTGTCAGTGAAGAAAAATAACACAGGATAAGGGGAAGTGATTGGAGGAAGGCTATTTTTAACAAGATAATCAAGGAAGACTTCCCTAAAGAGGTAACAGTAGAGAAGAGACTTGCACAAAATGAGGAAAAGGTCACATTGATATTTAAGGGAAGAGTTTTATAAAGGCCTTGAGGAAGAAACGTGCCTGTGTTTGAGTGTTTGTTTGAGGAACACCAGGGAAGCTGGGGTAGCCAAAGCACCATGAAAGAGGAAGAAAGTAGGATTACTTAGGGCCCTGCTGTCCTTATAGGAGAACTTGGGGATTTTACTTTCACTGTGGCATAGGAGGGTTGAAAACAAGAGTATTTCATCATTAGTCACATTTTACAAATAAATTTATACCAAAATTCCTAAGAAAGGTAATGATAAGGAGTTTCCTGGGCTATTCAACAGGGAAAAAAGTCTCATGTACGGTTTTGCCTTACTTACGGTAACTGTCGTTGCCTTACTGTATGCCACGTAACCCTCAGGACTCTCCGCCAGGTATACCAAGTCACTCTCCATATCCACTATGGTCACCGTGTTTTGAGCATTGCTAAAAAAGATTAAGTTAAATTAAGCTGAAGCTAAGGACAACCTTGGGGAAATAAATTAAATGACTAACACATTTAGCATTTTACTTACATTATTTATCTTGAAAGTCTCTGCTATATTAGCACACCTGAAAGTAACTACCTGTATAAAAATCAGTTTACCATCTTTCAACATACCTGCTTTTGACCTGGATCTTAACAAAATGTTCATCACGCCAGGATTTGCTAAGTTGAAATTCACGGAATCGATTCTCAATTAATAAAGCAAGGCTTTCATCTTTTTGAGATCCAGCCTCACGAGGCACATACGAATTTTCATTCAGCCACCTAGAGGAAAAAAGGTCACTGTTAATAAACAATGAACTCAAATAGTAAGCAAATTTTCCTTTAAGATTCTATTTATCTGACAGAAAGAGCACAAGCAGGGGCAGAGGGAGAAGCAGGCTCCCCACTGAGGAAGGAGCCCAGGACCCTGGGATCATGACCTGAAACGAAAGCAGATGCTTAACTGACTGAGCCGCCCAGGCGCCCCAAGCAAATTGTTTTAAAAGCGTAACTCAATACTATTCATCACAGTTAAGCTAAATTAACTGTGACCCAAAATTTCTGGATTGACTAGAGACAAACTTAGAAGGAAAAAACCTGCCAAATATCTGAAGAAATTTATGACCTCAGCTTGTTAAAACCTCCTTATCCAAAGTAAACTAGTCCTTCAAGAGAATCATCATAAGGGAGTACCTGCCTAGGGTAGTTTTAGGGAAAGGAGTAGATTCTAAGAGGATCCACTGTAAGCAAAATGAAAGATAGCGTTACTGTTGGTGAGTTCAGGTATGGCTTTAATTTTCACCTACTTTGAAGCAAAACTACTTCTTGTCCTGATCTCCTATATCTCATTGTAAATACATATATATGTAAGATATAGGTTATCTGATTTTTTTGGTAAACTCCAGTCTCATTTGATCCATAATGCCTGGTATAGAGTAAACACAAGTAATTGATGAAATAAAAATGCCCAAGATTCCTAAAACTAAGACTAAGAATTATTGTACAACTGAAACCGTAGGAAGCCAGCTTATAGGTAAAAGAATAAATTCTTAAGAGTTAGGTATGTCTAAGGAAGATCTTAAAAACCAAAGGACAGAAACCTTAAGGACACTTCTTAGGGTGTGGATTAATGAAAACCAGAAGAAATCAAGGAATACTATTATGTCTCTATATCAAGCTGAGCAGTCAAGTTAGTCCTGATCTAAAGAATACATAAGGCGGGATCCCTGGGTGGCGCAGCAGTTTGGCGCCTGCCTTTGGCCCAGGGCGCGTGATCCTGGAGACCCGGGATCGAATCCCACGTCGGGCTCCCGGTGCATGGAGCCTGCTTCTCCCTCTGCCTGTGTCTCTGCCTCTCTCTCTCTCTCTGTGTGACTATCATAAATAAATAAAAATTAAAAAAAAAAAAAAGAATACATAAGGCCTTATGGATAGTAGGAAAGGATGCCCTTGTGGATAGCAGGAAAGCTCAGCGTGACCTGCAAGGGGTAAGATAAAAATATCAAAGCAGAAACAAGTCTGATAGCAAGCAACAAGCTATAAAGAGCCAGATGACAAAAGGATCAAAGACCTGCGGAATTTTTTAAAGAAAAATGAGTGTCCTCTCAGAAATTTTTTTCACAAACATAGTTTGAATTCCTTATTGTTTACCCACCCCTTAACTCTAAGAAGTCTTCCCTCCAGATTGTAATGTTTGTTTTGTAATCACTGCTCTGAATAGCCACTATGTGTTTAGATACTGTGAAGCAGCTCAAGCTTACCTCATGGTGTTGGTGAAATCTGTGTTACTCAGTCTCTCTGACAACATTGTTTTGAGGTCCGTCCAAAATAAGCGAGAAGGTGTTTCAGGGAAGTACTCTTCTGTTTCTGAGGGTTCTGTTCCCTCTGTCCCCAGAGCCTCTGTTCCTGTTGGTCTTTCACATTCAGCTTTTGGTTCTACACGTTTACAGTAGCCCAAGTAGCCAATCATAAATCCTAAGGATAAGAAGTTTCAGGGCTGAACTCATAGAATTTCATTGATAATATATTCCTATAGGAACTGTTAATATTTTCAGCTAAGCCTTGAAAATACAGGTTTATTCAAATTATAAGCAGTTTCAAAGTAAATAATGAGTCTCAATGTTGTGTTATGTTAAACCATTCAATCGGGCAGCCCCGTGGCGCAGCGGTTTAGCGCCGCCTGCAGCCCAGGGCGTGATCCCGGAGACACAGGATCGAGTCCCACGTCAGGCTCTCTGTGTGGTGCCTGCTTCTCCCTCTGTCTGTGTCTCTGCCTTTTTCTCTCTCTATTAATAAATAAAATCTTAAAAAAAAAAAGAGTCTTTAAACCATTCAATCTAACAAATCACACAGTTGACTCCCAAACAGTGTGTGTGTGGTGGGGGAGGGGGGTTTAAGGGTGTAGTACAAATTCTGCATGTAACTTTTGACTCTCCAAAAACAAATAGCTTACTGTTAACCAGAAGCCTTATGATGACATAAATAACTGATTAACACATATTTTGTATATGTATGATATACTGCGTTCTTAAAATATCCTTTTCTTAGTTTTTTCAATATTTCTAGGCTACGCAGTTGGTCTTTTCAAATTGCCACAAATCTCCAAAAATTTTTCCAATATATTTATTGAAAAAAAATCTGCATAAGTGGACCCACACAGTTCAAGTCCATGTTGTTCAAGAATCAACTGTATAATAACTTTATTTTAATTACGTTACCTTTTTATTTGAAGTTTATTTAAGTAATCTCTACACCCAACATAGGACTTCACCCATGACTCCAATATCAAGAGTCACATGCTTGGGCAGCCCTGGTGGCTCAGTGGTTTAGCGCAGCCTTGGGCCCAGGGCATGATCCTGGAGACCCGGGATCGAGTCCCACGTCGGGCTCCCTGCATGGAGCCTGCTTCTCCCTCTGCCTGTGTCTCTGCCTCTCTCTCTGTCTCTCATGAATGAATAAATAAAATATTAAAAAAAAAAAAAAAAAGAGTCACATGCTCTACTGACTGAGCCAGCCGGGAGTACCTAAATAGTTACCTCTTTAAGAGATAGGTAACTTTTCTTCCCAGAAGCCTTCCTTGAACCCTTAGGGCAAGCTTCTATGCTACAAATATCCTGTGTGTACTTCTAGTATAACATTTGCACATTACAATGAAATGATTCATGTCTCCCTCTCCCCACCAGGCTAAACTCAAGGCAGGCCTAGAATCTTAGTCATCATTATATTCCTAGTGCCTAGCATAATGGCACATAAAAAGGTACAAAATAAACACTGCCTTGACTAAATTAACAGACTTTCTAGAGTCGGTGACAAGGAACATTAAGTTTTGAATGGCACTCTTACCAATCAAGAAAAAGAGGACTACAGCAATAGTCCCATAGCAGATAAATCCATTACACCTTTTTGGTTTTGGGACACTGGCATGATTACCCCTCATGTTATTGTCAACATTTTCTTCTTCATCTGCAGCTAGTTTCATCTCCACATGGCTGTTATCACCATCTACTTGCCGTGCCAGACTAAACCGGGTATAGGACAATGGTTCTCCACCAAACTGAGATTTGGAGAAAAAAAAAGAAAAGAAAGAAAGCATTATGAAAGAAAAGAAAGGGATGAGGAACATTTACAAAGAGTTTGATTAGGGGATGCCTGGGTAGCCTGGGTAGCTCGGTAGCTCAGTGGTTGAGCGTCTGCCTTTGACTCAGGTCATGATCCCGGGGCCCTGAGATCTAGTCCCACATTTTTTTTAAAAAGATTTTATTCATTTATTCATGAGAATACACAGAGGAGAAAGAGAAGCAGAGATACAGGCAGAGGGAGAAGCCGACTCCATGCAGGGAGCCTGATGTGGGACTCGATCCCAGGTCTCCAGGATCACGCCCTGGGCTGCAGACAGTGCTAAACCACTGAGCCACCAGGGCTGCCCTCTAGTCCCACATTGATCCTGCTTCTCCCTCTGCCTGTGTCTCTGCCTCTCTGTGTATCTCTCATGAACGAACAAATAAAATCTTAAAAAAAAAAAGTTTGATTAGGTACTATACTTATTATTAGGCCAATACTAGGACTTGCTATATATTCTTAAGGAAAAAAGTTGCTCTTTCAAAGCAACCTTCTTCCCTATACCCAGTTCTGTCCGTGGCAGATGAGGGCTAGAGCACACATTGGCCTTCTTCATCTCATTCAGCCTTTTCATTCAGGGTGTCTGTTATGTATGTCTATTTACATAGGTATACATTTTGATCAGTGTTTTCTTTAGTTCCTCTTATCTACTTGGCTGTACTCCCATCACACCCAAAATATCCTGAAAGTTCCTCAAGATTTTCCAAGTTAACTCACTCAAGACTGAATACATCCTTCCTTTGTGGGATCCATTACATCTCAAGACCACCACTTCAACACAAACAAATACTGATAGTTTTGAATAATATTTCATGTTTACTGGGTGAGTCATACTTGTATTCTTCGTATTCTCACAAACTGGCAACCAGAAATACAACTTAAATATCTTACCAAGGTAGAGAATGCTGATCTGGCTTGATCCATCATTCTGAGCTGCCACACAGAAGAGCCTAGTGTTAAAACAGAAAATTAATATGAGATGGATACCAGTGTAGCAGATAAGTGAGGGCTTTTCATTACCACACCAGGTTATACATAACAAGTTTACTTTTTTTTTTTTAAGATTTTATTTATTTATACATGAGAGACACAGAAAGAGAGGCAGAGACACAGGCAGAGGGAGAAGCAGGCTCCCTGCAGGGATCCCGATGTGGGACTCGATCCCAAATCCCAGGATCAAGCCCTGAGCATGAAGGCAGACGCTCAACCGCTGAAGCCACCCAAGCGTCCCAGTACTGTAACTTCTGTAACTTATTTTAAACAGCTCAGTTTTTAAAAGTGCATAAGAAATAAAGCAGGGGCGCCTGGGTGGCTCAGTAGTTAAACATCTGCCTTCTGCTCAGGTCCTTATCCCAAGTCCTGGGATGGAGTCCCACATTGGGCTCCCTGCAGGGAGCTTGCTTCTCCCTTTATGTCTCTCTGCCTCTCTCCGTTGTCTCTCACGAATAAATAAATCGAAAGAAAAGAAAAGAAAAGAAAAGAGAAAAAGAAAGAAAATGTGCCAACTGTTAATTGGTGAATCAGTAAAGGATACAGAGATATATATTGTACTACTATTATCTCAATTTTCCCTATAGGCCTGAATTTTTCAAAATGTGGGCTAAACCACCCAGCCGCCTGGGTGGCTCAGTCAGTTAAGCATCTAACTCTTGGTTTTGGATCAGGTCATGATCTCAGGGTTGTGGGATGGAGCTCTGTGGCAGGCTCCACATTCAGGGAGGAGTCTGCTTGAGATTCTCTTCCTATCCCTTTGTTCCTCTCCTCCCTCCCCCTCTAAAATAAATCTTTTTTTAAAATGTGGAAAACTAATCAGAGTATCATCCACATTAATAGATTTAAGTAACTTAATAGTCAAAGAGACAAATACAAAAAAACGACCAAAAAAAAAAAAAAAAAAAAACAATAGACAAGCATCGGAAAAAAGAAATAAAGTATAACTAAGCCAAGAATGGTCATGCAACAAAGACCAGTAACAAAGCACCTCCAATAAAAGTGAAAACCCGATCCTTCTGATTAAATGAAGTTCTTACAAATGATAGATCTTTGATGCAAAAACAATAGACAAAAAGAAAAACTCAGTATGTGGTTTTAGGAGAAGGTCAACTATCTGAGATGTTAAATGTCTTGTTCCAGGCTGAAAACTGATAATCCAAAACTGAAGTTCAGTAAGTTACTGGATTATAAAAATTGTGTTTTCAAAAAAAAAAAAAAAGTTCTCATCTCCAGAAATTTAAGAAATTAATCTTAACCTCTGAATCACCGTTGTATGCCCAAAGCTAGTATAATATTGTATGTCAACTATACATCAATACATCAATTAAATAAATCTTAAAATAAATGACAACTATTTTACAAGTGTTTCTTATTTTCAAGTAATCTCTACACCCAATGTGAGGCTTGAATTTACAACCCTGAAATCAAGAATCACACACTCTACAGAATGAGCCAGCCAGGCACCCTGACAACCATTTTAAAAGTAAAAAATACCTCTGTAACCAACAGAGTCCTATATTAAGTTAAAGCATAGGTATTAGCTGAAATCTGGATTTTTCTAATGAATTTGGTTTGAGTGCATCTAGATGTTTGAAACTGATATATTGAGATATAGAGGGATCCCTGGGTGGCGCAGCGGTTTGGCGCCTGCCTTTGGCCCAGGGCGCGATCCTGGAGACCCGGGAATGAATCCCATGTCGGGCTCCCGGTGCATGGAGCCTGCTTCTCTCTCTGCCTGTGTCTCTGCCTCATTCTCTCTCTCTCTCTGTGACTATCACAAATAAATAAAAATTAAAAAAAAAAAAAAAAAGAGATATAGAGTGGTCACTTCTTTTTTTTTTTGGTCACTTATTTCTTACTATTTTAAGGCTTTTTCTGTACTAACAATTGTGTACACTTACAGCGCATTTAACATCCACATGGCATAAAGCAAACTAAGTAAACACAGACTGTAAAAGACATCATATAAACTGGCGTTAGAAAAGCCTCCTAAGGAGGGTGCATGGGTGGCTCAGGTCATGATCTCAGGGTCCTGGGACAGAACCCTGCATTGGGCTCTCTGCTCAGCAGGGAGTCAGCTTCTACCTCTCGGTGCTCAGGCTTGCACTCTCTCAAATAAATAAAATCGTTAAAAAAAAAAAAAAGTCTCCTATCAAAACCACTTAACGACAAAAATTTAATCCCCAAGCTTTAAAGACTAGAGCTAAGAAGCAAGACATCATCTTAGAAGCACAGTCTCCTGCCCTATCTGGTGTCCAAGTTTATCACTATCCCTGCACCAGAACCGTACAAACCCAATCACTAAAACCAGAACTAGAAGACTCCACCCTGAACCAATTTTAATCATCCTTTTCTAGGAAAAAGCAGCTTAGAAGTTTAATATTCATCTGAACCAGCCATTCCTCAAAGTTTCCAGTTTTAATTTTTAGACTAAAGTGATGCTTTTAAATAAATGATCTAAGGATTTAAATAAATGATGAGATTTAGTGGATTGCAAGTCTGCAAAAACAAAGATATAAATAGAATGTAATTATGATTTTGTATAATTAAACTCTAAATACTAGTTTACTGAAAGAACTAGTATGTTATTTCTATTTCAATAGCCAGACACAAAATTAAGATTATAACATAAAAGAAATCAAATCAGAGGAAAAAACTGACCAGGAAATTCCCATTTTAACCTCATAATTTAACCCCACATCTAAGAACATGATTAATTCTATACCTATAAAAGTTATCCCTCAAGTTTTATATAACAAATTTGAATCATTCTTCCAAAATGACCTCACACGCAGTAAAGCTCTGTATTCAAAAGAACCCCTTAATAAATTTTCTTCCGACTGAAATCACTCTAATTTACATGCTCTAAAAGTGTGGGAGAAACTTTCCATAGTTATAACTGTCTATAAAGAGGTAGTTCTGTTAAGACAGCATCTAAAAGCCAACTTTTCTGACTTATTTCACTATGTCACTACCACCACTGCTGATAATCTGTTAACAAGAGACAAACCGAATATCACCTTCCTTGATTTTTATGCACATTAGCACCTTGTATACATTTGCTCAATCATAACTGGAAAACCTATTCAGTTTCTCACATTAATAATGAAAATAAAGGTTCACATATGTTTAAGTTCTTCTTCCTGCTTTTGAGGTTCTGTTCTGGAGAACATCACTACCTAATAACTGCTGCCCTCTACTTTCTACAAAATGGGACAGAAACTAGCTCCCGCCTCTACTAACAGTCTTTCTTTGTGAACTTCTTTCTTCCTGACTCAGCTCAGGGAACGTCTTTATGAAACCTTCTCTGGCGATTTCCCTACCCTATATTTGACATGGAATTTACAAAAAATAATTAAGAATAAAGATATTTTATTTTTTTAAGATATTTTATTTCTTAACAGTATTGAGGCATGCTTAATGTATATGAAGTTCACTTTTCATATCATTTAGAAATTACATTAAAAAATATAATTAGAGGGGCAGCCCGGGTGGCTCAGTGGTTTAGTGCTGCCTTCAGCCCAGGGTGTGATCCTGGAGACCCGGGATCAAATCCCACGTCGGGCTCCCTGCGTGGGGCCTGCTTCTCCCTCTGCCTGTGTCTCTGCCTCTTTCTCTCTGTGTCTCATGAATAAAATCTTAAATAAATATATATATAAAGCATGAAAACCTTGGACCTGGAATCTTCCCCCATCCCTGTCAGTATTCTGGTTTATCCTGGAATCACCGGGCAAGGCATGGATAGTAGGGAAATTTTAAAACGTAGAAAAATTTTAGGGGGGATCCCTGGGTGGCGCAGCGGTTTAGTGCCTGCCTTTGGCCCAGGGTGCGATCCTGGAGACCCGGGATTGAATCCCACATCAGGCTCCCAGTGCATGGAGCCTGCTTCTCCCTCTCTCTCTCTCTCTCTGTGTGTGCGACTATCATAAATAAAAATTAAAAAAAAAATTTTAGGGGCGCCTGTGTGGCACAGTTGGTTGGGCCTCCAACACTTGGTTTAGGCTAAGGTCAGGATCTCAAGGTCACGGGATCCTGACAGGCATCCAGCAGCAGAGCTCTGAGCTCCACGCAGAGTTGGCTTCAGATTCCTCCCTTCGCTTCTGCCCTTTCCCCCACTCCCGTGGGCTCTCTCAAATAAGAATCTTTAAAAAAAAAAAAAGAAAAAAAAGTAGAACTTTTAAAGGCTACCTGGTAGGGCTCCAAGATCTTAAGCAACTGATTACGGATATGCTTTTTGCAAACTGTTTCCCTATTCATTTGCAGGTGAAAATGAAAAGGTTACATGAATTTGCAAAACTCCTGCAGGGCCCTCCGGACACATAATCGTGCACACCCAGGACTTATAAAGAGATGGTCAAGATCCCTCTTAGCTTTAAGGGTCTAAAATGAAAAGGCGGTGGGGTGGCTCAGTCGCTTAAGCGTCTGGCTCTTGGTTTCGGCTCAGGTCGTGATCTCCTGAGTGGAGACAACTGAGCCAAGGACAGGCTCAGGGCTCAGCAGGGAGTCAGCTTGAAAAGTCTCTCCCTCTGCCCCTCCCCCCCATAAATAAATCTTTAAAAAAATTTTTAAAAATGAAGAGGCCACGGAGGAAAACAAGGAGAATCTTCGTTCCTATTTGGCTTTCTGTAAGAAGACTGCCCGACTCCAAGAAGTCCCTGCACGGTGCTCATGTGAGAAGAGTGCACAAAGGCACACACAGGGAAGAGTCCCAGAAGGTCTCAGAGGATCATTTTTGACCAGGTTTCATTGCTGTCTGATTCAAGTTTCACTGGGAAACCTTGCTCCATGACTACAGAGAGAGAGAAGTACACTATCGGAGGCAAATAACCGCCACAACTTAGGGCAGAGGGAGGCGTCCCTACCCAACAATCTTCAGCACAGCACTTCAACAAAAGACATTCCAGCAGAGCAAAGTGAAAAGGGTGGCCGTGCTGTATGTAAATTTTTGGAAGAAATTTCTTATTGGTATCAAAACTTTTAAATTCTACATCTTCTTGTGAAGTATATTGAGTTCATTACAACCCAAAACTAAGAAGAAAAAAAAAAAAAAACCAGCATGGCTAACAAGTACTGTAGAGAGCCTAAACCTGACTTTTTTTTTTTTTGCAATACAAAACTAACTTCTGGAAATCACCTTAAATATCAGTCAATAAGGTCAACCCCCCCCCCCCAAACACACACACACACACAGCTCAGTGGCAACTGAATCAGCATCTACACTTCCAACTCCTTTCTAAAGCCCAGAATAAAGGTGTCAGGTATCCAAACACGGGCAGAGGACAATTATTAACCACTTCAATTCTCTTACCCCACCCCCTCTGCAGGGAGGGAAGCAGAAGCAATGAAGTTCCCCGGTCTACCCAAGGTCGCTGGGAGTAGAGGGAAAACTGTTAATTGGGGGGGGGGGGGGGGAATAGGGCAGCCCTGGTGGCTCAGTGGTTTGCTGCTGCCTTCAGCCCAGGGCGTGATCCGGGGGACCTGGGATCGAGTCCTGCATCAGGCTCCCTACGTGGAGCCTGCTTCTCCCTCTGCCTGTGTCTCTTCCTCTATTTCTGTGTGTCTCGTGAATAAATAAATAAATACTTTTTAAAAATAAAAAATAAAGTCACAAAATAGGTTCTTCCCTACTCCCCTACGCCCTGCCATCTGCAAGAGCCATCCTGTAGGAGCAGGCGCACAATGGGGCCTGTACGGCAGCTGTCAACGCAGCACGGCCCCTTGGCCATAGTGCACATTTCCCCCAAGCAAAAGCCAGTTCCCACCCGGCTGTTACTCGGCCTCTAGACTACAGCTCCCACCAACCGAGGTCTCCCGGCTGCATCTCCCGCCCTACAGCGAGCTGTCGGAACGCGCTGCAAGCCGGCACCTGCGGCGTCCAGGCGGCGTCTGCCTGGAGGAAAACGGGGGAGCCCCCACGCGACCCTGGGGGGCCGCGATGCGCGGGGTTCACGCGCGCGGCTCGCAGCACCCGCCCCGGGTTCCCGGGACAGCAGGTCAGGGCCCGGGCAGGCTCCGCCGGCGCAGGGCTCGCGGGGCTGGCAGCTCAAGGTCACCCCGTGCACCCCGACAGCTCCCTGGGTTCACTTCCCGCACCGGCCACGTGCTCGGCTCCACGCGGCCCGGGCCGTCCCACGGGGCCCCCCCGCGCCCTGTGAGGATGAGCGGGTGGCGACGGGGTTCCGGGAGGCCTCCGGGGGCGGAAGCAGGGTGCGGGGCGCAGAGCGGCGGTGGGGGCCGCCGCCCCCGAGGAAGCAGGGGGCGCGCCGGGGTCGGCCCTCCGCACGCAGCAGCGCCCAGCCCCAGCCCAGCCCCAGCCCCAGCCCCAGCCCGCTGCACCTGCAGCCCGCGGCCCGCTCCAGCCCGCCGCCCCCGCTGCAGCCGCCGCCGGGCCGCAGCGCGGGAGGCCGCCCCGAGGCCCGGGCACGCGAGCGTGGCGCGTCACTCACTCGGGCCCCCGCTCCGGCCGCCGCCGCCGTCCCCGGACGAAGCTGACGCTCTCTGGGGGCCGGCCGCCCCCGACCGCCCTTTTATAGCGCGGCCCCGCCCCCTCCGACCCCCTGCCAGGCTTGCGTCACTTCCTGCCGCACGTAGCCCCAGAGGTGCCCAGGGAATGGGCTGCCGGGGGCGACGGCGCGCACGCAGCGGACCGGACTGCGCGGGGGGCGGGGCCTGCGCGGGGGGCGGGGCCTGCGCGGGGGCGGGGCCGAGCGGAAAAGGCGCCAAGGCTGCAGGTGCCGGGAGCTGCCGCCCGAGCCCGCAGCCCAACCTTGACCGACCTCCGGGCCCTGCAGCGCCGAGGCCGATGCCGTGGGCGCTCGGTCCTGAGTGTGGGAGGCCAGACGCGGACATAATGCCTTGAGTGTGCATCTTTGCTGGAGGAGTAGGGGAGCCCCTAACGCCGTGCTGTGAGCCATTGCTTTGCAGCCGCGGAAGTACCTTGGGATAAGCCCCAAGGAAGAAAGAGTGAGAAGCAAAATGCAAAATTGTGTTCAGGGTGTGCAGAAGCGGGCCTGGCGCGGGGCTCGGCGCGGTGCTGGACGCAAGAAGGAACGCAAGGGGAAGCAGAAGCTAGTGGGGGAATTAGGGGGACATTGCAGACGGGCCTTGATGCTCGTCCCCAGCATCCCCAGCATCGTTATCACGGAGGTGTGCAGTGCGGAACAGATGAAACAGGGTTCTTAAGCTCCTACCAACACTTACACCTTCTCCCTGCCTCTGGGCGGCAATTTACAGCCCTTGGAGGGAGACAGGCAAGTTTACAAAGCTGCAAAGGAGAAAAGCAGTAGGGCCGTAAAAGGGTTACAGAGAAAGAAAGGGCTTCCCAGGTCAGAGCCCCGAGGGACACAGAACCGTCCTTTAAAAATGCAAATCATGGGGATTCCTGGGTGGATCAGTGGTTTAGCCCCCAGGGCATGATCCTGGAGTCCTCGGATCGAGTCCCGCATCAGGCTCCTGGAGCCTGCTTCTCCCTCTGCCTGTGTCTTTGCCTCTCTTTCTCTGTCTCCCATGAATAAATAGTCTTAAAAACAAATAAAATAAAAATGCAAATCAGGGGAGGGGGGGATAAAAGATTAAAAAAAATAAAATAAAATGCAAATCCCTTTTCAGGTTTGGGGCTCCCGCTCTTTACCTAATTCTGCGATGTAGGAGAGGAAATAACACGGGGTTTGCACATCGCTCTTCACCTTGCCCCCCGATTCTTTAAAATCTTTAAAATCTCTCCCCAGGGAGAAATAAATCTTATAAGCAGAAGCATCAGCGCATCTTAGGGGATGTGCACAGGAAAAAGTGAGATGGAGGAATGGGATGGAGGGGCCGCCTTGACATTGGGACAGTGGACGGGCTGAGTCTCTTTTCCCTTTCCTTGGTTTGCTGGGATCTTAAAAAAAACTAACAATGCTAGAATCCAGGTGAAAATCTTTTTTTAACCATTTGAAGAAATGGGCTTAGGAGACCAAGGTCAGGAGGAAACCCGTGAAAATCCAAATTAAAGAATCGACATCCATTGGTGCAGCCACTGGAAAACAGTATGGGAGTTCCTCAAAAAATTAACAATGGAACTACTCGAAGGCCCTGTAATGGTATTTACCAAAAAAAAAAAAATCTAAAAATACTAATTCAAGGGAATACATGCACCCCTATAGTTATTGCAGCATTATTTACAAGAGCCAAATTATGGAAGCAGAGCAAGTATCCATTGATAGAAGAATGATGTAGTTTTGGAATATAGGTGAGGTTTGGTGGGGTGAGGTCCAGAGTCAAGGACCAAGAAAGAATTATTGAGACGTCTTTGGTGCAAAATGGTAGTTTTATTAAAGCACACAGGACCCTTGGGCAGGAAGAGCTGCTGCCCAGGGGTTGTGAGGGGTGGCTGATTATACACTTGGGAGTTGGGGGACGTAAGGAAAAGGGAGGTTTTTAAAAGGATTTTTGTATGCTCAAGAGGACCTACAGGATTTTGGAGGCCTTGCCATTGTCAAGTTAAGGTTGTTTTTCCCTCTAGTAAAGCATTAACATTAAGATAGCTGGGAGTTTCCTTCCGCAAGTTAGGTTATTGATAAGAATGCTTTTTTTCTTTTTGATCACTAAGACATTTTGTGAACTAAAACAGATTCTTGTTCTTGTCTATAGGACTATAATCTCTATAAGTTAACTATTTGTTTTTCCTTTCCCTTAGCTTTAGGGCAGCCAGGAGTGCCCAGGAAGGTCACACTTATCCCACCAGCAGTCGGGGTGGGGCTTTGCACTGTGTGAGCTTGTGCTTTGTCCTCAGCTAGTCTTCCCTTCCCCATCACTCACCAAGATGAAAACTAAAAATTTTTTTAAAAGGTATCATGAAAAAAAATGTACATTGACAAAAATGAAACAATAAAGATGAGACTACTTTAAAGAGCAAGTCAAGGGGATCCCTGGGTGGCACAGCGGTTTGGTGCCTGCCTTTGGCCCAGGGTGCGATCCTGGAGACCCGGGATCGAATCCCACGTCGGGCTCCTGGTGCATGGAGCCTGCTTCTCCCTCTGCCTGTGTCTCTGCCTCTCTCTCTCTCTCTCTCTCTGTATGACTATCATAAATAAATAAAAATAAATAAATAAAGAGCAAGTCAATTATATTTTTAATTTCATACCTCCTATTAGTAATAATGGGCACTATGTAATTAAATTTACTTTCCTAGCCCTTTCTCCCTTGAAACGTTGCAGGATTTCAAGAAGAGGGAACTCTTCTGCAATTTCAAATAGATGACTATAAATTTGTCTTGCTTTGTTGCAGAATCTGTACTATACTGAGAGGCAATTCTGCTTTGTCTGGTAGTCCATACAAATGTTCAAACATTTTATTTTTTTAATCTGATCTTCATCGTCATCACTGTCGTTGCCATTACTACATAGCATGACCTCCCACTTCTGGAGACCCAACATTGGATGCTTGCCATTCAAGAAGCTTTTGGTAACTAACCGTTATTTAAATTATCTGGCATAACTGAAATGGCAACTATCAAGTTCCAGTCTTTCTCAGACTGTTATATAAGACTTAAACTAGAATTAAAATTCTTGCAGTTTTGGGGAAAATTATTTTCCCCCTCTATCCTTCTAGGTTCTTTGGCTGGTAAATTGATATAAAACAGATTAACAGGAGAAAAACAAAAAACAAATGTAATTACAAATATAGGGAGCTCCATCGGAATACGAGACCCAAGGACAAGTTGGACAATTGAGGCTTATATGCCATCCTGAGCTAAGGAATGGGATAGCGGCCTGGGGCTTTCAAAGAGAGGTGGGGGGCACCTGGGTGGCTCAGTGGTTAAGCATATGCCTTTGTTGTTGTTGTTCTTTAAGATTTTATTTATTTATTCATGAGAGACACACAGAGAGAGGCAGAGACTCAGGCAGAGGCAGAAGCAGGCTCCATGCAGGGAGCTGGATGTGGGACTTGATTCCGGGTCTCCAGGATCAAGCACTGAGCCAAAGGCAGGCGCTCAACTGCTGAGCCACCCAGGCATCCCTGGCATCTGCTTTTGGCTCAGGGTCCCCATAGGGAACCTGCTTCCACGTCTGCCTCTCTCTGTTTCTCATGAACAAATAAATAAAGTCTTTAAAAAGGGGTGGGGGGTGGGGAGGAGGATAATTCACAGGACTATACGAACAGCAGATGTTTAGTAGTTAAATGTTTGCCCTGCCATATAGATGAATCGTTCAGACAACATTTATCTCTGGCAGTAACTTATTCGGGGAGAGACCCCCAGTTTAGATTCTTCATGGTAATTAGGGGAGGGGCACCTTTCTCTTGAGCCTGCAGGTCTCACTTGCCTTCAGCTCAAAACAATCCACATGCCCAAATGTTATATTTTGGGGTCACATATTCTGCTTCCCTTCACGTTCTTCCAAAAGGTACGCAAAAATTTTTTTTAAGTCATATATATTGAAATGTTGCATAAAGGAAGCTGGAGGTTGGAGAGGAATCTAGTGTACTTTAAAAAGAAAACAGAGAATCTCTTCAGGTCTAGGGGAAAGAGCACACAGTCAAGGAACTGGAGTTCTCAACTTTCATGAGCCTGGGCATCAGCACTAAAATGGGATTGGGGCGCCTGGGTGGCTGAGTCCTTAAAGCAACCGACTCTTTTCTGCTGAGGTTGTGATCTCAGGGCTGTGGGACCCAGCCCCATTCCAGTCTCTGCAATCAGCGGGGAGTCTGCTTCTCTACCTCTGCCCTTCCCACCGCATGCATGCGTGCTCTCGCTCTCTTTCTCTCTCATAAATAAATAAACAAACAAACAAATAAATAAATAAATAAATCTATCTTTAAAATGGGATTTAAAATACCTGCCTTGGGGATCATTGGGTGGCTCAGTGGTTCAGCGCCTGCCTTTGGCCCAGGGTGTGATCCTGGAGTCCAGGGATGGAGTCCCACTCGGGCTCCCGGCATGGAGCCTGCTTCTCCCTCCTCCTGTGTCTCTGCCTCTCTCTCTCTCTCATAAATAAATAAATAAATAAATAAATAAATAAATAAATAAATAAATAAATCTTTTTTTTTTTAAATAAAATAAAATAAAATACTTGCCTTGCAGATTTCCTGCGGAGTTGTAAGCTCCAAAAACCACACAGTAAACTGGTACAGAGTAGACTTTCCAGGCCTTGGTCAAGTCAGCCTGGGTGGGATGGAGCAGAGTCAGGCAGGAAAGCAACATGGAAGATGTCTGCAGACCAGTGTAGGATTTATTTATTTATTCATGAGAGACAGAGAGAGGCAGAGACAGAAGCAGGCTCCATTTAGGTTAATCAAGAGGAAGAAATGAGGCCTTCACCCTAGGAGAATGGCTTGCCTGGAGACTTGGAGGTGAGAACCAGCCCGTGGCATGCCATGGTTAAAAGATCCTACTCTACAGAAATACCTGATAGCTACTTCAGAGGAATTACTGGTGGAAGCATAGGTACAGGAGTCATGAGCTGTAAGGTCCCCCCTCTTTCACTTTTTTCTTCACCTGGAGATGAGGACTCAGGACTAGATGAGGGAACAGAGGACTAGCTGAGGACCAAGCACATTGACAAGTCCTTGAACCAGGCAGAGGGACCTTCCTCTACAGACTCAACTGCCTCAGTGTTCATGCCTTGCTAAGGGGCAGCAGGCAATCTCAGCCCAACCCCCAGGAGCCTGTAAGGCTACTTTAACATATAAAAATCCCTTTGGAAATTTCCTTTATCTCTAAACCCTCAAGATCCATGTTGGCAATCATCCCCAAGCACATGGCCCACCGATACACACCTGAAGGGGCTCATGACTCAGGTTTGATTAGATGGTAAAAAGTGACCTTTTCCCAACAATAACCAGCTCCCTCTGGGTCCTGGAGACCTTGCTTCCAAAATCTCTTAGAGAGGACTATCGGCAAACCCCTCCCAACTGCCAGGTATAGAATCAGGCACCCCTCACAGGCGGGGGGCTGCAGCCCTTCCTGCCCACGGGTCCTGTCCCTGGGCTTTAATAAAACCACCATTCTGCACCAAAGACGTCTCAAGGTTTCTTTCTTGGTTTGGCTCCGGACCTCAGCAATATTCTACAACTTCATCATTTGGGGCCCAATGCGGGGCTTTGAGCCTTTACACCTGGACTCTGAGCTTCGAGCTTCGGTGCAGAGTGGGCGAGCACTTTCTCTTCTTCCTTTTACTCTCATTCCAGGGGCCCTTCCAGGAGCCGGGCCTTGGGGGGCCCTTCCAGGAGCCCAGTGTTGGGGGGACCCTTCCAGGAGCCCGGACTTGGGGGGCCCTTCCAGGAGCCGGCTTTGGGAGGCCCTTCCAGGAGCCGGCCTTGGGGGGCCCTTCCAGGAGCCCGGCCTTGGGGGGCCCTTCCAGGAGCCGGCCTTGGGGGGCCCTTCCAGGAGCCGGCCTTGGGGGGCCCTTCCAGGAGCCGGCTTTGGGGGGCCCTTCCAGGAGCCGGCCTTGGGGGGCCCTTCCAGGAGCCGGCCTTGGGGGGCCCTTCCAGGAGCCGGCTTTGGGGGACCCTTCCAGGAGCCCGGACTTGGGGGGCCCTTCCAGGAGCCGGCTTTGGGGGGCCCTTCCAGGAGCCGGCCTTGGGGGACCCTTCCAGGAGCCCAGACTTGGGGGGCCCTTCCAGGAGCCGGCTTTGGGGGGGCCCTTCCAGGAGCCGGCCTTAGGGGGCCCTCCATGCCATGGCTCAGGCTGCAGTCGTCTGGGCACGGCCACTGCGGGGAGCAGAAAGCCTGCCTGCCGTAGGGAGGTGCCCACCGGGCCGGGCTGGTAGCAATACCCCGAGCCTCGATGGCCTCTCTCTGTTCCCGTCCTTGGACAGTGCTGTCGCCCGCATAGCCGCCGGCGCCACCAGAACGGCCGCCAGCCGAGTCCCGCGTGAGGCTCCCTCCCGAGGGGTCAAGGGGACGCCCCATCCCTGGGCCTCCACTGGGGGCCGGGCCGGACCCCACCACTGAGCGCGTGGCCCGTGTTCTGGGGGAGCCTGGCACCCCGTCGGGCTCCGGCGTTTGCTGCCTCTGTCACTGTGCCCCACCGACCACTGCTACAGAGCTGGGTGACCTCCCTTTGGGGACTTCCTGGTGCTCCCAGAGGGTTCCACAGGGCTGCTCTGCCTCTAGGCCAGAGCTTCACCACCCGGCCTTCAAGGCCTGGGATTTGGGTGCATACACTGGCACCCACCGTATGCTGGCACCCACCATATGCTGGCACCCACTCATACATGGCACCCACCATATGCTGGCACCCACTGTACACTAGCACCCGCCCGTATGTGGCACCCACCGTATGCTGGCACCCACTGTACACTGACACCCACCATACGTGACACTCACCCGTACGTGGCACCCACTGTATGCTGGCACCCACTGTACACTGGCACCAACCCATACATGGCACCCACCATATGCTGGCACCCACTGTACACTAGCACCCACCCGTACGTGGCACCCACCGTATGCTGGCACCCACTGTACACTGGCACCAACCCATACATGGCACCCACCATATGCTGGCACCCACTGTACACTAGCAACCACCCATACGTGGCACCCACCCGTATGTGGCACCCACCGTATGCTGGCACCCGCCCGTACGTGGCACCCACCCATACGTGGCACCCACCCATAGCCTAGGAAGCGATGTATCCGCGGGGGGGACGCAGGCCTCCCTCCCACAAAGGCCTTTACAGCCCTCTTTACGGCCGCGGTGACCTCTGCGGCTCTGAGCAGGGGACACCTCGGGTCGCCCTGACACTAGGAACCTCTGGCCGATCCTGCATGTGGGATGCCACCCGGCGGGGGGTCCTCAGAATGGACCTCTTACTCTTCTCTGGGAGCATGGGAGCTCCTCTCTTCGGTCCCCAAGGACTCTCCCCTGGGGCCCCTTTCACCCACTGGAGACCATCTGGATGGCAACATTCCGGAAAGGCCTGAGCGCTGATGCTGCCCTGGGGATCCCCCGTTAGCTCCACTCTGCAGAGGCCAGCTGGCCCCGACGTGGGCTCCTAACCTCCCTCCTGACGCTGGATAACAATGATCCAGACAGGCCTCCTCCAGGTAAACCAGGGTGTGGGAGGAAGCACAGGCCTTCCCAGACGAAGGGGACCCTGACTCGTACTCTCGCTGTGCCTCTTAACAGATGTGGGGGTTTCTCCCTTACTCATTCTGGGGGTTAATGCCAGCAATCAGGGCCACCTGTGGTTAGTCTCCCTCAGGACGGGGACTTCAAGGAACATTCCCAAGCAGCTGCTGAAAGTCTCTGTTTCGGGGAGATTCCCGGTCTTCTCTGGCCTGACACGGACCGCCTCGTTCCACTTGGTGGTGGAAGGACATGGTGTTTACTCATCTGTGCAAGAGGCCGAGCTCTAGAACCAGGAACCCCTTCTCTGCCTCCTGGCTGCACTTTGCCCCTTCTGTCCGTACCCCCGCCCCCCCACCGGGCTTCTGCACCACCTCGGGTGCAGCACATGTAACTGGCTTCTATACCATCCTTGATGCCTCTGGCACCATTGGCTCCTACCCTCTCCAACAGGGAGCAAGAGGAGCGCCCCCGGACTTAACACTGCTCACTCCAGATTTCCCCACCACAGTCACAGGTAAAAATTGACAATGGGGAACAAAGTGACTTTAAAGAGTGGGCCCAGCTGAAACATATTCAATATCTAAACTAACTTAAGTTCATTGGTTTAAGGTAGACCTGTCTTTAAATATGAAATTTTTGGGATCCCTGGGTGGCGCAGCAGTTTGGCGCCTGCCTTTGGCCCAGGGCGCGATCCTGGAGACCCGGGATCGAATCCCACATCGGGCTCCCAGTGCGTGGAGCCTGCTTCTCCCTCTGCCTGTGTCTCTGCCTCTCTCTCTCTCTCTGACTATCATAAATAAATAAAAATTAAAAAAAAAATAAAAATGAAATTTTTATTTTATCAAGGTTATCTCTTGCAATTTGTTAGGAAAAAAAGATAACTTGAAATGATGGTTAGTTGTCCGTCTCAAAGTTTTTACAAGTAATTAAGACAGCTTTCAAAGTCTTTGGTGTGCTCGCTTCGGCAGCACATATACTAAAAAAGTCTTTGGTAACTTGAAACTTCTTAAAGTTTTGCTTGGATAATCACCCAGGTCTTTTCCAAATAGGATAGAGTGCTAAAGCATTGATTACTGGACCTTTGACTTCTTATTGAAGAAAAACTAAAGATATTTGTCTGTTGGTAAACATGCTCTGTGCTTAACAAATCCATAAATTTGCCATCTAAAGAGTTTGGTGTAACACTTCACAATTGGTTACTATTTAGTTTTCACTGGAGACTAAGACTTCAAAGATGGAAAAATCTGCTAAATGTAATTAAGACTGATGGAGAATAAGGGAAACAACTCTGTATGTAGAAAGGTTGGAGATATGTAAGAAAGATATAGGAATGGGAATATTATTTTTGTGAAAGGTAAAAGAAGGTAATTTTGTCCTAAATGAGACTGGTTGTTTGAGAAGAAATGGCTTGGGACAAAATCTGCATGCAAAAGGAAGAGGTCTGTGAAGGGAAATCTTTGGATAGGAATTTTAGATGTGGTCAGGATGGACTAAGGTTGAAATGAATGGATTTTAAAAGTACACAGGTATAAGATAAAAAGTCTACTTTCTCTCTGTTCAAAAAAAACAAGTTCTCTTGAATTGTTGATCTGTCCTTGATAAGAAAATGTAAACAGTTGTTTTCTCTTTGCCTGCCCAGACAAACCAGTTTCTATGTTTTGTCTTTATCAGGTCTTTAACATCCCTAATCCTATTTAGGCATTCGCTTTAAAAGTTTCTAAGGTTTTGGGACCCCTGGGTGACTCAGCGGTTCAGCGATTGCTTCTGGCTCAGGTTGTGATCCTGGAGACCTGGGATCGAGTCCTACATGGGGCACCCTGCATGGAGCCTGCTTCTCCCTCTGCCTAGGTCTCTGTCCCCCACCCCCACCCTCGTGTCTCTCATGAATAAATAAATAAAATCTTGAAATAAATAAATAACACTTTCTAAGGTTTTAACAAACTTCCCAAGATTTGAGTTGTAAATGGAGTCTTGACTCATTAGGCCTCTTATTTGGTATGTTAAGTTATTCTGAAAATACTGTTAAGCAAATGATAAGACTTAGGTTACATTTAGGTAAATTCTATAACTATTCTAGAGATGATATGCAATTCCTAAAGTTTTAACATGTTTTCATATAACGTCATCACTTGATATTTTGATCATTGAAATGTTATAAGTCACAAATAACTTGAATTTTTCAATTGCATCATGATTATTAACCATAGCCATTTCTAAGTTTTTGTCATTTGTAATTGTTCTTATTATCTTGCAAAATGAGTTTCATCTTCAAGGAGATTCATAAAAGATCTTTAGGTATTCCATGTCTTTAAAAATCCTAAAACTGGGCAGCCTGGGTGGTTCAGCAGTTTAGCACCACCTTTAGCCCAGGGCGTGATCCTGGAGACCCAGGATCGAGTCCCGCATCGGGCTCCCTGCGTGGAGCCTGCTTCTCCCTCTGCCTGTGTCTCTGCCTCTCTCTGTGTGTGTGTGTCTCTCATGAATAAATAAATAAAATCTTTAAAAAATAATAAAAATAAATAAAATTCTAAAACTGAAATAGATAAGAATTTCCAGAACGAACTAAAGTTGCATTTAAATTAAACAATAGTAACTAAAAAAAAAATAATAAAATAAAAATAAAAAAAATAAAATAAACAATAGTAACTGGATAGTTTTGTGTCTCTTTGTTTGAACCGCTACTGGTTCTGTTTGCTCTCCCAAGTTAAAACTTTCTCTTAAGATATCTGACTTACAGAAATGTGATAGAGTATTCATTTGTAAACAAATTAAAGCATTAACTTTTCTCTCTACTTGAACCCTCTGAAATTTAAGTTATCTCAGTGAGTGCTCTTTCTTCCATGGCAATCATAGTCATTCGCATAAGTTCAAATAAGAGTCTGTTTTTGTAACAGGACACCATTGAAAATATTAGTTATTTTACCAAGGCTTTGACTGGAATGTCATGTTTGGGAGACATGCATAGACTCAGATATGACCAAGCAGCTTTAAGGAACTAAGGTTGACTTTATAAAACCTGGAGCAATAAAGCCACATGGAAATGTTGGCCTGATACCTTGCTTACAGACTGCTCAGCAGCCTCACCACGTGAGTAAAGAATGTCACTTCCTGGCAGGTGCAGGAGCCTCAGAATACTTTGGGGTCCTCATGAAGAGGAATCCGCCCAAATCTACAGGGATTGCAGGCACGTCTGAGGGCAAGTACTTGAATTGGCTTGGCTTCTGCCCTGGAGAAACTATAAAAGGTCAACCTAGAGATTCCTTATAAAAAGTTCCAGCAAAGCAGATTCTAAAAGATAAATATGATCAATCAGTATTCTTGCTGAATTTATGTAAATAATTAGGCCAAGTTGTTAAAACTGGACTTGTTTTGCAGACAGGTCAGTCCTGATGTGGCTACCTCTGATTAAAAATGAGGGTTATTGTAGAGAGAACCTATGTCACAATAACACATCTTTGCGGATGTTTAATTATAGCTCTGATCATTTTAAATGAATGATGTTTGCTTACACTAGACTACTTGAGGTAAACTTCAGAAAAATAGCTTTTCTATTTTTACACAATAGCTCAGGCATAGACAATATTCTTGTTATTTTGTGGGGATAACAGGACCCCATGGGCATATGAATATTTAAACAGTTAACAAGAAAAAAAGAGACTGATTCCCCAACAATTGTATAACCCAGCTAGCACTCTAGCCAATTCTCTGTGGCTGGGATGACAATCAGTTCCCTAAAAGCCAGAACATACCCCACTATAGGGTTAACTATGGACTTATGGAGGTAATGGATGACCCTGCTTTATGATTGGATTGGATGACACATTTAGGGATGTCGGAAATCATAGGACTGTCTTCTTTTTTTTTTTTTTTAATTTTTATTTATTTATGATAGTTACAGAGAGAGAGAGAGAGGGAGGCAGAGACACAGGCAGAGGGAGAAGCAGGCTCCATGCACCAGGAGCCTGATGTGGGATTCGATCCCGGGTCTCCAGGATCGCGCCCTAGGCCAAAGGCAGGCGCCAAACCGCTGCGCCACCCAGGGATCCCCATAGGACTGTCTTCTAATGTGACCCAATGACTATGCCACTCCAATTCGTGGCCTTGGCTTCAATAGGCCACACTGGATAGGCCACTGTACTCTGGGCTTTTTATTTTTGTTTATTTTTTTTTAATTTTATTTATTTATTCATGAGAGACAAAGAGAGAGAAGCAGAGACACAGGCAGAGGGAGAAGCAGGCTCCATGGAGGGAGCCTGACGTGGGACTCAATCCCGGGACCCCAGGGTTATGCCCTGGGCCGAAGGCAGGCGCTAAACCACTGAGCCACCCAGGGATCCCATTCTGGGCTTTTTAAAACAGTGGATGTGTTTTTATGTTTCATTGTTATGACCAACTAGCATCTATCTTTGTTCCCTCTTTGAGACCAGAGGATGTTGTTTGGAACATGGAACCTCTTAAGTACATGGTCAAAACCCTAAATGACACTCAATGTAAAACTTCTCTATTAAATACTAAAGTAGCACAAATGCATGAAGCAGTTTTACAAAATAGAATGACATTAGGTGTTTTAATGGTTGCATGAGGTAAAACTTGTGCTATCATAAAAACAATGCTATGTATACATTCCAGATGACAACAAAAATATTTCTGGGTTTCAGGGATCCCTGGGTGGCTCAGCGGTTTAGCTCCTGCCTTCGGCCCAGGGCGTGATCCCAGAGTCCTGGGATGGAGTCCCACATTGGGCTCCCTGCATGGAGCCTGCTTCTCCCTCTGCCTGTGTCTCTGACTCTCTCTCCCTCTCTCTCTCTCTCTCTCTCTCATGAATAAATAAAAATCTTTTAAAAAATATATTTCTGGGTTTTTATCTAACATAAATACTCAAATTGGTGCTTTCAATGATCTCTCTTTAGTGATTGTTTTAAACTCCTGGAGTAGAGGAAAATTATCAAAGATCAACTGTCAAAGGTCTTCACTTTCTCATTATAATATTAACCTTAATTTTGTTATTTCTGGTGTCTCCATGCCTACTGTGAAGACTCCTTCACTGCCATAACTTCAGCTGACGGATGATCCTTTCTACTCAAGGAGGTTCATGTGTTGTCCTCTTTGAATTCAGCTGCCTTCTCCTTTTTGTAACTCCCCGATATGTTCCTCAACTGACCAATATTGACTCATAGGTAGGAACATCTTTATGCCCCTACTCAGCAGGAAGAAGCTACAGAAGATAAGACCTTCCACCTTCAACAACCTTAAAGACTTAAGGGTCAAAATTGTTCAGAGGAGAAATGATGAGGGAACAGAGGACTAGCTGAGGATCAAGCACATTGACAAGTCCTTGAACCAGGCAGAGGGATCTTCCTCTACAGACTCAACTGCCTCAGTGTTCATGCCTTGCTAAGGGGCAGCAGGCAATCTCAGCCCAACCCCCAGGAGCCTATAAGGCTACTTTAACATTTAAAAATCCCTTTGGAAATGTCCTTTATCTCTAAACCCTCAAGATCCATGTTGGCAATCATCCCCAAGCACATGGCCCACCGATACACACCTGAAGGGGCTCATGACTCAGGTTTGATTAGACGGTAAAAAGTGACCTTTTCCCAACAATAACCAGCTCCCTCTGGGTCCTGGAGACCTTGCTTCCAAAATCCCTTAGAGAGGACTATCCGCAAACCCCTTCCAACTGCCAGGTATAGAATCAGGCACCCCTCACAGGCCGGGGGCTGCAGCCCTTCCTGCCCACGGGTCCTGTCCCTGGGCTTTAATAAAACCACCATTCTGGGGATCCCTGGGTGGCGCAGCGGTTTGGCGCCTGCCTTTGGCCCAGGGCGCGATCCTGGAGATCCGGGATCGAATCCCATGTCAGGCTCCCGGTGCATGGAGCCTGCTTCTCCCTCTGCCTGTGTCTCTGCCTCTCTCTCTCTCACTGTGTGCCTATCATGAATAAATAAAAAATTAAAAAAAAAAAAAAAAAAAAAAAAAAAAAAAAAAACCACCATTCTGCACCAAAGACGTCTCAAGATTTCTTTCTTGGTCGTTGGCTCCAGACCTTACCAATATTCCAAAACTTCATCAAAAGCAGAAGTTTTGCTATTCGGTGAAGGAGAAGTTGCAGGAAAAAACAAACCAGAAAAGCCACTGACTTAGTGAAAAAGCATCCCAGCCTAGAAGTCAGCAACTGGCCTCAGAGCAGTTACCAGTTGTGATGCAGAAACATGGGCTTAATGGCTCCATGCCTCTTTTTCCCCATTGGCCAAATGGAAATAACACTCCCTTTATTTCCTTCACCAGTGAATGAAAAAGTAGGAAAGTTCTTTAAACCACACAGTTATACAAATATAAGGTGCTGCTAGTTCAGAGCCCAAGCCAAGTGAGTAAATGTGGCCAGAGCAGGAGAAGAAGCCTGGAAACGGTAAAGTTCTAAATTAACTATTGCTTAAGAAAAGGAAACAGTCTTCAACGGCTTTCAATACCCTGATTCCAGGGGAGGGGGGGAATGACTCATTACTGATAATGGCTGAGAATAAAAGGTAATTAATTGCTGTCATTATTAACATTTACTGTAGTGTGGTGTTCAGGCAAGGACAGGTAGACAGATCTGAAACAAATCTGTATCCCTGAAAAGACAACATAGCTGGGGAAACAGAATTTATACTTAAATAAATTAATTTAACAGATAACAAGGATGCAAATGTTGAATACAAGCAAATATAAAAAGCAAACCGGGGTCTGTGATAGCTGAATGTCCAGAACTGAAAAGATCTGTAAGGCTTAGGCGTGTCCACCAGGGCACACCTGTGGTTCTCTAAATCCTGTTCCAAATTATAGGCCTATTTAGATTCTAGTTAATCTTTTGCTTAACTGTTTTCTAATAATCTGTTTTTAATGTAAGAGGACAATTGCTTGAAAACACATTCTCCTCTCTAACTCAGTCACAGATGCAAGAGAGAACTCAGGCTGCTCGGCCCATAAGATGAAAGTCAAAATTTATCACCCCTCTTACCTTAGTTACAGACCAGGATCCTAGGAAGGAAAATAAAAGGGGGCAAGTAGGGGAAGGGCAGGGAGACATTGTAAACCCAAACATGCAAGATGATGCAAACTGGAGGTGGGAGGTTTTTAGTTTTAGTATTTTGTTCCTCACATTCAGAAACATTGATCTGCTTATGTCATGTGTATTTTGTCACAATTAAAAAAAAAAAAAAACATCAATATGCCAACTCAGTAATAGAGGATCCAAAATCATTTGCTCTTTCTGGGGTCCTATCTATGTTCCAAATGCTAAATGGAGTCTCTTAGGGTCAAATATTTTTGATGGCACTTGATGGTAAAACATCCATTTTACGTCACGACTCAGTATATGTGTGCGTGTGTATGTGGATATGTGCGTGTTCACATGAAACAAGTTGCATAAAATAATATTTTTGCTATGTGCGAAACACTGGAATTTTCCATTTAATTTTTAAAATGCTGATTTCAGCCTATTAAATTGATTTCTCAATGGTCTGTGACCTCTGTTTGAAAACCGCAGTCGGAGGCCATCTCCCGTCTCAGAGCACAAGTCTTGTTAGTGAACAGGACAAATGACTTGCTCAAAGTTAAATTTCAACTCCCAAGGTTTCTCCCTGTTACTTTGCCCAATGTTTCAACTTTCTACCACTCTATACTTCAGCAAATATTGATTGAGGTTTTATGAGTTGGGAGGCAGAGTTAGAAAACACAGATAAAGTGTTTTCAAATGCTTTCAAATTCCGGCACACATTCTGGTCAATCACGGCGGAGCTCTGCTGCCGCATAGTAGGTCTTCATGGCAACCCCTGCAGAAGCCAGTCTAGCCGATGTTGAACACTGACCACCCTTCCTATTTGACAAACCGTATCCTTTTCCGTTACCTTGGACTCCTAAGCCTAGGGCGATCACTTTAGGACCAGAATCATAAAATTAAAATGTGGGCCTCTGCACATTGAAACAGGATGCATTCCAGAGAATGGAGGTGGACTGTCAGTTCACATATTTGAGGTTGGTACTATTTTCCATTTTCTTTTGCATTCCTTTTTTTTTTTTTCCTTTAAAAATGTACTTGGGAACCTTCAGTTTCCTGTCCTAATACTGCTGACTAAATTATTCCTTGTTTTCCCCCTTTCTTGTACTAAAGGGAAGCTTACACAGGAGAACATAGAACAAGAGCAATATCCAGATTAATATGGAAGAGTTTGCTCCTATTTTCTAGCAAGTGACAAAAGTTACTTGGGGCAAGGAAAGAAGCATAATTAATTTTTAAATTGATTATAAGGATGCTTATGCCAATGAGTAGAGTTTATGCCAATGAGTTGGAGTTTTGAGCAGGATATGAGATTCTATTTAGTTTCATTTGGATGAAGTAGGACTGAGTTTGGAAGGAACTTGAAGTCCTATGCCATCCCTGGCCTATGATAGATGTTCAGTAAATTTGTGTTGAAATCACTGAGTAAAATCCCTATACTTCATCTTCTCAAGTGCTTATCTAGCTTCTCCTTAACCTTTCCAATGAAAGCAAATCTATTGCTTTCCAAAGCAAAGAGCTTTGAATAGTTCAGATGGTTAGAAAGCTTTTCCTTAAAAAATAAATAAACAAATAAATAAATAATAAAAAGAAAGCTTTTCCTTGTATTAAACTGAATTCTCTCTCTCTCTCTCCTTTAGAAATTCGTTATTGCTTGAAGACTGCACCCATGTCCACACCTATCTTCTCTTCTGTGGCTAAATATTCTATTGCCATCTAAGGACTCTCACAAGACACAATTCCACATCTCCCCACCCACTGGCCACTTTTGGAAGCATGGTTTGACCAATCTAGGTGGAACAGGGTCATATTTCTCTGTTCTAGAGGCTACAGCCTTTACTTTTTTTTTTTTTTTTTGGCTACAGCCTTTACAAATGTCATCTGTTCCACCAACCCATTCACTACCCTAATGGTAACTACACATTGGCAGCTCACATGGAGGTTTCGACAGGGTTCAACAGGAACGGATTGGCCCTTGGAGCACAGAGACCTGAGTTCAAGATCTAGTTTTGCCATGTACTAGCTAATTGTACTAGTAGGTCATATTTCCCTCATTTCCATGGATAATGTGATATCCAGATATTTTTGCAGTCTGATACATGGTACATAGACTGTATGTCCCAGTTTATCACCAGTCCAGCCAGCTCATGGTGGAAAAGAGTCTGGCCTACTTGGCTGGGAACACCCTTGCTATTAGCACCGGATGATAACACAACGGTAAGGAGCAGGATTTCTTGAGCGTCTACTGGGTGCTGGGAACGATTCTAATCCTTTTACAGTGTTAGTTACTGTGATCCTCATAACAATCCTTAAAGATAAGAATTCATGTTATCCCCATTTCTCAGGTATGAAAATTGGCATTGTACAGAAGTTAAAGGATCTGCCCCAGATCATATGGCTAATGAGTGGTGATAACCAGAATTCAAACCTAGGCAATCTAGCTTCCAAATTCAGCCCTAAACAACTCCACTCTGCTATCTCTTTACAAATCTACTCATGGCACAGACTGACTTACCCATGGCATTCTCTCTAAGATAGAATCTTTATTAAAGAGCTTCAGAGGGGCAGCTCGAGTGGCTCAGTGGTTGGGCACCTACCTTCGGCCCAGGGCATTATCCTGGATCCCGTCGGGCTCCCTGCATGGAGCCTGCTTCTCCCTCTGTCTGTGTCTCTGCCTGTCTCTCTCTCTCTTTCTCTCTCTCTCTCTCTGTCTCTCATGAATAAATAAATAAAATCTCAAAAAAAAAAAAAAAAAAAAAGAGCTTCAGAGACTATCCAAATAGGACAACTTGAGAAGATTCAGTTTGGGAGAGGATCAATTTATTTTTCATTTCAGCTTTAATTGCATTTCAGAATTTGGATTCCTATTCATGTTGAGGAAGAAATCTCAGATAATCCTAAATACAAGATTTCGTAGTATAACTGATGCTCCAGACATCTACGTACATGTTTAACAGAATTGCAGTGTGCTCAGATTGTCCTTCTAAGATCCTGGTTTCTTTAAATTCTCCCAATATACACTACCTTTGATAAGGAGAGTTATTGAATTAAAAGAGTTCTGTTAACTTTGTTTCCAAAATATCAGTGAGTCAGTTTAGTTTTTCTTATTTACATCTTCCTCCTTTCAACATCTGTAGTTTGCAATTCTTTCACTTGTGTCTGAGTTTCTCTTCCTCTATGGAGTACATCTGGCATCTTAAACAGTAATACTTGGGATAAACTGTATGCCATGTGGCCAAACATTGCCTAAATCGAGGACTTTTTTTTTTAAAGGCTAAAAAGAGATTTTTGAAATAACATCATGGCATGCTGAGTGGCTGCTGACATAAACAGGGAAAATGAACTTATATGTAAAGAAAGCACTGGTAAACAATTAAATCTAAATCCCAAGTCAGCAAATCCCATGTTCAGGAAAAATGCCATATCATCAGAAACTTCTTGATTTCTGCTTAATATACACAAGTAGACAAACATTCCCTCGGTTTGGAAAATGATTCTGCCAAAATTTTTATTTCTCACATATGTGGAAATGTGGTCAAGGAGGCAACCTTTTGGTGGTTACAATGAAGGATAGTCGGGTGGGGACAAGAGGCACACACCCGCCCCCTCCCTGTCCTAGGAGGAAATTACCCTCAGAAGGAAAAAGACCCCATCCTGTTATTCTAGGCTTTACTCAGTGCCCCAGCTTTTAGTCTTCCTACAGTGAGGACTTACAACTTGATCACAGAAAGGAAGGGAATGGCCTTGGGTGTCCTAACCCAGGCCCAGGGCCCAGCTCAACAGCCGGTGGAATATTTAAACAAAGAGTTTGGGATGCCTGGGTAGCTCAGTGGTTGAGCATCTGCCTTCAGCTCAGGTAGTGATCCCAGGAACCTGGGATGGAGTTCCGCATCAGGCTCCCCACAGGCAGCCTGCTTCTCCCTCTGCCTGTGTCTCTGCCTCTCTCTGTGTCTCTCATGAATAAATAAATAAAAACTTAAAAAATAAATAAACAAAGTGCTTGATCTGGTTACCTGCTGGCATGAGGCTACAAAACACACCACCCTGGAAGGAGCCCCCCTCCCTCCCACTCCGTGATTAGTAAATGACAAAAACCTGATTGAATGACAGGCACATGGAGGGTTAATCAGATTAAAACAGCCCACACCAAAGATCCCATAAAAACCCCTAGATTTAAACGCCAAACTGACTACCCTCTCGGGTCCCCTCCCTCGTCGGGATATTTGTACTGTATCCCCCAATAAATTTTGCCTTGCTGCCCGCCACTCTTCATCAGGTCGTCTCTTCATTCTTCGAAGAGGAGTGACCAAGAACCGTGGGCACTAAAGGAAAAGACATCCTACAATGGTTACACCTATGAGGGCTGGTCTACCTTCCCCCAATTCATCTCACAGTCTCCTAAATGCTAGGGAAGCTGTGTCCCAGAGCCACGGTTCCAGAGCTAGAGTTCCTGTATGTCTCTCAGTCTACTGACGTTCACTGAGCCCAGACCCTGTCCAGGTGCTGGGCCGTGTCACCGAGTCTTAGCCTCCCAATGATCCTGTGAAATAGACACCATATCCGTTTTATAGGTGGGCTGGTGGAAGTGCAAAGAATACAAGGCAATTGGTTTCAAGGGCCACAAATTTTATTATTATTTTTTAAGATTTTATTTTTAAGTAATCTCTACATACAACGCGGGGCTCAAGCTCACAACCCCTAGATCAAGGGTCACATGCTCTATAAAAAAATAAAAAATAAATTTAAAAAACGGTCACATGCTCTACTGACTGAACCAGCCAGGTGCCCCAAAGCACCACAATGTTTAAATGGCATAGCCTAGCTAGAGATCTTTGAGGTCTTCTATCTTAAAACCACCGGGCAGCCCGGGTGGCTCAGCGGTTTAGCACCTGCCTTCGGCCCAGGGCCTGATCCTGGAGACCTGGGATCAAGTCCCATATCATTGGGCTCCCTGCAAGGAGCCTGCTTCTCTCCTGTGTCTCTGCCCCTCTCTCTCTCTGCCTCTCATGAATAAATAAATAAAATCTTAAAAAAAAGAAAACAACAAACCTATCATTACATCTCAGGTTGTCCAGCAGGCAGACAGTTGAAGTTTATGCCCAGAGCAGAATAATTTACTGCCGGGCTCCAGCCTGGGCCTTATACCCATACCCATTTTCGGAAAGTTTGAGTCCAGTTTATAATTGAATTTGATGTTACTGGCACAACATAAAAGACCCCAAACACAAAGACAAGCTCACTAGGTGCAGCGTGCCTGGGGTAACTATCTCTCAGGAGGCTTTCTAGAAGTAATCTATGCTAGAGTGAGATTTTGAATTTTCTTAAATCATGACATGAAGGTCCACAGCCCACAAAGCAGCCAAGCTAAAATGTAGTTATGACAAACCACCTCTAAACTTTATAAGACTGCTGCCTCTGAAACTGGATTCAAAGAAGCATTTGAAGGGACCCACCGGCTTGTGTAATAATAAGGTCTAACACGGGACTGGAAGGTAAGCAGGGCCGCTGGAGAGTTCCAGAGGGAAAGAGAAGCCACGGAATGAGAGGCATTCCTGCTGAGCCCAGGGCTGTCTGCATTTCTGGTGGGGATCCAAGGTCCTGCCTTGATTTTATTAAGGGAAAGGCGGGTTCCCTGCAGGTGCTGAAATGAATCAAACTGGAGTGAATTTTGAGATCCATGCGGAGCCTACACTCTAGCCTTGAGTGCTTTCAAGTCTCCTGAGCATCTATTAAAATGCAGACTCTGGCTCAGAAGGTCCCCATGGGGCCCTGCGACTTGACGGTGCATTTCTAACAAGCTCCCTGGGGATGCCCGGGCTGCTGGGCTTTAGAGCACGTTTGAGTAGGTTGGAGAGGAAAGAGAGGTTTTTGTTAACAGCTCCTCCAGCACACCCCGCAGGCAGGCAGGTTGCGCTGTGTGGCCAACTGGCTTGAAAGTGGTTTCTGCTTGGCAGCTATTTTTCTGTGACTGTAGTGGCCTATATTTTACAGAGCTTGTCAGTGGCCAAAGGCAATTCTGGGGCTCTCACAGCCTAAATAAAATAGCCCTTAAGACCATTCCGCTCCTTTGCTGGGACTCCACAGATTGCCAGACAACCCACTCATCCTAATTATTGAGCAGACACTAGGCTCCAGTATGAAGAGTCAACCCTGACAGCAGTTCGCTGGCTCTACACAAATTAATCGATAGGCCCCGTGAATCAGTGTTTTGTGCCCTTGGGTAGCAGATTTCCTCATGACCATAGGTGAACTGATAACATGGAGTTTCTGAAACTGAATTAGGGGAATGACCTCCTGTGAGCTTCACTGAGTACTCCAGGGAAGAGCAGCTGGAGAGCCAGTCCCCGCAGACTGCCCAGGGAGCCTCCCCGCCCGCAGACCCAGCCAGGGCTGGAGCAAGGGTAGGTTTTTTTTTTTTTTAAATGATCCAACACCACCATCAATCCCTCTCCTTCAAACAAAACAAACAAAAACTCTTACTGAGAAACCAAAAGGAAGCAAATATTAAATCACTCCTCCCTGCCCCACTCCGACCCGTTCACACACTCACAAGAAATGGAGCAGACCACAAAGTATGCATTTGGCAACCTAATTTTGGAGTCTAGTTAAAGGTTGGCCGAGTAGGGCACCAGCCTTGACCTGCCTCCTTTTCTTCACCTCTCTGAGTAGGAAAGAGGAAGGTGGCTTCTGACCAGGGCACTCATACTTGGAACTGCAGATGGCTGGGCCTGGCACGGCGCAGGGGCATTGTTGGTCCTTGCCTGGGAACTTGCTCTCAAGACTAGCCTTTCTGCCCGGGGTAGCCTAGACCTAAGGCGGCGCAGGCCCACCAGGCCCCTCAGATGCCGAGCCCGCAGACACCGCTTCAGCCTGTCTGGAATCTCGGTGCAGCCAGCTCCTGGGAGGCCGCCCTTGCCCTGACCCACTTCTCTCTGGCGTCACAGCCCCAACCCAGCATTCCTCCTGGGTGCCGGGAGGCACTGATCTGGGCTCCTCTGCATGGTATCAGCTCCGTCTGCAAGAGAGACTGTGTTGTCTCGTCCTGTGTCTAAGCCTGAGCCTGCTCTGGGGCCATCTGTCTGGTCCTTATTCCCTGTCTGGAGGATGCTTCTGGTTTCCACGTGGTCACAGAATAGAACCAGTCTGTGAAGGAGTGAGCCTTTATGGTTCCTGTTCCCGTTCATCTCCTCCTATTGATGACGTATTTAATGAATGTTTATGGAGGATGTGCTGTGGGCCAGGCCCTGTGCAGAGCCCCGGGGACAAACAGATGCCTCAGAATGCCTCCCTGGAGCTCCCGCTGGTCACTTACCCGTCTCCCAGAGCCTATTATTGCATTTCTACAGCATTAAAGCCTTTGAAACATTACAAGAAGCATCCTTGTTTCCTGTTTGGTTATCACTTAAAACAGACCAATGGCCATTACAATGGATCTATAGCAGTGCTTCATCGTTATCTAATTTCTTCTTCTTTTTTTTTAAAGATTTTATTTATTTATTCATGAGAGACACAGAGAGAGGCCGTGACACAGGCAGAGGGAGAAGTAGGCTCCCTGTGGCGAGCCCAATGTGGGGACTGGATCCCAGGAGCCTAAGGCTTGTGCTCAACCACTGAGCCACCCAGGTGCCCCTCATTATCTAATTTCTAAGAGGTCTTATAAAAACAAGCTGGTCAATAGATATGCAAATGTTGTGAATTGCCTGAGAGAAGGTGTGTGATGAGTTGAAAGTCGGGTACCCACACTCTCCCATCTGGGTCTCTGCAATGAGGGTCCTTCTGCCCACTGTACAAATACCAGTTTGTGTCCCCTCTAAGTTCCAGATCTTTATTCCCACGTGCCCAAGGACACCTCTGCCTGGATAACCCCCTCAAATTCAACCTGTCCCATAGAGAACCCGGCATCCTCCACCCCAAAGCTGGTGCCCCTGCCTCCTGTCTTCCCTGCTCTGGGACACTCACTGGGTTTTACAGATTTGGGAGACGTCCTGACAGTTGTGGGGATTCTCCCCCGAGCCACCTGATGGGTGCTCCATAAATGTTTATGGGTGGAGCTTTGGCATCTGTCTGTTCCTGAGCTCAAACAAAGCCAGCTTGTTCATCAGATAACTTTTCCAAACCAGTTGGCCTGAAGAAGAGATGATCACCAAGTGGGTGCTGCAGGTGACTCGCACAGAATGGATTCTCGAATCTCGTCTTTGTTTTTGTTCTTCCTCAGAGCTCACTCTTGAGAGAGTTTCAAGTTTCCCCAAGAAAGGAAAGGAGATACTGACACATCCCGCTTCGAGATCTCAGCCTGTCATCCCAAATCCCTGTCCCCGAGGGAGAGAGCAAGGGTCTCACCGTGGCCAGGGGCCACGATACGTGGCCTGTGTTCAGAGAGGGTTTCTCTCAGCCGAGCACCAGGGTAAGCTGTGTGTGGAGGCCGAGACACACTAAACAGAACTGTGTCTCTGGAAGTATGTTGATGTGTACCTTAGTGTGTAGAAAACAGTCAAGAGGGAGACACACCACACTACCACCACACTACCAGACACACACTTCTACCAATAATAGGGGAAACTGAGAGTGGAAGCTATTCAGGAACACTGTACTGTACTGTCTTTACCATGTTTCTATGAATCTAAAACTGTCCTAAAAAATAAAGTCTAGGGGGATCCCTGCGTGGCACAGCGGTTTGGCGCCTGCCTTTGGCCCAGGGCGCGATCCTGGAGACCTGGGATCAAATCCCACGTCCGGCTCCCAGTGTGCATGGAGCCTGCTTCTCCCTCTGCCTGTGTCTCTGCCTCTCTCTTTCTCTCTCTCTCTCTCTCTGTGTGTGTGTAACTATCATAAATAAATAAAAATTAAAAAAAAAAAGTCTAGGGTTGCCTGGGTGGCTCAGTTGGTGAAGCGTTGACTCTGGGCCTCAGCTTGGGTCTTTTTTTTTTTTTTTAAAGATTTTATTTATTTATCTGAGAGAGCAAGAGAACAAGGTGGGGGGGGGGGAGGACAGAGGAAGAAGCAGACTCCCCACTGAGCAGGGAGCCTGATGTGGGGCTCCATCCCAAGATCCTTGAGATCATGGCCTGAGCTAAAGGCAGACACTTAACCCATTGAGCCACCCAGGTGCCCTGGGGTCTCAGTTTGGGTCCTGACAGGGTTATGAATTCAAGCTCTGCATTGTGCTCTATGCTGGGCATGAAGCATAGTATGAATGAATGAATGAATGAATAAATAAATAAATAAAGTCTATTTGAAAAGGAACAAGATTAGGGAAAAAAAAAAAAAAACAAATGAAAAAGCAGACTGTGGGCAGCCCGGGTGGCTCAGCGGTTTAGCACCTGCCTTTGGCCCAGGTTGTGATCCTGGAGTCCCGGGATCGAGTCCCATATCAGGCTCCCTGCATGGAGCCTGCTTTTCCCTCTGCCTGTATCTCTCTGTCTCTCAAGAATAAATTAAGTCTTAAAAAAAAAAAAAAGAAGAAAAGAAAAAGCAGACTGTTAGAAGTTCAGAAGTTGCATAATAAATGCAAAAGCTGCAACTCAAGGCAAAATGTGCTTGCCAGGGAGCTATTGACAAAGACTAGTGGGGGTCAGGGAGATTGGCTACACACATCCAGGAGAGCTCCTGGAAGAAATGAGGCCTGGGGAATCCAGAAGGTTCCATCTGGGCAGACTGAGCACTTTGATATCCCCCTGCCTAAGCATAGAACGTGTTCAAGAGCCCACAGAAAAAAAGAAGGTACCTTGGAACCAAACAAACCCGGAGTGGAATCTCAACTTAAGCTAAATGTCTTAGAGATATTTATCTCTAAAGTATCTTTAAATTCTCTAAACCTCTAAATCATCTTTTATCTGTAAAATGTGAGTAACGGTGCTCACCGTACAGGTTTGCATGAAATAATGAAGTGCAGTGTTTAGGACAGGTGTGGGCACCTATTAGTGTGTTAGCTGTTGCGGATGCTGCTGTCAAAACTTCAGGTCTCAATGATTCCTAGACTAACTGAAGCCCCGGGTTCTTCTCTCCAAGCTTCTCACTCTCAGCTTCCACTCAGGTCAGACCCCAGTTGTTCTCCCCTCCTGACTTTCTAGACTGACTTCCTGTCTCTTTCTTCTTCTCTACCCTGGTTCAAGCACAGGGGCCTCTCCACCAGGCGGATCACCCACCCCTGCCATGGGCTCCTTCCTTGTTCCCCAGATAAGTTCTTATTCTTTTCATCTCTCCCATCACTGGTCATCCTGACCCCCTTTCCCCAAACTTGTCCTAGTACCTTTCAGTCCCACTGAGTGCCACTAAAGCTAGGACTCCCCATGCCATATTTATTTGCCCCTGTATTTAAGATACATCTCTAATTGGAATTCAAATATAATAAAAAAGGGACCAATTTACCCTAAGACATTCAACCCAAATGTATACTTTTTCTCCTATAAGCAGCCAAATCAAAAGGGATAGCTAAGGCATTTTTTTAAATAGACATATATTATCTGTAGTTCCCTATAGCATTGAACTATCAGGATTATTGGGAAAGGGTGCAAAATATACATGGCCTGGGGGAAATCTCACACAAGAGATTGAGATTATCAGTTCAGTGAGGAAGGAACTTTTCTCCTCTCTGACTATAGCCCTTTACTGTTAACAGAATGAGATGTCCTTGGACATCTGGTGTTTATAAGGTTAGCCATTGGCTGAGAGATTGATAAAATGAATTAAAGGGTCCATACCTCCCAAGCACAGTTTTTGATCCATCAAAGCAGCAAAGAGCAAGATTAATAGAGGGCCATAAATTTAAATTTGGAGACTTTTTAGCTGAAAAGTCCTCTGTCATAATGTGTAAGAATTTTCATTTGTTGCTGGTGGGAATACAAAATGGTAGAGCCGCTCTGGAAGACAGATTGGCAGTTTCTTATAAAGTTAAAAATAGTCTTTCTTGCTATTCAATCCAGCAGTCACACTCATAGGCATTTATTAAACAGCTTTGAAAACTTATGTACAAAAAAAATAAAAAAAAAAAAAAAAAAAAAAAAAAAAAAAAAAAAAAAAAAAGAAAACTTATGTACACAAAAATCTACACATGAATGTTTAGAGCAGATTTATTCATGATCTGCAATAACTGGAACAACCAAGATAGTCCTCAAAAGGTGAAAGTATGGGAAAAAAAAAAAAACTATGGTACATCCATACAATAGAATACCACTCAGCAATAAAAAGGAATGAGCTATTGATTCCTGCAACAACATAGAAAATATTGCTAAATAAAAAAAAAAAAAAAAAAAAAAAAAAAAAAAAAAAAAAAAAAAAAAAAAAAAAAAGAAAATATTGCTAAATGAAATGCATATTGCTAAGTGAACAGAGCCAATCTTCAAAGGCGATTCCATTTCTAAAACTTTCTGAAAAATGTAAAAGTATAGAACTATAAAATATAACAGTAGTTGCTAAGGGTTTGGGGGGTGTAGAAGGTTGAAGAGGTGAACTGTGTTTTAGGACAACAAAACTATTCTGTATGTTACATAAGACTAGGCATTTTTCAAATAAATATATTTATTCATCAGAGACACAGAGAAAGAGGCAGAGACACAGGCAGAGGGAGAAGCAGGCTCCATGCAGGGAGCCCGATGTGGGACTCGATCCCAGGACTCCAGATCACACCCTGAGCCAAAGGCGGATGCTCAACTGCTGAGCCACCCAGACATCCCAAATAAAATAAAATAAAATAAAAAATTCCCATAAATAAAAGCTCAGGCCTAGATAGCTTCACAGGTAAATTATAACAAATATTTAAAGAATGAATAGCAATTCTTTACAAACTCTTCCAAAAAATAAAAGTGGAGGAACACCTTCCAACTCACTCTATGAGGTTAGTCTTACCCTGATACCAGAATCAAAGACTTTACAAGAAAAAAACAGAGCAATGTCTCTTATGAATATAGATGTACAAATTCTCAACAAAATACTTGAAAACTGAAACCAGCAACATGTGAAAAGGACTCTACACTATGACCAAGCAGGATTTTTCCCAGGAGTGCAAGCTTGGTTTAACATCTAAAAATCGGTGAATATTATATACCATAATGATAGCATAAAGGACCAAACTCACATGATCATCTCAATAGACATAGAAAAAGCATTTGGCAAAATCCAGCCCTTTCATTATAAAAACACTCAAAAAAACAAAAAGAAACTACCTCAACCTGATAAAGAACATTTACAAAAAACCCACAGCTAACATCATACGTAGTGGAAAGATGCTGAATGCTTTCCCCTAAGATCAGAAACAAGACAAAGATGCCCATTCTCACTACTTCTATTCAACATAATGCAACGAGGCAAGAAAAAAGTAATAAATAAAAAGTACCCAGATTGGAAAGGAAGAAGTGAAACTATGTCTATTTGCAGATAACATTTTGTCTGTAGAAAATCCTAATGAATTCACTAAAAAACTATTAGTATTTTTTTTTTTAAATTTTTATTTATTTGTGATAGTCACAGAGAGAGAGAGAGAATGAGGCAGAGACACAGGCAGAGGGAGAAGCAGGCTCCATGCACCGGGAGCCCGATGTGGGATTCGATCCCGGGTCTCCAGGATCGCGCCCTGGGCCAAAGGCAGGCACCAAACCGCTGCGCCACCCAGGGATCCCAAACTATTAGTATTTACACGTATATTTCTTAGTTCTGTCCACTGAGAGGGCCCAGAAGCAAGAACACGCAGGTACAATGAGCATCCCCAGTGCCCAGATCTTGGTTTCTAATACCATTCCTCAATAGAAAGAAAGTAGGCTTCTTGTGGAAATGTCTGGGGAGGGAATATACGACATAAATAGAGAGCGTTTTCTAGTGCGGAAAGTAAGGTAGTGCTCAAAGAAAACCTATAAGGATATGTCCATGGCACAGGAGCCAACTGAAGGAGCTTCCAAGAGCCAAAATTGGAACAATGTTAGCAACAAAACAAATAGCATAATACTGGATTATAACTCAAAGTATAAAATACATATCCATGAGATGCCTGGGTGCCTCAGCAGTGGAGAGTTTGCCTTTGGTTCAGGCGTGATCCTGGGGTCCCAGGATCGAGTCCCATATCGGGCTCCCCACATGGAGCCTGCTTCTCCCTCTGCCTGTGTCTCTGCCTCTCTCTGTGTCTCTCATGAATAAATGAATAAAATCTTTTAAAAAAATAAATATCCATGAGATCCTATTACTGAAATCAATAAATTATTGACTAAATAAATAAGTAGAAAAAAGTCAAATCTCCTATACAGAAGAATTCCAAACAATATGTAGATGGTATTTCATTAAGGAATTGGAGATTGACTTCCTACCCTTAAAGTATTGGCTGTGCATAGTGACCTTTTTCAAAAGAATATGGTATGGGGTTGGGGGAGGAAACTTTACAAATAGTACCTCAACTAGGTGATCAAGGTCAATACCCACAGTGATAAGTCATGTTGATACTACCATTGATATGTGTGATAAGATGGCTCTTTACTTCTGTGGTTATCCTTCCCCAAACCCATTACCCCAGTCTAATGATGAGGAAAATATCAGATGAATCCCAATTGAAAGAAAGACATTCTACAAGATACTTAACCAGGACTTCTCAATACTATTAAGTCCACCAAAACCAAGAAAAGTCTCAGAAACTCTTATATTCTAGAGGAGTCTAACAAGACATGATCTTCGCATGTAATGTGGTCTCCTGGATGACATCCTAAAACAGAAACGAAACATAAGTAAAAACAAAGAAATCCAAAATCAGTATGGACTTCAAGTAAGAGCAATGTGTTGGGGTGTCTGGCTGGTTCAGTTGGTAGAACAGCAGACTCTTGATCTTGGGGTTGTGAATTCAAGAGTCATGTAGGGCATAAAGCTTATTTATAAAAAATAATTTATCTATGTTCAATAGTTTGATAAATGGTTTCTTTATGTACCACAATGTACCACAGCAATGTAAGATAACAGTAGGAAAGACTGGGTGTGAGGCATATGGCAAGTCCCTGTATTATCCTTGTAACTTTCCTGTAAACCAAAAAACATTTTAAAGTAAAAAGTTTATTAAAAAAATATATATGGGGGCGCCTGGGTGTCTCAGTTGGTTAAGCAGCTGCCTTTGGCTCAGGTCATGATTCTGGGGTCCTGGGATCGAGCCCTTCATTGTGCTCCCTGCTCAGTGCAGAGCCTGCTTCTCCCTCTTCCTCTGCAGCTCCCTCTGCTTGTGGTCTCTCTCTGTCTCTCTGACAGATAAATAAATAAAGTCTCTCTCTCTCTCTCTCTCTCTCTATATATATATATATGTATGTATGTATATATACATATATATATGGATGAAGGGGGCAAAAGGTATAAACTTCTAGTTATAAAATAAGTAAGTTCTGGGGACATAATGTGCAGCATGATGACTATAGTTAATAATAATAATTGAGGGATCCCTGGGTGGCGCAGCGGTTTGGCGCCTGCCTTTGGCCCAGGGCGCGGTCCTGGAGACCCGGGATCGAATCCCACGTTGGGCTCCCGGTGCATGGAGCCTGCTTCTCCCTCTGCCTGTGTCTCTGCCTCTCTCTCTCTCTCACTGTGTGCCTATCATAAATAAATAAAAATTAAAAAAATAATAATAATAATAATAATTGAAAGTTGCTAAAAGATACACACATATACACATAGTTGTCGGTAAGGAATAGAAGAAAAAACTACCAAAAAGTTAATAGATAATTTTTGAAACTTTTCTTTTTCATTAAATGTTCCTTAATGAATGTGTATTACTTTGACCATTAAAAAAAAAACCTGTCATTTTCTCCCCAGCTTTGAGATATAGCTAGCTGACAATTCAAAATTGTATATATTTAAGGAGTACAGTTTGATATACATGTGCAGTGAAATCATTACCATGATTAAGCTACTTAATGTATCTCTCTCCTCCCATAGTTAGCAATTTCTTCTTCTTTTTTTTTTTTTTTAGATTTTATTTATTTATTCATGAGAGACACAGAGAGAGAGGCAGAGACACAGGCAGAGGGAGACACAGGCTCCCTGCGGGGAGCCCGATGAGGGACTCCGGGTCACGACCTGAGCCGAAGGCAGGTGCCCACCCACTGAGCCCCCCAGGCGTCCCCCCCCCCTCCATTTTCTTCTTGTGGTGAGAATGGTCAAGATCTACCCTCTCAGCAAATCTCAAGCATATAAAACATTCTTATTACTCATAGTCATATTGTTGTACATAAGCTCTCCAGGGGTTATTCATCTTGCAGAACTGAAATTCTGTATCCCTTGACCAACGTCTTCCTGTTTCCCTCCTCCATCACATTTTTTTAACCATGAAAAAAGAAAATGATTATTTACTTAAAAATAAACCCTGGCTTTCTCACGTCTATATTATGTCCACTTTTATTACATAATAAGAAGAACACCTCTCTTTCATGCCGATCACAGTGCAGATAATAGATTCCTGCAAATAGCTGATTCATGCTGAGCACATACAATGTGTGCTGCGCTGCGCGTACATTGTGTCAGTCAATTCTCAAAACAAGCCGATGAGGTGGGCCCTTATGTAATCTTCATGCCCATTGTACAGCTGGGAAAACTTAGAGTGGTTAGGAATTTGCCCAATTAGTCAGATGTACAGCTAGAATTTGAATCCAGGTTGACTGACTCCAAAGCCCACACTGGCCTGGCCTAGGATGTAGCACATGTGCTGAGGGCTGCCTGGTTGGCTAATACTCAATATTTGGGGGGCTTTCTGGTCCCCCCACCCCGCCCCACAGCCCAACCACTGCCGAGCCTTGGGGCTGGAGTGGAGCCTTGCCTTCCCTCCTCAGCAGAAGGCCCCCTTCTTCCAAAGAGAGAGTGGGGAAGACAGGGTCTCTGAACAATAGTCACGTCTGGGGGTGGCGCTCCCTGGACTTGTGCAACTTGTAGGTTTGGTGGTTGGTAGCACCGTCTGTGAGAAGGGACTGCGGCCTCCAGCGAGCTGGGATGGGGCAGGGCAGGTGGACACAGGCCCCCCAACCACGAAGTCACCCCATGCCCTCGGCATGTGTATGCAGTAGCAGCTTCCCTATGGCAAGGGGTCTAAGCCCAAGAGCAATCCCATTTGGGAACCCTCAGGAGCACTGCGAATGACAACTTTTTTTTTTTTTTAGATTTTATTTATTTATTTGAGAGAGAGAGCGCGCATGCACCAGGATGAGAGTGGGGAGAGGCGGAGGGAAAGGGGGAAGCAGACCCCCAGGATCCAGACCTGAGCCCAAGGCAGGCGCTGAACCCACTGAACCCCCAGGCGCCCCCTGTGAGTGTCAGTTTAACAATGAGAAAGGGAACCCAGAGCTCTGCCTTGGGACCACACTGGAGCCCTCTCAAGGCTTCACCAAATCCTTCTCTAGCCTCAGGCTGCGGCCCTCACTGAGGGACAATGAAAAGTCACGTGAAACTCCATACGGATCAAGCTCCTTGTAGTTGCTGTGAGGGAAGACCTTTCAACACGTCACACACAGGATCTGTCCTCTACGGCTCCGGGAATTTTTCTAGGGCTTCAGTACCAGAAAAGGCTTAACTTCTGATCAACTGGGTTGTTGTATTTTTGGCAAAAATTTTGATGATTTTTTTATTCTTAAGTATAACATGCATATACTAAAGTGCACAGCCCTTAAGTGTATGATTTTTAAAAAATGTTTGTACATACTAATATCTGTATAAGCAGCTCCTAATTCACAACGCAGGGCATAGCCGGGACCCAGGAGCCTTCCACCTGCCGCCTCTCAGGAGGTCACCCACAAAGGTAACCGCTGTTCTGACTTCTTCCATCACAGGTTTGCTTTTACTGCAGAGGTGCTGCTGGGAACCTTGTTCCTAATTGTGTTTCTGTCTCTACTGCTGCCCCAGGAACTAAGAATCAATCCTGGAGCACTAGCCCAGGGACTGTGCAGGACTTCAGGGCATGCTTTTTTTTTTTTTAATAGATCGGGACCCTACCCATCTGGTTGCATCTTATTTCCCCTTCATCCTCAATAGGACAAATGGTTAAAGCAACAGCCTTGGAGGCAGTCCAACCTTCTGCATTTTGGTTCACCAACCGTGGGGCCTTAGGCCCCCTAACCTCTTTCCGAGCCGCCTCTGAGCTAGCCTCTCTCCTACCGCCCTCCTCCTCTGCAGGTATTCATCCCGAGGGCATCTTCGATAAACTTCCTGTGTACAAATCTCCCTCTTGATCTGCCTCCCAGACGCCCTACCTGCGACAATGGTCCTCATCTATAAGATAATATTATACCTACTTCACAGGGTTGTTCTGAGGATTAATAAAATATTACATTCGAGCCCCGCATCCGACTCCCCGCATGGAGCCTGCTTCTCCCTCTACTTGTGTCTCTACCTCTCTCTGTGTGTCTCTCATGGATAAACAGCCCAGTACACAGCCTAGGGGAAGACTAAATAAATGGTAGCTAATAGAAGAATGTAAAAGTTGTATTGACCTCCATTGCTACCTCAAATCCTCTTTTGAAATGATAAAAGGGTAAAACAAGTATAAAGAAAAACTCTAAGGTAGTCCAGACTTGTCCCATGCAGCTCTGTGGGATATTCTTTTCCTATTGAAAAAAAAAAAAACAAAAACAAAAAAAAACAGAGGTCATGGAATGTAATTGGAAAAGTGCGTGATAGAATGGATTTAAGCCAAGAGAAGTCTCTCTCTGGAGATACCCAAGACTGAAGAGACCTGCCTCATGTCCTCCCCATGGAAAGCGTCACCCAGCTCCAGAGCTTCTCGTTCTAGGATTGGCTGAGGCCTTAGCGTCACCTGCAGCCCAGGCCAACCGCTCCTGACCCCGCTACCCTCCCTCCTCTGCAGGTGTCCTTAATGCCTGCCTGTGTGCCAACCTTCCTCTTGGTCTTCTTCTCAGACACCTTATCTGTGACAATTGTACGGTTTGATTATGAAACAGCCCCGACTCTGACAGTCTACTCTATTTGTCTCTGCAATTGGCATGTACCTTTCTGCGGCCCCTGACAGGACACCATCTCCTCCAGACTTGGTAATCTGTAGAAAATGATCAAAGCTAGAGACTGGGAGAAAATATAAAAGTCCTAATGTTTCATCCACTCCTAAGCAAGTGAAAACAATGTTTTTTTTAAACAATCCCACAAACCACCGAAGAGGAACAATCCAAATCATACTTCTCAGAAGTATTTGTCATTAAACTTGCTTCACTCTGTAAGGCTCCTTAGTAAAAACCGCGCTTTTGTTTTTGCCCTGAAGTCTCAAGTTAAGCAAAAAGGAAAAACCCACTGTTTGTGCTGAGTAAGAAAAGGGGCAAAAAATCTTCAAGACTAATCAAAATTTTAAGATTTTTTAAAAGATTCTTAAAAATTATTTTTAAGCAATCTGTACACCCAACATGGGGCTTGAACTCACAACCCCGAGACCAAGAGTCATGCGCTCCTCCTACTGAGGCAGCCAGGTGGCCCAACAGTTTAAATTTTTTAATAATGAGTTCCTTAATGGAGTCCTAACAGGAGGGATTTACGGAAAGAGGGAAACAGAGGTGTCAAATTCCAGCTTGCAAAATGAAGCATGCCCCCTGAAAACACCAGGAGAAGTAATGCTGGTACTCCTGGGTACCTGGCAGCTCACTGATTCAGCTGCACAGATTAGAAAGAATGCATGAAAGTCTATGGGACTCAGGGATGACTCTCCTACGTTTCTCTTTTTTCTTTTTTCTTTAGATTCAATTTGCCGGGATGCCCTGGTGGCTCAGCGGTGGAGCGGCCGTCTTCAGCCCAGGGCGTGACCCCGGGGTCCCGGGATCGAGTCCGAGTCGGGCTCCCTGCAAGGAGCCTGCTCCTCCCTCTGCCTGTGTCTCTGCCTCTCTCTGTGTGTCTCTCATGAATAAATAAATAAAATCTTTTTAAAAAATAGATTCAATTTGCCAACATATAGTATAACACCCCAGTGCTCATCCCGTCAAGTGCCCTCCTCAGTGCCCATCACCCAGTCACCCCATCCCCCCACCCACCTCTTCTTCCACAACCCTTGGTTTGTTTCCAGAGTTAGGACTCTCTCGTGGTTTGTCTCCCTCTCTTAATTTTTCCCATTCAGTTCCCTTCCTTTCCTTTATGGTCCCTTTCACTATTTCTTATATACCCTGTATGAGTGAAACCATATGACTGTCCTTCTCCGATTGACTTATTTCACTCAGCATCATACCCTCCAGGTCCATCCACCTCGAAGTAAAAGGCAGGTATTTGTCCTTTCTGATCCTGAGGAATATTCCATTGTATCCATAGACCACATCTTCTTTATCCATCATCTGTCGATGGACACCGAGGCTCCTTCCAGTTTGGCTATTGTGGACATTGCTGGTGTGACCATTGAGGTGCAGGTGTCCCAGAGTTTCACTATATCAATATCTTTGGGGTAAATACCCAGTAGTGCAATTGCTGGGTCATAGGATAGCTCTATTTTTAACTTCTTGAGGAACCTCCACACTGTTTTCCAGGGTGGCTGCACCAGCTTGCATGCCCATCAACAGTGCAAGATGGTTCCCCTTTCTCCACATCCTCTCCAACATTTGTTTTTACCGTCCTGCATTTCTAAGGAGAGTCATCAGAAGTCCATGACACCGTTTATAAATGTGTACACATAAAGAGCCGACATGTCTTTAAATATGTATTTTACCACTTTTGGGGGGCCATAGTCATAATAATAGTAATTTAATCGGGAAAAATTTCCCAGTATGTATTATTGGGGTGCAGAGCAGTTGCTAAAGTGTGGAGCAGGTGAGAGAAGCTCTCTTCTCACTGGAAATGGCTATGTTTCCTCTGGCCCTGTCATCTGGATGGCCAGTTTTAGCTTTCTTTATTTTTAGAGACATATGGTGTTGGATCTGTTGACCAAGCTCGTCATGATAATCTATTGTCAGATAAGAAACGTTCTGGATTTCCAACTGACGTTATATGTGATAGACACCAATTTCGTGCATAAAACTACTCTAGTTATCAAGATCACATTGGTTTTATTTTGATATAACTTAATTTTATTATTTGCTTTGACTTCTACCAGAAGCAAATATTCGTTTACTCTTCCTGTATATGCTCCCCAGGGTGCTTACTCTTTAAGTTGGATGGCATATCAGCCATTCCTATAAACTACATACTTTATTAAATATCAAAATAAGCTTACCTTTTCAAGAATTTATTGCTAACAGTGCCTCTACTTCAGTCTGTTTTTGTTGGTTATTTTTTTTAAAAACCTTCAGATTTATGCCCATAATTATATTTATTTGCCCACATAGGAAGATCCTTAGCACTCATCTTATCCCTCCCCTTATCCAGATGCGTGGAACTGAGGTCCAGTGAGTTCCTTTGAAGACGGGGTAGTTGCTGGTGCAAGATTTTAGAAATATTGTAGTTGTTGGTAGGATTAATAGTGCCTACATTTTTCTCCTGATGATGATTTTTAAATAATAGAATCACCTTACATAGATAAAGCAGGACTTGGAATTTCACCAGGTGAAGCAAAGTTTGCAAACTCGATACAAAGAAAGGGCCCCTGTTGAGACAGAGGACCCTGGGGCTTCATGCTGAGAGACTGCCTTGCTGTCACTTGGAATTTAGTGCACTGCATTGATAATTGTTTGTACTTTTTAAATTAGCATTCCTAATATTTGTCTATAGGGCAGTCTGATGCATCCGTACATGCATACTCTACAACTATTTAAGAACAAGGTGGGCTTTCACAGTAGGGCCAACGACATTAGCTAGCACTTGCTCTACTCTCTCTAGAGGGGAAATAGAAGACTTACAAGATGGACTGTATCTGCTTCTATTTCTAACAGACTCACGTTCAACTCTCACTCACAAAAAAAAAAAAAAAAAAAAAAGTCCAGGAAAATCTTATTAATCCTTTAAAAAACAGTTAATGTAAAATTATAGCAAAAAAAAAAAAAATAGGAACCTGAACTTTAGTAACACAGTTGGAACAATCTGCAGCGGTGGGAGAAGAAATTTAATTTAGTTGATTTTCTGTGGTTGGCGGTTGTTCGCTAGTCTCACGGTGATGGAAGCTGCACATTTTTTTGAAGGGACCGAGAAGCTGCTAGAGATTTGGTTTTCCAGGCAGCAGCCCGCCGCCGACCAAGGAGCAGGAGATCTTCGCACCGTCCCGGGATCCGAGGGGGACATACTTCTGTAAGGTGTGCATTGTCCAATCCTGAGTGTGACAAAAACTGACAAGCAGGAAGCTTATGCACTCAGCGAAAGTAGCATGTTTGTCTCCAAGAGACATTTCATTTTGAAGACATGTGGTACCAGCCTCTTGCTGAAAGCACTGGTTCCCCTGTTGAAACTTGCCAGGGATTACAGTGGGTTTGACTCAATTCAAAGCTTCTCGTATTCTCGCAAGAATTTTCTGGAAGTTTCTCACCAAGGGTATTCACACCTGAATTTCCAGGAAGAAATAGAATTTCTTAATGCAATTTCCCCCAAATGGAGCAGCATATTGGGACGTATGAATTCTGAGTGTTGGTACTTGTCTGGTTTGGATTTCCCAGAGACTCGGGTAACCAGTCAGCCAGATCTAACCCCGGAAATTCCGCCCCAGCAGTGTGGGCCCAGTTCTACATAAAATATGGTGTTACCATGAAGGCTGTCACTTGTAAGAGTGGAATTCATGACCTGAGCCCAGGTTCTGTCATTGTTGCCACACTGTTCAATCCCCGGGGGTATTGGATGAATGGAATGAAATCGGATGGAACTTATTGGACTATTCACATCACTCCACAACCAGAATTTTCTTTTTTTTTAAGATTTTATTTTATTTATTTATTCATGAGAGACACACAGAGAGAGGCAGAGACCTAGGCAGAGGGAGAAGCAGGCTCCATGCAGGGAGCCCGATGCGGGACTCATCCTGGGACTCCAGGACCATGCCCTGAGCCAAAGGCAGACGCTCAACCACTGAGCCACCCAGGTGCTCCTTAAAAATAATTTCTGAAATGACACATGTTTCTGATAATGATTAGCTCTAGGTAGGAAAGAGGGAAAGAGAAATTTGTTTTCTTTCTTTCTTTTTTTCTTGAGAGAGAGAGAACAGAGCAGAATGAGCAAGAGAACATGAGTGAGGGGAGGGACAAAGGGAGAGGGAGAGGCAGCTCCCCGCTGAGCGGGGCTCAGTCCCAGGACCTCAGGATCATGACCTGAGTGGGAGGACTCAGGTCCCTTTAATGGACTGAGCCACCCAGCGCCCCAAGAAATTTATTTTTCATTTTAAAGCTTTCTGTAGTATTGAGATACTTTCTTCCCTTTGTAAGTGCCATTTTTTTGTGTGTGAGGAGTTTGGCTGCAAAGGCCTTCCAGGCGGCTTTGCTTAAACCCTCACTACAGTGACTTTATAATAAAAGGAATTTTTCATATTGGATGACAAAGAACTCCTCTAACTACCTCCGTTCTACAAATTCAAGCATAGTGGACTACCAGCTTTGAGTGGTTTCTCTAGAAACCAATGGTGGGTTTAATAGTAAGCCAATTGTTTGGGCTGGATGACTGAAACGTGGCCCAATTGATCTTAACCATACTAGCTTTTGAAGCACACAGCCACATGAAGCATTTAGTTGTTCATAAACACCTCTCTCTCTCTCCTTATGGAAAAGTAGAGGATCACTGTAGGATCTCAAGAAGAATTTCTGGACCATAGCATATCCCTGTGGAGAAATATAAGTAACAGAATGTGAACAAAAACCCAAGGATTACCACACCACACCAGTGCTTACCAGACTCACTTCACACTTGATCTTAGCCAAATGGCCAAGAAGCCATCACCAGACTCATTTCAAAGGAAGTGGGTTTGGGAATCCCCAGTGACCCACAGACCCATAAATTATATATACCCATGTGAAAGCAATCAATCAGGAAGCTAAAAAATATGTGGTGTTCTCAATAAATTCCTAATTAATGATTCAAAACATTAGTAATCTGGGCAGCCCGGGTGGCTCAGTGGTTTAGCGCCGCCTTTGGCCCAGGGCATGATCCTGGAGACCTGGGATGGAGTCCCGCATCGGGCTCCCTGCATGGAGCCTGCTTCTCCCTCTGCCTGTGTCTCTGCCTCTCTCTCTCTCTGTCTCTCATGAATAAATAAATAAATAAAATCTTTAAAAAACAACACAAAACTTTAGTAATCTGTAATTTCCTTTTATCCCTATTCAGGACCTGCTTCTAGATAGGCCCACAGTAGGTACTAAATAAAATCTTGTAAAATTTAACCAAAAGAAGGAAGCCTGGTTTGTGTAGTTCCTGTGTGAGTTTAGAGACCACACACACATACACACACAATGTCTGTAACTTAGCATACCTTACCTAATGCTTCAAAAAACCCTCCCAAAGACCCCCCAAAAATAAATAAATAAAACCACCCCATACAAAAGATCTCTAGCTTGTTTAAAGATACAAAGATGAAAGGCCAAACTAGAAAACAATATAGAAAACAATCTTTACAAATTTGGAAAAGAAAATGAGTTTTTAAGTATGCTATGGAAGGCGCAAATCATAAAAAAAAATATTGATAAATTCTATCCCATTTGGGGGCACCTGGGTGGCTCAGTGGTTGAGCGTCTGCCTTTGGCTCAGGTTGTGATCCTGAGATCCTGGGATCCAGTCCCTCATTGAGCTTCCCGCAGGGATCCTGCTACTCCCTCTGCCCATGTCTCTGCCTCTCTCTCTATGTCTCTAATGAAAAATAAATAAAATATTTTTAAAAAATTCTATTTCATTTAAGCTATGAATTTGCTTTTATTAAAAGAATTCATACAAATAAATAAGATCTTTTTAAAAAAAATAAAAGAAGATTAAAAATAAAAAAAAAAGAATTCATAAAGCCAAAAAAAGCTACAAACATATCACTAAACTGTGTAACCAATGTATTATTTGTATATAAAACATATGTTGAAAAAAAAAACTTATGTTGTAATGCATTACATCATTTATATGTGTATATATACTATTTTTAAAAAAGATTTTATTTATTTGTTCGTGAGAAACACAGAGAGAGGCAGAGACACAGGCAGAGGGAGAAGTAGGCTCCCTGGGGGAGCCCGATGTGGGACTCGATCCTGGGACCCCAGGGTCACACCCTGGGCCTAAGGCAGACGCTCAACCACTGAGCTACCCAGGCGCCCCAGTATATATACTATTTTGAGAACATATTTTACAGTTAAAAAAAAAAATCAAGAACAACAAAATGCAGACTTGGAGCTGGAGGGAACTAAGTCCCTGAATATCCTCAACTTCAGTTATGTCATGTTCTCTGTGACCTTAAGAGCTCTGCCCTTGCAGGGCTCCCAGACCATTATTTATTTATTCTCCTAGAGCTTTAAGTGACAGTAAGTGTAGAACACCTGACACATGGCAAGAGTGCAACAAATGGTTAATGATTACAACTATAAATAAATAATAGTGTCAGAGCAAGACTGGAATCAAATTCAGCTTCTGATCTAAAACCGGACTGTTCCCAGAATGCTGGCTGGAGTCAGGTGGCCCTAGCTGTGGAGGGCAGGGGGAAGCAGGGCCTGCCCCAAGGAGCTGGGCCGCTAGGGACCTTCCCACTGCTGGCTCTGAAGCCTGAGCTGTGCGCCCTAGACACGGCTGCCTCTTGCAGTGAGTCTCTGCCTAAAGCTGCCAGCTGGGCTGGGCCCAGTTGGGGGAGGAGAGGTGGGGTGGGGTGGGGTGGGGTGGGGTGGGTGGGACACCGGCAAACATACTCGGGGTGGGTAGTCACCTTACATTTTTAAATTGAAGAAACCAAATGTAAAGCTCATGAGGCCCTGGCTCAGCCACACTGAAACCAGGAGCCCTTAACTCTAAACAGGCCTCTGAGACAAATTCTCCCAGACTCTTGGCCCATTAAATTATCTATTTTGTTTACACACTTCGAACTGTCAAGTAAGATCATGCAAGAGTGAAAAACAAGGGACTGGCAGAAAAAAGAAAGAAAGAGAAGAAAGAAAGAAAGGAAAGAAGAAAGAAAGAAGAAAGAAAGAAAAAAAGAAAGAAAGAAAGAAAGAAAGAAAGAAAGAAAGAAAGAAAGAAAGAAAGAAGAAAAAGAAAGAAAGAAAGAAAGAAGAAAGAAAGAAAGAAAGAAAGAAAGAAAGAAAGAAAGAAAGAAAGAAAGAAAGAAAAAGAAAGAAAGAAAGAAAGAAAGAAAGAAAGAAAGAAAGGCCTGAGTGATGCTTGTTTTGATGCTGATGCCTGAGACGATTGGGGCCAGGCCAGCAGAGACAGCCCAGAGCTCCAGGGCCACTTGGTTCTGGAAGATCCAGAATCAGGACTGCTCCCTCCCTGCGGGGTCCTTGGAGTCAGGAGTCCCCTCCTCCAGACCTTTGCAATAGGAAGCTGGGTGTTCGGTGGCTGGGGTGGATGGAGCAAGTGACTTCCATGGAACGAGCAGACCGCTCCGTTCACACCACAAATAAGCCACAAATAAGTTCTTATCTGATCCTCTATCTGTATGTTTTATTCCAAAAGTATATTCACCATGAACCTTTCATTCTAGGGCTTTTTGAGGAATCATTTGTTTGTACAATGAGAGCTTAGGTCAAGGGAGTTTGGTTCTTCTCCAAAACACTGAGAGAAAAATGGGCTTATTGTGAATGGCCTAAGAACTGTCCCAAAGGGCACAGACCATGCAGTCCCAGTGCCCCACTGGCCATGGTTGGGGGGCAAAGGGTACAGTGGTCCCATTCACATTGTCCCGTGCTTAATAGCCAAGGGTTCAGAGAACTGGGGTAGAGTCAGCAGAACCCAGGAGTGGGAGCCACTCTGGATCTGCCGGGCTATAGCTTGGCAGGAGGCTTCAGCTGGGACCAAGGGAGGCCCAGAGCTGACACTCAAGCAAGTCCTCGTCCTCCCCTGTGCCCTGACCCTCCTTCTAACTGCCACTTTGACCCCCAGCCTAGGCAACCCCTGCACAGAGCAAGGGCAGACACGCTAGAAAGAAGAGGCATCCGGACCAGGCCTCCCAGAATGGCAGCTGGTCCAGGAGGTCAGGAGGCCCCAAGGTGAGGAGAGGAAAGATTCACCTGGCAGAAGACTGATAGGGCTGCTTTGGGGAATTTCATGAGAGGAAGTTGATCCACATAGGCATGGTCTGGTAACTTCCTTCCTGTAAGCTGCTGCTAACGTTTTGCTGCTCTTTCAGTCTTTTTTTCTTCAGAGACCTGTCCCTGGTTCACAACCAGATGAGTTCTAGGTCAAGCTCCAAACATAGAACAAGTGATACACGCAAATGGACATTTTAGGGAGGTACAAGTAAAATCTAGAACTAGACTAGAATATCTGTAGAACTATCCCTCATATTCCTCCCAATGGATAATTTCTATGATGGTTAAATTGGAGTGATTCCAAGAGTGCACTATTCAAGGATAAAGCCATCTTTGGTTTCAACCCTCTTTGCTTGGAGAAGTTAAGTAGCTCTGGGGCAGTGCTGTTCAATAGATATATAATGTATTTTAATATGTAATTTTAAACCTTCTAGAGGCCACATTAAAATAAAATAAAATAAATAAAAGAAACAAAAAGAAACAGGTAAAATTAATGGTAATAACATATGCTGTTTGGCCCAACATATCCAAAATATTGCAATTTGAACATGTATCTACATAATCCTTTTTTTTTTTAATTTTTTATTTATTTATGACAGTCACACACACAGAGAGAGAGAGAGGCAGAGACACAGGCAGAGGGAGAAGCAGGCTCTATGCACCGGAAGCCCGACGTGGGATTCGATCCCGGGTCTCCAGGATCGCGCCCTGGGCCAAAGGCAGGCGCTAAACCGCTGCGCCACCCAGGGATCCCTGTATCTACATAATCCTAATGAGATATCCTACATTCTTTTTGTCATACAAAGTCTCAAGATACAAATACAAATACAAAAAGATGTATTTTGCAGTCGCAGCATATCTCAGTTCGGAGTAGCCAGGTCTCAAGCGTTCATAGCCACAGGTGGCTGGTGGAAACCATATTAGACATGCAGGTTTAGAGCGTCAAGTCTGAATTTTACGGCGTGGCCTTCCAGGTCCTTTGTAACCGGACCCCCATTCAGTGAATCAGGTGCATTTATTTTACTTCGGAACAGAGGGAGGGCATCTTAGAGAACTTCCCTCATCTTACAACTAGTCCCTTGTGAGCCCAGACATGGAAAATGAGCTGCTTGAGGTCACACAAATATTTAGTGGCAACACCAAGGACTTCCTGACTCCTAGAGCAAGTGGAACTATTGGAGCCAGTTAGCAGAGCACAGTCATCCATTTAAAAAAAAAAAAAAATGTTCCTGGAGAGAATGAATGAGTGAACCACACCTGCTCTGCGTTGGTGAGGGCTTTAGTTGACTTCAGTTTCTCAGAATTAGTCACCCGCCCCAGCCAGTCCCATGACTGTCTCAGTGGCACAGTGGACTGCCCTTCGGATGGCCTGGGGTGGGGGGGCTTGAGCTCTACGTGAAAAAGGAATTTGTGGAAGGTCCCCCGGGGGTTAAGCGAGAGGTTCTACGGAAGGTGCGCACCAATTCCCTCTTCCAGGCAAATGCAACGCATGGCCAAGGTCTCCCATGTGCCCCCACCCCCCACCCTGTCCCGTTGGACTCAAGCCAGAGGACGGGAAAAGGGAGTCAGGTCCACACAGACTTGCAGAAAGCCGGGGGCAGGCTGGACAGGCCTCCCTAGCAGGCAGGAGGGAGACAGCCCAGCAGCTCCAGAAGCCCCGGCCTGGAGACCCGAGGGCCAGAAGATCCCTGCCGCAGACGGGCCGAAGCCCTCCACTTAGAGATGCCTTCGGTAGTCCTTTCAGGGGCCTGTCTCAGTGCTCCTCAAACTTGAATGCTCACCTGAGTCCTCTTGAGGATCTTGTTAAAATGAAGATTCTGGCTCAGTAGGCTAAGGGTCGGGCCTCGGATTCAGCCTCTGTAAGCAGCTCCCAGGTGACAGTCACTGTTGGTCCAAGGACCACACGGAATAGCAGGTGAGGGGCCGGTGAGTGGGGAGGCCCAGTCAAGCTAGATACAGCTGGGTTCTTTCTCCCCTCCGAGATTTCTGGAACGGGCGCTAATGAACACCAACAAAGCGCAACCGTTGCTCTGGGACTTACCCCCAGCTCCCTCCCTCCGTCTTCACAGCAGCTTTAGGAGCTGGGGACCACTACCGTCCTCATTCTTGGAGGAGGAAGCCAAAGCACCGAGAGAGTAGGTGACTTGCCTCCAGCTGGTAGGTGACGACGTTGGGACCAAAGCCAGCTGGCCTGCGCCGCCCCGCACACGAGGGCCTTGCACCATGAGCCAGTCTTGACAGACCGAGGCCCCTGCATGTTCTCTGGGCTGGGTGCTGCCCAACGTGCCTGTGGTCTCACGCAGAAGCCTTTCAAAGTGTGATGAGCTCTCCGAAGTTTGTTTCAAAATACATGGAAGCCATCCCCTCACCAGCCTTGGCCCACAAAATACTTTTAATCTTCAGATGACTTCAAAGCTTGTTTGTTGTTGTTGTTGTTGTTTTTACAATAAAAGTTTCTTAGGAATTCTGAGAGGCTCTTAAAGGCAATCGGTGTGGCTGAAGGAATTTTATCTTTAACTTCCTCACTCTGGGGGACAGGCCCTATTAATATGCTTCAAACGTTGGTCCGTCTTCTTTTTGTTTGAGGGAAGGCAGGGCTGTGTCATCCTGTTGGACCCGGTTTTCTCGTCTGTTCTCTGTTGGATCCGTGGCCACTTATAGTTACGACTGGAGTTGAGGATGGTGGGGCTGAGCACTAGTCCTAGGGCCAGGCTAACCAGGTTCCAATCCTGCTGTGCGTCCAGGTGGCCGTGTGGCCTGTCGGCTCCGTTTCTCCATGTGTTCCACAAAGGGTCTAGCCAGATGCGCCAAGTGCTAGTGCCTGGTATGTTCTTTCCCAATTAGCAATAATCATGCCTCAGATAAACCTCATCAGCTGTTACCACCAGTGTGCAAAGCTGGGACGTTTGAGAGTTCCTGACCTTTATAAGGTTTTTCCCAGGAGTTGCTGGTGTGACTGACTGTTCTCACCAATGGGGTGACGGTTCCTACCAAACAAGCAGTCCCCAGAGAAGGCCCAAAACAAAGGTGAATAATTCTTTGGTAAAAAATTCTTGGTACTGCATCTGGCTCCCTCTCTCCCTCTCCGTAGTCTGGGTCCCTTTGACTCCTCAGCGCTCACCCTTCATTGTGGATATTTGGCTAGGCCTGGTTCAGGTGCCCACACTGGCTCCCTATTGCCTGCTCCACAAGTCCGCACTTACCCTGGCTCACAGTCCTCCAGATGCCTTCTCACATCCCAGCCCTCTCAGTGACCCCTCTGGCCTGCACCTTCCTTCCTGCCTCCATGCCTTTTACACGTGCTACCCTCTGCCTGCCATGCCCTGCCTTCCCCTGCCTGCCTAGTAAGCTCCTACTCATCCTTTAAGACCCTCCTCAATGGTGTTTTCTAAGAAGCTGGTTGTGATCCATTTGGGTAAAACAAGCCATCTGCCCTTTGTGCTTCACTGTATCTTCTGCAGCCCACCACGAGGTGCTTTCATTTAATCCGTGTGTAGGCACCCGGCTGCAAGTAGCAGACACAATGGCTTAGGGCAGCCGGGGCGGCTCAGTGGGTCTGCGCTGCTTTCAAGGCTAGGGGGTGATCCTGGGGTCCCGGGATCGAGTCCCACGTCGGGCTCCCTGCATGGAGCCTGCTTCTCCCTCTGCCTGTGTCTCTGCCTCTCTCTCTCTCTCTATGTCTCTCATGAATAAATAAAATATTTTTTCTAAAAAAAGAACATGATGGCTTAAACAAGAGAAACATTTCATCGGCTCTCCAGCAACTGATGGCGGAGATGGTGACTCTCCAGGGTTGGTTCAGGGACTCCGCTCTGTCCTCAAGGACCTAGGCTCCTTCCCTCCTGCCGTCCTCAGCATGTTGGGCGTGACTTGCCTCATGGTCAAAAGATAGTGGCTGTAGCTCCAAGCATCGCGTCAGCACGCCTCGCATCCGAGAGCATAAAATGTCCCCTTGACTCCTCCACTGATGATGGCTGTTGTCTCCTACCCCCTGCTCCCTGCACTCCATCAGATGCTCCAGGTTTAACTACTCAACCCGACCAGGCGCACCTAAATATCTACCCTCAAGGCCTGACCTTTCAAGTACCTCAGCTCACAGACCTCTTTTGTCCTTAAAAAAAAAAAAAAAAACAACAACAACACTCCCACAGTCTGAAAATCTTGAAAGGTTTTGACAGGCCATTTATTCCCTCGTGAATAGCTCTGTTGTACGTGTGGCCTTTGCTGTGAGCCACCTCACCTAGGTTTTGGAAGTAGGTGTGGTATAAATAATAAATAAATCAATGAATATCTGGAAGTGTGGTTGTTTTTATTTTGTCTTGGGAGAGCGTGGTTAGCTCTGTGATAAGTCCCTCTGGCCCAGAGTAAACAGGATGGCATGGCCCCTGTCTAGAACCTAAAAGCTGCCCGCTGGTGTAGGGGGTAGGGCCAGTGGTGGGTGGAGGTGCGGGCGGCTGTTTGGCACTTGAGCTTACTTTTTTGTGTAGCTAGTTGGACGCTAGTTTAACTAATTTATTTATTCATGGGAGACACAGAGAGAAAGAGAAGCAGAGAGACAGGCAGAGGGAGAGGCAGGCTCCAGGTGGGGAGCCGATGCGGGACTCGATCCCGGGACCCCGGGGTCACGACCTGGCCTGAAGGCAGCCGCTCAGCGGCTCAGCCCCGGGGCGTCCCGCTGTTCCTACACCTAGCCAGGTCTGGTCCCCACCAAGAAGCTGGCGCGCTCCCCGCTCCCCGTGTCTCTCCAGGCTGAGGGTGGCCGGGATTCCTACGGGGTAGAGTAGTGCTGGGGGAGCCGGCAGCCCTGTCCGGGGTACCCTCCAGGCCACCCGGCACCTCCCGAGCGGGTCGGCCACATGCACAGTATAATCCCGGTCCCCGGTCCATGGCTGAGAAAATCAAGGCTCGCCGCGACCACTCGCTTCCTGTTGTTTCCGTCCCGGGGCAGCACAAGGTTAACAGCTCAGGCGTTATCTCCCGCCCGGTCAGACGGCAGGACAGGCCGCAGCCTGCACCAGCTGATCCCCTGCTCGGCTTCGCAACACCAAAGTCAGCTGTGGCAGGGCTGGGCTCCTTTCTGGAGATTTCGAAGCTGAATCTGCGTCCAAGGTCAGCTAGGCGGCAGGAGGCCTGGCCCCGAGGGCTGCCCCCCACCCCCACCCCCGCCTTTGCAGCTCCCCTCCTCCAGCCGCCTGCAGCCTTGGTGGCCGAGCTCCCTCTAGGTTTCAAAGCTCCCCGCCCTCCCCTCGGGCCTCATCTCCTTCTTCATTTGGCCACAGGACGTCCTCTGCCCCTGGGGCCGTGTGATTAGATCAGGGCCACCCTGATGACCCAGGACAATTTCCCCATCTCGCCTGTAAACCCGAATCCCCCCAGGGAAGTCACCTTGCCAGACAGTGTAGCGCACCCACGGTTCTGGGGGGGAACCGGGGGGATCCTTCCGGTGCAGTAAAGTTTCCAAAGCTAGGGCTCAGCGAGGAATCGGCAGAGGCGGGACCCGAACCCACATCCTCGGTCCACAAAACATTTGCTCTCCCCGCCACGTGCCAGCTGTCTCGGGAACTTTCACGGCATCATTGAATTCACCCCATTTCTTGCAGGTTAAGACGCGGCCGCCCAGCCGGGCTCAGGAAGAGAAGGATGAGCAAGAGAGAACGGCGCGGCAGGCCCCGCGCGGGGGGCTGGGTGGCGGCCCGGGAAGTCCCCCGAGATCCGGCCTAACAGGCTGCAGACGGGGCTAGGGCGGGGCGGGCACACCACCTGGTCCCCTCCGACACCTCCAGACACTCGTCCCTGCACAGCAGGCAGGGGACGAGCTCCAGATCCCGAAACTGGAAGCTCAGGCCGTGTGCAGCTCTGGCCCCACGTAAAGGTGCACCTGCTCTTCCCCGCAGGAACTTCCTCTCAGGAATCTAAGCACCCCCTGTTCAGGCCGGTCCGTACCTTATCCTGCTCCGAGCCGTAGACACTCAGACCTATCAGTGAACAAAAGGGACGAGGTCCCTGCCCGTCCGGGGCCTACGTGCCGGGCCGGGGCGGGGGTGGGGGGGATCTGGACAGTAAAAACCAAATGTAATAAACGAGCTCGTTATTAGATTGTTGGAAGGCGAGAGAGCTATTGAAGGAGGCGCACAGGGCAGCGTGGGGTGCTGGAGGGAAGCAGCTGCACTGCCACACGTGGGCACAAAGTGGGCCTCGCTGAGAAGCGGACGTTTGAGCAAAGGCTTGACGTATCGGGCAGCTGAGGGGAGAGCCTCCCAGCTGGAGGAGGCCGCCGGGCCAAGGCCCCGAGGCAGAAGCCTGCCGGATGCTTTTATTGGAGGAACCTGCGGAGCCAGAGCCGGGGGAGCAGAAGATGCCCTTGTAAGGAAAAGACTTAACTTTGAGTGAAGTAGGAAACCACCCTGAGGTTTTTGATCAGAAGAACAACTTGTGAAAGAATTTGCACCTCCATGGAGTGTGTTGCCGGCAGCCAGTTAGAAAGGAGTTTGCGGATTGTGATGATAAACCAGAGGCAAGGGACGTCTGGGGGCTCAGCTGAAGAGTGTGTGCCTTTGGCTCAGGGCGTGATCCTGGGGTCCCGGTCTGGGATGGAGTCCCACTGTCCGGCTCCCTGCAGCGAGCCTGCTCCTCCCTCTGCCTGTGTCTCTGCCTCTCCCTCTCTCTGTGTCTCTCATGAATAAATAAATAACTTCTTTTAAAACAAAACAAAACCAGAGGCAAATGGCTGAATTGGAGTAAACATTTTATGTTTTGCATAGTGTAGCCTTGGGGGAAGTAAGGGAAGCTGAGGAAGGTGGGCCCTGGCCTCAGGCTAGCTTAGTGGGCTTAGGGGGTAGGTCGCCAGGCCTGTGTAGACCTCCCTGGTGGGGCCCATCTAGGGCTCTGTGTCAGCCTGCATGCTCTGGCATCCTGGACGGGGAGGACAGACACGGAGACTCTCCAGGGTCTCAAATGTGAGCAAGGCCCACAAATGGCCCAGTGCTCAAGCCGGTGGCCCTGTTCCCAAGTCAGAGAATGAGCGGCAGGCTGAGCTGTGTGAGAGGGATGCCTCTGACCTTCCTGCGGGTCACCAGCAGCAAAGCCACGCAGAATCACGATGGTCTCTCGGCAGCTGCGAGGAGGAGCCCGCAGGACCTGCTGTGTGAGTGAAGGATGCAGCCCCACGAAGGTGGTCACGGCGTCCCTTCGTGGAGGGTGCTGCCTCGATTATTAATAATATCAATTATTATATATAATGATAATTAATTAATCATTAACAAACAAGAAAACATGATTATAGGGAATTTTATGGTCTTAATCTCAACTCTGTGCCTTTCCTCTCCACACGTTGTTCCCTGAGCATTCAGTCCATGGTTGAGAGTCTTGTTCCTTGAGGGTTTTCAGGATCTACACTGCAGGCCGCAGTCCTCAGGGCGGGTCCAAGCCCTGTCTGGGGAGCCAGGCCCAAGGAGTGGGGCCAGGAGGCCTTTCCCTGGAAACTGGGGAGTCTGCGCTCTTGACGGTAAATGAAGAGATCAGGATCCCATGGGCAGGCCACGGGGGATGCCAATATGCCCATGTATATGAACTGCGGTATAGAAGGAAAATTAACTAAAAAAAAATATCTTAGGGGTTCAGGTTTATCAATCACGTTTTTCTTCCGCGGTATACATTTTTAGTTATATATATTTTTTTAAGACAGAAAAATTTTACTTTTTTACATTTCTTTCTTTAAATTTATTTAAAGATTTATTTATTAATAAAGATTTATTTGAGAAAGAGGGGGGGAGAGCACAGAGGGAGAATGAGAGAGTGAAGCAGCCTCCCTGCTGAGCAGGGAACCCAAAGTGGAATTCCATCCCAGGACCCCGAAATCATGACCTGAGCTGAAGGCAGACATCCAACCACCTGAGCCACCCAGGCGCCCATACACTTATTTATTTCTTAGTAATCTAAGAAATTACTAACCAACGTGGTGCTTGCACTCACGACCCTGAGATCGAGTCGCAGGAACCAGCCAGGCCCTCAGTACAAGGGTCAGATACCCCAGCTCCTGGAAGGGCTGGCACTTGCCTGGAGGCCTGGTGCGGAGCTGGTGCCTGCGGACACCCCCTGTGGCCCTAGAACCAATCTTGCTTTTCTAATCCCATTATCCCCACACCTGGCACGCTATGCCTTGAGCTGAGGGTAATGGAGCTGATTAACGCTAGTTGACTGGGTTTCAACACCTGCTCTGTTTGAGGAGGGTTCCCTGTTCCCCCTGAGGATCCCTGGGGCCCGAGGTTTCTCCCCTGGGAATATTGCTCCCTGGGAATCCCAAGTGCTTTTCCCTTTAGTCAGTTTACACCTGTCAGATCACACTACTAACCTCCATCCCTAGAGGATAGTGTAGATCTTATTTATTCTGATTTTCTTTTCATGTTTATTATCCGCACCAGCTATATTTATCGCAGGAAATTTTTCAAAAATAAGCAAAAAAAAAAAAAAGGAGAGAGTGACAAATCATCTGTAGGCCCACCAACCAGAGCTAACCAATGTATTTTTTGTCTCATACTTAGATATAAAATAGTCAAAATGAAATGTCATCAAACACACTGCTTGGAAATGTGGCTTTTCGTGCAATATATATCTCGAGCACCTTTTCAAATCTGTAAGTACGCAGGTCTCCACATGCCGTTTAAGGACTACATACCATTTCATCATGTGACTCAGGCCTTAGGAACCATCCCCCTGCGGTTGGGCAGGCTTTTTGCGGCTTCTGGCCTTATCAACAATGCTGTAATGAAAATCCTTGGACTCACCTTTGCTCTCACTTGTCATTATTTGCTTAGGCCAAATTATAGGAGATAAACTGCTGGTCTGAAGCATACACAATCTCTTTGGCATGCCTCTTTAAAACAGGGTGTTTGCCTCTATGGGCTCAGAGGCTCCCTGTCAGGCCCTCTGGGCCTGGTTTCTCTTCAGAGTCAGGGCTAAGGCCAGGATCTCTGCCTCTAAACCCTCTGGTTATTGGTCCGTTGTCCTAGTCCCATCTCTTCTGGGTTTGAAGGATGTTGACAGTGTGATCTTTGGCCAAAGAAGCACATCCCCCTCCCTTTCTCAAACTGTCCCACATGCGACTTCTTGACTTCTCTGCTCTCTTCTCCTCCTCCTGAAATGATCCCCTTGGTTCCCTGCTCTGCTCAGCTCTGCAAGTGTCTATCATGAGGCCTACAACGCTTTCATTCATTCAGATGATTCAGTGAACAGTAAACATTCATGGAGCATTTACTCTGTGCTAAATCCTGGGAAATACAGAGGAAAGTGAGGAAAATAGAGTATTAAAGTGAATGTCTTCACTTAGAATTAACCTTTGTTATCCTGTTTCAAAACCAAATGTAGAATATATTTCTGAGTCAGTTGGGGAATAAGAGTATGGGCTGGTTGTTAGATGATGTGAAGGCACTGTTGTTAACTGGGGGGGGAAGGGGGGCACGTAACAGCAAGTAAATGTGTAATTTTAAAAATAAGCTTAACAATTAAGACGCTTACTGGAGCATTTACAGGAAAATGCATGTGAAATCTCAGATTTGCTTTTAAAAACCCCAGGACCAAACAAACAAAAGATGGAGAAAATTGGATAAACTAAATTGGCGCAATGTCAATATTGTTGAAACCAGGTGATGTATAGGAACTCATTTCATTGTTCTCTCTGCCTTTGCATATCTTTGAAATCTTGTGGGATGAAAAGTCTAAAAACATCGTCTGGGGGGTTCTTGCAGGCTCCCCTACCTAAAATTCCCACTCCATTTAAGTGACTCTCATTTCGTCCTTTTCATCCCCAATTTTTGTTTTCCCTCCATGACATTTTACTACTATCTCCCATACTCACCATGGTCTTATGCCATCTGGTGAATTGGGCTTGTGACCCGTCTCCAGCTGGAGTGTAGACTCCATCAGAACTTCTGTTTCATTCACTGCTCTTCCAGTCAATAGTGACTGACTACTCAAATAACTGGAACACAAAAAAATCACTGGTAACATTTCAAAATTACAGATATTCATTTCAACTTAAATTTAACAGAAAGAAAAAAGATACTGTGGTAGAATGAGGGCATTGCTGAACATCAGGTCATCATTCCTAAAGGACTCTTCTAAAGAAAATTTGGACAAAAACTATCGAGGTTGGAGATGTTAGGTTTTTGTCTTTTTTTTTCCTGTTCATTTTATTTTTTAAGTGCCTAGCATGGGGCTCGAACTCATGACTCAGAGATCAAGAGTCAGATGCTCTACCGACCCAGCCAGCCAAGGATCTCTCTGCTCATTTCTTTTCTTTTTTTTTTTTTTTTAAAGATTATTTATTTATTTGAGTGAGACAGAGAGAGAGAGAGAGAGAGAGCAGAGGGAGGAGGAGAAGAAGCAGACTCTCGGCTGAGCAGGAAGCCTCATGCAGGGCTTGATCCCAGGACCCTGAGATCACGCCCTGAGCCAAAGGCAGGCCCTGAACCGAATGAGCCACCCAGGTGCTCCTCTGCTCATTTCTTAATGGGCATAAATTTCCAGGCAGTAAGACTTAATAACTGCTTCATCAACATCAGCATAAATATTACTGATATTTAAAGAAACAAACACACCTTACTGTTTTTACTTACACATACACCAAGAGCAAAGTGGAAAACATATGCCTCCTTTTAGAAGGACTCTCGGGGTGCCTGGCTGGCTCAGCTGGAGGAGCACATGACTTGATCTTGGGGCTGTAAGTTTGGGCCCCATATTGGGTATAGAGATCACTTAAAAATAAGATCTTGGGGCGCCTGGGTGGCTCAGTTGGTTAAGCCTCTGACTCTTGGTTTTGGCTCAGTTCATGATCTCATGGGTTGTGGGTGCTCAGCAGGGAGTCTGTTTGAGATTCTCTCTCTCCCTCTTCCCCCCACGCCCATCTCTCTCAAAATAAATACATAAATCTTGAAAAAAAATAAGATCTTAAAAAAAAAAAAAAGAAGAATGGACTCGCTAGACAAAACAAATAGGGAAAGGCTGATCCGTGAGCGAAAGCCCCTATGAAATATCCCAGCTGAGGGGAGAAAGCCACCTGTTATGAAGAAATGATTAGAGCTACCGTGTTTCCTTTGTGGTTCTTTTCCTTATTTTTTGAAAGACTCTGTCCCAGGTTATCAGTCGCTAGGCAGCCTGGAGACAGGTACGTGGGCAGACCTAGTCAAGAGGCAGGTGAAAGGGCCCTCTTGTTTCCCCCTTGAGCCAACTTCCTTTGGCTTCTTCCCCACCTTGGGGAGCGGAGTCTTCCTTCCCAAAGTGCTCTCCGTCCTCGGCTCTCTCTGCTTCTTCCCTCGCTGACACACTGGTTTCCAGGCCCAGGGGGGCGGGGTGGGGGTCAGGCCCACCAGAGAAGCTGTGAAAACGCATCCCCTATTCCGCCCTCCCTCCCTGGCCCCCTCTTGTAGAGCCTGCCCCTGCAGGTCTGCGTGGAGGTTGGGAGGCTCTTTTTTGAAGCCCTCCACGTAATTCTGATGCTGTCACCCATTGGTGTCTTTCATTCCTTATTACATGCCCCAGAGGGTACCACCGTGCCTGGCAAATTGTAAGTGCTTAATAAATATGTAACAAATGAACCAAAAAATGCAAGTTTTAAAGTCCACGTACTAGAGCACCTGGGTGGCTCAGTGGTTGAGCATCTGCCTTTGTCTCAGGCATGATCCTGGGGTCCCGGGATCGAGTCCCATGTCGGACTCCCTGCATGGAGCCTGCTTCTCCCTCTGCCTGTGTCTCTGCCTCTCTCTGTGTCTCTCATGAATAAATAAAATCTTTTTTAAAAAAGTCCATGTGCATGTGTACAGGAGTCAGTGTCACCTCTTTGGATTTTCACAACCATCTCATGAGGCAGAGAAGACAATGGATGGTTCCTGTTGCACAGCAGCTGAGAGATGAAGGAACTTCCCCCAAGGTCACAGATGGAGGACCCGAGGCTCAGGGAGAGGGCCAGAGCCTAAGGAGGGGACAGAGGAATTCCCCTCCCCAATACTTGGTGCATAGAGGGGAGCAGAGGCAAGGCGGAAAAAGAAGAAAACAAATAAGGGACCAGAGAAGAAGTAGAGGAAGGTTAGAGGAGCCTCAAAGTATGGACACTTTAAAAAAAAAAAAAAAATCCCCAGAAAAGCAAGACCCCAATTCAGGCAGAGGTGGGGAGCTTGTAGGATTACGAAGGGGCGGGGAGTCAGGAGGGGGTGAGGCCACACGACCTATTTCTAGGGGGCAGGCATGTGCCACTGGCCCCCAAGTCTGAGGGTTCCCTTGGGGTCAAAGCGCTTGGGGCGAACATCCCCACGGAAAACACATCCTTCATCCTTCTGCTGACCGCAGCCTCCGCCCCCAGCCTCCTCCTCCTCCAGGACTGTGTGTGTTTAGGCAGCCGCACTGCATTTTTAGAACAATTTTTAACTTGCAGGCTGTACCTGTGGAACCAGAATGTCTGGTCAAGACTGGTTACATAATGCCCTCAGCCCTTCTGGGGGCCCAGGGCAGCTGCACTCTGGCCCCACGCAGGGGTGGGCTGGGCCTCGTCAGAGGGGCAGGAGGTGGAAGGAAGGGGTCCCCTTCCCACCTGGAGACCTGAGCCCCCACTGCCGGAGCAGGAAAGTTAAGTGGGACAAACCCAGGTGAGTCTTGTACCCAGGAGCCCGGAGAATGTAGCTTGTTCTGGTCTACGGCTTCCTGAAGGATGCGGGGGAGACCGAAGAAGGAGCGTCACCACTGAGCTGGGCAAACTGTTGCACGGAGGCTTCTGTGCCGATTAAGGATCCCTGTGATGCACGCCCAGAGCAGGGGTGGGTGCCCTCCGGAGGACCGGTCCCCTGCGGCTCCTGGGGTTCGGGTGGGTCCAGGCGGGACACCCAGATCCTAGGATCCAAGTGCTGGCCTGGGAGAGATCAAATTCCAAAAAAAGGTCTGCAGGCTTCAGACGGGGAGCCAAGCTCCCTGCAGTCCCTGCAGCTCTGCAGGGCAGGCCTGAGCAGGGCCAGGGGGTCAGGGGCTCACAGCCCTCAGGGTGGCAGGCGCAGGACCTGGGGAGCCGCTGCCGCAGGCCCAACCCATCCCCTCGGAGAAGTGACTGAGGAGTGATGCACTTGCCCGCGGTCACGTAGAGGAGAAGGCAACGAGGCTGCTGGCAGATGAGTGAGGTTAGGTCAAGGCCTCAAGGTCTTTCACGGGCCTCAGGAGGGCGGGGTGAGTCTGACCGTGGAGTGGGATTGAGGGAGGATTTGAGAAAGCCCTGGAGGGTTCTACAGGCTCTGGAGCTGAGCCTGGGGGCTCCCACACCAGGAGGCATCCAGAGGCCTGGAGGAAGCACCACAGGGCCACCTGCGGCCAAACCGGGGACCCAAAGGGGTGGTGGCCATCCCCACCCTGACCTTTCCCCCAGGCTCCCATCGCTACTGGCTCCCCCCGCAAAGGGAGGCCAGCCTCCAACAGGCCTGGAGGCCCCTCACTCACATCAGGCCCCCCACGGGCCTGGCCTCCCTCAGACGAGGGGCTGCTAAAGCACCAGTCTGCTCGCCCGGCTCTCCCGGAAGCCAGGCCCGGCCCCCGAGAGCCCCAGGATAGCACTCCGCAGAGCCCCAGGATACGCACCCCCCGGAGCCCCAGGATAGCACCCCCCAGAGCCCCAGGATAGCACCCCCCGGAGCCCCAGGATAGCACCCCCAGAGCCCCAGGATAGCACCCAGAGCCCCAGGATAGCACCCCCAGAGCCCCAGGATAGCACCCCCCGGAGCCCCAGGATAGCACCCCCACAGAGCCCCAGGATAGTACTCCCCAGAGCCCCAGGATAGCACCCCCAGAGCCCCAGGATAGCACCCAGAGCCCCAGGATAGCACCCCCAGAGCCCCAGGATAGCACCCAGAGCCCCAGGATAGCACCCCCAGAGCCCCAGGATAGCACCCCCCGGAGCCCCAGGATAGCACCCCCAGAGCCCCAGGATAGCACCCCCCGGAGCCCCAGGATAGCACCCCCAGAGCCCCAGGATAGCACCCAGAGCCCCAGGATAGCACCCCCAGAGCCCCAGGATAGCACCCAGAGCCCCAGGATAGCACCCCCAGAGCCCCAGGATAGCACCCCCCGGAGCCCCAGGATAGCACCCCCCAGAGCCCCAGGATAGCACCCCCCAGAGCCCCAGGATAGCATGCCCCGGAGCCCCAGGATACGCACCAGCTCCCCGGGGCGCGGGCAGGCCCTTCAGGAGCGGTCCCCCCCACCGGGTCCTGCACTCACCCTGCCCGGGGCTCTGCTGGGCAGCTTCCAGAACCCACTGCGACGCTTCCCACACCTGGCGTTCGGCATCTTCCCACGGCCCGGGATGCTCTCCCCTCCGGGTGCACCTGGGCTGCGGCCCACTCCTCTTTGGGGTGTCCACAGCTGCTGCTCCCGGAAGCCCTTCCTGCCTGGCGTCGCGGGGCGGGGGCGGCCTGTCCCCTGGGAGCTCCTGCGGCCGCCGCCCTCGCCTCGCCCAGGGCCCAGCTCGGCTGGTCACCACCTGCCCGGCCCGGAGGCGGCTCTGGGCGCGGGCCCCGCCCCTTGGGGTCTGTCCGGGCAATGCCCTCGCCCTGAGGCAGCCGGGCCTCGGAACCTTGTCACCACAGGGCCCGGCAAGGTGAAGGGCTGCCACCTCCGAGGCTGTGTGGCTTCGGGTGGGTCGCCCTCGTTCGGGGAGGCCGGGAGGGCCCTCGTGCTGCGGGCAGAGGCCTCCAGGCCGCAGTCGGGGCGCTCGAGGGGGGCCGCTGCTGAGTCACCTGGAGGCACAGGCTTCGTGGGTCACGGCCCCTCGTGCTGCGGGCGGCCCCCGGCCCAGCCGTGCCAGGTCCCGGACCCCTGGGAACTGCCCCTGCAAATGACTGTTGCTCAGGCCTTTAACCTCCGGGGAAGTTTACTACACAGCGGCGGGCAACCCCGACACATCCTCCCCGCGGGCCTCGACCCCCCCCAGGGACCCACCTGCTCATCCTTGGATCTGCTAGGCCCGCTCACTGGGGACAACGAGAAGACGAGTTTCGAGGATGAAAACAACTTTTTCTTAAATCAGTGACATCAAGGTAGCATGAGAAGGGCTCCTGAATCAGAATGGCACCAGCTTTCTCAGCAGTGACCCTGGAAGTGAGAGCACGATGGAACCGGACCTTCCAAATTCTGAGGAGAGCGATGTCTGACCCGCAGCAATTAAGTGGGAACATGAAACATTTTCAGGAAAGATCTCAAAAATTTGCCCTCTGCGCACCTAGCCACTGTCTCAGGAAGCCACTCAGGGTGTGCTCTGCCGAAACAAGATTGTAAACTGAGAAAGAAGAAGGACTGGGACTCAGCCGGAAGCCAATAAAATGAGGAGCAAAGGGACTGTCTAGCAGTTGACGAGGGAAGGCCCAAGCCGGCAGCTGTGGCCAAGGCCTGGAAGGGAACTAGTCCAGATCGGAGTGGGTCGGAAGGCCGACCAAGGGACCAAGGGACGGGCCCGTCCAGCACGACGCAACCTTGAGAGCAGCTGGTGTAATGAGCACATTGACTAGAGACCTACACGCAAACGGGGGTGGTCAGGGTTGAATTATTAACAGATACATAGAATACTCAGCAAATGGGGATCCCTGGGTGGTTCAGCGGTTTGGCGCCTGCCTTTGGCCCAGGGCGCGATCCTGGAGTCCCAGGATCGAGTCCCACGTTGGGCTCCCAGCATGAAGCCTGCTTCTCCCTCCTCCTGTGTCTCTGCCTCTCTCTCTCTCTCTGTCTATCATAAATAAATAAATAAATAGTTTTTTTTTTGTTTTTAATAAATAGTTTTTAAAAAATTAAAAAAAAATAGAAGTCTACCACAAATTCTACATACAGAAGATGCTCAATCAGTGTCAACCATTACTATTCCCTCGGCATGACATCTTCATCAGACGCCTTGCCATACTCACAGGTGGATGTGATGTGTTAGGACACTTGACTGCAGATGAGGGAGCCTCAGCTCAAGCTGGTGAGTGCATAAAAGAGGATTGCATTGCATCGCATCACAACAAGCTGCAGTCATGGCTGGATCCAGGTGTTCACATGGCGCCAGCAGAGATCTTTCTGTCTCCATTTCTTGGCTCTATTTCCTGTGTTGACTTCATTCTCAAGTGGGCTCTTCTCACACCTTGGCAAGTTGGTCTCACACCCCAGCTACCTGGGCTTCTATCCTGCCAGCTTTGTGATCCTAGGGGAAGGAGAGCGTCTCTGCCTGGTATAGACACTAACTGATCTGGCTTGGGTCCCATGCCCATCCCTGAACAGATTACTATGGCTGAAGAGATAGAGCACAATGATTGGCTAAGCCTGACTCATGTGCCCACCCCTGGAACCATGGACAAAGTGAGGCGGAAATGGTCTTGTAAAGGAATTCCGGGTGCTGTTACTAGAAAAAGAGAGGATAAACGCTGCAAGACCAGTAGCTGTGTCCTAGCCTGAAGCCCGAGACTGCTGCTTGCCATCATCAGCGAGGAGCAGCTAGTTAGGAACCCCCTCTCTGAATACTATATAACTGGCCTGGGTCCCTTTACATCACAAGAGCCATTCAGTATTTCAAGACATGTCCCATGTCCCCACATCTTGTCTCCAGGGAAACAAGCCTAGATCCCCTGATCTTCCTTGCACGACTGTTTCTAGGCTCTTCACCTTCCTGGCTCCCTTACCCTGGACGCTGAGTAGCGCCAAACACTAAAGTGTGGTACCCAGAGTTGAATGAAGCTCCAGATGTGGCCTGACCAGTGGGTTGCTCTCTCATTTCTCCTGGTCAATGGAGCATCTTAAAGGGGCATTAGCTTTTATAGCAACTGCAATGACTTGTTGGCTCGTACTCATCTTTGGCCAACATATGTGAGCTGCCATTAAGCCAGAGCTTCCTTGTTCTGCAGTCATGCAGTTGGTTCTTTGAACCAACTAAATAAAGGAATTTGTCTTTGGTAAACTTCAACTTATAAAATTTGGCCCATTATTGCAGTTTCTTCAGGTGTTTTTGAATATAGATCCTATCTTCAGTGCTAAGCATCTCTCCAGGTTTTGTATGACCTACCTATTTGATTGGCAGACATACTCCTGATTTTCATCCAAGAGAACAATAGGATAAATTAGGGTCAAGGATGAAGCCCTCTGTCCTACTACCCAAGTCCACATGATATCTTGTGATTGTGCAATCAGCTATGGAGCAACCCAGTTGTTTTAGTTTCCCAGGGCTACCAAAACACATTACCACAAACTGAGTGGTTTGAAACAACAGAAATTCACTCTCTCACAGTTCTGGAGGCCAGAGATCCTAAGTTAAGGTGTCACTAGGGCCACATCCCCTCCAAAGACTCTAGAGAAGAATCCTTCCTTGCCTCTTCCTAGTTTTTCTTGATTGCCAGCAATTTTTTTTCTTTATTCATTTGTTTTTATTGAAGTTCAATTTGCCAACATATAGTATGACACCCAAGGCTCATCCCATCAAGTGCCCTCTTCCTTGTCCATCACCCAGTTACCCTAAATCCCCGCCCTCCTCCCCTTCTGCAACCCTGTGTTCGTTTCCCAGAGTCAGGAGTCTCTCATGGTTTGTCTCCTTCTCTAATTTTTCCCACTCAGTTCCCCTCCTTTCCCTTATAATCCCCTTTATTATTTCCTATAGTCCATGTAGATTGTCAGCAATTCTTGACATTCCTTGGCTTTAGCTTCCATCCCTCCATTTCTGCCTCCATCTTTACAGTGTTCTTCCCTCGGTGTGAGTCTTCCATGTGTTTCTGTGTCCAGATTTCCCTCTTATATGGCTACTGGTCATCGGGCTTAGCGCCCAATGCCCTGTTCCACTATGAGTTTGTTCTAATTAGATTACATCTACAGAGACCCTATTTCCAAATAAGGTCACATTTACAGGTACCAGGGGTGAGGACTTCCAATGTATCTTTTTGGGGGACACAATTCAATCTACTACACAAGTGGTATCAGACTTCATCTTTTATATCTCCTTCTTGACCTCCCAGCTCTATCCAGATGGCCATGGGAGTCCATGCACCCCAACCCCTGTAAGCCGCCACCGTGATATACTCACCCAGGTTGGAGTGGTATATATGGTTGCTCTGTCCCTTTCCGCCTTTCCAAGATTCTGACAGACTATTCCCCTGGGGGAGGCCAGGATCTCCTGGACTGGGGGTAGTTGGAGGAGGGAGGCCATAGACTAGCATGGTTCAGAGCTTGGGCTTTGGAATGAGACAGACCTGTGACTTGGGGCTAGCTCACTCAACCTCCCTTGCATCCCCTTTTCTTCACCTGTAAAAAGTGAGTGATAAAACGTCCCATCCCTAGGAGGATTAAATGACATCCCAGGATAGAAGTGGCTATTACCATGGTTCCTGCTGCTCCTGCTGCTGCTCCGGGTACCTGCTTGGGATCCAGGTGAACCTAGATCTGAATCCATATCTTCCGTGTCCCCTGAGGCACGTTCCTTGACTCTGCTAAACCCTTTTCAGGCTTCCGCATCTGTAAAATGAGAAACCTGCCTCTCTGGGTGTTGTGAACTCTGAGTACACCGGCACACAGCCTGGGGCACAAAGCAGCATAAATCTTTGCTTCTTTCTCTCCCCTTCTGTGAACAAAGGAGGTAATGTTAGTCCGACATGACCTATTCTTAAGAAACTCACGGTGGCTCCTTTATAATAGCTCTATTTTCTCCGTCCTTGGGGAGAGACCTTGGATTTTATTTGAGACCGTCTTTGTAAAGACTCAAAATTGTTTTTAAAAACAAAACGCTAATTATAACTAGATATATATACTTTTCTCCAGCGGGCCACTGAGTTCTTTAGGAAGCCCCCTTGATTGGGGATCCCTGGGTGGCCCAGCGGTTTAGCGCCTGCCTTTGGCCCAGGGTGCGATCCTGGAGACCCGGGATCGAATCCCACGTCGGGCTCCCGGTGCATGGAGCCTGCTTCTCCCTCTGCCTGTGTCTCTGCCTCTCTCTCTCTCTCTCTCTCTCTGTGACTATTTACTAATTTATTCATAAATAAATAAATTTAAAAAAAATTTTTAAAAAAAGGAAGCCCCCTTGATCACTGTTTTTATCTTTATGCCCGTTTACCCAAGCGGTAAGTAAAGGCAGGGGATTAATAATGGCCCTAGTGGCCAGATGGAATCAAGGGGTGATGGGGTGGAGCAGGGCTTCGATCCCCAACCTCCGACTCCAAGCCCTATGCTTTGCCTTTACACACAAAAGATTAGATTTCTAAAAATAAGCTGAATTACATATGTAAGTTAATTTTCTTTTAAAAAATTAGAACATTACTGCTAAACCTAAAGTTTCTTTGTCCATCATTTTCTATTAGAACTTGTCCTTGTCTGGGACGCCCGGGTGGCTCAGCGATGGAGCGCCTGCCTTCCTCAGGGCGTGACCCTGGGGTCCTAGGATGAGTCCCACGTCGGGCTCCCTGCGTGGATCCTGCTTCTCCCTCTGCCTGCGTCTCTGCCTCTCTCTGTGTGTCTCTCATAAATAAATGAAATATTTAAAAACCAAAAAAGAACTTATCTTTGTCTCCTCATCCCCAGGGGTTATTATTTATGGGTTTGATATGTACGCCCTAAAATTTAAAAAAATATAGACATTTCCGTTCCTTTATTTATGTATAAACCTACACAAAGTCTATTGTAACGTGTTTTGGGAAGAGTGTTTTCACGGAGATGGCATCATGTATCCCACAAGGTTTGGCAACTTGCATTTTTTACTCCACAGCGCATTTTGCGAGTTCTCCTGTTGAAACACATAAATCTGGTTTGTTCCCTTGGTCCCCGGGATTCCATTGAAATGTGCTATGCTTGGCCTTCCCCTGATGGGTGCCCCGAGCCCCCCGCCCCATTTCCCACCGCTTCTGAGGGCTGGAGGCTCTGTGGAGTAGGTCCTGAGCGGCTTTCTGGAAGCCTCCTAGCTCACACACTTGCTCAGCTGGCAAGGCCAAAATCCTGCGGAGGTCGCTTTGAAAGCAGGACCACCCGCAGACCTTAAGTGTCTGGAAGTCAAGATCAAGGGCTTCCCCCAGGCCACCTGCTGCAGAAGTAGGAAGGCCCAGCAGAGCCCCAGGAGCTCGAGCCCAGCCTCCGCAGCTCTGCTTGCCAAAAGGACCTGCTAACAGTGTAACATAAAAAGAGAAGTACAATAAACACGATAACCAGGCTGCTACTGAAGAACATGGCAGCAGTAAAACAATAAAAATAAACCAGCTAACTACGGAGCAAATATAAAAACAAAGACAGATTAGACCGTCTTTGACTAGGCCTTGATCTAAATTAGGACTCCCCATGAGCAAGGCCTGAGGTTGGTGGCAGTGAGCACCTCCCTGCCAGAGGATTTCCTCTTTCCTGCAAGAATCCATCCTTCCTCCTTCCTCCCAGAATTGAGTCTGGGGTCCTGTTGAGCCGTACGTGTGTACCTATGGGCATGTAGTCCTCATTAGGGGACTCCCAGCCCGGACTTCCAATTCGAATCACCCGGGAAGATCGAAAACAAACAGATAAACCACCACTTTGTCAGTGGTTTGGGGGCAAATCAGTGCGGGAGTGGTGGTGGTGGTGATGGGGTGGTGGAGAGCTATGAGTTCACACTCCATTAATTTACGGTTCTTGCTGATTTCCAGGGTGTAAATACTACCGCCCCCCGCCCCCCCCCATTTAAGTTGCTAAGCTGGTTTACCAACTGGCTTGCAAAACCATTCAGTCAGCATTCAAGACAGTGGCATCAATTTAGAACTCTTTGCAGCTTTTCTTGCTTTCCAAGAATTTCCAATATACACCGTGGTCCCTGGAAAATCAACCAATCAAATTTCAATGCTACTTACAGCCAAATCACTTACAAAGCAACTTCCTTAAATCTCTTTTGGAAAGTTTACAGCAGAAAATATTCAAGGGGGGCTGCAGGCGTGTTTTATCGTGTTTGGTGTGATCCGCAGGGACTGCCATGAGGAAGTGCTTCCGGGGCCTACGAAGAGAGCAGGAGAGAAGGGAGTCCCCACTGTGCGGATGGACGAAAGCAGCAGCCCCCTGGCTACAGGAATCCTCCTCTGCACACACCTGCCACCTGCCACCTGTTCCCAGGGCACCTTCACAGGGTGGGCGGCTTCTGAGATTCTGAGAGGTAAAGCAACTTGCTCCAGGCCAAATGGCCAGGTCTCAACCCAGGACTTGATCCCAGAATGAGGCCTCCCCACAAAACACACGTGGAGTCCGAGACCTCGACTCAGGTCCAGAAGCTTTAAAGTCGGGGTACTCCCTCCCTTTGCTCCTGTCTGGCCCCTCAGCCATGCCCTGCAGGGGTTGATCCACTGGGAGCCCACACCTGCTGACACCCAGGAGGAAGCCTTCACCACCCAGCAGGCTCCCAGCTGCCTCTCTGCAAGGCTTCCCAGGCTGGGAGGGGTGCCTGCGGGGCAGGAGTCAGGGGTGCCAGGAAAGCTTCCAGACCTTCTGCGGAGTGAGGAAGTCGCCAGGTGGTTTGAGTCAGAGCTGCTGATCCCCAGGCCAGGCCCCCACACAGGGAGCTGTTCCCAGCAGCCCAGGTCGCCAGGCAGGTAGCCGGTGCTGCATAGGTGGGGGGCTCCCCTACCCCTTCGGTGAGCTTCGCCCCCTGGAGCTCCTTACAGACCACCCTTTCAGCGGCAAAGCCACCTTCCCCTTCTTGCACTGGGTTGGGGACCCTCTGCCTGGTCAGGGTCTCCTTAGCCAGAAGGAGGCATCCCCAAATAGCAGCTCGGGGTGGCCTGGGGTCCTGGCCTCCAAGGTCAGCACTGCCGCTGAGGACCCTGGAGAGGCTCTGCTCTCTGCCCTGGTCGCATGCGTCCCCGGGGGCAGGCCAGCTGGGCTTCGCTTGGAGGAAGACAGGGCGGCCCCCCGGCACTGGTGAGGGTGTCTGCTCCCCGGGGCCCCCGCACCTGCCCCCCCACTCTCAGATGACACGCCATGAACAACACTCTGGCAAGAGCAGATGGAGTCAGGCAGACGCATGGTCAGGACGCTGGATTTCAGCCCAGTGGCTCTCCTACACCGAGAAGACGCAGCAGGCAGAAGGGGGGGAGACGTGTGGGATGAGGGGGTGTCTGTGTTGGTGCAGGTGCCACAGGATGCGGAGGGGACGCTGACTCCATGCGTGTGATTGGAAGGTGGGCGTGCAAGGACTCATCCAAGGAAATGAGAACCTGAAGTCAGGACAGATGAGGGACCTGAAAAGCGGGGCCAGGTCTGAAGGCTGTGGCGCCCCCAGGCTCCCCGGCCCGGGGTGGGGGGTGGGGGGCTCTTGGCCCCGCAACTGCAGCCCCAGGGGACCCTCCTGGCCAACGTCTTCCGTGAAGATGCAACTAATGTTGCCAAGTCTGAGTCGAGAGTCCCCGGGAAAGAGCGCGGCCCCGCCTGGAGGATGGCAGGCCACGCGTGCTGCCACCGCGACGGTCGTCCCTCGGTCGCCCGGTCTACACAGCAGCCGCCCCGCGGCGATGCTCGACCTGCCCACCTGCAGGCCCGGAGGCGCAGCGCTTCGCAGGAATAGAGTCAAGACTGCACGGGGGCTCTGATGCACACATTCCTCAGCCTTTGGGTCTGCAACTATTTGCTGCTTACGTGCCTGGGGGCTCAGGTGGTTAAGCGCCGCCTTGGGCTCGGGTCATGACCCCAGGGTCCTGGGATGGAGCCCGGCTAGGGCTCCCTGCTCGGCGGGCGCCTGCTTCTCCCTCCCCTTCTGCCCCCCCCTGCCCCCCATCTTACCTCCCCACCCTAGCCCCTACCCGACCAGCAAAGAGGCCTTTGAAGCCAGACAGACCTGAGTGCAAATCTCCGTTCTTGTACTTGTCAGCATGCGGCTTTGGGCAAGCTCCTGAGCTCTCTGGGCCTCCTAACCGTGAGAGGTCTTAGGGTGGCGTGGACTGTGCCCTAGGGCACCCAGCCCAGTGCCTGCAAACGGCAGGTGTTTGATAACATCCGTGCCTTGCTAGAGACACAGCAACGTGGAAATTCAGCCGTGGAGCCCCTCCGGTCTTGCATACTTCCCACTTCCCACGCATTCTCCTGACAAAATCTGACTCTATCATCAGGGGTCCCCTGTTTTATTTTCCTTTGCCGCTAAAGCACTGACTCGGCGTGAAGTCCCCGGCGGTTACTTCAGCTAACACGGAGCACCTGCCATGTGCTAGGCACCGCGATGCTCGGAGTGGGTCCTTACCCACTGCGGGTGACGGTCTAGCCACAGAATGGCAAGCAAATAGTTCTAAAACAAGGCAGGGTATAGTGAGATTCAAGATGTTAGGACTTAGGAGGCGGCGGGCGCCATCTGGGCATGGTGTGCTCCTACCATTCCTTCCCCGAGGAAGAGTTCTGCAGGGCTCCCGTGGAAAAGGCAGCTACGTAACTTGCTATATAACTTGCAGGGCCCCGCATTAAGAAGATGAAGAGTTTCAGTGATAGCAGAGCCTTAAACCAAGCGTGGGGCCAGTGTGAGCACAGGGCCCCTCACGGTGGTACAGGTCACAGGCCCACCAGCCAGCCCTGAGCGCCACCTCTCCATGACCCCCGTGCAGGCCCCTAGGATCCTGCAGAGACAGCAGCAGCTGCCTCCAGGAGAGCTGGGCACCGGGCAGACCCTGTGGGCGATGGGCCCGCAGGAGGCCAAGCTAGTGATCATGCGTCACGGCTCCTCACTTCTCCCTGAGGAGACTCATTTCCGTCTGATGAGAGTCACCGGGGGTGACGCTGGGTTTCCACAAGCTGAAATGGACAGCAATTTCCTCGCCGTGAGAAAGAGCCACCCTGCAGTTGTCTCGGGGTGCTTGACGATGGCCTGCCCCTCACTGTGTCTTCTCCCCGTCACCACAAATTACCAGCCCAAGGTCAGGAGCCAGGAAAAGCGATGGGAGCCACTGATGCTAACAATCCCTAACGTGAAAGTTCCAAGGACACTCTGTCCTCAGACACAGATGCCATGCACGGAAACTGAAATAGGACCGTCATAAATAATACACATAAAATACATAAATATTTATTTGATACCAGCATAAAAGTGAGATATCAGGTGACATCCTTGTGCTGCTGGTTGGGCCCTCCGAAGGTCAACTAGGCCATCCCTCTGCCTCTAGCTATTTCAAGGCAAAAACAGAAAATTCTGTGATGCTCCACCTCACTGGGGCAGTAGTCGTCTGGGAGGCCATCTCACAGGTGCGGGGATGCACGGGGCTGCCGTTGCTGCTTCCTGCCCGCTGCTCTGCTGCCCGTTTCTGACTTATTTGACCCTCTTCAGAGCCCAAAACAGGTCCCTGCTGATGCCTCAGTTTGGTTGAGGACCTTTTTTTTTCCGTGCACTGCCTTTGGGAGCAGCTGCAGGCAACCCAGCTCCACTTCTTTTGCTCCATGCCAGACGTCAGGCCAGAAGGACATACGGCTAGGCATGGGATCCTCCTGGAGTGATGCCACACGTAAGGAAATAAGAGGCGTACCATGTTTAATCATGCTGCACCTGCCAGGTCAGGCCTGACCTCTGCCCTCTACAGCCCTCACGTACAGAAAGGGTTATAACCCTGCTCTGCAGCCTCAGCTCTGGCATGAGGACATCCTGAATGCCCCTACTTTGAAATGAGTTTAGGGCACACAGCCAGGTCCCTCCAGTGGCATCCCGAGTGATGGCTCACAGCCAAGACGGGTCTCCTGGCTGGTCTATAAGCTGCAGGGGAGCTGGACGCTGGGGCTTGTAGTGAGCCTCTGTGTATCCCCTTTGTGTGCAGCCCGGGAATCAGCATCGGGAACTCAGAAGGTAAAGGTAAGATTTCAGCGTGGCCTGCCCTCTTTAGAAATGACATTTTTTGGCTACTATCAAAAACCAGGAAAATAACATGTGCCAGAGCGTGGAGAGAAACTGAGCCCCTCGTGTACCGCTGGCGGAATGTAAAATGGTGCAGCTGCTACGGCAAACAGTACGGTGGTTCCTCGGAACATTAAACTTACCATATGACCCAGCAATTCCATTTCTGGGTATGTTTCCAAAAGAACTGGCATCTCGAAGAGATATGCGGAGACCCATGTTCACAGCAGTAAGATTCACAAGAACCAAAAGGGGGAAGCAACTCAAGTGTCCACTTCGACACAAATGGATAAACCAAATGTGGCATACGCATACAGCGGAATATCATTCAGCCTGAAAAAGGAAGTAAATTATGATACACGCTACGACAAAGATGAACCTGGAAGACATTACGCAAAGTGAAATAGTCGGGAAAAGGCCAATACTGTACGCGTCCACTTACATCAGGTACCTGGAAGAGCCAAAGTCCTAGACGGAGGGTACAACGGTGGTTGTCAGGGGTGGGAATGGAGTGTTCTTATTCAATGGGTACAGGGCTTCAAGATGAAAGGGTTCTAGAGATTGGTTACACGACCATGTGAATATGCATCATGTCACCGAACTGAACAAACAATCCTAAAACTTCTCTGGAACCACAAAGACGTTGAATTGCCAAAGCAATCTTGAAAAAGAAAAACAAAACTGGAGGCATCACAATTCCAGATTTCTAGCTATATTACAAGACAGTAGTAATTAAAACAGTATGGCACTGGCATAACAATAGACGCACAGATCAATAAAATAGAACAGAAAATTAGAATTAAACCCACAATTATATGGTCAGTTAATCTTCCACAAAGGAGAAATGACTATCCAATGGGAAAATACAGTCTCTTCAACAAGTGGTGCTGGGAAAACCGGACAGCACATGCAAGGAAAGGAACCGGACCATGTTTCTTACACCACACACAAAAATGAACTCAAAATGGATTAAAGACCTAAATGTGAGCTCTGAAACCATAATAATCCTTGAAGAGAGCACAAGCAGTAATTTCTCTGATATCAGTTGTAGCAACATTTTTCTAGACATCTATCCTGAGGCAAGGGAAATAAAAGCAAAAATAAACTATAGGGACTACATCAAAATAAAAAGTTTCTGCACAATGAAGGAAACAATTAACAAAACTAAAAGGCAGCCTATGGAATGGGAGAAGATATTTGTGAATATCTTTTATCTTTCTTTTTTTTTAAGATTTTTTTTCTTTTAAAGATTTTATTTATTTGTTCGTGAGAGACACAGAGAGAGAGAGAGAGCACGAGAGGCAGAGACACAGGCAGAGGGAGAAGCAGGCTCCGTGCAGGGAGCCCAACGTGGGACTCGATCCTAGGTCTCTAGGATCGTGCCCTGAGCTGAAGGTGGTGCTAAACCGCTGAGCCACCCGGGCTGCCCCTATCTTTCTTTTTTTTAAGATTTAAATAATTATTTTACAGAGAGAGAGAGCACAAATTGGGGGAGGGCACAAGGAAAGGAAGAGAAAGAATCCTCAAGCAGACTCCTGCCTGAGCAAGGAGCCTGATCCAGGGCTTGATACGAGGCTTGATCCCAAGACCCCAAGATCATGACCTTTGCCAAAACCAAGAGTCGGCTGCCTAACTGACTGTGCCACCCAGGTGCCCCTGCAAGTGATATTTCTGATAAAGACTTAGTAACTGAAATACATAAAGAATCGATATATATAAAACCAAATAATCCAATTTAAAAATGGGCAGAAGGCATGAACAGATATTTCTCCAAAAAAGACATACAGAGGGCCAATAGACACATGAAAAGATGCTCATCATCACTCATCAGGGACATGCAAATCAAAATTATGCATGAGATATCATCCCACAATTGGCGGAATGGCTAAAATAAAAAAAAACACAAGAAACAACAAGCGTCGGTGAGGATGCAGAGAAAATGGAACCCCCATGCACCGTTGCAGAGAATGCGAATTGGTGCAGCCATTGCGGAAAACAGTATGGAGGTTCCTTAAAAAACTAAAAATAGAGCTACCTTCCAATCCAGGAATAGCACTGGTGGATATTTACCCCCAAAATAGGAAAACACTAATTCAAAGGGATACACGCACCCTTAGGTTTATTGCAGCAATATTCACAATAGCCAAGATTTGGAAGCAGCCGATGTCCACTGATCGAAGATGTGGTATATATCACAATGGAATATTTTTCAGTCATAAAAAAGAAAAAAATCTTGCCATTTGCAACGACATGGATGGGGCTAGAAAGCATAATGCTAAGGGAAATAAATCAGTTAGAGAAAGCCAAATAAGCATATGACCTCACTCCTGTGTGAGATTAAGAAGGAAAACAAACAAGCAAAAGAAAAAAGAGAGGGATCCCTGGGTGGCGCAGCGGTTTGGCGCCTGCCTTTGGCCCAGGGCGCGATCCTGGAGACCTGGGATCGAATCCCACGTCGGGCTCCTGGTGCATGGAGCCTGCTTCTCCCTCTGCCTGTCTCTCTCTCTCTCTCTCTCTCTGTGTGTGTGTGACTATCATAAATAAAATTTAAAAAAAGAAAAAAAGAAAAAAGAGAGACAAACCAAGAAACAGGCTGTTAACTATGGAAAACAAACTGATGGTTACCAGAGAGAACCTGGTGGAGGGGACAGGGGACGGAGGAAATAGATGATGGGTATTAAAGAGCACACTTAACTGTGATGAAAAAAATAAAATAAACAAATAAACATAACAACAGCAAAAGACACTACTGAACTCTACATTTTAGAAGTGGTTAAGATGGGAGGCAGCTGGGTGGCTCAGTGGTTGAGTGTCTGCCTTTGGCTCAGGGTGAGATCGAGTCCCGCATCAGGCTCCCCGCCTGGAGCCTGCTTCTCCCTCTGCCTGTGTCTCTGCCTCTCTGTGCCTCTCATGAATAAATAAATTTAAGAATCTTTAAAAAAAAGAGGGAGTGGTTAAGACGGTAAATTTTATGTTGCATTTTACCACTATTAAAAGTATTTGCCGGGATCCCTGGGTGGCGCAGCGGTTTGGCGCCTGCCTTTGGCCCAGGGCGCGATCCTGGAGACCCGGGATCGAATCCCACGTCAGGCTCCCAGTGCATGGAGCCTGCTTCTCCCTCTGCCTGTGTCTCTGCGCCTCTCTCTCTCTCTGTGACTATCATAAATAAATAAAAATTAAAAAAAAAAAAAATTAAAAAAAAATTAAAAAAATAAAAGTATTTGCCACTATTAAAAATAAAAATATCAACAACATTCTGTTGTTTCTGCATATAAAGCAAATATTTATTAAAATTCTTGACCTGGGATCCCCAGGTGACTCAGCGGTTTGGCGCCTGCCTTTGGCCCAGGGCACGATCCTGGAGACCTGGGATCGAGTCCCACGTCGGGATCCTGGTGCATGGAGCCTGCTTCTCCCTCTGCCTGTGTCTCTGCCTCTCTCTCTCTCTCTATGTCTATCATAAATAAATAAATCTTTAAAAATAAATAAAATTCTTGACCTTATACAAAGGTTCAAAGAGACAAAGATGCAATATATCCCATATATTACATGAAAAAACTCAGAATGAAATAAAAAACTACTACAACCCCACTACCCAGAGACAACTGCTTTTTTTTTTTTTTAATTTTTTATTTATTTATTTATGATAGCCACACAGAGAGAGAGAGAGCAGAGACACAGGCAGAGGGAGAAGCAGGCTCCATGCACCGGGAGCCCGACGTGGGATTCGATCCCGGGTCTCCAGGATCGCGCCCTGGGCCAAAGGCAGGCGCTAAACCGCTGCGCCACCCAGGGATCCCCAAGAGACAACTGCTTTTGATAACACGATAGACCTCCTTCTGCATTTGAACATATACATGCGTATACATCTCTGTCCGTCTATAATTTACAGCATTCAATAGGTATGATTACATATGCCACCTTTTCACTTAATGCATCCTAAGTATTTCTGAAATCTCCTATAACATGACGTCTTATGGCTTCCTGATATTTTAATCATATGGACATAACCACAATTTATTCAACTGTTGTTCTATTTCTGAGCATTTAGGTTGTTCCAAGTTCTTCAATATTTTAAACAATATTGTGATAAACATCCTTATGTATATACTGTTGTCCATATTTGCAGTCATTTCCTTAGAATCATTTCCCAGAGGTGAAGTTACTGAGTTTAAGGCTGAGTGTGGGGGATCCCCAGGTGGCTCAGTGGTTTAGCGTCTGCCTTTGGCCCAAGGCATGATCCTGGAGCCCCGGGATCGAGTTCCATGTCGGGCTCCCTGCATGGGGCCTGCTTCTCCTTCTGCCTCTCTCTCTCTCTCTCTGTCTTTCATGAATGAATAAATAAATAAAATCTTAAAAAAAGAAGAAAAAGGCTGCGTGCGTTGAGCCTGGTGGTGGCACCCCCCCCCCCCCCGGGCCCTCCCTCACAGCCCTGTCTCGGCTCCCAGGGCCAGGGCTCACCCTATGCTCCCCACTGTCCCTGCCAGGGCCGCCGAGACTGGAGACTCTCTCTCCTTTCACTTCTACTGGATTTGACTCCTGCAGGTGCTGGGGAACTAGATGCTCTGGGATTTCGGCGAAGTAAAACAGGACCCCTGTGTCACTCTGGGCTTAACTTTGTAGGTTCAAACATCTTACAAAAAGTCCAGAATCCGTCGTGGGAAGGGACTTAGAGAGATGGCCTCATCCAACCCTGTCATTTTACTGAGCAGGAAAATTAGGCACACAAGGAGGATGATATTCCCTTAGCTCGATGGACAGTTAAAATGGAACTTGGCCTATCGCCCCAGCGAGGTTTGGGGTCACAGCAGGGAGCAAAATCTGCAGCTCACTGCATTGCCAGGCTCCATAACAGCTGTGGGGGCAGCTGAGGCCACCTTCTGACAGCCTGAGTGACAGCTGCCTGGTGACCACTCAGGAGCCATAAAACTCTCTCCAGGACAGCAGCTCGGCCCCCCTGCAGTCAACTCAGGGAGCCAGGTCCCAGACGGATGACACTGGCAGCCCTACATGGGCCGGCCTGTGGCTGTGGGGTCTGCACTTGGCCAGTGAGGAGCAGAGAGGACCCAGGCCTGCCTGTTCAGGACACAGAGCAGGGAAGGACAGGGACAGGAGGCCCCATCGCCGAGCAGCTGCCGTGGGCCAGGTCCTGGTTTGCCCCCGACCCGAGCGCGGCCCTTCCAGGCAGGCATTTGCCCCGTTGGCAGATGAGGCTCGGAAAAGGTCAAGAACTCGAGCAAATGTCGACCTGAGAGCAAGTGAGGACCGCGGCGCCGCTGGCCCTCCGACAGCGCAGTGTTCTTTCTTCCCCCATAGGCTCGTTTATTTATTTATTTTTTATTTTTTAAATCAAAATAACTTTCTGTTGAAGTTGAGTTGCCACGCGTTGCATTAGTTTGAGGCATACACCGTGGTCACTTGACAGCCCTGTACGTTGTGCCCTGCCCACCGCAGGTGGCCGCTGCCTGTCACCACAGCGCGGGGACAGAACCTGGAGGGCATCCGTGCGCTGCTCCGTCCCCCCCGTGGTGGCCCCCGTGTCTGTGCCAGCCCGCTCATCGCTCATGAGGACCCCAACACACGTCATAGAGTAAAAGAGACACATGTGATCACACACACGTCCGCAGGCGGGTTTCAGGTCACGGTGCGGGGCGAGCGGGCGCAGGTCAGTGGAGGACGTCAGGAGGTGGCAGCGCGGTCCCCGAGTCCTGCTGGGACAGGGACAGGCCGGCCGAGGGCCAATCCGTGGTGGGGAAGCACGACACACGGAGCTGGCGGCCGCGGGCTGAGAACAAGCCCGGAACCACTGCACCCCCCGAACCCAGCCCTGCACGACAATGGGACCTGCCCTCATTTTCCTCCAGACACCACCCGGTTCCTCCAGGGCAAAATTCCTGCAGAGTTGTCTAAGCTCTCCTTCAAGTCCTTTTTTTCTGATTCTATTTTTAAAATGTGCCCTTATTAATGAATTACTGCCTTTTTTTTTAAGATTTTTTTTGAAATTGTATTTATTTATTCATGAGACACAGAGAGAGGCAGAGACCCAGGCAGAGGGAGACGCAGGCTCACTGCGGGGACTTGATCCACGGGATCATGACCAGATCAACCCCTGAGCCACCCAGGTGCCTCCTCTCCATTGACCTTTTAGGTATTTAAAGATCCCTAAACTTCTTATAAAGGGCATCTCGTTGTAATGTGTTCTGGCACTTTTTTATTTGGTGTGGATTGAATTGTGCCCCTCCCCCCAAAAAAGAGTGCTGCGAGTCCTGTGCTCACTACTCCGGAGAATGTGATCTGTAGAAGATCTTTTACAGAGATAGGGCCTTTGCAGAGGTCAACGGAGTGGGCCCTACACCAACATGACTGGTGTCCTTATAAAAGGGGGACATTTGGACATAGAGACACATATAAGGGGAGAACGTCCCATGCAGACTGGAGTTCTGGCCCAGGTGCGACCAGAAACCAGGAGATCACGGTGGGACACATCCGTCCCTGGGCCCTCAGAGCGAGCGCGGCCCCACCAGCACCTTGACCTTGGACCTCTGGCCTCCAGAACCGTGAGAGGGCACCTGGTCCGTGGTACTTTGTGATGGTGGCCCCAGGAAATGAATACGTCATCCGCTACCATATTCTTGACATGCACTTGTTAACGAATGAGGCTGAACAGGGCCCAGGGTTCCTCGTTTCCCCTCCCCATCCCATTATACGGTATTACCCGGTTTATCCATTTACCCTGAAAAGCTAAATGGCTCACTTACCGGCTCTTTGACGGCGCAAAGGGCGGCGGCCCCATCCCCGATCCCGCCATGCGGGGCCCTACAGGGGACGGGCCCTTGGGTCCTGGCGCAGCAGTCAGAGCAGCAGCACGCGTGGCGAGGCCATCCTAACGGCTAAACCCTTGGCCTGCCTGGTGGTTGGAAAGTGGTATTTCCTGGTGTCTTCAAGTTGCATATTCCTGATTCCTAAGGAAGCTAAACATCTTTCTCCGTGTTGGCTGACGATGTTTTCTCTTGCAAAACACATGGTCGCGTGTTCCTTGTCTTTTCTTCTTACTTACTTCCAGTTCTTCATGTATTCTGGACCCTAATCCTGCGCTGATTTATGTGTTGCTAGGATGTTCTCTTATTTCACATTTTTTGCTTTATTTATGAGTGTCTTTTTAAAAAAAAGATTTTATTTATTGGTTTGAGAGAGAGAGAGCACAAGAGCAGGGGAGAAGGAGAAAGGCTCCCTGCTGGGCAGGGACCCCAGTGATGCGGAGCTCCGGAGCTTGACCCCAGGGCGCTGGGGCCATGACCTGAGCCCAAGGCCGATGCGCCCCGAAGAGGCTTTATTTTCCAGGGCAGTTTCGGCTTTACAGAGCAGAGGGTACAGGCCGTCCCACACTGCACCCAGACCACCGGCGCCCCCCCCCCGGGGTGCATTTGTTACAATCCCTTTACCCACGCGGGCACATCATTACCAGCTTCTCAGTTTAACGTGGAGACATGTTCCCTGTAGCAGTCAGCGCTCTCCCTCCGGAGATCCTCGTCGGAGCCGGCCCGGCTCCCGCTCGCTCTAGGCTTTGTCTTCGCCCCTCGCAGGCCCGCCCACCGAGCTGGGGCTCCCTTCTGGGGCTGCTGCACCCGGGTCATTACGAAGGTCAGAACAGGGGGCACGAACAGAGACGGCGGCCCCAGGACTGGAAACAACGCACAGATGCAGCTCATCTCACCGGAGGGAGACCGAGCAAGCCCCGGGCTGCTGCCCACCCTTAACCGGTGGCGTGTTGGGTGGGCCACCGCCAATAGGCCGCGCGGAAACCCGACGGCTGTCCCCCTTCTGAGCAGAGGACACGTGTGGCCTTTGCAAGAAAGCAGGTTCCAGGAAAAGAGCTCGGTTGGTCTCCCCCTCCACCCACGCCGCCCGCCACCTGCCACTTTACATGAGCGGACGATGCTGCAAGTCTGGCCTGAGTCATAGGGAGAAGATTGAGTGACGCTCAGGAAATGCTGCTCACGGAAGCGCTAGAGTGGTGAGAGCCACGGAGATGTCTGTCAAAGGCGGCCCACCAGCGAGGCTGCGTCACAGGGGCCTGCCGCACCTCCTCGCCATCGGGCAGCTCCCTCCCTGGGCCCGCTCCACCTGCACCTGCACCTGCACGGGCAGCTCCATCCCTGGGCCCCGCTCCACCTGGGGCAGCTCCATCCCTGGGCCCCGCTCCACCTGGGGCAGCTCCATCCCTGTGCCCCGCTCCACCTAGGGCAGCTCCATCCCTGGGCCCCGCTCCACCTGGGGCAGCTCCATCCCTGTGCCCCGCTCCACCTAGGGCAGCTCCATCCCTGGGCCCGCTCCACCAGCACAGGCAGCCAGAGACCTGCTGGCACCTGCCACCAGGGACGCCTGCCGGCTTCCCAGAAGAGGCCACAGAACCCGAGGAGGGGGGAGGCAAGTCCAGGGAGCAGGGAGGGTGGAGGGGGAGGGGGAGGCAGATCTGAGTAACGGAGGGGGAGGGCCGAGAGCTGGAGGGACAGGAGCAGGCCCACTGGCCCAAGAGCAGAGGCCGGAGCTGACAAGATCGAGCACCCTTTGACCCGCAGGTTTATCTTTCGTGCTCCTTGAAGCACCATGAAACAGAGCCAGGGATGACATGGGGCCCTGGCCGGGTTCCTGCCAACACGGGCAGGACTCCCCGGTTCAGGATGTGAGCCCTGGGGTAGGAGTGGAGGGAGGCAAGGCTACCAAAGGGGCTCGGGGACCGCTGGCGGGCGCTGCACATGCGCTGTGTCTTCACTGTGGCGGCAGCTTCCCGGACCTCCGCGTGTGGCAAAACTTACCAGATTGTTCATTGTATTATTATTAATTTATTACTTTAAAGAGAAAGAGTGAGTGAGAGAAAGAAAGCACAAGCAGGAGGGGCAGAGGGAGGAGGAGAGAGAATCTCAAGCAGACTCTGTGAGGCGTGTAGAGCCCGATATGGGGCTTGATCTCACGACTCTGAGATCATGACCTGAGCAGAAACCAGGAGCCGGACGCTTAACCGGCAGCACCACTCAGGTGCCCCAGATCGTGCACTTTAAATATGTCCAGTTTAGTCAATTATATTTTTTTCTTAAACATCAGTGATTTCTTTCTTTTTAATTTTATTTATTCATGAGACACACAGAGAGAGGCAGAGACACAGGCAGAGGGGGACGCAGGCTCCATGCAGGGAGCCCGACGCAGAACTCGATCCCGGGACTCCAGGATCATGCCCTGGGCCAAAGGCAGGCGCTAAACCGCTGAGCCACCTGGGCTGCCCAGTCAATTATATTTCTAAATAGCTGTTAAAAATGATGAAACAAGGGGTGCCTGGGTGGCTCAGTCAGTCTTGATTTTGGCTCAGGCCATGGTCTCAGGGTTGTGAGAGTGGGGAGTCTGCTGGAGAGTCTCTCCCCCAACCCTGCTCTGTCACCTGTGCACACACCCTCTCTGAATAAATAAATAAATAAATAAATAAATAAATAAATAAATATATAAACAAACAAACAAATAAATAGGTTTCTTTTTTAAAAACTACAAAACCTGTGTGGTGGTGATATTTATTACATATGCCTCTTGATAGACGGAGGAAAGACGGGAAGGCTATTCCCCAAAGTGTTACCAATGATTAGTTCTGGGTTGTGGGATTACCGAGAACTTCCATTTTCTTCTTTTCTATACTTTACAAATTTTCCAAAATAGGTACGTTCCACTTCTGTAGTCAGGAGAAAAAAGCATTTCCGTCGCCATAAGAGCCGTCTCCAAGTTGCGGGGACCTTGGGAAGAGGGGCAGCGGGGGAGCCCGAGGCTGTGCGTGGGGGGGATGCTGGGTGCTCGGGGCTGGAAGAGCCCGGCCCGGAGGGAGCACCTGTCGCACCCCAGCTCTGCCCTTTGCTGGCTGAGGGGCCCGGAGCCGGGGACTTGAGCATTCGGTGCCTCGGTTTCCCCAGTTATGACACGGAGAGGACTCCCGCAGCCTCCGCCGGCGGCCAAGGGATTCCGGCCCGGGCAGGCGGCTCCCAGCGGCCTAGGCCCCGCAGGGTGGAGACCCGGGAGCGGCACCTGCTGCTCCCCCCATCCTAGCTCCCAGGTATTACAAAGAAGAGAACTGACTTAAGAAAAGCTTTTTTACTTTTTTGTTTTTGAAGATAAAAATAAGGAGGGTTGAGTAATCTCTGAAACCAAAAGCTAACTCTGGAACTGAAGGTTTCGGGAGGCTTCTCTTAGCCGGTACCAGAGGTCCCTCTCTCCCAACCAAGCGCAACCCCCTGGCCTCCCGCCCGCGCCCAGTGCCCCGCCGCTGCACCTGCGCCCCGGCCTCACCGGGTCGGGGTACCGGCCGCTGCTCCTCCTCCAGCTGCTCCCCCGGCCCGGGGTAACCTGTGCCTCCCCGGCCCCGGGGCCGTCTTCCCTTGGCATCCCCTTGGGGGTCCGGGCGCTGGCCGAGGGCCTGAGCCGGTGCCCAGGGGGTTACCACGCTTCCCGGCCTCGCGCCCCTCATCTGTCTGGGGGCCCCTTACCCCGCCCCCCGCACGCGGTGTGCAGTAAGCCTTGCACACAGGCGTGCCCTCGGCCTCCCGGGAGAGGGGCCGTGGCTCACACCCTGCCCTCGCCTGCAGGTGCCTCCGGGCCGGGGCGTCGTGCCCTCGGTTATGACCCCTCTGTGGCCTGTTGCCGTCAAACCTCCCCGCAGGCGGCTGGCCGCGGGCGGTCACCTCCGGCTCCTCGCGCAGGCTCCCCGTCCTGGCCCTCAGGGGCTCCCCGTCCCGGGAGACCGAGGCCGCCCGCGCTCGGGGCTCGGCCCCGGCTCTGGGAGCCTGTCTGCGTCCCGGGCAGGTGCGGGGCGAGGCGCGGCCATCGGGCAGGTGAGCACCGTGCGTGCCCCAGGTGAGAGCCCTTGCTGGCAGTGTTTTCAGAGGCACCAGGCCCAAGGACTGTGATGGCTCTTCCAGCAGGAAGGTCCCCGCCCGAGCCCCCCGGGGGTGTGCGGGTGCCGTCCCCAGGACGGCGTGGGGGAGCCCGGCAGGTGGGGCGCACCTGCGCGGGTGCAGCCGCCCGGGCCTCCAGTCCTCCCACCCGCCGTCGGGTCAGCTTCGGGGAGCCCCGCGGCCCCCTCGTGCCCACCACCCTCGCGGGCCGCTCTGCCCCAGGCCCTGCTCGCGGACCAGCCCGCCGGCACCTGCCCTGGCTCCGCTGGGTCGGGCCCCTCACTCCCTCGCCCCGCCACCGGGCAGCTGCCACTCTGCGCCCATCCTCGCCCCCGGGAAGGGGTCGACGACACATCCTCCCGATGCTTGAGAGCATCGCATGGAAAACAGCATTTCCCCGACTTGAGACAGGGTTTCCATACCTGCACATCACCTGCTCTACCTTGCACTTGGGATGCGCCATCAAATCAATGTTAAACCACCTCATTTTGTGGGAAAATATACTTTGCTAAAGAACACAGAGCCTGGGAGGGGGATGGGGGGAAGGGGCACGGGGTGATGGGCATGAAGGAGGGCACGTGATGGGATGAGCACTGGTGCTATGTAAGCCGGATGAGTCACTGACCTCTACCTCTGAAGCCAATAATACATGATCTGCTAATTAATGGAGTTTAAATTTAAATATATATATTGGAAAAAAACCCCACAGAGCCCACAATGATAGGTTAATATATGCAGCCTCTCTTGTTCCTTTTAAATAACCCATTTATACAAACTCCCACTTTGGGACATCCAGTGAGCTCAGCAGTTGAGCATCTGCCTTTGCCCCAGGGTGTGACCCCCGGGGTCCTAGGATCGAGTCCCACATCGGGCTCCCCCGCAGGGGGCCTGCTTCTCCCTCTGCCTGTGTCTCTGCCTCTCTCTCTCTCTCTGGGTCTCTCATGAATAAATAAAATATTTTAAAAAAATAAAAAAATAAAAATAAAAAACCCCATCTCAAAAAAACAAACAAAACTCAGTCTCCAAATCCTTCTATTCTTGGTCAAGGCAGGCTTCTCTTGAGCTAGATATGTATTTTTCTCCCATGGCCATTACAATAAATATTTACCTATTGAAATCCAAAGTCCTCTGGGGGAGAGACGAGCGGGCCGCGGCAGCACGCTTTGGGAGACCCTGAGGTAAGAGGTGGGCAGCTTAAGGCCACACCCACTGCAGCAGGTGTGCAGGGGCTGTGGGCAGGAGGACCTCTGCCTGGAGGACTCACTGGCTCCCCGCTGGAGGCCAAGGACCAGGTCCCCCACTGCTCCACTGGGAGAGGGGTGCAGAGGACAAGGCTAGGGCCTCACCGTGCCATGAGAAGTCAGCTCATCCTGGGAGTCCTGCCTTCAGGCCACCGTCAGAGCACGTACCTCCTGCCAGTCGGTGAGCTCAGAACTTAGGACATCTGAGCTCCGTGGGGCCTGGCCAAACCGGAACTCAGGAGCTGGGCGCTGGAGGGCACCTGGGGGGCTCAGTCGGCTCAGACATGTCTTTGGCTCAGCTCATGAATTCAGGGTCCTGGGGTCAACCCCACGTCGGGCTCCCTGCTCCGTGGGGAGTCTCCTTGTCCCTCTCCCCCTGCTTGTGCTCTTTCTCTCTCTCTCTCAAATAAACAAACAACATCTTTTTAAAAAAAGTTTGGGGACTGGAGCTTTAACTCTTTAAAAACAGGTCAGTTGGGGATCCCTGGGTGGTTCAGTGGTTTGGCACCTGCCTTTGGCCCCTGCTTTGGCCTAGGGCGCGATCCTGGAGTCCCTGGATCAAGTCCCGCGTCGGGCTCCCTGCATGGAGCCTGCTTCTCCCTCCTCCTGTGTCTCTGCCTCTCTCTCTCTCTGTGTCTATCATAAATAAATAAATAATCTTTTTTAAAAAAAGGTCAATTAAGTGGTGCAATGGGGGCACGCATATCGCAATTTCTTAATGGTGCCCTGCACCTTCAGCATAGAAAGTACGTCCACACCTTGTGCTTGGCACCTCACTGCCACCTCTGAAGTGGTCAGAGCCACTCCAGGACTGTTGACCCGGTTCACATAGGAAAAAGCTGGGGTTCAGAGAGGCTCAGGCCTGAGCCCCCAGGACAGCATGCAGTGGTGAACAGCGTGGGTACTTTACTCCCTAGAACAGTATCCTGAAGTCTGGATGAGCAGCCAAATAAGCAAGGTTAGGGATCCCTCCCAAGACGTAGCAGATTTGAACTTGTTAAGAATTAACAGGCACCCCTCGAATTCCAAGTCGATTGTATTTCAAGGTGGGGTCTAAAGACGCTTCACCCCGAAACAGGATTTGTAGGGTACGTAGGTCCTCGGGTTAGCCTGACGAGGGCCGGTTAACCCGCAGACCCCTGAACGCCCGCAGCGGGCTTTCAGAAAAATATTACTGGTGCCGGAGTCAAAACAGGAAGGTGATCGAGTACTTTTTATTTCTCTCCAATGCCTGCCTAAGATCTGAGGCCAGATAGGGGAATGCACATAATTTCCCCCTGCCGTCCTATTTTAGAATCAGAAGACAGAGGGTGGTGTGGGGGGCAGGGAGCAGGCTGGGGAAGCAGACAGTTGGGAAGCAAATAGGGAAGCTGCGAAAGGAAGCAGCAGGTCCCTGGAGCCAGCTCAGCGGGAGGGGGGTGGCGGGAGGGCTGGGGACCCTAGATCCTCTCCCATCCAGGAGGCTGCTTTCATCACAGAGATGACACGAGAGAGGACCTGCTAACTGCGGGGGAGTCTGGGAGACTCAGAGGCTGCAGAACAAAGAGGGGAGAAGCAATTCTGACAGTGGGATTTTCTAGGGGAAGACAAACGGGTTTGCAACTGGCGTAATCAGAAATGGGTTTAACCCCCTGCTACTGTCTGCAGGCAGCCGGAGGGGACCCCCTGCCTCGGCCCAGGGACCCCCTGCCTCGGCCCAGCTCTGCCACCAGCCTCACCTGCTGCTGCACGAGGGGATGGTGGTAACTCAAACCTCCCCGCGGGGCTGCGGTGGGGAACGAATGACCCGGACAGTGGGTGTCGGGCACGCAGGGGACACATACACACACCTTCCCCTGGCCTGGCTGGTGCCTCACCTCCTGACAGAGGCCTCAAGGCCACCAAGGCTGTGAAGGCAGCCGCTCTGTCACCCCCCCCTTGCACCCAGCCTTGAGGCCACAATTGAAGGATCCGGGAGGCCTTTCATGATTCAAAATGGGGCTAAAGAGATAAGGGGTGTGATTCCTTTTTTTAAAATTTATTCATGAGGGACAGAGAGAGACAGAGGCAGAGACCCAGGCAGAGGGAGAAGCAGGCTCCATGCAGGAGCCCGACGGGGGACTCGATCCAGGGACCCCAGAGTCACGTCCTGGGCAGAAGGCAGATGCTCAACCCCTGAGCCCCCCCGGGTGCCCTGAACACATTTTTTAAAAAAATCATTAAATGACCTCCTGAATACACTGTAGTTATTCAGTATTTGCTGAATGAATGAAGTTTTAGTCCCACTATCCCAGGTCTGGCCTCGGTTTTTTGGTTAGTTTTGTTTAGCAGCTCTTCCCTGGATGACAGCGCCAAGCCCTCAGCTGGTTTCCTCTCTAGAAGCTCCTTCACCCGGACCCTCCCTCCGCCCCCCGACAGGGACCCTGGAGGCAAAGAGGGCCAATGAGGCTGCCCAGAGGTTTCCTCCCACTCTGCTCCCTCTTGCTCGAGGCCAGCTATGGGACACCCTCTGGATTCGGCTCGGGAACAGGCGGGGACACCCAGACGCCGTCTCCGGGGATCCAGGCCCTGGAACCCTGCTCAGTTAGCTGTTCCCTCCGGCTAACAAAGAGCTCCTCTCCCTCGATGGCTGACTTCGTCTTGCCGTTCTCTCCTGTGCCCACTGTGCCGGGATATGGAGAGGCCCTGAGCCTCTGGTGGGACCCCAAGGGAACCATTCGACCGGAATAGTTTATTCATGAGAGACACAGAGAGAGAGGCAGAGACACAGGCAGAGGGAGCCCCATGTGGGACTCGATCCCAGGCCCCGGGATCACTCAGTCGGAAAAGTAAGGCCAGTTCAATGGGGAGAATCCTTTTACAGTGCAGGCAGATCAGAAACTACCACGTTGTACACTCTGAATACCTTATAATCATATCTGTCACCTATATATACCCCCAGGAAAGCTGGAAAAAGGAAAAGAAAGGAAGGCCGGAGCCGGGGCACGGGCAGGGTCAGGGCTATGGAGGGCAAGGGCGTGAGCTCTGCAAGAGGGGGCGCCGGACAGAGCCTGGTAGAGGTGAGCGGGAGGCAGAGCCGGAGTCGGGAGGAGGCAGGTGTGTCCACTCCCCGAGGTCAAGGATAAAGGGAGCGTTTTCAGGGAAGAGGGCATGGCCAAGGGTGCCGACGCGGCGGAGGATGGAGGCAATTGCCTCCGCTTCCTGAGCTGGGTGGCCACGGTCCGCCCCTGGGACCACGCGCGGGGCCAGGCCCTCTGGCTGGATCCTGTACTGCGGAAACCTCCCGGTGGGGCTGGACGGGTGGACCCAGGAGGGTGCGGACCCACCACCCAACCCCAGGGACGAGTCCCTGAGACCCTACTGAGCAGAAACAGGGTGGGACGGAAACTAAACAAATTGTTCCTTTAAAGTCACCTGATATTTACGTCTCAGTCATGTTTGATTTTTGGCTTCTCTTTCCTGTGGCAGGATATTCAAAGAAAACAAATCTTTAGAAGCTTCAACTCCAAAGCAAAGAGGCCTCTGTGTGCCTACTTCTGGTCTCCGCTTTAGGAACAAACCTCCTTTGCTCTTTGGTCTGAATTGTGTCCAAGGCAGACAGAGCCTCCTGGCCAAGACGGGGTGCAGCCCGAGTGTCTGCTACAGCATCAGAGAGCCCGGCCGGACCAGACCTTGACACCTTGCCCGGGCTTCCACTCCAGGGGCCCAGACGGACCGACGGATGGTGGTGCCAGCTGGGAGCAGAGAGCACGGGGCCACATCCCTGCCCCAAACCGAAGTCCTGCCAGCTCGCCCCCTAGGGACCAGATACTTGGTGGGGAAGACAGGGAGCTGAGAAGTCACCCAAGGAAGGCAACCCAGGCTTTGCCTGGGATTTGGAAACAGGTGGTCCATTCTTGGCTCTGGTCATTTCCAAATGACCCAAAAAGCTAGAGAAAGAGGCCCGAGGAGGGGAAATGGAGACAAATACTGGAGCCTAAGCAGGCCCTCCTCCTGCTCTCTTGACAGCAACCCCACAGCCGCTGGGTTGTGGCCTATGCTAGGTGGGGACCATCACCACAACGCCGCGAGGTGCCTTCAGATACAGGACCAGGGGCTCCGAGAGGCTAGAGGCTTTCCAGGGCCACAGGACCCTAAGCAGCAGGGCCTGCTTTCCAACTCAGCCCCCGGATGCCCAGCCTGTGCTCTGTCCATTGCATCGTCCCACTGCCCGGACAGCAAGAGGGCAGGCAGGACAGCCTTTCGGGTCTTGTCAGTGGCTAAGGAACAGTCATCTAGTGAACACCGGGCAGGGGATTTTTGCAGAGCAGATGGCCAACGGTCCTGCCCAGGGATCAGGACCCTTGTTTGGTGACCTAATGCAGCCCCTGCAACGGGGGGACAGATGAGTTTCAGGTAAAGGACCCTAATGTGTCGTTCAAAAAGCCCTGCCAGGGGCCCTGTCCACCTCAGGGTTTGTCCCCACGCCAGGGACCCTCCTTCCTGGTCACTGCGTCATAAACTGGAGGTCAGGGCAAGAGTAGCCCAAGGAGCCTCCAGAAAATTCTGTCCTTGTAGACAGGAAGACAGAGGCCTGAGGCCCAGGGTCACGTCCACAGACGTAATAGCAGCACCTTCCTCGCAAGTCGTCTAAGGATTGAGACCCTGCAAGCCGAGCAACCCGCAGTCAGCCCGCCGCTGTCCCTGGTGTCCTCACGATCTTGCCCACCGGAGCCACGGCCCTAGGGCTCTGGAAGGAAGGGTGCCTCCCGCTCTACAACGCAGGCCTCTGACCCACCTGGCTGTGCAGGTGGGGTGACAGGAGGAGTCAGAGGGAGGAGGGCTGGAACCCGGCCTCACCTGCCTCTAGGTAGGAGGCAACCTGGGGGTGCCCTGCAGAGCCCCCCCCCCCACCTGGTGCTTTGGGTTTCTTCTGGGAAATAAGCTGGCCGTTGAGGAGGGAGCCTTCGGGGCCGGGAGCCTCCAGCTGCACAGCGGGACTGCTGAGAGTACGGGCCTGGGGAGAGGAGGGGGCCCCCCCGCCACACTGCCGAGCCCCCCCACCCCAGGCTGCTCCGCCCCTGGCAGGGCCCAGAGCCTGCGGGTTCCCCACCCGCCTGGCTTCCAAGAACCACAGGCAAAGGTGTCACTTGACAGTTGGCAGACAGTTAGCTCTGTGTTCCTGGAAGCTGCAGTCCAGGAAGGGGGGGCGGGGGGCGGGGGGGTGAAGGGGGGGCAGGGCAGAGAGGGGCACGAGGGGAAAGGCAAGAAGCAGGAGCGAGGAGGGCTGAAGCCAGACTGAGCCACCTGCCCCGTGTGCGGAGGCTGCCGGGAGAGGAGGCCAGGCCGGGCCGTGGCCCTGAGCAGCCCCACAGGGCGCGGGGGACTGAGTCCTCGGCCTCCTTCTCCTGGGCCACTGGTCACAGAATAGGAGCAACGTGGTGTCAACGGGAGACCCCGCAGCACGGGAGGCAGGGCCCGTGGGGGCCATCCTGCCGGTCCCTGGAGACGCGCAGGCCTCCCCTCCTTTGGCCCAGACACACCAAGGCCGGCTGCTCCCCAGGGGGCACCGCGGACGCCCCTGCAGCCGCCAGCGGGGAGCCCACAGCCGCCCGGCCGGCACATCCTATAGCCTCCCACAGCCTCCTGCAGCCTCCACTGGGGAGGCCGTGGTCACCCTTGGATCAAGCACCTGTGGGGTGCTGAGCCGGCCCCACCCCTGCCCCCCGGGGCCGGTCCCCAGGATGCCCCCCGCTCCCCAGCAGGGGACCAGCCCAGTGGGAGCCACAGCAGCAGCATCCTCGTCCGAGGTCGCGGGGCTCAGCTGCCCGGGCCAGGGGCCGGCAGGAGGCCGCATAGCCCGACAGCAGCGCTGACGCCACCGCTCAGGCGGCCTCGGGGGCTGACCCCAGCCAGTGGGACGGTCTGCGAGACCCGGACGCAGCCCGGGGGGCCCTGGGTGGTGGACACCCTATGGCTTGTAGGGCAGCCCCCCCGCGGAGTCCAGGGCCGGGACCACCCGGTGGGTGCCCCCCCAGCCCCGGGCCCGCGTGTCACGGGGCAGCCACCACCCCAGGAGGCGGCCTGCTCCCCCATCTCCAGGCAGCGGGGCACCTGCGGGGAGCTCGGGGTTGGGGCACAGGCCCGGACGGGGCACTCCTGCCGGGGCCCTGCACACCGTCACCCCGCGCTCCGGGCTGGGGCTCCAGGGGAGCACCCCTGGGTGCCAGGCTGCGCACCTGGGGCCCGGCAGGCGCAGCCCGCCCCCACGCGGAGGAGCCTCCGGCGCCCAGCACCCCCCTCAGCGGCAGGCCCCGGGCGGGGCGGCGGGCACCGTTATCACCCCCGGCGCAGGGCTGTGGGCAGGGCTGCGCCGGGCCCTCTTATCGCTCCCCAGGCCCTGCGCCGCAGTGCACTGCTGGCCCCGAGGATGGGGGGCTGCAAGGCGGGGCCCGGGTGGCTGCCCAGCTCCTTGCTCTTCTGGAACGGTCCCCGGAGCAGGAACGCGCCAGGCAGTCTGGCAAACAGAGGGAGCGCGGCCCGGCTTGGACACCATGTCATTATGGGCAAGCCCTTCCTTCCCGGGTCCCTGCCTGTGAAACTGGGGGGGTTGAGGAGGGTCACCCCGGAGCCCCGTGCGTCTCTAAAGAGTTAGGGTCCTACAACCAACCACCAGGGAGGAGGCCACGCAGAGGGAAGACACTCCGTCCCGTAGCAGACCAGCTGGTAGCAGAGTGGCCCCCAGCCCAGTGTGCTTCCCGGCCCGACACCCTGACCTTCTAGAAGGCCTGTGGAGGAAAGGTTTGCAGATGAAGGGATGGCTGCTTCCGGGCTCCCCATCCCAGATCCGATCCACACCATCAGGCTCCAGGTGTGGACTGGGAACATCTCAGAGGGGCTCCAGACCCATGGGGACTTGGCACCCTACTGGGTGGGCGCTCACTCCTTGGCTCCTGTCCAGGGACGGCAGGGCTTCCTGGGTGTGTGGAGAGCTGGCCCCAGAATTGGGCCCAGATAATAGCCCTGCTCTTATCAGTGGGCCAAGGGCTCCAAGGGGGGTGTGTCTGAGAATCAAGGGCAGGTTCAGCAGAAGAAGGAAGGGGGTGCAGGCCAGCTGAGACCTCCAGCCTGGAAGGAAGGACTCCCTGAGGGCACATCCAAGGCTTCAGGGACTGGTGTAGTGGGAGTCAAAGGAAGGGGCAACCTAGGTCCCTTGAGGAGCAGGGAAGCCTGATCCAAGGGGCCTTCCTAAAGAAATCCTAGGCACCTCAGGTTGGGGGGTTGACACAGACCCAGAAGCTACGTCCCAGAGCAGAAGGGGTTATGGCCACCTTTGAGAACCTGAGAAAAGTTATGATTCTGTCCTTGCCCAGTGGGGAAACCAGGGCCCAGGCTTTCTGGGAGATGATTCACACTTGGCTTAAGCCTTGGAAGACCCTGGGGCACCTGGGTTGGCTCAGTCAGTTAAGCGGCCGACTCTCGGTTTCGGCCGAGGTTATGATCTCAGGGTTTTGGGATCAAGCCTCACGTCAGGCCCTATGCTCAGTACGGAGTCGGCTAAAGCGTCTTTCTTCCTCTCCCTCTGCCCCTCCTCCCCGCCTCCCATCTGGTCCAGCTCACGCCTGCCCTCTCTCTGAAATAAATAATCTTAAGGAAAAAAAAAAAGACTTGGAAGGCCCTAAGTCTTGGAAGGCCGAGTCCCCTGTGCGGCTGGAGGTGCAGACCCCGTTGGCAGAGTCTGATGACCGGTCACAGGGCTCTGAAACCCGGTAGAGCAGCAGGGAGAAGGCAGGAGGGCCAAGCAGGACCAGGCCGAGGGTCTGGGGCTCCAGGCCGGCACCCCCTGGGTACCCAGCCAGCTGCCTGCACATCTCCCCATCCAGGCCTCGGCCTGGGTTCCTGGTTTCTCTTCCCCTCTGGCCCAGGCTCAGACCAGCCCAAGGACGCCCATCTGGGAGGGAGCCTGGGCCTGTCCTCACTGCTGGGCCACCTGAGCTGAGCTGCGTCCTCTGAAACCCCCCAGCCAGGTGACAAACACAGACATGTGTGCCATCCTGGGGTCGGGGGCTCGGGAGGCCTCGCGCCCTCTTCTCCACCTGCAACCGGGGACGGCAGGCTCTCCAGACACACAGGACGGCTTCCGCTTATAGCGTGGGCCCAAGCGTTTTAAGCAGGCGGCGGGAGCTGCTTGGGGCAAGGCCGAAAGCCAGGCTGCCTTTCCGTAGGCCGGGGAGTACCCTGCACCCCTTCCGGAGCCCAAGAACCCGAGTTCAGCGGGGAGGAGAGCTGAGGAAAGGCTTGAACGTGGAGGGGCCTGGGCACAGAGAGGCCCTGAGACCAGGGCAAAGAGGACAGGAAAGAGCTGGAGGCCCTGGGCTTGGGTGGGGAGCCCAGACAGCCAGAGCCAAGGAAAAGTGGGGGCTGGAGAGGAAGGGCCGAGGCCGCCAGGAACATTCCAGGTGGGAGCAAGAAGGAAGGGCGGCCTGGAGGGGCCCCCGCACACGGAACACCGATGTCTCCGTCACGGGTCACCCACCTCTCCAGGCTGGGCTGACGCCCCCGGAGGGTGGGCTCCTGCCCCTCACCCCCATCCCAAGCACGAGCACGCGCACGTAGGCACACGCGCCACAGGACATGATCCCTCGGCGACATCCCTTCCTCTCACCGTCACCACACCCTGATTCCACCCGGACGCCAGGGTGGCAGGAAGCAGTGTGGCTGCTCTGGAACTTCAGGGTGGCAGCATCACAGGGGCCCTTGACAAGACTTCAGATTCGGATTGTGCCCCCCCTCCCCGAGATTCGGGTCAGTGTTCCAGGGACCCCGTGATTCGAGGGCGGAGGCCCTCGGAGAGCACGAGCACCCTGTTAGCTGCTTGGCGGAGCAAAGGCCACAGCCACAGCGCTGCGTTCCCTGTGTGCCCACCGCACCCCTGCCACTTGGCGCGCCCCCTGCTTTGTCCTCTGATGGCCTTCCAGGAAGTGCCACCATTTCTATCCCCAAAGTCACACACTGGCCGCCAGAGAGAAGCCTCAGTTTGAGGTGGTTCCCGCCCCTGAGCCCGCTTCCGACCCGGGGGCTTGGGACCAGCAGGTGACCCCCCGGCAGGAGGCAGCCGTCAGGATGGCACCACTGGCAAGAAGGGCTGCAGAACTGTCCTGCCATGGAGAGCCCCCCCCCAGGGATGAGGAGCCAGAGGGTCCCCCAGGGGTGAGGAGCCAGAGGGTCCCCCAGGGATGAGGAGCCAGGGTCCCCCCCAGGGATGAGGAGCCAGAGGGCCCCCCCCAGGGATGAGGAGCCAGAGGGTCCCCCCAGGGATGAGGAGCCAGGGCCCCCCCAGGCATGAGGAGCCAGGGCCCCCCCAGGGGTGAGGAGCCAGAGGGTCCCCCCAGGGATGAGGAGCCAGAGGGTCCCCCCAGGGATGAGGAGCCAGGGGGCCCCCCCAGGGATGAGGAGCCAGAGGGTCCCCCCAGGGATGAGGAGCCAGGGCCCCCCCAGGCATGAGGAGCCAGGGCCCCCCCAGGGGTGAGGAGCCAGAGGGTCCCCCCAGGGATGAGGAGCCAGAGGGTCCCCCCAGGGATGAGGAGCCAGGGGGCCCCCCAGGGATGAGGAGCCAGGGCCCCCCCAGGCATGAGGAGCCAGGGCCCCCCCAGGGGTGAGGAGCCAGAGGGTCCCCCCAGGGATGAGGAGCCAGAGGGTCCCCCCAGGGATGAGGAGCCAGGGTCCCCCCCAGGGATGAGGAGCCAGAGGGTCCCCCCAGGGATGAGGAGCCAGAGGGTCCCCCCAGGGATGAGGAGCCAGGGTCCCCCCCAGGGATGAGGAGCCAGAGGGCCCCCCCAGGGATGAGGAGCCAGAGGGTCCCCCCAGGGATGAGGAGCCAGGGCCCCCCCAGGCATGAGGAGCCAGGGCCCCCCCAGGGGTGAGGAGCCAGAGGGTCCCCCCAGGGATGAGGAGCCAGAGGGTCCCCCCAGGGATGAGGAGCCAGGGGGCCCCCCAGGGATGAGGAGCCAGGGCCCCCCCAGGCATGAGGAGCCAGGGCCCCCCCAGGGGTGAGGAGCCAGAGGGTCCCCCCAGGGATGAGGAGCCAGAGGGTCCCCCCAGGGATGAGGAGCCAGGGTCCCCCCCAGGGATGAGGAGCCAGAGGGTCCCCCCAGGGATGAGGAGCCAGAGGGTCCCCCCAGGGATGAGGAGCCAGGGTCCCCCCCAGGGATGAGGAGCCAGAGGGCCCCCCCAGGGATGAGGAGCCAGAGGGTCCCCCCAGGGATGAGGAGCCAGGGCCTCCCCAGGCATGAGGAGCCAGGGCCCCCCCAGGGGTGAGGAGCCAGAGGGTCCCCCCAGGGATGAGGAGCCAGAGGGTCCCCCCAGGGATGAGGAGCCAGGGCCCCCCCAGGCATGAGGAGCCAGGGCCCCCCCAGGGGTGAGGAGCCAGAGGGTCCCCCCAGGGATGAGGAGCCAGGGTCCCCCCCAGGGATGAGGAGCCAGAGGGCCCCCCAGGGATGAGGAGCCAGGGGGCCCCCCTAGGGGTGAGGAGCCAGAGGGTCCCCCCAGGGGTGAGGAGCCAGAGGGTCCCCCCAGGGGTGAGGAGCCAGAGGGCCCCCCAGGGATGAGGAGCCACGGAGTCCCCCCAAGGGTGAGGAGCCAGGGGGTCCCCCTAGGGATGAGGAGCCAGGGGCCCCCCAGGGATGAGGAGCCAGGGGCCCCCCAGGGACAGGCACCCAGAGGGCCCGCTCCCAGCCTGAGCCCCCCCACCCCAGGGCCCCTTGCGGCGAGGCGGCCCGGGGCGGCGAGTTCCCGGCGGCGGGCGCCCCCTGCAGGTGGACGGGGGTGCGGCGGGGCACAGCGGGGGCTCCGCCCCGCGCCCCGCCCTCGCCGCGACCCCGACCCCCCCCCCCCCCCCCCCCCCGCCCGCAGCCCGGGCCCCGCAAGCTGCCCCCCACGGCGAGGGCCTGGCGCCCGCCGCCCGCAGAGGCCCGGGGGTGCGGCGAGGGGCGGCACTGCCTGCAGGCGCCCCCCCCCCCCCCCCCCCCCACACACACACACACGCTCCTCACCTCCTGGAGGGCCGCAGCCTCACCACTCCCTGGGGGACCCGTCCCTGGCTTGCAGAGACCGGGAGGTTGGGCCTGGGGGCCAGGCCCGGGCCCTGGGAGGGCTGGGAGACGGAGCGCCGAGGGGCACAGTGGCACGTGCAGGTTCTGCTTGGGCACCCAGTCGGACCCCACCATCCTCTGCAGCCAGACAGCTTCGGCCATGTACCTGGGGAGCAACAAGCCAGATGAGAGGGGTCATGGCCCCCCGGCCTGGTCCCCCTCAGCTTGGGGAGCACACAGCCCAAGGCGTGGCCCTGCAGAGAGCTGGGACCATCTTATCCAGGCTACAGTGCCCCTGTACCCCACAACCTGGGGCAGGAACCCACAAGGGCAAGGAAGCCGGGATCCCAGAGGCTCTCACATTGCCCTGCAGAAAACCCTGAAAGAAGAAGGGCATATAAGGGCCTGGGAGCTGGGCTGAGGGCCAGGGGAGATGCCTCGGCTTCATCCTGCCCCCCAGCCCCAGGGGCCACCCCTCGGGCCTCTGGTCAGCCAACTCACTTGGGTCCCAGCGGTGCACAAATCGTTAAATACCAGTTGTTGGCACAGCCGCGGTCGAAGGGGTTGTATCCCTGCAGGTATTGGCCCTAGATGGGGGCAAGGGCCGGAAGGAACTCAGATCCAGCAGGACTGGGCAGCCCCCCCCGCCCCCCTCCCCCCAGGGCTGTAGCTCCAAGGGCAGACAAGCAGGGACAGTGAGCCAAGGGCTCTGTCAACCCACCTCTGAGTAGCTCTCTGCAGGCACCCACTTCTCCTGCCTTCGCAGGGCCCCTGCCCCGTCACCTGTACCCCCTTTTGCAGTATCCCCCCTTTTTTGTTTCCTTTGGCCACACCATGTCCTCCTGCTTCCAGATGTACTTTCAGATCTTTCTTTTGTTGCTAAACTGCTCCAAAGACAGTTGCACCCCTACCGCAACTTCCCTACTTGCCCACCTCTCTCTCTCTTTTTTTTTAAAGATGTCATTTACTGGGGTGCCTGGGTGGCTCAGTCGGTTAAGTGCCTGCCTTCAGCTCGGGTCATGATCCCAGGGTCCTAGGATGGAGCCCCACATGGGGCTCCCTGCTCAGTGGGGAGTCTGCTTCTCCCTCTCCCTCTGCCCCTCCCCACTGCTCAGGAGTGAGAGCGGGGTGCCCGAGAGCACATTCAGGGGAGGCTGCAGGCAGAGGCAGGGGGAGCAGGGCGCCCCATGCAGGGCTCCATCCCAGGACCCTGACATCATGACCTGAGCCAACTGAGGGACCCAGGTGCCGCCCCCCCCCCCACCTCTCATTTTTTCCAAACGTGTGTCTTCACTGAATTTCACTAGCTAGAAGGGCGGTTGCGTGGGGCCCCCAGTCATACTTCCCTAACAAAATAACTTGGCCCTGGAAATCTGGACTGAAGTTCCTGAGCACCAATGCAGTGAAGGGCAAGGCCAAGGTCAAGTCCTCTCCTGGACATTCTTTTTTTTTTTAAAGATTTTGTTTATTTATTCATGAGAGAGACACACACACAGAGAGAGAGAGAGAGAGAGAGAGAGATAGGCAGAGGGAGAAGCAGGCTCCACGCAGGGAGCTCAATCCTGGGACCCTGGGATCACGACCTGAGCTCAACCACTGGGCCACCCAGGTGCCCCTATCTCCTGGACACACTTAACCAAGTTCTCCCCCAACCCACCCAACAGCCTCGCCCTCTTCCTCTTCCCCAGCACCAGCTGATTCTCTCCCTGACTTCAAGAGCCTCAGCTACAAAATGTCTGTCACAGGCCACCCCCAGCTCCCCCGTGTCCCATGCCCCTGTCACCAAGATTTTGACCTTCACCACTATTCTCCACGAAAACCAGTCAGGACCTCATGGAGAGAACATGACACCTACGGGAGGAAAAGTCAAGATGCCTCCACAATGTTCCACTGCTGCCAAAAGGCACCACTAACCATTGAGATACTTTGAGTCCTGCCCACTTTACCATGTTTAAAGCATTTAAGGGAACCTGATATTCTATTTGCAATTTTAACTAAATGGTTAGAAGAGTTTGATTACATTTACCATTAGAATTGTAAATTTAGAGAAAACTTTGACTTATTAGATGTACATGAAGTTTACAAAGGCATTGACTGTTCAACGTTTAAAGGAGTGACAGACAGTTGCCTAAAGAACTCCTTAGAACTCACTGAGAAGGGCAGCACTTTCCCCTCCCTACAGGAGAGCCTCTCAGATGTGAACAGAATCCAGCAGCTCAGAAGTCCCCTGACTGTCCTCTCTCACTGGCTCCAGACCCAGTTGTCCTGCTCCCGGTCCCCACCTCAAACGCGCTAGCGTCCCACAGGACAGTGACCAAGGTGGGCGCCTTCTCGCCCCATCCCCTGCGCCTCCGGGCTGCCTCTGCTCTCCGCCTGTCTTCCCCAGGATCAGGGCCTCAGGCTTTCCTCTCTCTCTCTCCCTCACTCTTGCTCTCCCAAAGCAGTTACCAATTTCTTTGTGTATAGATTCACCCATTTGCTCATAAATATTCTGGGGCCTCAACAGTGTCCGAGGCATTGCACTGGGGATGAGGACACACCATCAGCAGGGGAGTGATCAGGGCAGCGCGGAGAGGGGATGAGGGAGAGGAGCAGGGAGCTGGTGCCAAGACTCTAAGGTGCAGGCAGAGGAGCAGCAGCCCTGGAGAGTAGAGAGCTGGGCCCTAGGGGGCTGGGGAAGGGCCCCGGCAGGTGCATGCAGCACCACACTGCTGTGTGCAGCCTGGAGAGATTAGTGTTAGAGGCTGGGGAGCACTTGGAGAGCACGGCCTCAGTGTGCCCCTGAGCAGAGGAGGAGCCGCAAGGGCTGGAGAAGGTGACGAATGATGCCGGTGAGCACAGCCGACTCGTTCAAGAAATATGGCTCTGGGGGCACCTGTGGTGGCTCAGCGGTTGAGCATCCGCCTTCAGCTCAGGGCGTGATCCCAGGGTCCTGGGATCGAATCCCCCATCAGGCTCCCTGCGTGGAGCCTGCTTCCCCCTCTGCCTGTGTCTCTGCCTCTCTCTGTTTCTCTCATGAATTAATGAATATATAGAATCTTGAAAGAAAGAAAGAAAGAAAGAAAGAAAGAAAGAAAGAAAGAAAGAAAGAAAGAAAGAAAGAAAGAAAGAAAGAAAGAAAGATGGCTCTGCTGGAGGGGAGAGCGCAACAGCTGGAAGGGAGGCTTGTGATGGAAAGGAGTGTTTGCTTTGCATTTAAGATGGAGAGACATGAATGCCTGTCGGTGATGACGATGACGGGAAGGAAGGTAATGACAGCAGCGATACAGAGGGCATTCGCTGTACTGGCCTCTGTTGTGTGTGTCTTACGCTTATCGCTTATCGACCCACGCTGCTGCCTTTTACAAATGGGACGACTGAAGCACCAGGCGGCTGAGTAACAGACCCAAGATCTCCCTGCTGCTGGGAAGCTCTGGTTTGAATTTCTGTAGCCTGGCTCCAGAGCCCTTGCTATCAACCACCAAGCAAGCGGCCCCAGGAGATGTGGCTCGAGGATGGAGGTAGGAAGGGAATGAATGCCTGAAACGGGTTCTGCGGGTAACAGGAAGGAGCCCTGAATGAATGAATCCCATTCATTACAGAATACAGTGACTCACAGAGTGAGACCACATTTAGATTTCTTAAGACTGGAGATCATAGGGCAGCCCCGGTGGCTCAGTGGTTTAGCGCCACCTTCAGCCCAGAGCCTGATGCTGGAGACCCGGGATGGAGTCCCGCATTGGGCTCCCTGCGTGGAGCCTGCTTCTCCCTCTGCCTGTGTCTCTCTCTGCCTCTCTCTCTGTGTCTCTCATGAACAAATAAAATCTTAAAAAAAAAAAAAAAAAAAAGACTGGAGACCACAGACTGGGAAAGCCCCATGATGAGCAGTGGAGAGAGGGCAGGCCAATGGTGTGACCAGGGACTAGAAGGCCCCTGGGATTTGAGAAGGGAGAGTGCTGCCCCAGAGAGGCTGAAAAGATGCGCTGGGGCTGGAGAGGGAAGGCTGCACAGAAGGTAACGAGTAGGGCTAATGTGTTAGAGCAGAGTCACAGGTGGGCTGGGAGCCAACAGGGGTAGGTTGGAGTGATTGGGTGCTGGCTGTAGGGATGGGAGGTGGTGGGGCAACGCCAGTGCCTCTGTCCTTTCAGCTCTCACCGTCTTCAGCCCCCCTCCCCCATCAAGGCAGCTAACTACACTCTTCCTAAAACAACCTTTAGTTGGGGCACCTGGCTGGCTCAGTCAGATCATGAATCACACGACTCATGATCTCAGGGCTCAAGCCCCACGTTGGGTGTGGAGCCTACTTAAAACAACAACCACCGTTAGTCAAGTCATTGTCCTGCTAAAGGAATCCTATGGCAAGGATGTTCACTTTTATTACTCCCACTCAACACCGTACTGGAGATCCAAGACAGTGCAGTAAGAAGAGAAAAAGAAAGAAATCCATACATGTTGGAAAGGAAAAAATAAAACTGTCCTTATTCATAGGTGACATGATTTTCTATGTGAATCAACAAAAAAGCTATTAGAGTGAGTCCAGCAAAACTGCAAGATTCAAGACCAATAAACAAAAATCTATTGTATCTTTTACAATAATTAACATATACACATGAAATTTAAAGACATTTATAATAGCACAAAAACAAAATACTTAGAAAAGATCTAACACAATGTACGCAAGATCTATATACTGAAAACTACAAAACGCTGATGAAAGAAATCAAAGAAGCAAATAAGTGGAAAGGGGTTCATGGGTTCAAACACTCAATATTGTTAAGATGTCAATTTTCCTAATTGACCTATAGGTTCAACATAATCCAAATAAAAAGCAAATTGTGGAAATTAAGCTGTTTCTAAAAGGTAAAAAGAAAATCAAAGGACCTGGGATAACCAAAAGAACTCTGAAAAAGAAGAACAAATTTGGAGAACTCACACTGTGTGATTTCAAGACTTGATACAAACCTACTGATCAGGGGTTCCCTGGGTGGTGCAGTGGTTTGGCGCCTGCCTTTGGCCCAGGGTGCTATCCTGGAGACCCGGGATCGAATCCCACATTGGGCTCCCGGTGCATGGAGCCTGCTTCTCCCTCTGCCTGTGTCTCTGCCTCTCTCTCTCTCTCTCTCTCTTTCTCTCTCTCTCTCTGTGACTATCATAAATAAAAATTAAAAAAAAAAACCCTACTGATCAGGACAGTGAGGTATTGGCAAAAGAGTAGGGAGTCCAGAAATACACCCACAACTATTTAGTCGACTGATTTTTGACAAATGTGCAAAGGTAAATGGAAGAAGGATAATCTTTACGGCAAATGATGCTGGAGTTATGCAAAAGTAATAAATCTTGACCAATACCTTGCATCCCATACAAAATTTAGCCCAAAATGAATCATAGGCCTCAATATAAAATCTAAAACTATAAAATTTCCAGAAGAAAATATGAGAAAATCTTTGTGACCTCGGGTTAGGCAAAGCTTTCTTAATTACAACACCAAAAACGCAGTCCATAAGAGAAAAAAAGCAACAGTGCCCTTCATCAAAATTTAAAACTTCTGATCTTTGGAAGACACCGTTAAAAAAAATTGTGATGACAAGCCATAGACTGGGAGAAAATATTTGCAAAATACGTTTCTGAATCCAGAGTAGACCTCGTAGAACTCAATAGTTTTAAAAATCCCAACTTTTTTTTAATGGGTAAAAGATTGGAACATTTAGTCAAAGATATGTAGATGGCAAATAAGAAAGTGAAAGGATGCTCACAACATCACTCTTCGTTAGGAAAAGGCCAATTAAAAAAATCACCGTGAAGTATCACTTCACATTTACCAGGCTGGCTAAAATTAAAAAACAAAAACAAAAAAAAAACAGAAAATCTTGACAATACCAAATGTGAGCGACACTGCCTCTAGGGACGGGAACCCAGCACCATGGGAACGCACCCACTTTGGAAGACACTATGGTGGTCTCATGAGGTTTAACATACAGTCACCATAGGACTCGGCAATGCCACTCCTAAGTATTTGCCTAAAGAGAAATGACAACCCGCGTTCCCGTGCCTATCCACCGACGGTTACAGCGGCTTTATTTATAATCCCCCAAACTGGAAACCACCCACATAGCCCTCAGCCCGGGAAGTGGATCAACAAGACACTAGCCACAGGGATGGGGACCGGCAGCGACTCGGATGGCCGGCAGATGCTGAGCCGGAGAAGCCAGACTCAACAGGCTACCGCTGCGTTCACAGGAGTCTCTGGAGAAGGAAAAACTAAAGGGAGAGAAAACAGATCAAGTGGTTGCCAGGGGCTGCGAGCAGGGAGAGAAACTGAGGACAAAAGGCCCTGAGGGAGGGACTCCTGGGTGGCTCAGCGGTTGCGCATCTGCCTTCCGCTCAGGTCATGACCCTGGGGTCCCGGGATCGAGTCCCGCTTCGGGCTCCCTGCATGGAGCCTGCTTCTCCCTCTGCCTGTGTCTCTGCCTCTGTCTCTCTCTCTGTCTCTCATGAGTAAATAAAATCGTTAGAAAAAAAAAAAAAGGGTCCTGCGGGAATATTTTTTTGGGTGGGTGGAATTGTTGTAAACCTTGACCCTAGTGGTAACTACAGAGCAGGGCTGTGCGTTGGTCAAAGCTCATAGAGCTGCACTGAAACAGGGTGAATTTTACTGCATGTAGAAAAAGGAAAGGAAAGGGAAAAAAAAAAAAAAAAAAAAGTCCGGTCGTGGCTCCCAGGCTTCCCCTGAACCAAGACTCTGTTCTCCACCTGACTTTCCAGGCGTTTCAGCTCTGGCCAGTCCCGGGCCGCCGCTCGACCTCCCAGGCCCGTCTGAGCTCCCGTGAGCACCGTGTCCCGCCCCGCAGCCCGCAGCCCGCAGCCGTGGGGACCTGGGGGACCAGCCCGCCCGCGCTGCTCCCTGAACTCCGCCCAGCACACGCCCTTCCCCGAGCCCCACCGCGTCGGCAGGGGCTCTTCTTCTTCTTTTTAAATTTTTTTTTTTTATTTATTTATGATAGTCACACACAGAGAGAGAGAGAGAGGCAGAGACACAGGCAGAGGGAGAAGCAGGCTCCATGCACCGGGAGCCCGACGTGGGATTCGATCCCGGGTCTCCAGGATCGCGCCCTGGGCCAAAGGCAGGCACCAAACCGCTGCGCCACCCAGGGATCCCAGCTCTTCTTCTTTTTTAAAAGATTCTATTTATTTACTCATGAGACACAGAGAGGCAGAGACCCAGGCCGAGGGAGCAGCAGGCTCCACGCAGGGAGCCCGACGCGGGACTCGATCCCGGGCCCCGGGGTCACGCCCTGGGCCGCTGGCAGGTGCTCAGCCGCTGAGCCCCGGGCGCCCCGGGCAGGTGCTCCTCCGATCGCAGGGTCGGCGCGGACAGACACCTGCGCGCCCAGAACCAGGCCCGCGGGCGGCGCACCTGCTCGAGCTCCCGGCAGGTGGGGCCCGAGACGCGTCTGGGTGCCCCAGCGCCCCCGAGGGGGTCAGGCCGCCGGGGCCCAGGGCGGGGAGGGCCGGCGGGGGCGGGGGCCGCGTACCTTGCCCTCGTAGGAGCGCTCGGCCGCGCTCACCGACGCCGCCTGGATCAGCAGCAGCAGGGACAGCGGCACCAGGAAGCCGGCGGCCGGCACCGCCACCACGAGGCTGCGCCAGCTAAGGAGCAGCACCGCCCCCGTCCTGGCCCCGCCCCGCGGCCCCGCCCTCTGCAGTCCCCACCTGCAGCCCGGCCACCTGCAGTACCCCCCAGCTGCAGTCCGCCCCCCTGCAGTCCGCCCCCCTGCAGCCCGCCCACCTGCAGTCTGCCCCCCTGCAGTACCCCCAGCTGCAGTCCGCCCACCTGCAGTCCCGCCCCCCCTGCAGTCCCCCCCAGCTGCAGTCTGCCCCCTTGCAGCCCGCCCACCTGCAGTCCGCCCCCCTGCAGTCCCCCCAGCTTAAGTCCGCCCACCTGCAGTCCCACCCCCCCTGCAGTCCCGCCCCCTTGCAGTCCCCCCCAGCTGCAGTCCCGCCCCCCTGCAGTCCCCCCCAGCTGCAGTCCCGCCCCCCTACAGTCCCCCCCAGCTGCAGTCTCCCTCACCTGCAGCCCGGCCCCCTGCAGTCCCGCCCCCCTGCAGCCTGCCCCCCTGCAGTCCGCCCACCTACAGTCCCCCTCATCTGCAGTCCCTCCCCCCTGCAGTCCGCCCACCTGCAGTCCCCCTCACCTGCAGTCCCTCCCCCCACCTGCAGTCCCCCCACCTGCAGTCCCCCCCCACCTGCAGTCCCCCCCATAGTTCCTCCCCCCCTCCCCCACGGCCACCAGGGCCTCTGCCCCTGACTGCCCCCCAGCCGCTCCCTGGGAGGCTCCCCGGAGGATACGCCATGGCTTTGTCCAGGGAGAAAGGCAGGTGGGTCGTGCGCCCCAGGAAGATGAGGCAGGTCACCAGCATGGCGCCCGAGTAGAGGCATAAGGACAGGACCAGCAGCAGGAAGAAGCGGAAGTTGCGGTGACCAATGCAGTTATTAACCCACTTGCAGTGGTGGTCAAAGTCCTGGGTAAGAGGGAGGGAGCAGGAGTGGAGGGCACCCCCACATCTGAGACCCTACCCCCTCCCTGACCCCTGTTCCCAAAGGCCACCTGGCCTTGGCCCCCAAACTGGCTCCCATCCCTAGGGAGAAACCCAGCCACAGGGTCCCTAAGGCCAGCACTTCTATTACAGCGCTGCCGTCTCTGGGGCCCACGAGGGCACGCGGCAAGCGGCCTTTGGACGCAGAGCCTGCCTGGTCTTCTGGGGGACACATCCCCGTGTGACTGGGCTGGACATAGAACATCTCTGGGTTCTGTTTCCTCATCCATTGAATGAGGGTAACAGTACCCTTCCCAGCCGGCCTCTGGTTGTAGGGACCGGAGAAGACAGCACATCTGCAAACCTCTGCGGGCTGTGACACGAGGCAGACAAGCCCTCAGAGCCCAGGAGAGCCTCTGGCCTGGACGCGACAAGAAGCCAGGCGAAGCTTTCCTGGCCAGGCCTCCAGCCAGCCCGAGGCCCTTGGGCAGCCAGTGCCAGCAAGCCTGGGGTACGACGGGAGTGGCCTTCTGACCCCCCTGGACTGAGCAGGCCCCGCAGAGTGTCATGCGTCCGTGAGTGTCAGCATGTGCACAGGCAGGGGCTCACCTCCCTGGACAGGTGCAGGTGCACAGGTAGTGGCCTGCACGAGTGACCAAGAGCGGTTGGGAGTTACGGGCCCCCTTGGCCTCTAGCCGTCCTGGGAGTGGTTCCACACTTGCCGCGGGCCCCGGGGTGAGCATGAAGAGGGCACTCACTTCCACACAGATGTTGCACCAGGGACAGTGGTAGGTCCGGGGCGGGCAGTGGAAGCAGCACTTCTGGCACCATTGCAGGCGGAAGGCTCTGTGGTTCACCCATACCACGTGCACCATCGTGGGGCCCTGTTCGTTGGAGCCTGGGAGGGAGGAGGACAGCGGCAGCAGGAGGCCCTCGGGTCAGTGTGCTGCTGGGGTAGGGAGGCCAGCTGGGGGGGGTGAGGGAGGTGGAGGGGGGAGCTGGGCGGGGTGTCCCGGTCCCCACTGAGCAAGCTGCCCAAGCGCAGAGGGCATCAAAGGGACGGTAGGCCTCCAGCCGGGAGAGTTCTGTGAGGACTCAGCCCCTCGAAACAGTCGGTGCGGTGGGGAGAAGGAAGGGGGAAGTGAGGGTGTCGGGGCGCCGCTTCCCGCCCCAGCGGCCGCGAAGCCCCGGGAGAACCTCCCGAAATCTGTTTTGCCGCGTGGCGTGTCCGTGGCTCACAGCAGGAAGTGCCAGAGGCGGGGCCCCGGCGGGGAAGGGTGCTGAGGCCGAGGCGGGCGGCGGCAGGAGCCCCAGGACGGGCCACCCCCTCCGCAGGCCCAGCGCCTCACCTTGGTGCAGGATGCCGGGGTCTGAGAAATTGAGTGAAACCAGACTGAAGACCGTGAGGACGCAGAGGAGGCCCGTGACCAGGGGAAAGGCCCACTCCCCGTTCTGGGCCAGCCACCTGCAACTGAGACCAGCGCGGCGCTCAGCCCTGACCCAGAGGGCCTGAAGCCCCCAGCCCCGGACCCCGTCACTGGGTCAGAACCCACACACGCCGGAGCCCGCTCCAAGTACCCAGGCTGGTGACAGATCCCTGGACACCCCACCGATCGTCACCGGCGGAACCGGCACCCGCAGCTCCCGGGGGTGCAAGCAGGGCCCCCAGGCCTCTGCACATGCGTAACCCCGGCCTGGAGCACCCCCTCCCCTCACCCCCTCCCGCACTTCCCCTGCCTCCCTGCTCCCATTTTCTGCCTCGGTAGGGACCCCGCAGCCTGTCGGGGAGGGAGGCTCACGGGAAGGCGAAGAAGAGGCCACTGAAAATGAGCAGCAGCGCGACGTTGAAGGCGGCAAACAGGCTTGGGAGGATCCAGGGAAGCGGGGCCCGAGGCGGCAGATGGGGCGCCTTCAGGAGCGGCATGGCCCGACCGCCCTCGCCTCCAGGGGAGACCAGGGCCACCAGGCTCCCTCGCCCCCGCCGGCTCTAGGAGCCCCATGGCCACAGCAGCCTCAGAAGCCACAGCCTAGGGTGGAAGGGAAGAAGTTCCAGTGTGACATCACAGAGGCCAAGGAGAAGGGAGGCCAGGGCCCTCGGCAGAACCGCCTGCAGGCGCCGAGGGCTGCTTCCAAGAGCAACCCCCGCCACCGTCACCACTGCACCCCCCTCACTTGTGCCAGGGAGTGAGAGCTCCCCCTGTGAGGTTGGCTTTGAGACGCCTGAGATCAGGGGGACACACGGGGAGCAGGTGGGTGATTGTACTCATCCTCCCAGGCGTGGTGCCAGCCAGAGCGACGGTGGTTGCTGTTCACCCTATCTCCGTTGTCTTCCTTTTTGTCATTACACCATGGAGGGGCAGCTGAATAATTCTCCAGGTTCCTTCGTTTCCAGGGTTGGCATCATGACACAATTCTGGGCAAGAGACATGATTAGAGGTCTGCTGAGGATTTCTAAAAAAGCTTTGCCTTGTCCCTTTCTTCTGGTCTTGAACCCACATGTGCTGGCTGGCGGTACCATCTTGAACCCATTAGGCAACGGCAACGGCAACACGGTACACAGAATGGCGTGGATGACATCGTTGAGTCCCTGGCCCAGACTTAAACTGGCTCTCTCTGGGCTACTTATTATATGAGAGGATAACTGGGTTTTCTGTTACATGCAGCCGACATTTGTCATTTGTTTTAGCTACTGAGCATCTGAACCCCTCTGTGCTTGGAGGATTCCCACACTGTACGTCTTCATGAAGGGCAAAGACCATTCCCCGTATCAATTGGAGCCCAAACTGCCAGATACTCACATTCAAAGCCTCTCCTGCAGCTGGGGAATAGCCCTGTGACCCAGCGCCACCAATTAGCCTCAGAACTGCCACCACCAACCAAGTTGGAAATCTTCTGAGATCCAGCAAGTGCACATATTTTCAGAGCTCTGTGTGTTGAAGTGTAATGGCCTTTTTGAAGGTCACTTCAATTTCAACAGTGATTGTGCTATTCTTCAACATGGGTAAGAGATGCAATGCCGGGGGTGCCTGGGTGGCATGGTCCATTGAGTATCTGGCTCTCGGTTCCTGCATCAGGCTCCCTGGGGAGTATGAAGTCTGCTTGGGATTCTCTCTCTCTCCCTCTGCCTCTCCTGTTCATGCTCTCTCTCTCTCTCTCTCTCTCTCTCTCTGTCTACAAAATAAGTAAATATATCTTTAAAAAAAATATGCAATTCTAAGAGATCTACTTTGGACTAAGTAGGAATTGGACTAAATGAGCTGGAACATTTTGGGGAAATTAATTTGACTAAAAACAGAGCAAAAGTCCCTCGTCAATGCACAATTATTGTTACTTATATTTTCTTGTCTATAGAAACATAGTTTTTCTTCATGACATTCAAATTACCGGGTTAAAATCAATGTAGTAAGAATGCTATTTTTTAAGGGGCACTTGGGCTGGCTCGGTCAGAAGACCGCTGACTTTTGGTTTTGGGGTTGTGAGTTTGAGCCCCACCTGTGGCATAGAGATTACTTAAATAAATAAAACATTTAAAAAAGGGAATGTGGGCAGCCCCGGTGGCTCAGGGGTTTAGCGCCGCCTTTAGCCCAGGGCGTGATCCTGGAGACCCGGGATTGAATCTGCACCCGCCTCCCCGCATGGAGCCTGCTTCTCCCTCTGTGTCTCTGCCTCTCTTTCTCTCTCTCTTTCTGTGTCTCTCATTAGTGAATAAATAAAATCTTAAAAAAAGGGAATACTATAATATACTTGATTGTATTTCAAATACTATGGTTTAAAATTTTAGCTATTTTCATTTGTCTTAATTAAATATAACTGTATGTATGCACATTTAAAATACCTACATATTGATATATATTACAATTAATTAATTTTTTACCAGTATATCTATAATAGGAGAGAATTGAGCTTGGAAATGATCTTTGCATAACAGTCTGTTTTCTTTTTTTTTTTAAGATTTTATTTATTTATTCATGAGAGACACAGAGAGGCAGAGGGAGAAGCAGGCTCCCCACAGGGACTCGATCCCAGGACCCCAAGATCATGACCTGAGCCAAAGACAGACACTCAACTACTGAGCCACCCAGGTGCCCCAACATGATGTTTTCAACATGATGCAATAAAAAGTTATTATGTGCTTTCTGCCAAACTTACTCAGTGGTAGAGAATCATGATCTCACCTAACCTAAAGGAATGATTTAATGGGGTCTATTCACTTATATGCTTTTTTGTTTGGGGGAATTTTATGACCATTGACAATTATAAGCAAATAAATAGAATGATAGGAGATTGCTCACCTCTTAAAAAGACTGAAAATGCTGTCATGTTACCTTCTGCTATGCCATGTAAGACTGTTAGTCTGATTAATAATATAGCAAATACTATTTATTTCCTATCTCAGGCACCTGTACTCTCATATAGCAACAGTTTTTTTAAGATTTTATTTATTTGAGGGCAGCCCGGGTGGCTCAGCGGTTTAGCGCCGCCTTCAGCTCAGGGTGTGATCCTGGAGCCCCCGGATCGAGTCCCACGTCAGGCTCCCTGGACAGAGCCTGCTTTTCCCTCTGCCTGTGTCTCTGCCTCTCCCTCTCTCTCCTCTCTGTGTAGTCTCATGAATAAATAAATAAAATCTTTAAAATAAAAAAAATAAATATTTTATTTATTTGAGAGAGAGAGAGAGAGTGTAAGCGGGGAGAAGGGGCAGAGGGAGAAGGAGAAGCAGGCTTCTCTCTGAGCAGGGAGCCCAAGGTGAGTGGCTCAGTCCCAGGACCCCGGGATCATGACCTGAGCCGAAGGCAGACGCTTAGCCAACTGAGCCCCCCAGGTGCCCCAATTATCAGTGAAGTCTTCATGGAACAGTTGTGGGGACCCATCACTTCTGTAGCTCACCCCAGTAGAGATTCCACTCCCCTCCATTCTGATAACATTAGCTGCTAGAACACGTTATCGTGCCTTGTCATCCACATACGGTTTCTCTGCTCCTCTTATTTTTGTCTGAAAGTCCCCGCTAGAAGCTGCAGAGCAGAAATCAGGTCTTCTGGAAGGAACAACAAAGAAGGACAGAAAGGGATACAGGGAATAGACACAGGATTACAGACTTCCTTAGAAAAAGCTGACGTGACCGGCAGGGCAGACACCTCGCTGTCAGAGTCAGTCTGTGGATTCCTTCCTCCAAAAACCCGCTTCTCCCCCAGCTAATTACTGTTCCTCCCAGTAATTAGGATTATATTCACCCTATTGTTCAGATCAAACCCACCAAGTCGCCTGACTCCTGGCTTTGTCTCACATCCCACATCCAGTTCACCAGCTCTGCCATCAAAATAGAATCTCACAAGTCTAAGCCACCACCCTTCCTTGCCTGGGTATCGCAATAACCTCCTAACTGGCCTGGGCCTCTTCTGTTCTTGGTCTTTATTATTATTATTTTTTAAAATATTTTATTTATTTGTTTGAGAGGGAGCACATTCAGAGAGTAGGGGCGATGGAAGAAGGAGAAGCAGACTCCTCACTGAGCAGGGAGCCCGATGCGGGACTTGATCCCAGGACCCTGAGACCATGACCCCAGCTGGAGGCAGACGCCTAACCTACTGAGCCACCCAGACACCCCTGTCCTTGGCTTTCAGTAGACTCTGGAGTGGTCAGCACTCCTTCTAGAACTTAGATCATGGCCTCTGGTCAGAACCCCCCAACTCCTGCCCACCTCACTCAGAATAAAGTCCAAAGTCCTTACAGCCGCCTTCCCTGACCTGGCTCCTCTAGCTTTCTGATCTCATTTCCTAACACCCAGCCCCTTGCTCGGGCACACGGGCCTCCCTGCTGTTCCTGACACACCTGCAGCTCCCATCCTGGGTCCTTCACACTTCCTCTCCTGTTTCCCTGGAGTTCTGCAGCAGAGCCTGCTAACTCACTTCACCCAGTGCTTTGTTCTCCCAGCGCCCCTATGCTGCACCGCCCCCTGCCCCCCCCCCCCCCAGCCCTAGAATACACTCCTCACGGCTGGATCTCGGGTCAATAAATGTGAACAGTTAAAACATCTTTTGCATAATTTGCAAGATGCTTTCCAGAAAGTTTATACACGTTTACTGTTATGAGCATAACCGTATCATAACACAAACACAGTAAATAGTAACATAAAGTAAGTTCTCAAATTTTACATGTGACAAATGACACCTTGATCTTTTCATTTATATCTCCTTGAATTACTTATGAAATTAAGTATTCTCCTACAACTGGAGGTCATTTCCTTATAGTTGTTTTGTGAATTGCCCTTCTACCTCTTTTGCTTGCTCACATCTCCATGTGGAAGGATTGGCGTACTTTTCTTTTTCTTGTGTGATAAATATAGATAACATAAATTTTACCATTTTAATCACTTTTTAGTGTCCAGTTCTGTGGCATTAAGTACATTCACCATGTTTTTTTAAGGATATTTATTTATTTATTTTTATTTTTATTTTTATTTTTTTTCATGAGAGACACAGAAAGAGAGAGAGGCAGAGACACGGGCAGAGGGAGAAGCAGGCTCCATGCAGGGAGCCTAATGTGAGCCTCGATCCCAAGACCCTGGGATCACGCCCTGAGCCAAAGGCAAACACTGAACCACTGAGCCACCCGGGGGGCCCTAATAGATGGTCCTCTTAATGCAGAAAAGGCATTTGGCAAAATCTAATACCATTGCATCATTAAAATACTGCATAGGCTAGGAACAGAAGGGACCTTTCTGAAAGAGCATTTATGGAAAACGCAGAGCCTAACATCATACTTAATGGTGAAAGACTGCGAGCTTTCCCTGTAAGATCAGGAACAAGACAAATACACTTGCTTTTATCACTTTCATTTATTTACATTATGCTGGAAGTTCTAGCCTGAGCAATTAGATTAAAAAGAAGAAGAAAGAAGAAGAAGAAGAAGAAGAAGAAGAAGAAGAAGAAGAAGAAGAAGAAGAAGAAGAAGAAGGAGATGAAGAAGAAGAAGAAGAAGAAGAAGAAGAAGAAGAAGAAGAAGAAGAAGAAGAAGAAGAAGAAGAAGAAGAAACTACCCACACTGCAAACCTCCACCTGCAGATGACACAAATCTGTGTATAGTTAGCCTTAAGGAATACACACACACACAATCAGAGCTAATAAATGAGTTCAGGAAAGTAGCAGCATCATTCGTAACAGCCCCAACGTGGAAAGAACCCAAATGCCCATTAACTGATGAACAAAGAAACACAATATGGCCTAGCCACACCGCGGAATGAGGGGAGCACAAAGAGGGGAGCACGGCTGTGGCTGTGCGCTCCAACATGGACAAATCTTGAAAACCTGCCGAATAAAAGAAGGCAGGCACTGAACACCATGTGTTGTGTGATAAGTGTCTATTTAGATAAGTGTCTGGAATCAGCAAATCAATGGAGAGGAAGTAGATTAGTGGTTGCCAGGCAACGGAAGGGGAAAAATTGGAACGGAGGAGGTTTCTTTTTGGGCTCCTGGAAATATCCTGCAATTAGATGAATGGTGATAGTTGTACAATGTTATGAATACAGTACAAACCCCTGAATTATAGACTTTACAACGACTCAACAGGTGAGTTTTATGTTACTTGAATTTTGTCTCAACAAGACATTTTTTAAAAAAGAGAATGGCCTTTAAATATCAAATGATTGGCACGCCTGAGTGGCTCAGTGGGTAAAGAGTCTGCTTTTGGCTCAGGTCATGATTCCGGGGTCTTGGGATCAAGCCCCACATCGGGCTCCCTGCTCAGTGGGGAGTCTGCTTCTTTCTCTCCTTGCTTGTGCTCTCTCTCAAATAAATAAAATCTTTTTTTTTTTTAATTTTTATTTATTCATGATAGGCACACAGTGAGAGAGAGAGGCAGAGACACAGGCAGAGGGAGAAGCAGGCTCCATGCACCGGGAGCCTGACGTGGGATTCGATTCCGGGTCTCCAGGATCGCGCCCTGGGCCAAAGGCAGGCGCCAAACCGCTGCGCCACCCAGGGATCCCTCAAATAAATAAAATCTTTAAAAATATATGTCAAATGGTGAGGACCCCTAAGGAAAACGGATGAAATTTATGGGCTTTTAATTTTTGATTTTTCACAAAATGATCCTTGCACTGAGAGGGCCAAAATTGAAGTGACAGGTGTCCTATCTATGTAATCATACAATTTTGTGATTTAAAGTAAAAAAAAAAAAAAAAAGAAGAATGATTCATTCTTCTTGGGTCTAAAACTCAGTGTTTGACTGCAGCTGTCCAAAATTTAGAAGAATCTGAAAATTAGAAGATGTCCCAGCTCATCTTCTCCAGCCATACCTTAGCTAGGGATGGGCCGGCCTTGCATCCTGGCCATGATGGCTCTGGACTAATCTGTGGGTCACACCTTCTGGAAGATAGAGACTCTGCATGCGGCAGAAGTACCCCCTCAGAGGAAAGGTCCTCCCTCTCACCAACACCCCTGTTGCTCCTCTCTCCACCGTCATCCAACCTAAGAAGTAGCCTGGGCCCCCCTCTGCATGCCGCGGCCTCCCAGCTTCTGCTGCCCAGTTGCAGACACAGAGCGTCTGTCCTGCCACCTTTCCTTCCTGCCTCCCTCTCTTCCCAATTCTGTCCTGAAGAAGTTTCAGAGAACATCCTTGGCGCCCTGTTATCTGCTCTGGGAAGTCTAAAGTTCAGGGCTTGGGACAATTAAGCTCAAGGCCTCTCACCAAGCCAGAGATGAATGACCCAGGGAGCAAGTTGAGGCAGCTGAGTCAGCCTGAGTCTGTCGGGGTGGGGCCAAGGCGAGCCATCCTTGCTGGGTCAATGCCCTTGATTTCCTTAGGGTGCCCTCCCCGCCCCCGACCTCGGGAGGTATCCAGGACTCCTGGATCACTAGACTGTCCTGTCCTGAGACTTCTGCTTTGGGAGGAGGGTAGAAGAGGGGCGGAACCCTGCCCGACCCTTGGGAGACATATTAGGTGTCTGGGGACAGGAATGAGTGTCCCCTTGGTACCACACCAGTAACTGCTTCCTCTGGTTTTAGCTCCTCGCTAGCCCACAATCCACTCTCTTGACCCTCTCAAGGGCCCTTTTCTTACTCTCAAAACTCTTACCTGAGTCTCAGCAGAGCTCCTAACCTGGGTCCCTTCTGCCTCTCTCTACACTCTTCGTGGCTTTCTACCCAAGCTGGCGTTAGAACCTCTCCAAGCCTCAGTTTCTTTACCTGTAAAATGGGAATAAAGACAGTACTGATGTCCCAAGAGCAGTTGTAGGGTTTCCACGAGATAAGGAATACGCTGCATTTTCTACAGCACTGGGGGCACCCAAAATGCTCAACAAACATTTGCTACTGCTGTTAAGCTTTCACTAGTTCATCAGTCACGTGGCCTCTTCTAAAGAGCACTCCGTGGGTATCGGGCCCTGTGCCAGGAACCCAGGGGTACTGTGCTTGGGCTCAATGCTTTGAATCTACTTGGAGAGAGAAGAGAAATCACAAACAGGTAATTTGGCACAGCTTTTCAGAATCTGTGCAAAAGCTCTGAAATCTCACTCAGCAACTCTGCCCCTTACGTACACCTGCAGGTTTGCTACATCCTTGGCTGCTGTTGGGCAGGATAAGCCCATCATCGAGATGAGGAGGGCTGAGATTTAGGAAACCCGCATGGGCCTCGTCTGGCTTTTCCAGCTAGTTCTCCCCTCTGCATGCCAGAACCACGGTGCCAATGCCACCGGGGATTTGGCATTGACTCAGCCAGGTTCTGGGAGACCGGATTTGAGGGCTGGTGGGACTGTAGGGAGGATAGACAACTTCATTCTACCACCACCCTAGATGATTCCTTAGAGGGGATGTAGGATGAGGGCTGGCAGGTGGCAAAGGGTGGCCAAAGGCACTCGTGGAGGGAGGAGGAAGGACCACACCTCGGGAGAGGGAGGAGTCAGGAACCAGGGAACTCAGCCAGCCAAGGGGATCAAATTCCTCTGGGGTGAACTCTGAGACAGTCTCTAGAGACCTGTGGGCAGGCGAAGTTTGAGAAAAGAGAGCCAGAGGGGAAGATCCTGTCTTTGCACTTACACGTGGCCCAGGTGTCGCTCTGACCAAGGCCAGCAGGCAGCAGGACCAGCGGGAGCCTCCCTCGGGGCCCTCACCTGCCTGCCCCTCCTTGCCCCTCAGAGCTTGCTGGGAAACCAGAGAGGGAGAGAAGACCATGGAGCCAGACAGGACTCAGATAAAGCTTGACCCCAGGTGAGTGAGGCCGGCAGGCCCAGAGCCAGGAGCCGGTTGCTAAGCAGTGGCCCCTAACACGCTGGCCGGTCCCTATCTCCTCGTCAGGGCCTCTGGTTCTCAGGACACAGAATGAGGCCGACTCAGAGTGGTCTGGCTGTCCTTGAGGTCCTGCGGGCCGGAGTGTGATCCTTCAGAGCCTTGGCTTTGCATCTCAAGTGGGAAGAGGAAAGCTCCAGAGGCAGGGGTGGTGTGGGGCAGGCACAGAGCCCCAGGCAGCAGGAGACTCAACCTTGGTGCTAAGGGACCACTCTTCCTCTGGGGCCCTGCTCTTTCTGGTCAGTCCCTGCACTGCTGCCCCAGTGGAAGTGGAGAGAACGGACTGTGGACTCTTTGGGCACCAAAGCCAGGCCTGTCATAGCCTGGGTGGCACCTGCCTTACACACTAGCCTGAGCTAATTTGCTATTTCCTCAAGAATTGGGGTGTCGAGGGGAAATGTACAGACACCCTGAACTCAGGAGGCTTTGAGGGAGTGTCAAATAATTGGTGTTCCTTCCGGTACTCCCCCACTCCCCTGTCCATGTCCCCAAGTCCCCATATTCTAGTGTAGGCTGGTGTCTCTACAGGTACACAGCAGATCTTCTGGAGTTGCTGACAACCAATTACAGCATCCCCTCCGCCTGCTTCTCTCACGCTCCCACTGCATCCCAGCTTCTGAGGGGTGAGTCGGGGGCCCTCCCCAGAGGGAAATGAGAGATGAGCATCCCAGCAGGAAGCCAGGACAGTGGGGTGAAGCTGAGGAGAGGTGGTCCTGAGCTGGCCAGCCTGGACAGGGTCTATCTCTCATGGTTGAGGCCTCAGAAAGAGGACCATGGCAACCTAGCCAGGGAGACAAAGCTGCGTGCTGGACCTCCCATGAATCCCAGCCTCAAGGCTCATTCACATTGCAGACACTGGCCTGGAGCATTTTTCAAACTCCAGAGCCATCCAGAGGATTCAAGATGGTGTCCATATGATCCAAGCCCCAAAGAATCTCCTTGGGGCCTGCATATAGCCTCTTCGGGAAAGTGTCCACATCATTCTAGAGAGGTGGTTTTTTTTTTTAAGATTTTATTTATTTATTCATGAGAGACACACACATACACAGAGGCAGAGACACAGGCAGAGGGAGAAGCAGGCTCCATGCAGGGAGCCCGACGTGGGACTCGATCCTGGGTCTCCAGGATCACACCCTGAGCTAAAGGTGGCGCTAAACCGCTGAGCCACCCAGGCTGCCCTAGAGAGGTGGTCATTATGAATAATGTTCTTAAAACAGGTGAACCTGGGGGCACCTGGGTGGCTCAGTCGGTTAAACATCTGCCTTCAACTCATGCCATGACCTCGGGGTCCTGAATGGAGTCTGGGCATCAGGCTCCCTGCTCAGCGAGGAGCCAGCTTCTCCCTCTCCCTCTGCTTCTGCCCCCTGCTCATGCTCTCTGCTTTCAAATCAGTCAATCAATCAATCAATGACATCTTTTTTAAAAATTAGGTGAACCTGTAAAAGTATTCTGACAGTGTTGGCCAACTAGATCTTATTCTTATACTGAATTGCTTCTGAAAGTGAAAAGCAGAAGATGGGACCCAGTTTATTCCCTGGCCACCTATATGACAACCAAATGACCCGAGCATCTTCACAACTGTGGCTCCCATCTAGATTTCATTTTGTTTTCCTACTGCGTGATTAAGCACCTCTTAGACGTTGATGAATAAGAGTCTATGTCTCTATGGTATCTTTTTTTTTTTTTTTAAGAATTCATTTATTTATTTGAGAGAGAGAGGGGAGCCTGATGCGGGGCTGGATCCCAGGACCCTGAGATCATGACCTGAGCCAGAGGCAGATGCTTAACTGACTGAGCCACCCAGGCACCCCCTCTACGGTATCTTTAACGTTTTTTCCCAACCTCCTTCCTGATGTTGTCACCTCAGTGAGCAAGCAGACTTTCTGAAACAGGATGTGGTTGGTCGAATCAGGAGGCAGGCACGGGCATGTGCTTGGACAACATTCAGTCTGGTTTCAGAGTGAATGACAACTGCCAGTGTCCAGAGAGGCTTTGCAGCTGTTCAAGGATTTGTGCCAGTAGGTAGCTGCTATATCCAGCTCTAGGAACCTCTTGCTTAGAGCGCAGCTTGTGGTGCAAGTGCTCCCTTACATTAGCAGTTGTCAACCAGAAGTAAATTTGTCCCCCAAGGAATTTCTGGCAACGGCTAGAGACCGTTTCAGTTGCCACAACTAGAGGGTGCCATTGGCATATAGTGGGGAGAGGCCCTGGATGCCGCCATGAATACAATGGAAAGCACCCCCCCACCCCAACCATAAGGAGTTACCTTGGCCAACGTGTCCATAGCGCTTTTTAGCCCGAGAAACCCTGCCTTACGCAGTAAACATGGATGTCACATTGCTTTGCTACAGATCGTGCAAATAGAAGCACCAGGGATGTTCAGGGCAGGGAGACCACTGTGGGTCTGATAGTGTAGCGAGCTGGGGAAGCAGGGGACAACCTGGAGGCCTGGCCAGGTGAGGTGCGGCCTGATGCGCGTCTGGCAGAGGGGCTGTACTTTATCCTGTAGACGGAGGGAGCCGCTGAGGGCCCTGAGATTGGGAGCGGCCGGACGGTGCTTCAAAATAATTAATCAGTAAACAGGGTGGACGTCGGGGAAGAGGGGCCGTGAGAGGCAGGGGTATACACTGGAGGTTGTCGCCCCAGCCCAGAAGGAGGAACAAGAGTCTGAGCCGGAACAGTGTCAGGGAAAGGGAGGGAAGGTCGGAGGACACAGGCAAGCCAAAGAAAGGGCAGGCCATCTGGGAAATAGCCAGATGGGGTGAGAGCGGGAAGGGGAGACTGTAAGCAGCACCCTGGGGATGTGGGCAGGGCGAGGGCAGTGGTGATGACCCTGAGAAACAGGAAAGCCAGGAAGATCTGAGGATTTTGCCTGAGATCTGGCAAGACTAACCGCTGCACCTTAAATCAGATGCCATTTAAGGAGGAGCTATGGTGGGGGGAGGACTCCTGAACCTGTTCCTGAAATCCCTGTGATATGATTGCAATTACAATCCCTACAGGATTTTTTAAAAAATGGACTCATCCAAACATTTCTGTGAAAGAGTGAAGTGCCAAGGAAAAGCCAAGACGGCTTTGGAAAAATGTTAAGGAGGGTACCTGCCCCACCAGGGATTAAGATTTATAATAAGACTAAGCAACAAGCAGTAAGTGCAAGAGGCCTAATAAGTAGATCAATGGAACAGAACAGAGTGCCTGGAAATAGAGCCCACTCGGGACGCACCCTGTGAAGGGATGCCACACACACTAGAGGGCAGAACAGACACTTTTGAAGCGATCTGGACAATTTGTGCCTATGGCGAATAAACCAATGTAAAGATAGCTCCAATGGCAGCTTTAATACGGGCAGCGAAAATACCTAAATGTAAAATGCAAATGTTTTTACAAAAGAAAATACAGAAAGATATCTTTATGATTGGGAGTAGAGAAAATGTCTTAAATAAAACGCAAGGAAGCACAAATGATCGTGGAGATTGACTCCGTAAGCAAACAAACTTCTCTACAGTTAAAAACACTAGAAGCAATGTTAAAAGCCAAACCACAGACTGGGAGAAGGTATTTTCAAGCCTAACTAACAAGGGATAAGTAGACAGTGTAAGAGAAATCACCCAATGCAAAGTGTGTAAAATATGGGAACAGACTGTTCAAGCAGAAGAAACCCAAATGACCAATATATGTACAAAAAGATATTCTAGGGGCACCTGGGTGGCTCAGCGGTTGAGCATCTGCCTTTGGCCCAGGGCGTGACCCTGGTCCCGGGATCGAGTCCCAGGTCCGGCTCCCCGCAGGGAGCCTGCTTCTCCCTCTGCCTGTGTCTCGGCCTCTCTCTGTGTCTCTCATGAACAGATAAATAGAATATTAAAAATAATACTCTATTTGGTTAGGAATTAGGGAGCCGTGCATGAAACAATATTTCACTACGGTGAATCTGAGGTGACAGCGAGGGCTCACGGACCACTGGTGGGAGTATAAGTGGGAGAGCCACGCGGAGAGTGATCAGCTCTCTGCAGCACTAGAGTCTCATCTCCTCCAGCTCAGAAAATCTGATTTTAAGTGTCCACATAAAATAACTCTCCTATATGTGCTAAGGAGACACGTCCAAGAATACTTATTGAAGCATTTGTTTGTCATAATGAAAATATATCATTATGAAAATAGATCATTATAATGATCATAATGAATATCAGAATATAATGAAAATAGTATCATGAAAACAATGTTGGGTGGAAAAAGCATTTTGCAGAATGAAGCCATCTAAGCAGAATCTTTATTTTTTTATTTTTTATTTATTTATTTATTTTTAAGCAGAATTTTTAAAGAAGGTTTTATTTATTTACTTGAGAGACAGAGAGCGGAGTGAGAGAGAGAGGGACAGAGAGCACGAGTGAAGAGAGGAGCAGAGGGGGAAGGAGAAGCAGGATCCCCAAGGAGCAGGGAGCCAGACCCGGGGCTCCATCCCAGGGCTCCACCCCAAAACCCCGGGATCCTGACCTGAGCCTCCAGCAGACTCTTAACCGATGGGGCCACCTAGGTGCCCCCATTTATGTAGATTTTGTAAAATGCAAAGCAATATAGCATGTTGAGTATGTACCTATGTTGTGAAAATTAAAACATAAGCAAAGAAGATACACACCACCTTCAGAACAGTAGTTCGCTCTGGGAGGTGAAGTAGGGAAGGGAAAATGATCCAGGAGGTATGTACGAGGGCCCTCAAATATATCTGTAGTGTTTTATTTTTCTAAAAATAATTGTTGAAGCAAAATTGGCAACATTGTAACACTCTTTAAAATGGGTCACGGCGGGACGCTTGGGGGGCTCAGCGGTTGAGCGTCTGCCTCGGCTCAGGACCCGATCCCGGAGTTCCAGGATCGAGTCCTGCTGCTTTGGGCTCCCGAGGTATTGGGCTCCTGCATGGAGCCTGCTTCTCCTCCTTCTGCCTAGGTCCCTGTCTCTCAAGAATAAATAAAACCTTTAAAAATAAAATAAAATGGGTCATGGGCATATTCCCCCATGCTCTATTATTCTTTTTGAAAATTTTGTAACTTGGGATCCCTGGGTGGCGCAGCGGTTTAGCGCCTGCCTTTGGCCCAAGGCGCGATCCTGGAGACCCAGGATCGAATCCCACGTCGGGCTCCCGGTGCATGGAGCCTGCTTCTCCCTCTGCCTGTGTCTCTGCCTCTCTCTCTCTCTCTGTGTGACTATCATAAATAAATAAAAATTTAAAAAAAAAAGAGAAAATTTTGTAACTTAAAAATTAATTAGAAATAATCATTTTTGACAGGCTGTGATGAAATGCTAGTTAAAAATGTACACAATTTTATAGTATAATTGCAGTAATACAATAGGTATGCCCTTTAACCAGGGTGGTTTTTTTTTAAGTTACTTTTTATTGAACAAATAATACATGCCAAGTGCTGTGCTAAGAGGTTAATGAGAGGATGAATAACCTGTCCAAGGTCAACAGCAAACAGCAAGTGGGACTTTAATTTGAACTCAGGCGTCTCTGACTCCAGAGCCTATGCCCTTCACTCCCATGAGGACAAATGTGCAAAAATGAAAATAACTTTTGGTTAGGAACTGACTGGCTGGAATTATGGGTGATACTCTTTCAAAATTGTAATGCTCTAATATTGTTTTCATTGTTTTAAAAAAAGTAATCTTTGCCATTTCTGACACAGTGGGAAATTTGCTAGTTGCTGAAGGTGTAATTGAATTCAAAATGGTCAGTTAGACAAGCATTTCCCAAAGTGTATCCCTCGGGATACTAAGCTCAAGTAGTGCTTCATGAACACAGCATCTATCGAGATACAAGTTTTGTAAAAGCTGTATTCTATAACTCCCACTAGGAAATTACAGTGTAAATCAGATTAAAAACTTGAGCATGGGAAGAAACAGGTTTAATTTTGTGTAAGGAACTTCCAAAAATCCTCTGGCCATAGGATACTTTTGTCCCATAAAATCTGTTAAGATGCAGAAAACATAAGGTAGGGGACAATCTTCAAAGAAGATAAATGAGCTTCATGGAGAAGAATAGCATCAGGCTATGGATGCTAAGAAACTTCTCCCTTTCTTAGCCTTCCTGCTGTGGCAGTGGATATTATGTCCTGTAGATACTACAAAGAAGAGAACTTAGAGTGGCACAGCCAGCAGTTATAAGAGGCTGCAAAACCATGTCTGTACTGGACAGTCACATATGCCCCCACCCCAGCTTCATAAACTTGAACAACTTCTTAGGGTTGCATTTGATTGTTCCACATTTCCTTCCATAGCTATGTGAACACACACCAAGGGCTAGTGTGTCAAACACTTAAGAAGATGGGCTTCGCCAGAAACTCCTGCATTCAAGCCCAGTCCCATGACTTCCAGACTGAATGACATGGGCAAGGTGCTCAACTCTCTAAGCCTAGTTTCCTGGAAAAGCCTATGAAATGGAGATGACAATAGGAATTCTCCTTTTTTTTTTTTTTTTTTTGACAGATCAACAGTTTTTTTAGTCGTCGTCGTCGTCGTCCTCCTCCTCCTTCTCTTCCTCTTTGTCTTCTTCATCCTCTTCCACCTTTTTCCGGGCAACTTTTGCGGGACCTTTTGCACCATCAAACTTCCCTTTAGACTTATAGTCAGCGACATCCTTCTCATACTTCTCCTTCAGCTTGGCTGCCTTGTTGTAAGGCTGCTTCTCGCTGTCACTTAAGTTATTTCCACATCTCCCGAGCTTCTTCGCCACAACTCCAATGGAGATTCCAGGGTTTGTCGATTTGCTCTTGGGGCGGGATTCTGAGCAGAAGAGGAAAAATCCAGATGGTGGTCTTTTGGGGGCATTAGGGTCCTTCTTCTTCTTGCCTCCCTTAGCGGGTCCATAATCCTTCATTTCCCGATCATAGCGCACTTTATCTGCCTTGGCCATTTCATCAAATTTCGACTTCTCCTTTCCAGACGTTGTCTTCCACCTCTTAGAGCACTTCTTGGAAAATTCAGCAAAATTGACAGGAACCTCTGGGTTTTTTCTTCTTATGTTTCTTCTTAAGTGTGAGGTTTATGTTTTTGGTTTATTTGGTTTTGGGGGCATCGGATTATATGTCCAATTGTTCCAGGACCATTTGTTGAAAAGACTTTGTTTTCCACTGAATTTCTTTTTGTATCTTTGTCAAGAATCAATGAGCCAGATTTGTACGGGTCAATGTCTGGACTTTCTCTTCTCTTCCATTGATCTGAGTCTCTCCCTTTACCAATACCACATCATCAAAGTTACTGTAGCTTGTATCCATCTTAAAAATCTATTAGTGTGATTCCTGTAACTTTATTCTTCCTTTTCAAAATTATTTTAACTTTTCTACCAATTTTGTCTCTCCATGTAAGATTTAGAACGAGCTAATATATACACAAGTGTTGTTGGGATTTTCATTGGAATTCCATTAAATCTATAAAGTTTAAGGAGAATCACGTATGATAGTGAGTCTTCTAAACCCTAAATGTGACTTGTCTCTCCATTTAGTTACATCTGTGGCTTCTGTCATCAGCATTTCATAGTCTAAGTATACAGATCCTGGACAAATTTTGTTGGATTTATAGCTAAGTATTTATTTTCTTGGAACTATTGTAAGTGGTATTGTTTTTCTAATTTTGGTTCCCAGTTGTTCCTTGCTGGTCTACAGAAATACAATTGATTTTTGTGTGTTTAAAAAAAAAAAGTTCTTTCATTCAACAAATGGCCACCATTGCTGTTCCAGGCACTTGGAGGTGGAACAGAGACCAAACAAGATTGACAAAGTCCCTGCCTTCCTGGAGTTTACTGGAAGGGGAGGACTAGGGCTGGGCAGCAGAAAATAGGCACCTAAATAAATATGTAACCAAACTCAGTGTTGGGGGCGGATGGGGGGCAGTGTCCTACTAGGCACTCAGGGAAGGCTGGCTGAGCAGGGGCATGTGAGCAGAGAGCTTGATGAGCAGAAGCCAGCCACTGGGAGCCCAGGGAGAAAAGCTGAATGGGCAGAAACCAAGTATCATCAAGTTCTGGGGGTGGCACAGCTTACGCGATTATTGGGAGGCTGAAGGAGTGGTAGGGAAATCCTCAACCTCAATAAACAGGGAAGAGCTGAGCTGCCGTCTTTGAGATTGAGGAGCACAGGGCGTGGGAGAGGATGAGGGATCAGCCCAGGAGACCAAGGGTCAGAGCCCAGGAGGGGGACTGTGGTTCTGGCAGTGGAGGGGGGTCTATGGCCATACCACCCTGAACGTGCCCGATCTCATCTGGCAGTGGAGGGGGGCAGCTTTTCAAAGAGGAGGGAGCAGTCAAGACAGTGAAGACTGAGAAAGTCTCTGGCCTTGAATGGCTTTGGAACCGCTCTCCTTTTACTCCTGGCTCTCCCTGAGCTGGTGAGGACAAGGGTCAAGCAGGGGTGGGCAAGTCCCTTCAGAAGAGGATGATTCAGCCTTCCCACAACAGACAGTGGTTTTTAGAAATCTGCTGAATTGGGGCACCTGGGTGGCTCAGCTGGTTGACCGTAGGACTCTTTTTTTTTTTTTTTTTTAATTTTATTTATTTATGATAGGCACACAGTGAGAGAGAGAGAGAGAGGCAGAGACATAGGCAGAGGGAGAAGCAGGCTCCATGCACCGGGAGCCTGACGTGGGATTCGATCCAGGATCTCCAGGATCGCGCCCTGGGCAAAAGACAGGCGCTAAATCGCTGCGCCACCCAGGGATCCCTGACCGTAGGACTCTTGATTTTGCCTCAGGGCTGTGATTTTAGTCGTGAGATTGAGCCGTGTTGGGGGGGGACGACTCCACACTCAGTGGAGGGCGGAGCACCCTCCGCCCCTCCCCACCTCGTGTGCTCTCTCTCTCTCTCTCTCTCTCACTCTCTCTCAAATAAATAAATATATTGTTTAAAAAAATCTACTGAATTAATTTGGGTTTCTGCCTATCTGGACTTACCTTTTGTGTGTATTTTCTTAACTAAATATTTTTATTGTAAAAATAATTCAGGTACAGTAAATCTGAAAATCCAGAAAAGTAGACAAAGGAAAAAACTATATTCCCATCACTCAGAGAGAGGCACTGCAAATATTTTGATGGTATTTCTTTCTTTCTTTCTTTTTTTTTTTTTTGCTTTTACTTAACATTAGTCGAAATCATACCATACCTCCAATTTTATGTCTTGTTTTTGCTTTTTTTTATGTTAAAGATTTTATTTATTTATTCATGAGAGACACACAGAGAGAGAGAGAGAGAGAGAGAGAGGCAGAGACCCAGGCAGAGGGAGAAGCAGACTCCATGCAGGGAGCCCGACGTGGGACTCCAGGATCCCAGGTCTCCAGGATCACATCTGGGCGCTAAGCCGCTAAGCCACCCCGGCTGCTCCCAATATTCTTTTTTATCTGCCAAAGAATATTCAATTAGCTCAGAACCCTTTCTTGAAAAAAAAATCTTTTTTTCCCATAAATTGTAGGAGAATTTTGTCATAAGTCAGATGACTATATATGTGTGGGTCTATTAATAATTTTTTTGTTTTTTGAGTGCTAATGAGTTTTTTAAAAATAGTACACATTCTGGGATCCCTGGGTGGCGCAGCGGTTTAGCGCCTGCCTTTGGCCCAGGGCGCGATCCTGGAGACCCGGGATCGAGTCCCACGTCGGGCTCCCAGTGCATGGAGCCTGCTTCTCCCTCTGCCTGTGTCTCTGCCTCTCTCTCTCTCACTGTGTGCCTATCATAAATAAATAAAAATTAAAAAAAAATAGTACACATTCTTCACAAAGATTTTGAGGTAGCATCTCTGAGGGTAGGACCTGGACACCTAGCTTTTAACAACTGCTCCCTGCTCAGTGAGGAATCTGCTTCTCCCTCTGCCTCTCACCCTGCTCATCCTCTCTCACTCTCCCTCAAATAAATAAAATCTTAAAAAAAAAAGAAAACTATTCAAATGATTGCAATAAACACTAAAAAAAGTTACTGGACCACATTTAATGTAAGACTAATTATAAGGCCAACACGAGTCAAAAGTCCTTGGAATCTTTACTTGTATCCATTTCTCTTTTGTTAAAATCCCTTCCTAATGTCCCAGTTTCATGACATAATTTTTGTAATCAAATTTAAACAGCTCTAAAGTATACCATTAATTACATTCTGCTTTAATTATAATGTTAATTGGTCCACGTCCGCTAGCATGACACCTTTCACTGGGAAGTAGTAAAGTTAAATAGGCACTGCCAACCTCTTAATTCAAAAAAAAATTTTTTTAAGGATTTTATTTATTTATTTCTGAGAATACACAGAGAGGAGAGAGAGAAGCAGAGACACAGGCAGAGGGAGAAGCAGGAGCCATGCAAGGAGCCTGACATGGGACTTGATCCCGGGTCTCCAGGATCAGGCCCTGGGCTGAAGGTGGCGCTAAACCACTTGAGCCACCAGGGCTGCCCCTTAATTCAAAATGTTTGCTAATGAAGTGAAAGCTTGTTGGGTGTCTATCTCCTGGTTGAGCTAAGCCTTACCATGCCTAGAATTAGTCTCTCATCCATGTAGAAGAATGACTACTTTTCAGCTCCGTGTTGGATACCCTAAGTGTAAGAGAATGCCATTCTTCTGCATGGGTGGGAGCCTAGACCAGATAATTCTAGATACAGCAAAGCAATTTAGATCCAAATGAAGAAGCCCATATCTGCTTCCCCTCAGTCCTGGACTTTAGCTCAGGAAAGTCTGCCCTTTCTTCCCGCTTTAGCACTGGGCCCTGAGGAAATTGCCCTGACCATCATTATGACTTTGTTCACCCTGGGCTCGGTCGTCATCTTCCTGGAGGATGCTGTCTACCTATACAAGAATACCCGTTGCCCCATCAAGAGGAGGACTCTGCTCTGGGGCAGCTCTGCACCCACGGTAAGGGCCTTGTAGCTGCCCTTTGGGAGGAACTCAACAAGACAGAGCAACCATTTTGAGAATTCCTCTAAACTCAGCAATTCAAGTTGGCAAAGGGTTGCCTGCTTTTACCCTCTTAGAAGGTTAAGAGGAGTTGTAATGTGATTTCCATTTGCAGTCAGGACCCTATGCTTGGAAGGCCAACGGGCAGTGGGACAGGGAGCTTGAATTCTTAGAGCCAAGAGACAGCTGGAGAAGCTGCTCAGCCACCAGCAGCCGCACTCACTACTTTCCACCACACTATTACTGTTAAGAGCAGGCTTCTTTCCTGGACAGGAAAGCAGTGTTCCTCAGAGGGGAAAGAGGGAAAGATTTTTTTTCCTCCATGGGGACATATTCAGCTCTCCCCTTACATAGTAGATCTTTTTAACTCACTCTCACAGACATTATATACGTCTCTGGCTTGCTCCCAGGCCATAAGACTGGATTTCGTTTCCTCCGTGGTAAGGTCTGCGTGTGTGTCTGGGGTAGAGAATGGAGCCTGTGAGGTCCTTTTTTTTTTTTTTTTTTTTGTATTTTTTTAGCAGAGGACACTCAAGTCCTCAGAGATGCTCTAGTAACATGCGATGTTGAAATGGAAGGGTTGGATCTTGACTCACTCCCTCCTAAAAATGAACTTACCTACACTACTCCAGGGATAAAGGATGAGATAGTCTTCAGAAGAGTGCGTGACTTGGAACGCCTGGGTGGCTCAGCAGTTGAGCGTCTGCCTTCAGCTCAGAGCGTGATCCTGGAGTCCCAGGATCGAGTCCTGCATCGGGCTCCCTGCGAGGAGACTGCTTCTCCCTCTGCCTGTATCTGTCATGAATAAATAAATAAAATAAAAATCTTAAAAAACAAAAAAGAGCACCTGACTTGAGGTGACCTGCTGTCTCTAATCCTAGATATAGAAGACACTGACCACTGAATTTTTTTTTTTTTTTTTTTTTAGGATTTTATTTGGGGCACCTGGGTGGCTCAGTGGTTGAGTGTCTGCCTTTGCTCCGGGAATGATCCTGGGGTCCTGGGATCAAGTCCTGCATCAGGGTCCCTATAGGGAGCCTGCTTCTTTCTCTGCCTGCATCTCTGCCTCTCTCTCTCTCTCTCTCTCTGTATGTCTCTCATGAATAAATAAACAAAATATTTCTTATTTATTCATGAGGGACACACAAGAGACAGAGACATAGGCAGAGGGAGAAGCAGGACCCCGGGGATCACCTTCTGAGCCGAAGGCAGATGCTCAATCACTGAGCCACCCAGGTGCTCCCTGAACACTGAATTAAAAATAAATAAATAAAAACAAACCCAAAACTTAAAAAAATTAGTTGATTTATTTTTCCAGCTGACCACTTTTAAGTAATGATGCCTCACATGTTCAGGTTTTGCCTCCTTGAGCCCTTGCCACAAAAGGTTTGAGAGGGTGAGCACAGAGGCTCCCTTCTTGCCACAACCAGCTTCTGCTTCTCTCCAAATAGGTGGTGTCTGTGTTCTGCTGTTTTGGTCTCTGGATCCCTCGTTCCCTCATGCTCGTGGAAATGGCCATAACCTCGTGAGTGTCCTGCCCCGCCCCCAGCTCTGAGCTGGGTACCCTTTTGCTCCACACTCACCCAGGACTCCAGAGTCCATCTCTTCTTTTATCCCAGATCCCTTCCACAAATCCCTGCAACCACTGGGATGGAAACTTGCTAATCAGGTTGAACTTCTTAAACTTCTGGTGCTGTCCATCCCGTCAACCATTTTGCTCCTATGGGTCCCAATTCCCCTCTCTCTCAGCCCCTAGACCCTGTCCTCTCTCTCCCTCTTGCTGGGTCACATGGTCTGAATGCGTGAGCCCTACTGTGACCCCCTCAGTGAGCACCCCCTCTGTTGCACCCTTTCCAGTCTCTTGGTGTGTGGTGTCCTCTCAGCTGGCTGCCACCTCCCACTCTGTGAGGCCACCTCTGCTCCCACTCCAGGTTTTACTCGGTATGCTTTTACTTGATGATGATGGCCATGGTGGAAGGCTTTGGTGGGAAGGAGGCAGTACTGAGGACACTGAAGGACACTCCGATGATGATCCACACAGGTCCCTGCTGCTGCTGTTGCCCCTGCTGCCCTCCACTCATGCTCACCAGGTAAGGTGGGAGGGAGAGGCTCCTTCAAAGAACAGGTTGGCCTCTACCTGCACTCTCCCAAGAGCCTCTCCGGCCCCCTCAGCCCTGCTTCAAGCCTCTTGGGATCAGGCTTGTATGGAACAAAGCCGGTGATGAAAGGGTGGGCATCCCACAGCCAACATCCACACATTGGGCACCCGTTCAGGGGTGAGGATGGCAGAGGGAGGAAAGAGAACTCCAATTTCCATCATTTAAGCTCACTGCTGCCTACAAACTTTAGCTACATGGAGTAAAGTGGACTTTGGTCTACATACTTGTCCCTGCTGTCCATTTTGGTTGATGAGGCTGGGGTCAACATTCTGATAGTTCCTGCTCAAAAGGCAGAATTCTGGTCTGGGGCTGAGGGGGAGGCAAGACGAGGGTTCCCAGTGTTCTCAACATTCCGGCTTCTTCCTATATCCCCATCCATTTAGCCATTTCGTTATCTATTATGGCAGCCAAGCCTCAGCTCAAGGAGCCCAGGTGAGGGAGGTGGAAGGTGTTCTTGAGGTGGGCAGTTTGTGGGTTCATGTTTCCAACTCTCCTTTTCCTTCAGGAAAAAGCTTCAGCTGCTGATGTTAGGCCCATTCCAGTATGCCTTCTTCAAGATAACACTGAGCCTGGTGGGCCTGTTTCTCATCCCCGATGGCATCTATGACCCAGCAGATGTAAGCCAGGAGCAAGGGGCAGCAAAGTTCCAGACTCACTTAGTACCTCTGAGCTCTGGAAGGAAGAGCCAGAGCCAACATCCCCTGCAATGGGGCCCCATAGACAGGGGAGGCCCCGCAATGTGTGGTTGTGGAAAAGTAGAGGCTTGGAGACTCTGGTGGGGGAGAAGAGTGTGGAATAGGCCAAGGCTTTGGGGCTTTTTTCATTACCTTTCCCACTGTGGAAGAGGAGAAATAGGAGGAGGAGAAAAGGCTTGCCTCCCTCACGGACTACTTTCTGATCTGCCACCAGATTTCGGAGGGGAGCACAGCTCTGTGGATCAATACTGTGCTTGGTGTGTCCACCCTGTTGGCTCTCTGGGCCCTGGCCATCATTTTCCATCAAGCCAAGATGCACCTGGGCGAGCAGAATATGGGAGCCAAATTTGCCCTCTTTCAGGTAATTATACCCTGAGAGAGAAAAGATGGGTAATTTTAGAGCTACAAACAATTAGGGTTAGGAAGTGAGACTAATAAAGACCAAAAGTGGGTCTGGGAATCTTCTTAAGCCCAGGTTTTCTTTTTTTATTTTTATTTTTATTTTTTTCCCCTCCCCCCACCTTTTTTTTTTTTTAAGCCCAGGTTTTCTATGAGATTTAGAAAATGTCACCTGTTCCTTCCCAGTTTTTGCTTTCCTGTGCTGTAGTAGTTTCTTGGTGCTGTCCTCACAAAGTATCACAAACTGGGTGATTTAAAACAACAGAAATGTATTGTCTCAGTTTTGGAGGCTAGGCGTCCAAAATCAAGGTGTCCACCAGGCCATGCTCCCTCTGAAACGATAGGGGAGATTTCTTCCTTGCCTCTTCCTGACTTCCAGCGGTTTGCCAGGAATCCCTGGCTGGCAGCTGCATCACTGATTTTGCCTCCATCACGACATGGCATGTGTCTTGTGTCTCTTTCTATCTTCTTATAAGGACAACAGTATATCAGAATAAAGATCCACTCTCCTCCAGCATGACGTCACCTTAACTAATGACACCTAATTATGCGGTTTCCAAATATGATCACATTCTATACTTAGGTACCGGGGGTTAGGACTTCAACATACCATTTCAGGGGACCCACTTCAACTCATAAAATGTGTCTTATCGACCTTAAATTCTTCTACCTTTCCTTTTTTTCTTTTTTCTACCCAGTACTTCCTAAAGCTCTATAACTCATCATAGTTATGAACTACCCACACCACACGTTAGGGACTTTTCATACCTTACATCTAAATTTTCACAATAATCTTAGGAGTCATTATTATTTCTATTGTACCAATGAGCCTTGCTCCAGGTACGTAGGTATGGGGCTAGAATTTAAACCTCCAACTGTCTGACTCCCAAATCTGCATTCCTTATCAGGTTGCCTCTTCACCTGCACACCTTCTGAAAGTTCTCTGCAAGGCATGTTTGTTCACTTTTGACACTTTCCATTCTCTAAGCCCAGAGAATTTTCACCAAGTGCGATGCCTTCTGGCCCAATCTTGTTTTCCTTCTCTATTCCTTCTGTTCCTTTGCTAGGCCCTTCTATTCCCATGGCCTAGTGACTGCACTATAGTTAATAGTGTGATTTCGCATAAATTCTCATTTGATCTATGCAGATGCCTCTGAAATGTGGATTTCTGGGCAAATAGTAGGTAGAATTGAAGAAGAGAGAGGCCAGAAGAGCCAAAATGAGACAGGGACTGAAAGGGCAGAAAGGATCTGGGCCCCAGAAGCTCTTAGGGTCACGCCACAAGGTCAAAGCTCTGTGACTGCCGAGCCTGCCAGTGACTATCATGGGGAAGCCTGCACATGCTGAGTCTGCCTTGAAGAGGCTGATGCTTCAGAAAAGTGCACTCAGTGAGGGCAAGTACTAAGACAAATGGTGTTGCTGAAGCCTCTGGACAGATTCTTTTTTTCTTATTGTATTAAAATACACATAACATTACAATATATATAAAATTTACCATTTTAACTAGTTTTAAGTGTACATTTCAGTGGCATTAACTGCATTCACATTGTTGTTCAATCATCACCACCACCAACTTCCAGAATTTTTTCGCCTTCTACACAGAAACTCTGTACCCATTGAACATTAATTCCCCTTCCCCCTTCGGCCTAGCCCGTGGCACGGTAGAGATTTTTCAAAGAGCACCTTCATGGCCAATTGCCCATCATTCTAGGAGCAGGGATCTCAGGTCCTTGAGCCAGATGGAAATAGTCTTCTCTAACCATCTACCTTTTTCATCCATGAGTGACTATTAGTAGCCATGGCTGAGATAGGGAAATAAACATGGATCCCCGATTAGTCATTGTTTCTTGTCACCAATTCTCATAAAATATTGGGTAGAGGACAAGACTGTAATTTGCCTACAGATTAAAACTCCACAAAATTTTACTCAAGTGAGTTTCAGCCCTCTGTAAGTACACAGACTGCAAGTCCAGCAGAATGGATTGTGGAGAGACAAGCACAGCAGAGGGGCAGCTGGCCCCAGTGCCACTGGTACTGGGCCAAGTCTGCCCTTGTTTCTCTTCTGTTCTGCAGACGCTCCTCATCCTGACTGCTCTGCAGCCATCCATCTTCTCAGTCTTGGCCAGCAGCGGGCAGATTGCTTGTTCACCTCCCTTTTCTTCTAAAATCAGGTCTCAAGGTGAGCACATGAATTCTTCTCATTCCAGAATGAGAGAAGGGAGGGTCAGGGAAGAGATGACCTTAGAATAGAAGCTGGGCAAGCCTGGTTTCTGCTCAGAATACTCAGAAAGGGAAATCCTAGTGAGGTTATAAGAAACAGTGACTTCTCTGACCACACAGAGGAGACCAGCAATCCCATAGCTTGAGGCCAGTCCTCATGTGCAACCCAGGAAGCCATCCTCAGCTTCTGGGAGAGTAATGGGTAGGGTCTGAAAGCAGGAAGTTATACTGATTGGGGTGCCTAGGTGGCTCAGTTGGTTAAGTGCATCTGACTCATGACTTCAGGGTTGTGGGATCAAGCTCCATGTTGGGCTCCACACAAGCATGGAACCCACTTGGGGTTCTCTCTCTCCCTCTGTCCCCCCACTCACTTTCTCTCTCTCTAAAAAAAGGTCACGCTGATAAAACACACCAAAAAATGGGGCTTAATGCTAGCCTCAGACTGCAGAAGTTAAAGCCAAGTTCTGGTTCTGGCTCTACCATTAATCTGCTATGTTACTTATGAAAGCTTAATATCTCTAGGTTTGGTTTGAGGACAAATTGGAGAAAGTGTTGCTCAACTCATATGCCAGGGCTACTAGTGGGATACCATCTATACAATTTAGCATAATTCATATTATATCAATTCATTGCATGCTACAGTGATGAACTGCCACCTGCTCGTACTGGAGACTTTTCTAATGACTGTGCTGACACGTGTGTACTACCGAAGGAAAGACAGTAAGGTTGGATATGAGCCTTTCTCTTCCTCAGACCTGGATTTGACTTCAAAGTCCAAGATAGATGGTTTGGACATTGAAAGAGACTCTACACATTAAATGGGCACAGGATTTCCTCACTGTCCCTCAACCTTGACCAAATGGAGATGAATTCATTTTCAGCACCAGCTGGCGGATTACATTTGACTATAGGGGCAAAGGAGAATTATGGAATAGGAATTCCATAATAATAGGCAATTATTTTGGATCTTGCCTGGAGAAGTTATTTTAAGTTTTATAATAAACAGGATAGAGTTTAAAATTCTATAATTGCATACATTGCCTCTGTGGGTGATACTATTAGCCTTTGATGCTTATATATTGAAAGGTCACTCTGAATTTTCCCAAAGCCAACAAAGGGGAGAAAGTATACAGTAGTTTACCTGTTATAAGAACAGGAATAGAAGTCAACCAGGCAAACCTCTGTTTATTGTAGCATTATTTACAATAACCAAGACATAGAAGCAACCTAAGTGTCTATCAATAGATGAACAGATAAGGAAATGTGGTATGTGTGTATATATATATAATGGAATATTACATAGTCACGAAAAAGGATGAGATTGTGCCATTTGAGACAACGTGAATAGACCTGGGTGGATATTATGCTAAGTGAAATGAGTCAGCCTGAGATAGACAAATACTATGATGCCACTCATAAATGGAATCTAATAGAAAATGAGTAAACAAACAAAGAACAGAATCAGAACTATAAATACAGAGAGTTGATGGTTGCCAGAAGGGAGGGGGTAGGGAGCTGGGCAAAATGGGTGAAGAGGAGTAGGAGATTCAGGCCTCCAGCTGTGGAATGAATTAGTCGTAAGAATAGAGTATAAGGAATACAGTCAATGAGGGGCACCTGGGTGGCTCAGTCAGTTTAACATCTGACTCTTGAGTTTGGCTCAGGTCACAATCTCAGGGTCATGAGACAGAGCCCTACATCGGGCTCCATGCTAAGTGCAAAGTCTGCTTAACACTACTCCCTCTCCCTATGCATATATGCATATTCTCTCTCTCTCTCAAATAAATAAATAAAATCCTAAAAAAAAAAAAGGACTATAGTGTATTATATTGTAATAGCAGTACAATGGGACAGTTGGTAGCTATACTTGTGGTGAACATAGCACAATGTATAAACTTGTCAAATCACTAAGTTGTACTCCAGAAACTAATGTGACAGTTTGTCAACTAAAAAAATCCAAAAAAACAACAAAAAGCCAACTTAACCAGGTAAAAGTAGTACAAACCTAAAGTCTCAAAAGAAAGCAGACTTTTGAAGAACAGATGGAAGGTATTCTTTCCCTTACAGATGTGTCATTAGGGCACTGATGACATTACACCTCATAGATCTGGATCAGCTTCCCTTTGAGGGATGATGGCTTTTTGAGCCTTCTGTGCAAAGCTGCAAAAAGATTTCCCTGATAGGGCAGCCCCAGCGGCGCAGCGGTTTAGCGCTGCCTGCAGCCCAGGGCGTGATCCTAGAGACCCTGGATTGAGTTCCACGTCAGGCTCCCTGCATGGAGCCTGCTTCTCCCTCTGCCTGTGTCTCTGCCTCTCATTCTCTCTCTGTGTCTCTATGAATAAATAAAATCACTAAAAAAAAAAAAAAAAAAAAAAAGGATTTCCCTGATAATATGGTCATGGAATAGTTTTGAGGAAGATAAATTAGGATGCAAAAGCAAAGGAACTGAGAGTATAGGTAAAGGCCCCAAATACATAAAACATATACACATGTATACCAGGTCAGAAACACAGGAAATGGAACATTAGGTAAAACCACTTTGCCTTTATTTGGCTAAATGACAAAGGCCAAAATAACTGAACCAATTAATAACATTCACATGGAAAACAATATACTGAACACCGATTGAGGAAAACGCCCTGTGGATGCTGGCACTGGGGGTGGGGCTAACATTCACACCAAGGCCAGCGTTTCTTCCCAACAGCTTTTTTTTTCAGGATAATCAATACAAAACCACCCAACCAATCAAGTCTCTGTGTTTAAAACAGTCAGTGCCCCCCTAAGAAGGGTGGGAAAACCCTTTTTAAACCTAGAGGAACACAACCTGAGTCATCCTAGTGTTAAACCTAGCACTTTTTTGTTTTCTACCCCAATCTGAGTATTAACGTAAAACTTTGGCAGACAGAAATCTTTCTTCTTTCTTTTAAAGAAAATTAACATTTAATAGTATAATCCCAAGAACATGTTCTACTTAATTGGAAAAATAGAAGCTAGGGACCACTCTTTATCCCACAACAATCTATTCTATGAGCGAAAACAAGAACAATCATCGTATGACTTTGAAAAATACAACCTTTAAAAATACTTATATTGGTAAGCTTAAAAAAAATTACCATTAGTTAAAAACATTGTTAAGGGAGCTTTTTTTTCCTACCTGTATTAGTTCCACTTCTGGTGAAAGTGTGAGCTGACAGAAAATGTAGACACTATGTATGGCTTTTAGGGAATTAAAGAAAAGCAGCAAAATAGAATTGATTTGGAAGGATTTTAGACAGGAGATCTGAAACGGTAAAAAAGGCAATGAGCTCAGAATAACAAAAGCTACCCACAAATCAAGATAACCCAGAGACACAAAAACACTGTGAAGAACCATCGCAGAGGGAACATCCCGAGGCCGCCTGACCAGTTGTGTGATCCCAAGTAAAATAAGAAAAATCTAAACAGGTGCTGGGTTATCAGCAATCAGAAAATGTCAATAAGTTCTCTTGACCTCCTTCATATTTTTTCTTATTTAGGATCTTCAGTCTCCTCATATCCCCAACCTTCTTCCTCAAGCCTCAGCGAAATAACAGTCTTTGGCTCTGGCTACCAGAGACAGCTGCAGCAGACAATCTGTTTCTACTCCTCTAAAGTTTCAATCTCTATTCATTAGTGTTACTAGTTAGTATAAGAGAAGAGCAAACTTTCTGCCCAGCCATCTCAAGGTAACTGAAGTGGCACTTCTTCAGTGCCAGCTGCAGCGCCTGTCTCCATTCTTCTGTCTTGCAAACTGAGCTCTGAAGCCAACCAGTGTTTAAGGCTCCCCCATCTCTGCTACATTTGGCCTATTGCTTTGTGTGGGGGATTCAGGGAAATAGCTAATTAATAGTAATATTAGAAATCAGTATTAACAGTTAATATTAAAATTAATATTAGAAGATTTACAGATCACAGGCATGGTCATGGTAGGCAAACCACTAACTTCATTTAATTAGGCACAAATGATCAAATAATACATCATCCCAACAGCTTCCTCCCTCCACCTATCCTTGGCTAGCACCTAAGATCACATTTATCCCAAAGTAGCTCATGTGCCACACCATTAAAGTTTGACAGCTTGAAGTCAAAATTATTTGAAGATGCACTAGTGTTAGAGGAGCGTGAGGCCAGAGAGGTTCACCACAAGGGGTGAGAGGGCTTTCCAAGAACATGTGCACATGCGGGCCGGGCAGTCTCACAGAGCTGATCAACACAGCAGTTATACTCCAAGGGCAGCGAATGCCAAAAGTAGCCCACGGACAGAGCGGAGGCAGCAGTCCCAGACAGTAGACTTGAGAGGAGTGATGTGCAGGGAGGAAAACCACATTCTGAGCATCTCCCCTGCCAAATACACTTGGCTAATATGTTCTTTGAGGGAACAGGTAGGTGAGCTTCAGTGATGACTTCCTCACCTTTCTGTACGAGGGAGAATAAAGCAGAAATACGCAGAATTCCCAAAGAGGGAAGACTGAAGCAGAGAAGTTAAAGTATGTGATCCTATGAAACTGGTTAAAGTAGGAAAACAGGGCAGCCCCGGTGGCGCAGCGGTTTAGCGCCGCCTGCAGCCCAGGGCATGATCCTGGAGACCCAGGATCGAGTCCCACGTCAGGCTCTCTGTGTGGTGCCTGCTTCTCCCTCTGCCTGTGTCTCTGCCTCTCTCTCTCTCTCTCTCTGTCTCTATGAATAAATAAAATAAAATCTTAAAAAAAAATGTAGGAAAACAGTGATTTGAACTGTTCCCAAAAAAGGATTCCAAGACAAAGCTCGTGTAAACTGAATCAGATTTGATAGCAAAGATAGCACTTCATACGAAGAATCAGAAATGTAGTTTTCCTAAGCCACCATGACAACTAGAGATTTCCCTCTCCTATGTCTCTACTCTCTGGGTGATCAGAGTTTCAGGAAAGTAGGTAGTCCTGCTGTGCAGGCAGGCAGTGATTCTAGCCTCTGATCCTCAGGCAGAAGAGCAGGTTTTACCAGAGTATTTAGGGAGGAGGCTATGAGATGCTCACAGCTCTAGCAGAGGGGCAAAAAAAGATAAAATGTGGTTTTCTTAGCTGAAAACACCAAAACTCCACCCCCACAAGGGGTATTTATGAGTGACAGGGTGGGGCCTGGACATAAGCAATTTTCCCCTAAACGTAGCTACAGGATTATTATTATTTTTTTTTTTTAGCTACAGGATTATTGAAGATAGTCTGCTCGGTCACGTAGCTGCAGGATGCCAGAGGCTTAAAATGAGCTCACAATCAACTGCCAAGTGAGCAGCTTAGTATTTCTGATGTGAAGAATCCCCCTGGGCAACCTAACAGGGGAAGTGGGACCATAACCACTAGGCACAAGCGGGAAAGCAAGAGAACCTGCCGTACTCTTGTATGTGAACCCATGCTTTGTGGCCTGCTTAGCGGCAGCAGAGGGACGTCCCTGCCAGCTGCAACTCTCAGAGGAAAAGAAACGTGACCTGGAGCACTAGTTCTAGTCAAAAACATTCTTGAGAGGGACAGAGTTCAAGATAAGGCTTTAGAAAGGGGGGTGTTTCCTTATACTTTTGTGTTTAAATTTTGTGCAAATCTAAATATTCAACATGGCTTTGAGCAACATGGATTAACAGATCATATCCAAACTGCAGACATTTACAAAGCATACTCTGTAGAAAGCTAGGTAATAAGCATTGAAATTGCAGGGCCAGGGACTTACTCCCAAATGGGAAAATTAACCTAACCTGACCCTGTATAGGATTGAGTATCGTCCCACTCTCCTCCCCAATCACAATAAACCTGAAAGTGTTCCTTCCTTCAAAGGTAGACTATAGGAAAGAGATTGACAAGAGCTCCCAAATAACTGGGCAACAGAGTTTTCTGAGAAGATGAACACAGCAGAAAACCGCAGCTGATGCCATGTGGTCTGGTTCCATCCCCATCAGTGTCTTCCATGGACCCCATTGGGTCCAACAAGAAACTCCTCAGGGAGTAAGAAAAGTTAGGCTCAGACCTCCTTCTCATAGCCACATTGACACATGGACTAGCAGTACATTTAGGGGATTCGTGACTGAGTTTACTCAGCTTTTCGTTTTTTTTTTTAAGGACACCAAAATTATGCTATTTCCCTTCCCCCTGAAATCACTCAGCATGGCTCATTGCTTGAAGGGCTTGGCAAGCCACTTTGCCTCAGAACAGAAGGCAAACACTATAGTATATCAGGAAGAAAAGGCCTCTGGGTAATACACCACGTCCTTCTGCCCACTCCTCAGGGGCAAAAAATTAGTTCTACTTACAACATTTGAAAGATTAATTTTTAAAAAATTAATAAAATGACAATTTCCCTGTCAAGATCACATGAACATAAACAGTAAAGCAAAGTCTATAGGGAGGGCATATGGATGCAAAACAGGTTTCTGAGGTGTAGTCAGCTTCCTTCTTGGTGTGGATGGGTGATGGCTCTTGGAGGATGGGTTGTCTGAGCCCATCCTAGGTCCTCTTGCCCCAACTTTCTTTCCTTTGTAGCTGTCCTTAGGTTTAGTGTTGGGATCACAATTTGAAATTCAACAGAGATCTTCCGAAGGTGATGGGACAGAGGGAGGGGAGGGGAAAAGAGGGATGAAAACTTAGTCTTCTTCATCCTCACTGATATCATAGGCTGCAGCCTTGTGCCTGGAGAGGTTTGCTGGGGAGGAAGGTGGGGAAGTCTTGCCAGAGAAGGGCCATCGGAAAGATGGGGAGGGGGAGCGTTCCCGCGTGGGGCTGCTGCTGGGACTCTGCTTTGGACTGATGGCCTGCAGCATCCGGCCTTTCCCCTCTTTCAGCATATGTTTCTGGGGAAACCAAAAAGAAGAATTAGAAGAAACCTATGGATCCTACTAAATCATCACTGGAGGTCTGATACTTCAAATTTTCACAAGTGCCCTGTGCAATGTCAAAAGTGATCAAATAGATACGGGAGGGACATATCTATAATTTTAAGCAATTTCATCCCTAAAGCAGCACTATACTACTTATCTAAGGGTTCCCACATACTATCCACGGTCACCCAATTCTCAACTTCTATGTCAAAGGAATTCTTAAATGGCTACTTGGTCTGCAGCCCAGGCTCCAGGCAAAAATAAAAAAACTAACTCAGACAAAAGGGTACCTATCCTAGTTCTATAGCTTTCTGAAAAGGAAATTCAATATTCTCCCTGAATAATCTATTCTGGTATCAGACTCTTTCACAGTTAGATTCTCCCTGATATCTTAGGACTAACTTGCTAACTACACTTCACCTTCTATTTGGTTTGAAAAGACCTTGTCACTTCTCAAGGACAGAACTCTCACCTTACCCAGCAGCTCTGCAGCAGCTGTTTGTAGTGGAAGCAGCTTTCTCTTTACTGTTCTTTGTTCTTTCTTTTCCTTTAATTAGAGCTATAATATAGAAGCAAGCTGGGCAAGGTTACTTGCTTACCACCAGATTTGGAAGTTGACAAAAGCTGGCAAAATTATTTAGGAGAATGTGTAACCTCTTTCTGTAAAGACTTCAAACAACTTTTTGGGGGTAGTTGAAATATAGTTCTGCCCAGTATAAGGAACAGATTAGGTAACTTCTTAGTGTTGATGTCCTTTTCTACAATGCTATAATTCTTCCCACAGCATGAGAATTTCCCTAAATTCTCCTGAAATTCCTTCCCAAAATTGTCCAATAGGAAAGAACATACCAGTGCTCCTTCTGGACCAAACATTTCCAGGAAACTTCCAATGAATTCTCGGGATTTCTCCTCCCATTTCTGAATGAGATCAATGCTTTTTTCCTCGACCTTCTGAACAAATTCTTTTGACTTTTCCTCCACGTCTTTCACTTTCTTCTTTACTTTGTCAACCCGTTCCTGCAGGTGATATTTCTTCTCCTAAGTAAAGAATTAATTGTTTTGAGAAATAATACTCTGACCTCCATTCCAAAGAGAGGAGAAAAAAAAAAGTTTTGGCACTCTATTGACACTAGACTTCCTATCATTAGACTTTCACTTCACCCTAATCTATCCCTTGTTTCTCTAGCATAATAACAGATTAAATATACTGGATGGTCATCTTACACAAAAGTGTGATAATTTGAACATTCTGGAAGCCCAAACTGAACTAAATACATAAAGCAGGCTCAGTAACCGATGGGCATATAGCCAAATGAAGTCAGATTTTTTAAAGACAAAACATACACTTGAAACATAAACATGCCCAAAATAACCCAAACCCCATTCTAGATGAAGATATATAAAGAGCCACAGGATTATTGCACAGTATTTGCCAAGAATAAGAGAGCTATAATAGGTTGAAGTAGCAGATCTTTTACTTAATTTGTCTATTGTACTGGATTGTTTTCCCTCTATCATTGGCTTACTCTATGACTTTAGAAGAGCTGTTTGTTTTATTTTTTAATATTTGGAGGTCTGTTTGCTCATTTGCAAAATGAGGATGATGCTTTTTGGTCTTACAAACTTTTCTAAACAGAAGAGAAAACGGTATGAACCCTCTGGGGATGGGGAAGATGTTTAGCCAAAGGAAAAGTCTTTTCATACACAATTTCCAGATCATAAAGGGGGAAGTAAATAGGTTTGGTATTTCTAAACACCTGAAAAAGATTTCGTAGTAGGTCGTTAACAAGAGCTAGGGTTTATCTACAAAGATAAATCATATTTAGATGAAATCACTTCACCTATTCATAATTCACAGAACTGGCAGCAGGTAAGGGAATATGGTAAACCACTTATGTAGGAGATATAATGAACAGCTTTCTTCTTTTAAAATCAACTTTATTAAGATACAATTTATATACAAAATGTATAGCAGTTTGTTTCTAAAATGCAATCTTGGGATCCCTGGGTGGTGCAGCGGTTTAGCGCCTGCCTTTGGCCCAGGGCGCAATCCTGGAGACCCGGGATCGAATCCCACGTCGGGCCCCAGTGCATGGAGCCTGCTTCTCCCTCTGCCTATGTCTCTGCCTCTCTCTCTGTGTGTGTGACTATCATAAATAAATAAAAATTAAAAAATTAAAAAAAATTAATTAAAAAAAATAAAATGCAATCTTAAGCTAAGATAGACTTTGCTTTTATAAATCAAATTTTAGGGGATCCCTGGGTGTCGCAGCGGTTTAGCACCTGCCTTTGGCCCAGGGAGCGTTCCTGGAGACCAGGGATCGAATCCCACATCGGGCTCCCGGTGCATGGAGCCTGCTTCTCCCTCTGCCTGTGTCTCTGCCTCTCTCTCTCTCTCTCTCTCTCTCTCTCTCTGTGACTATCATTAATTAATTAATTAATTAAAAATTTAAAAATAAATAAATAAATAAATAAATCAAATTTTAAAACGTAGGTCCACATGCCATGAGAAATTGCATGTAAAATGTGTCACTATCTACCCAGGGGCAGGATCTATAGCTTTCATTAGATTTTCCAAAGACCATCCAATTAAAAAAAAAACAAAAAACAAAATGGTCAAGAACTGCTGTTTTAAATATATTTGACATAAACACTGTACTATGTAACTTACATATTTTTTTTTTTACATAACTTACATATTCTTACATAATTGGGTGTGTGTCTTTATATCAATGTGTTGATACTAGACCATAAAGGCAGAGAATGCACGCCTCTGTTTTATTCTTTGTAAAGAGCTTAGCACAGTGTAATCAGCAAAGAGGCATTCACTGAATTTTGGAAGTGATAATTACAGCAGACTGAAAAGCAACTTTAGCTCGGATGAATTGGGAAGCAAACATGTGTCCTATAGGACCAGGGAAGTCTGGGATGAAGTTGGAACTCACATTTATAAAGCTGACATTGAGCTCCTTTGCCGTGTAGCCCCTCTGTAGGTTCCGTCTGGCATACACATCATAGTCCCGGACGATTCGGGTGATAATGTCTGATGTAGAGATACCTTCTGTCCTCTGTGTTGGAGCAAACATGCCTAATCCAAGAACATATACAAACACTGTGACATTCTGGTTAACTCAGGCAGTAGGACTAGATGGAAACTGGGAGCAACATTCTTTTCCTCAAAAAATAATCTTCTATTACTAAGTGAAGTTTGGAGATACTGACATACAGGAGGAGGACTGAATCTAACACTAGGAGTAAGGAAGGGAGGAGCTATATGGCCCCATTATTAAGAAAAATACGGGCCTAGGGAGAGTTTCCTAAAATTAAGAGATAGGGCGGCCCTGGTGGCACAGCAGTTTAGTGCTGCCTGCAGCTCAGGGTGTGATCCTGGAGACCCAGCATCGAGTCCCACATCCATCCTTGCATGGAGCCTGCTTCTCCCTCTGCCTGTGTCTCTGCCTCTGTGTGTATGTATGTGTGCCTCTCATGAATAAATAAATAAAATATTTTTAAAAAATTTAAAAGAGATATCAAAATTAGGTGTTTAGACTGAGAATTGATGGATGTCAGTACTATGCTCACCTAAACCTCTTATCTGATATGCAACTGAAAGTAGATGTTGAATTTCTAAGGTATACATTTTCCTCTATAACATAGTGATGTTGAATCTCTGTCGCTGCCCCTGAGACTCCGTAAAGTGAGGATGTACATCAGCTTACTCACCTGCTTCCTTGATATGCTTATAAACATCATCACTCCCAGCAGAAGAATAAGGGATGTCATCATGGGCTACAAAATCAATCTGAAATAAGGAAACATCATTTAAAACCCAAGATCACTGCCATCAGAAAGAATAAGTAAATATTCCCCCCAGAAAAAACTCTCCCAGACCCAGACAAAGGACAAGGAGATGCCAGGCCTCAAATGGACCTTTTTTTTTTTAAAAAAAAAAAATATCTCTTTGCTTTGCTTCATAAATTCTGTGATTCATTCACAAGCCACCTAATCTAATTATTTATCACTCATAAATATGAAGTTGACTAGTTTCTTTTTTTAGCTAATTTTCCTGGTCTACTAGACGTGCTACCCTCACACTGCACACCAGTCACCATGCCGTAGTAAATGACTGAAAGATTTGCTGGTGTGTTAGTTAGTTAGTTAGTTCCTGAGCCAGAGCTGAGGAAAGAAGAAAGGAAATCACCCCATCCTCCTGGGTCTATAAGGATTGGTCAAATAAGGGTTTCTAAAAATAGGCAAAAGAGGTGGTCACTTCTTCCTTAGCTGGTTTCTCTCTCAGTCCATGAGATGAGTGGAAATATAAAAATAGCAACCAGGAGCCCTTTAAATAGAATAGAAACATCTATACTCCTGACGAATGTAAAACTCAAAGCCATAAAAGACCTTCAGGTCTTGGGCTCTATCATTTGACTACTGTCAATACCTTTTGCAACAGTAAGAAGAGATCAATAGCACTGGGATCAAGAACTTTCAGAGAGATATGCTAACCTTACTTAGTCATTCCTGAGTAGGCTATATTCCTTTCATTAATGTAATTGCTAACACGACTATATCCAATTCCCAGAAGCCACTGTACTCTGAAGGATGCCAATCAGGACTGTGTCAGAGACTCTTGGCTAATATCCTGATTACCTATGAACAATCTGTCAGGGATTGATAGGCAACAAAGTGAAAATAACAATGGTGGGCAAATAAGAATACTGGTTGAGGATACACTGCTAACAAGGAGAAAAGGGAAGTTAAAACTTCCTTTAACCTCTTGTGCCTGGGCCGGCCTGGCTGCGTTGCTGAGAATAATCTTATTCATCACTTTTGGTACCACTGGCTGCCAAGTATTGATATGGTCTTAACAAATATCCTCTAGCTTCAGGTCTACCCCCAAATATTGCTTTTGAAGCACTTTGACTACTTTTGTTCTTTCTGCCTCATTGAACAACTCACCTTTAACATTCCACACACTCCTCCTGAGAACTGACAATATGCTTGCTTGCTGGTTCTTCAACCTTAGGAGCAGGGCCTTGGACCTGACCTAATAAATCCTCACCTTTTATACCTGCCTTTTATAGGAAACCTGTTTCTTTAACACATGAAAATTAAAAGGAGGTGAGGGGTTTTATTTTACAATTGTAGCTCAGTGAGTAAAAATGAGAAACCTCCCAGTTTCTTTTTCTTTTCTTTTTTTAAAGATTTATTTATTTATTTATTCCTGAGAGACAGAGAGAGAGGGAGAGAGGCAGAGACACAAGCAGAGGGAGACGCAGGCTCCATGCAAGGAGCCCGATGTGGGACTTGATCCCTGGTCTCCAGGATCACGCCCTGGGCTGAAGGTGGAGCTAAACCGCTGAGTCACCCAGGCTGCCCGAAACCTCTTGGTTTCTGATCCCACACAGCTTCTAGCCCAAAATCAAAGCCCTAAAACTAGATTTCAGTCAATACAAGAAAAGTCTGTGTTTATGTCTTATTTCCTTGGGAGCATAACTGAGGCTCTGCATATCCTAAAGGACTGGTATGTTAGGAGGATGGACACATCCACAGTGTGGGGGTATAAAAATCACTTACCTGAAGAGTTCAATTTCTAGCCTTGCTAGAATGTATCCTGGATCAGGTTATTTGGTTTCTCTGGCTCTGTTCTCATATGTAAAGTAGAAATAATAGCTACCCAATAAGACTGTTTTGGGGAGCAAATGAAATATAGTGTATGGAAATGTGCTTATAAACCACCAAATCCCATATAAATGTTAGGGATATAAATGTCATTAGTAGTATGAATATCAGTAGTCGTCATATCACTGTCATCTCTTCTATATGAAAAGTACATAGAAGGCAGAAATAAAATAAGGCTAGCAGAAAAGTACTCCAAGTCCCAGAAGTCATGAGAGCTGGGGGGTTCCAGAACAGGGATGGGAACGCATGCTCAGCATCTTACCCGGTGTTCAGCCAGGAACTCCGGCGTCAGGGTCCAGGGGGCGTTCCTCACCACCTCATCCACGTAGCGGCAGTGCTGCACTGCATCATAGCGCTCATTTTCATTCATCACCGTGAAGCCTTTGAAGTTGTGTGTAAGCTCATCACTGCAAACTGAGTTCACCACATCATAAAGTTGTAAGTCCAAGTCCCCTTTGCTTAACCATTCCTTAGTCACCAATCTCTCCCATTTCCTAGAAGTGTAACCAATCGCCCCACCTAGAGAAGGATTTTCTGGATATAGCTCAGTCTGGGGTAACAATGCTTTTCCTAATCCAAGATACACTTTCAGGAACAATACTCACTAAATAGTATGTTCACACTTTGGAGAGGAGAGGATACAACAAGGGACTAAGGTCCCTTTGAAATTAACCTGTTGTGAATTTCTGCATCACTTAAGTTTTTAAAAATGTTTTATTATATTTTCCTAAGACTGTACTGGACCACATCACATTTGCTTAACAGACTTCTGTACTTCAGCTAATTCAAAATGATAAACTGAAGGATGCCTAAGTGGCTCAGTCAGTTGAGCATCTAACTCTCGGTTTCAGCTTGGGTCATGATCTCAGGGTCCTGGAATTGAGCCCCGAGTCAGACTCCAGGCTCAGCACAGAGTCTGCTTGTCCCTCTCTCTCCCTTTCTGCTTCTTTCACCCCTACCCCCCTCTCTTTCAGATAAATAAATAAAATCTTAAAAAAAAAAAAAAAAAGATAGGGGCGCCTGGGTGGCTCAGTGGTTGAGTATCTGCCTTTTGCTCAGGTCATAATCCCAGGGTCCTGGGATTGAGTCCCACATCAGGCTCCCCATAGGGAGCCTGCTTCTCCCTCTGCCTATGTCTCTGCCTCTCTCTCAGGAATAAATAAACAAAAATTTTTAAAAAAGAAAAAAAAATGATAAACTGAAATCTAGAATAAATGCTGTTCTTAAGTAGGCAATAGAAACAGCTAAAAACACAGATAAAAACTGGACATCTCATGTCAAAGAGCTTGGAGCTTCATATACTTCATGTTTTAGAGAGGCTATTCTATATCTCTTATTTAAAAACCAAAATAAGGGGACGCTTGGGTGACTCAGCGGTTGAGCATCTGCTTTTGACTCAGGGTGTGATCCCGGGATTCCGCGATCGAGTCCCACATTGGGCTTCCTGCATGGAGCCTGCTTCTCTCTCTGCCTATGTCTCTGCCTCTCTCTATGTGTCTCTCATGAATAAATAAATAAAATATTAAAAACAAAACTAAACAAAAACAACCAAAATAAAAACCAGTATTTATGTTACAATAGGAGAAAAATGCTACTATAATTTTTTTTCTGGAAAGCACCTAAAGTCATAAGATGTTTTCTTACCTCCTACAATGAGGTATGTATTAGGGAAAAGGTTCTTGGCTTGCATTAGAGCCCGGGCATGACCACAGTGAAATAAGTCAAATATTCCATCGGCATAAACTCTCACAGGCCGATCACCTAAATCCAAAGGAAAGAATGTATCACAAAACCACACTGAGATTCAAAACCTCTTATTTGACAAATGGAAATGGCACTGTGTTCCATCCTTGCATACCCCTCTCTCAAGGTGTTCTCTAGATATTCACCCTAATGGAAGGATTGGTTGGAGTTGTGAGGAGTAACATCACAGATTTTTTTGGCTACAAAGACCTTTTGACATCACATCCATTGACTCTGTTAGCCTGATTTCACCAAACTGCTCTGTAACTGGATTTCACGATTGCTTTTTCTTGAAGTTAGAAGTCAGTGAATGGGAACAGTTACATATGTGTCCTAAACTTCAAAATCCTCACCTTCAGCTTATGTTTAAATTTCAGTCATGTTTGAAAAGAGTATAGTTAAGCTATTCTCTGGCTGCTTGCTCTCTCATTTTCAGGCTACCTTAATTACTAATAACTAAACTTTGCTTTGAAAATAAACCTCCCCTCAATTGCCCAGTGAGTAAGAAGTGATCCAGAGCGGTGAGATAGAGAAAAAGGGTAGGTTACCAATTTACTGCTTCTCAGTCCCAGATTCACCCTCAATACCTGTGGTTACAGATGGGACTCCTTCAAGTATTTCTCCTGGACAGCGAGCATGATGTTATACTTTCTCAGTAGAGGGTGATATACTAAGTATTTGAAAGTCAAATATAAATATTATAGGACTTTATATTAGAGTTTTTCCTCTTCTCCTCTCCCTTAGTAGGAATAATAGAAAACAGATGGCCAATTTATTTTTAGTAGTAGTGGACTATGAAAGAAAGACCAGGAAATGATCTCTAGGGGTACAAGACTAATACCAAACCCAAACAAATACGTTGAGAATGGAATTGACATAATGGTTCATCGTGTTTCAAATAATAAATCTAACAAGTCCTAGTAACATATTTCCGTATGTGAATAAGAGTATTCCACTATAGCAGCAGAAAATAACAGAGCAGCTACATCATTCTGGGAAAGAAGGGGAGCCTCATCAAATATACCATACTGAAGGTAGGGATAAGATACATCTTCTCCCTCCTATCTTGAAGACAATGAATCAAGGGGGAGAAAACTGGTTCTCAGAAGGTATGTGGACTTCTCTTTCCAGAT